>NW_028078194.1:2260938-2860938 GCF_014824575.4 Sturnira hondurensis | reverse complement strand
TTTCCAGGGGTTCTAAAGACAAGATAATTTCAGTGCTGTCCTGAGTTGGGGGAAAAGGGCTGGACATTTGTACCCCTAACCTCAGTCCATCACTGTGTCAGGTTGTCCTGGGAAGAGGTGTGACCCCGAGTAAGGTAACTCAGCCAAAGTGACTCCAGAAAGGATGGACACTTGAGGGCTGTGTGATGGAAGCTGAGGACCAAGTCCTGCTTTTATTGTTGATGGGTTTTGGGGACGCTCATCACAGCACCCCCTCAGTGAGCATGACAGTCTCTTCCAAGCAGACAAGTCTGCACAGATCTCATTTGAGTCCTCTTTCATCATCCTGGCTTTAAACCAATCACTGGCTTGACCCGTGACCCCCACCCGTTGTCTCCACCAGAAAGTCTACTAAGCTTGGAGCTAAAGCACATTCTTCATCTCTAGCTGCTCCAGCTGTCCCTGCTGTCCACTGCACAGATTCTGGCACTGCTAAACCCTACCTCCCCCAAACAGGTTCTGCAAATTTTCTGCTGCCACCTCAACTGAAGAACAGCTTCTCCTCCTCTGTGCCTGGTCTTTACCAAGCTCTCTCCTTCTAAGCTGCCTCTGGCTACGGTGGGCAAGGTAAATGGCCTCTTTCAGGTTGGGCTTCTTGCTCAGCATTTTGGACATTTATGCCTCCCGTAGTGGAAACCATACTTGATTTTTCTGTATGACGATTTCATGCCCACTGTGCACGGGTTACACTGGAATCAGCATGTCCCTGCTGAGAACACCTGTGTAAATTCAGAATGCGTTTATTGGGTCTCCTGTGAGAGAGGATGTTGACCTAAATCCTCATGTCCCAGAAGATGCCACCAGGACCACACTTTTACTTGATCTGACCACATTCTTTCTGTGGAGATAGCAATACTGTCCAGCATTTATTTCAAAGCATTTTATACACAACAACTTAATTTTTACAACTACCCTATGCCGAAGTGGGATTGATATATACCAAAGCTAGGCACAGACAGTTGAAGACCCTTGCCCAAGGTCACAGGAGGTAAAAAGGGTAGAGTTAGCATCGAATTCCAGTTGGTCTGCCTGCAGAGTTCAGGCTCTTAATCCCTGTTGTACTGCTTTGTCGATGTCCAGGATTTCTTCAAACTCAGGTTTGCAAGGGATGGAGTCAGCAAGACATGTTTGCTTGGACGTACTGATCACTGACTGTGCTGAAGTCCAAGGCCTGCACAGAAAGCCCCCAAAGGAATGAAGCCCTAGCCAGGAGCTCCCTTTTCAGGCCAGAAAAAAATGAGTTAAATAAATAAATAAATTTAGGGGGGAGAATTTCCCATGAAAAATTGAAGCTGATATTAAATCTAAGTGTATGGACTTCGGTATTTTTAGCATGAGACAACTTATGAGTAGCTGGGGTCAATAGATACTGTGGTTCTGAGAAGCAATAAAGTAACAAAATATATTTAGATTTGGAGGAGAGATAGCCACGACTATTTGTGGGTGCGGCAGGGTGGGGTAACAAGAGTGGAACTGTCCCCAACCGAATGGAGCCCGCTGTGCCTCTCCCCACTGAGAGGCAGAGGCACGTAGCTACCGCCTCATCGCCCTCACCACCTCTGTTCATGCAGGAAGCTGCCCACAGAGAGACTGCAAGTGATAACATGGCCTCTTTTTCATTAAGTATTACCTGCTGAGAATGGGGGGGGGTGCCTTATAAACCCGGTAAAAACACTAGACAAGTGGTTCCTTCATCTTCAGGTGTGACTGTGTGATGGCCTCCTTCCACCCCACATGACCTGGGCAATGGGGCACGAAGGAAGCTGGGTGCNGAGCCCGCTGTGCCTCTCCCCACTGAGAGGCAGAGGCACGTAGCTACCGCCTCATCGCCCTCACCACCTCTGTTCATGCAGGAAGCTGCCCACAGAGAGACTGCAAGTGATAACATGGCCTCTTTTTCATTAAGTATTACCTGCTGAGAATGGGGGGGGGGGCCTTATAAACCCGGTAAAAACACTAGACAAGTGGTTCCTTCATCTTCAGGTGTGACCATGTGATGGCCTCCCTCCACCCCACATGACCTGGGCAATGGGGCACGAAGGAAGCTGGGTGCCTCGCGTCTTTGACAGGAGGCATAACCTGTCATGTTGGCTCCAGTGTGAGGATACAAATAGCCATAATGAGGCCATCGACCAAGCTTAGCAAGTCCTGCCTGGTGATGAAATGTGCTTGCTTGCAATAGGCAGGGTCTGGAGGTGATTTGGGCCTGACAGCTCAGCCTCCAAACCGCATTCTCCATGTGTCAGGAAAATGAACACCATGTCCACGGCACATGGCTCCAGCAATTAGACCTTTGTTAATACCTCAGAGCAGCTGGAACTAGAAATAGTCTCAAGTGCTCACATTCTTTCGATGTACGAATTTCTAGAGTGGTGGCAGCTGCTGAGGCCAGGTTTGTTCATCCTGGGCCAAAATTACACTCTTGGCCCCACGTTTTGGGCTTGGACTTTGTGGCTCTGACAAAACATGGCTGCAAGACCCGGCTCTGAGGAATCGGACCCTCCTCACTAAATTGAGTGTCTTCGTCCCCTGTCTCCGTTGTCCTCTCCGTTGCCACTGGTTTGGGCTTTGGAAGGGAACTCCCCTCCCTGTGTTTGGGGTTTCATCTCTCCCTGAGCGGGAGTGCTGTGGTTCATAAGCCTCTCACTCCCATCCACTCGGCCCCCTGTGCACCTGTGCTGCTCCGACTTCATACAAAGAGGAGAGTTGGTCCGATCACACTGCCTACTCAGTGAGAATCTTCCTGCGGCTTCTGCCTCAGTTTCTCTCAGGCATGCCCTCTCCCGTGGAGTAGCCAACTTTCTCTACAGGACACTCTGGGTGTTTGGATCTGCTCCCATAATCTGGCCTCATCATTGTGTCCCAGCTTCCATAGACTGCATTGGATGAAACATTTCCAGGCAAACAGACTTCGTGAGCGCCCTGGGCATTCCAGACCGCTAATTTTCCCGTGTTGCTCCAGAGAAAGTGAGCAGGAGGTTGTAACATTAACTCGTTCTTCTCCTTGTCGAAGGATGAAGGACAACTTATCCTTCAGGAATGAGTCTAATGTCCTCTCCTCTGGAAAGTGTCTCCACCTTTTTCTCCCCTTCTATGAATTCCTGTTGTATTAAGTTCTGTTCTGGGTTAAATTGTGACCTCCCTCCCACCCACACCCATCCCTCCCTCCCAAAAAGATACGCTGGAGTCCTAACCCCTCGTCCCTAGGAGCATGACCTTATTTGGAGGTCGTCTGTGCAGAGGTAATCCAGTGAGAATGAGGTTTTAGAGGGCCCAGTTCCAGTATGGCTGGCGTCCTTATTCGCAGGGGAAATTTGGGTACAGAGACACGTACAGAGGGAAGATGATGTGAAGAGACGTGAGGAGTACACAGCCGTCCCCAAGCCAAGGGAGGAGGCCACAAACAGTCTCGTCCTCACAGACTCCTGCCTTCTAGTCACCAGAACTGTGAGACAATAAATTTGTTGCTGAAGCCACCGAGTTTGCAGTTCTAGGAAGTTGGTAGCACAGGTACACTGTAAGGTCTTTTGTGGTCTATGTTTTTTTTTTTCTTTCAAAATGTTTGAAACAGGAAAGTGTAAAGAAGAAAATAAGCCAAAAAAAAAAGAAATAAAGGTTTACAGTTTATACGTGCGTGTCACATACAGGGTCCAGCAGGAGTAAGACTTGCTTGAGTGTGGTTGGTAGGGCACGTGAATGTCTCTCACAGGGTAGACAGCAATGAGAACATTTCACCTAAAATGTCACATGGTGTGCTTGAGGGTGATCTTGTTATGTTACAGAATTACATGCTTATGAAGATTTTGTAATAAAGAGGGGTGTTACTTGTGCTGGACACCGCCTATCTCACTGTAAATGTAGATACACAGGGTCTGCTCCCCAGAGGTACATGTGCACCTCGGTCCAGGAGGAGAGGCGTGTGCTGTGGGCGGAGGTGGCAGAAACACCTGGACCTGATTCAGTCCCCCGAGGAGGAAGAGCTGGAAACAAAGGAGGAGTTATTCTACAGACAAGCCAGGAACTGCCTCTCTGAAAGAGCAAACATTCTGAAAATGTTGACTTTTAAGAATGTGGTCTCAAAATATATGAACCACAAATGACCAGAACCCCCAAATATCTAGAAATCCACTCTTATAGTGAGATATTTTAGCACAGAGCTCATTATTAAATAGCTCAAGAAAATAAATAATTAGTAAACATGTAAAAGATTTAAACAACACATCTAATAAGTTGGACATAGCATTTCTTCTTTGTGACAAATGGAGACTACAGAATACACTTATTTTTCAGTGACAACAAACTTGGCCACAAAGCAAGTATTAAAAGTAACAAATCAATATCATGTGGACCACATTCCCTTTCAAAGGCTACTAAATTGGAAGCAAATTACAAAAATGTAACTAGAATTGGCCAGTTCCCAGTGGGTTACAAATGAGAGGCAACCACACATTGATATTTCTCTCCCTCTCTCCTTCCCTTCCCTTCTAAAGGTAAATGAAGAAAATCTTTTTTAAAAAGTAACTAGAAAGAGGAACTTATGTTTGGAAATATTAAACCACTTCCAAATTTTTAATGGGTCAAAGTAGAAATCATAATAGAAATTTAAGAATATCTAGGGCTGAATGATAAGGGACAAATAGCCTATCAAAAAATTGTAAGATGTAGCTAAAGCAGTACTTCAGGGAGAAAATAACTGGTACACATGTATACATACACACACACCTGAAAAGAAGAAAGTTTGAATACTAGTGAACATATCTAGTGAAGTTAGAAAAGATAACTGTGAACTCAAGAGGAAACAAAGAAAAAAGATACAGGTGAGAACAAAAATTAATAAAGTAGAAAACAACTGAGATGGCCTATAAAGGCAAAAGATCAGGAAAAAAAGGAAAAATAGTACAAATGAACCATACTGGGAAAGAAAAAGATGTGACTATAGGTATAAGTTTACAAAGTCACGAGACCGCTATGTATGACTTTATTGTAATCATTAAAATTTTAGATAAAATGAAAAATATAACTAAAAAATAAATAGAAAAGCAGAAGAGACATATGGCCTTTTACATATTTAATCAGTAATTTAAAATTTATCTACAAAAAGAGTTGACCTCAAAGAGTTTTACAGGTACGTTATTCCCAGTTTTCAAGGAAAATTGAATTTCTATCTTAGGCAATCTGTTCTAGAAAAGAGAAAAAGAAGAGGACCTTTAAACCCATGATATGCTATTATTGTAACTTCAACCATAAAAACAGGAAAAGACATTACAAAAAGAAAAAAATACAAGTAAATTCTATTTATAAACAAAACCATAAAATTTTTAAATCAATCATTAGTGATCTAAATCTAGTAATGTTAAAAATAATACATCATAACCAAGTTGGGTTACCAAAGAAATGAAAACTTAATAACCGAAAAGCTATTCATGTAATTTGCTGCACACCTATAAAGTAGACAAAACATGGGATCACCTCGAAAGAGGTGCACTCACAGGGTGTCCAACCACGGCCCACGGGCTGCATGCAGCCCAGGATGGTTGTGAATGCAGCCCGACACAAAATCGTAAATTTACTTAAAACCTTTCCTTTTGTTCATCAGTTTTCATTAGTGCTTGTGTGTTTAATGTGTGGTCCGAGACAACTCTTCTTCCAGTGTGACCCAGAGATGCCAAAAGGTTGGACACCCCTGAGAGAGGATGCATGTCATAAAATTAAATAATCAGTTATAACTAAAATCTCTTGGCATGTACTAGGAATAAAAAGAATAATTCAGTATAGTTTATCTAATGTTAATCTACAATAAACGTTATACTTGGTGCATCTCTAAAATAATTCCACTAAGTTCAGGAACAAGGCAAGGATGACTATTAGGAAAAGTCCTTACTCAACATTGGCCTGCAAGTCCTATTCGATGAAGCAATGACAGGAAGTAATAAAATAAATAAAGATCCAAAGTAAAGGTATATTATTTGTGGGTGCTATGACTATCTATTTTTAAAAATTCAAGAAAAGAGAAGTAATAGGGCAACTATTACAAGAAATAAGGAAATTCCCAAGCTACCTAATTTAAAACTAATTTTTAAAATTGTTTCCTAAGTACCTGCAAAAACTGTTAGAAAATATAATTTTAAAAAACATACTATTTACAGTTGTAGCAAGCACTCTAAAATCCTCATAACATAGCTAATAAAGTATGTAAAATATTTACAGGGAGAAGTATACATATATTAAATAATGTAAATGTATCACTTTTTTTAAAAGATTTTATTTATTTATTTATCTTTAGAGGAGAAGGGAAGGAGAGAAGGAGAGAAATATATCAATGTATGGTTGCCTCTTGTGTGTCCCCTGCTGGGAAGTGGCCTGCAATCCAGGCATGTGCCCTGACTGGGAATTGAACCGCGATCGTGTGGTTCGCAGGCCCGTGCTCAATCCACTGAGCTGCACCAGCTAGGGCAAATAATGTAAATGTATCACTTTTCAAGAAGGCTCTAAGTGGAGAAATGCATCACATTTCTGGATGGAAAGTCTGCACATTGTGCAAATGGCAAAATTTTGTAAATTAATTTATTTAGATGCACTTTCTTTATCGATCCCAATAAGCTTTTATTTTTTTAAAATATAGTAATCAAGTAGCTAATCCTAAAATATTGGAAGGGTCAGGACTAAGAAAAGTCAAAACAAATTTGAATCTATAGTCAACAATGCGATGTATACTTGAAGTTAGCTAAGTAATTCTTAAATGTTTTCTAACACATACACAAATGGTAACTATGTAAGGTGATAATGTGTTAACTATCACTGTTGTGGTAATCACTTAAGAATATATACATATATCAAATCATTACATTATATACCTTAAACTTAAAAATGTTATTTGTTAGTTTATCTCAATAAAGCTGGAAAACAAATTTGAAGACAAAAGATGCGCTGCACCAATTAAGTATAGCTATTAGCTATAATGTTAAAATTACAGTACTGTGAAGAAATAGACAAATGGATCAAAAGAATAGTATAGGTTGCCTGGGCTGGTGTAGCTCAGTGGATTGAGCATGGGTCTGTAAACCATAAGGTTGCCGGTTCGATTCCTAGTCAGGGCACATGTCTGGGTTCTAGGCCAGGTCCCCAGTAGGGAGCATGTGAGAGGCAACCACACATTGATGTTTCTCTCCCTCTCTTTTTCTTTCTCTTCCCCTCTCTCTAAAAATAAATAAATAAAATCTTTTTTAAAAGATAACAACATAAAAAGAATAGTATAGGGAGTTGAGGAACTGACCCACTTATATACGGGGATTTGTATTTAACAGAAATAGCATTTCTAATACTGGGAAAGTCTGGACTACCCTTATGAGGTGCTGAAACATTTAACTTTCTATTTGGAAAGAGATAAAATTAGATCCCTACTTCACCATATAAGCAAAAGTAAACTCCAGCTGGACAAAATTTAAATGTGAAGAGCAAAAATTTAGAATTTTTAGAAACAATATGGAATAATATCTTGGATGGAGAGTTATGAACAGATTTATTAAATAAAGAACAAATACCCACAAACCTTAAAAAGATTTATGATTTGACTATATTAAATTTAAAAAGTTATTCATAATAGAGGATAACACAAGCCAAGTAAAAAGGCTAGATACAGTTTGGAAGAAGACAACTGCAATTCAAATAATAACTTCAGAATAAATACAGAATAACTACAAATGTACAAGAGGAAAGCATAGCTTAGTATTTTTAAAAGGGGGCAAGGATTAGAATTGGTATCTCTCCCCTGTCTCCTTCTCCCTCTACTTCTTCTTTCTCTGTCTCACGCATGTTTGGGCACACACGCCCTACCACCAACCAAATTGGCTAGTAAACATAAAAAAATGCTTAAGCTATGAGTAATCAGTGATATGTAAATTAGGACAATAAAATGCTTAAAAAGATTTTATGTATTTATTTTTAGAGAGACAAGAAGGGAGTGAGAGAGGGAGAGAAACATCAATGTGTGGTTGCCTATTATGTGGCCCCTACTGGGAAGCTGGCCTGTAAACCAGGCATGTGCCCTGACTGGGAATCGAACCAGCGACCCTTTGTTTTGCAGGCCAGGGCTCAATCCACTGAGCCACCCCAGCCAGGGATAAAATGCCTTTTATACCTATCTATCAGGTTGAAGAAACTTTAGTCTCACAACTGATGGCCAGGAAGCAGAAAAATAGAAATATCTAATCTGGCAGAAAGGTGAATTGGTACAACCATTTGGGAGAGCAGTTTGTCAGCACTGAGAAAAGTGAAGAAGTGGATGCCCTACTACTTAGTAATTCTGCTTCTCAGTGTCTACACTAGAGAAGTTCATCTTGTGCACAAACATACATGCACAAGCACGTTCACTGCAACGAGAGCAAAAAGTAAATAACATTGTCCTCCAATAGGAAATGGATAAACTGTGGTATACTAGACTGCAGTTAAAATGAATAATTTTTTAATCAAATAGAGGACCTGAATAGATATTTCTCCAAAGAGTATGTTACAGATGGCCAACGGACACAAAAATATGCTCAATGTCACTAATCATCAGAGAAAAGCAAACTAAAACAACAATGAGATATCACCTCATACCTGTCAGAACAGCTATCAACAAATCAACAAACCAGTGTTGGCAAGGATGTGGACAAAAGGGAGTCCTAATCTTCTGTTGGTGGGACTGTAAATCGGTATAGCCAGTGTGGAAAACAGTATGGAGGATCCTCAAAATATTAAACACAGAACTACCATATGACCCAGCAATTCCACCTCTGCATATTTATCCAAAAAAATCCAAAACACTAATTGAAAAAGATATTTGCACCCATTTTGTAGCATTATTTACAATAGCCAAGATACAGAAGCAACCCAAATATCCATCAATTCGATGAATGGATAAAGAAGATGCGGTACATATACACAATGGAATATTGCTCAGTCATAAAAAGAATGAAATCTTGCCATTTGTGACAATGGGAATGAACCTAGAGGGTATTATGCTAATTGAAATAAGTCAGATGGAGAAAAACAAATACTTATGATTTAACTTATATGTGGAATCTAAAAAAATAAGAAATGAACAAACAAACCTATAGATACAGAAAATATTTTGATGGTTGCCAAATGGGAGGGGCACGGGGGGGATGGGTGAGAAGGTAAAGAGATTAAGAAATACAAATGCCAGTTACAAAAACTGTCATGGGGATGTAAGTAGAGCTAAGGAATATAGTTAAAACACAGTTAAAAGTATGCATGGTGTCAGAGGGGTGATCACTTATTGGGCATATAAATGTCTAATCACTACATTGTACACCTGAAACTAATATAATATTGTATGCCAATTGTAATTGAAACACAAATTTAGAAAAATTAATGTGAATGAACTAGGTCTACGTTGTATCCATATATAACCTAAGTCTCTAAAATACACTGTTGAGTAAGAAAAGCAAGGTGCCAAAGAATATAGACAATATGATGCCATTTATGTAAACGGAGGCACATAAAACAATGGTAAATGGTGTGTTAAATGTACAAATATGTAGTAATGGCACAGAATCATGCATGAGAATAACATAGCAACTTTAGGCAGAGGTCTCTCTGTGGGTGAAAGGGGAAGGGATGTAAGTGAAAGACAGGGTGGTTTTAGCTGGTTTTATTTTTATGTCTTTCTTTGGCTGTGAGTGATCTAAAGTAAATATGGAAAAATGTTAACAGCTGTTAACTTGGATGGTAGGCATATGGTCTCTCTTTTATTTTCTGCACCTTTCTATATGTTTGAAATATTTATTAATTAAAAAAATTAGAATATAGAAATATTTTTTAAAAGCCAAACAACAGAAATCCAGTATTTTCCCACTGATCTTCTTCAATAAAATACCCAAGCGTGCGATTCTCGTGGGCGAGGTCTGGGAAAGCTGGTTGTCAGAGGGGGTGTCTCGAATTCAAGGCCTGCATGTCCTAATGGGGAGAAAGGTAACGATTATTCCTCATCCCTTTTGCTGCCTGCCGATGAGGAAAACAAACCACAGTTTTTTATTTGAGCTAAATATAAACGCAACAGGGAAAGACCCAAGGGAAGGGCTTTCCTCACGGCCACAGGCTTGGCTGTCAGGCCCGCAGACAGTAGTCACAAGTTCTCTTTCTCTGCCAAAATGTCGCTGGATGGCAGTGCCTGTCTTCGTGCATGTGGCGTGGCCAGGGCCGCTGGACTCTAGGCCTCTTCCCAGACTGCAGGAAGCTGGGTTCTTCTGCAGTGGCCAGGTCCTCCCAGGGTCACCCTGGATCATTGGTTGATCAGAAGAGTAAAAAAAAAAAACAAAAATGGAGGAGCTCACCATGGAGAAAGTGGTGGTTGCCAAGGGCTGGGGCAGGGAAGATGAACAGGCGAAGCACTTTTAGGGCACTGAAACTGCTCCGTATGACACCACAGTGACATGGTGGATACATGTCATTATCCCTTTTTCCAAAGCCATAAAATGTGTGTACCAAGAGGGAACCCTAATCTAAACTGTGGACTTTGCCTAATGTTGACGTATCAATGTAGGTTCATCAAGTATGACAAATGTCTCACTCTGGTGGGGTATAGTAATCATGAGGGAGTCTGTGCATGTGTGGGACTGGGGGTACATGGGAAATCTCTGTGTCTTTTCCTCTTTTTTTTTGCTGTGAACCTAATATTGCTTTACGAAAATAAGTCTTTTTCAAAAGGAGCACAAACTTCTGGCCAAGATGGAGATGTAGGTAAACAAGACTCACCTCCATGTACAACTACAGCAAAAATTACAACTTAATTGCAAAACAAATTTCACCCAGATTCATCAGAAAATTGAGCTGTATGGAAGTCCGCTAACCAAGGATGTAAAGAAGCCACATTTATTCAGATAGGTAGGAAAGGCGGAAATGCAGAGGTAGGGAGAGGCACCTAGAGGTGGTAGAGCAGACAGTCCCATGTTCACATGTGGTGGATAAAAACCAGGAGGGATACCCTGGGAGTGAGTGATCCCAGCCCCAGACCAGACTGGATCATCCAGCCCAGGGTTCCAGTGCCAGGAAGGTAAGTCCCTAAAACTTCTGACTGCAAAAACCAAAAGGCATTAGGATGGTGGAACAAACTGAGATTCTCAAGAAATTCTCTTAAAGGGTCCACAACAGATTTAGGGCTCGTGCACACCCACACCCTCTGGAATTCAGCAGGGCAACAGCTAGAAGGGCACAAGTGGCATGTAGGGAGAAAGTGAAGTGACTGGCAAGGGGGCAAGTGCCAGGGAGACAGTTTTCTCTCGGGCAATCTCCAGAGGCCAGGCAGCAGCCCTGTCCCCTCTCTGAGGCCTCCCCCACACAGAACCACAACGTGGTGAAATGGGTTGCCCTGCCCTGCAGTTACCTGAGGCTCTGCCCCATACAATTTAAGGTGCCTTTTCTATAATAGGCCATGCTACGAAGACAGGGAGTCAAAGCTGTTCTTCCTAATACACGGACACAAACACAGGGGAGGCTGCCAAATGAGGAGAAAAAGAAATATGGCCCAAACAAAAGAACAGTTCAAAATTCTAGGAAAAGAACTAAATGAAATGGAGATAAGCAACCTATCACATGTACAGTTCAAAACATTGGTTATTGGGATGCTCACAGAACTCACTGGGTACTACAACAGCATAAAAAAGACCCAGGCAGAAATGAAGGTTGCATTAAGTGAAATAAAGAAAAATCCACAGAGAGCCAAAGTGGAGGGGATGAAGCCGAGATTCAAATTGATGATTTGGAACATGAGGAAGAAAAAAATGTCAAGCAGAACAGCAAGAAGAAAAAAGAATTTTAAAAAAAAGCATAGGATAAGGAAGCTCTCTTTATCCTAGATGCCCCTTATCCTGGGACATCTCCAAATGTACCAACATCTAAATCACAGGAGTGCCAGAAGGAGAAGAATAGCAGGAAATTGAAAACTTATTTGAAAAAATAATTAAAAAACTTCCCTAGTCTGGCAAAGAAAATAGACATACAAGTCCAAGAAGCACAGAGAATCCCAAACAAGTTGACCTCAAAGAGAATCACACCAAGACACATCATAATTAAAATGAAAAGTTTAAAGATAAAGAGAGAACCTTAAAGGCAGCAAGAGGAAAGCAGAGAGTTACCTACAAAAGAATGCCCATAAGACTATCAGCTAATTTCTCAAAAGAAATCTTGCAGGCAAGAATGAACTGGCAAGAAGTATTCAAAGTGATGAAAAGCAAGTTCTACAACCTAGATCACTCTATCTAGCAAAACTATCATTTAGAATGGAAGGCCAGATAAAATGCTTCCCAGAAAAGTAAAACTAAAGGAGTTCACCATCACAAAGCCTTTATTTTATGAAATGTTAAGGGGAACTATATAAGAAAAAGAAAATCAAAATTATGAACATTAAAATGTCAACAAACACACAACTATTAACAACAGAATCTAAAAAACAAATAAAGCAAACAAGCAGAGCAGGAATAGAATTATAGATTTGGAGATCGTTTGAAGGGTTATGAGCTAGGAGGGGAAATGGGGAGAATGGGAGAAAAGGTGCAGGGATTAAGAAGTACAAATTGGTAGGTACAAAATAGACAGGGGGATGCTAAGAATAGTATAGGAAATGAAGGAGCCAAAGAATTTATATGGATGACCCATGGACATGAACTAAGGGAGGGGGTTGCTGGAGGGAATGGGGGTACGGGGCAGGGGAAAAAAGAGGGAAAAATTGGGACAACTGTAGCACAATTAATAAAATATATTTTAAAAAAACTAAGAGGAGTCCAGAGTCTAGTGGGAAAAACAAATGTGAAGATCAAGACATATGGCCAATAAAAGAGGTAGAAATAAAAATGCCAAAAGGATTGGGGACATGAGAAGAAATGAGATTTTGGAGGATTTCTTGGAATCAGCAGAATTTAAGAGCAGTCTTATTACTGGTCAATAAGTATGTGCCACTCAAATCCCTATGCGAAGGGTCGTATGGTATCATCCCAAATTGCTACTGACAGAGAATGCGTTATGGAGTTGACACAAGAATCTTCAATTCGGCTTAAACCTCTGTTCCACTTCCCTCTCTTACCCCCTCACCCCAGGTCATGGCATGCTGGAGAATGCTATTCAGCACAGACAGTACGGCCACCTGGGTGACTGCAGACACAGAGCTGGGTGAGCTAGAGGGGTAGACGGGAAGAAGAAGAGAGACACACAGAAACAGGAGAGACGGAGAATGGAATTTAGCAGCAGCAGATAAGATCAAAGACTTACTGGTGTTTCCTGACAAAGGCCTGAACCAGGAAGTCATTTTCCCAGCCCAGACCAGGCTACTTGGGAAAACAGCGAATGGAGGGCAGAAAAAAGGATCTGGAAGCCTTTTCACTGTTAGGTAAACATAAACTACAAATTGAAAGCGGAATGTATGTCCTCCAGAGTTTGCTATAGGATTCTGTCCTGGGCTAAATAATGGCCTGCAGCTATATCTAGGCCTAATCCCCAGAATCTGCGAATGTTGCCTGATATGGCAAAAAAACTGCCTGTTTGATTAAACGAAGCTCTTGAGAGGGGGAGAACATCTTGAACTATCTAGCTGTGTGCCCAGTGCAATCACAAGTGTCCTTATAGAAGGGGGGCAGAGGGAGATTCGACACAGAAGAAGGCCCTGTGACTCCTGCAGCAAGGTGCTATGTTGCTGGCTTTTAAAATTGAGAAAGGGGCTGCTGGCCAACAAATGCAAATAATTCAGCTCTGTAAGCTGGAAAAGGTAAGAAACTGGGTTCTCCCTTAGAGCTTCCAAAGGGAGCCCAGCCCTGCCAAAGCCTTGACCCAGTGAAACTGATTTGGGGCTTCTGATTCACCAAGTTTGTTGCAGTTTGTGACGGCAGTCAGAGGAATAATGCGGATTCCTTTGGCTATCTTGATGAAAAGAACACTTCTAGGCATTTTGATATGGAGAAGTTGGTATCCACTGAAGGACATGAGTCAAGATTCTGGCCCTAAAGAAGGCAGGGGCAAGGGGAGTGATATTCTGGGGCAAAGACTTGCATGTAGGTGATTACCTGGGAGGGCTCTGGGGACAGGGCTGCGGAGGGCTGAGGGAAGCAGGCTTGGGCCCAGGGTGAAGTTACACTTTGATGCACCAGCACAGGGAGCTCTGGAGTTGGAGTGGCCCTGCAAAGGTGTCCAGAACTGAGCAAGGGGCCAATCCTTTGCACCCCCACATGGACCAGTCATCAAATGCAGGCTGTTCGCAGGAAAGGGGTTGTAATTTTGAGTGAGTCAACAACCGTTATCGAAAGGCAGTCCCTGGGGAGAGACTCAGCTACGGGCCATCGGCAGGCAACACTGCTGGCAGCTGGGAAGGTGTGTGCCTTGGTCTGGAGGCAGGGGTCCAAGCAGCTACACCGTGGGAGTGGCCCCCAGCACAATTGTATCTGATTAAGTTCCTGGTATAGAGATGTAAGGAGAAGTCTCCCCACTGACCCTGCTCTCTGGCCCTTCTTTCTGGCGCATGGTCCAAGTCCTGAGTCTGTGTGATTCTTTTAGAAACTCGTTGAAAGCAGCTCAGGGACACCTTGGGCAAAGAGGCTGAAATAACTCTAAGTGGTTTGGTCTTGGACTGAGGTTTGAAAATAAACCTCGCAATGGAATATTTGGAAAGCCTTCTGAGAAAGCCCCCGAATAAATACCATAGCCCCTTGTGCCATTGGTCAGAATTGTTTTGGCCTGGCTTTCCGGGACTTGCACGGTGACCTGGCTGATAAACAAAGCCATGTGGAAAGCACAGGGAGCCCAGAGCCAAACCGTGTCCCCACCATCACACCACACCAGGCACCAGCCAACTCTGGCTCCACATTCCAAAGCCGAGGCTCTAGGGCAAAGCAGAGCTGAAGTGGATTTCCAGTGAGCCCGCACTTTGGAGAGACCCACCATCAGAAGAACGGCCTTTAACAAGCTGGAGGCCTTTGATTTCAGCCTTCTGTTGCTGCACTCGTACTGCACTCGTCTGCCTAAATACTGCACTGAGCACGCCTGAGCGGTGTGTTTAGTGGCCTGGGGCCATCCAGGGGCTCGGAGGCATCGCTCTGAGCTGACTGTGGTGTCTGAAGGTCTGGGGTCTTGTTTTATTTCTGACATCTATTAACAGTGTGACCTCGGGTGAGGCACTCCTCTCTGAACCTGTTTTCTTCCCCTGCAGAGCAGGGTTGCATAACATTATCTCTCAGACTCATTTCATGCTTAAGGAAGCCCGTGGTCCTCCTCCTAATGGGCCTGGAGGTTGCAGAGGACGGCCCGCATTTGTACAGATGCTGGCACAGCCTAAAATCTGCTTTGTTGGGAGCAAATTCCTGCCATCAGATTTCTTTCAAATGGATGAATATATGAATATAATTCACGCTTATTTGCATTGGCTGCGTTTCCTCAAAATCAGCAGCTTGATATTCACTTGTATCACTAAAATAGACCCCTTTCATCAGCCTGTGAATTTTCCAGGGGCTTGCACGTGAGTGACCATTATATATTTTTCAAATCCACAGGATTACTTTAGAAGTTTAGTGGAATCATAGACTAGAAAGCCTGCTAACTTGTTTGTTAGGATGTTTGTGCTGCAATCGGTGCCAACTACTCACCTTGTGACACTGGCAAGCCATTTAATTCCAGTGAGCCGCTGATAGGCATGCCGGTCAAGGTCAACCCTGCCTAGGCTCAGCACGTAGAAATTGCAAATATCAAATGAAATGGAACTCAGGAGCGCGCTCAGGAATGTGTAGAGCTTATCAAAATGAAAGCAGTTATTATTACTGTAACACCTTCAAAGCCACACATGAGGAGTCTATTCCATCACACGGATTTGCTTGGGAAAAGCCTTCCCTCTTCAAAGCAGAGGTTTTGCCCATCAGTGTTGTCAGTATAGAGAATGAGGAAAAGATACATTTTGCCTACTTCAGAGGTTCCCAAAAGAGTGATTTTCAGCAGTAAAGTTGCTAAAACAGTTTGTGGGGTCACCTGCTCTTGGCAACCACGATTGGTAGGGAAGGAACTAGCCCAGGATTTACCAGAGGAATGATGCTCACACCAGGGCCCTACAGCGGGGGGCAATCGCTCACCAACCTGCAGCCACTCAGAACTTCTGCTTCTGCGTTAGAACAGAAAGCTCTGTTAACTCCTTCAGAGCATACGTGGGTCACTCGGCTCTTCTGGTTCCAAGGACAACTGTCAATGTGCATCCTGTCACAATCCTTAGGACCTTTTGTTTTCTACGGTTCAAACCTTACTCCTTCCAGAGTGTAGCAAGCCCACAGAGCAAAGCCACATCTGTTCTCTTCTCCATCTGGGGTCTCAGGAAAGCCCTGCAAATGAGAGACAAACCCCCCACAAAGAGGTATTACTGCCATTAATGCAGCAGGCTTCTGCGTCTAGATCCTAAAGTCTTGAATTCCACTGCTCTTTACAAGATTATTGAGAAAGCATCATAGCAAACTTATTGACAGCTGACTTCCTTTTCTTGCTACCAGCTTAAAAGAACCCAGATAAAGCAACAGTGAAGCAAACTGAAACTGTGCCAAGGTTAGAACAGCTCACAGAAGCTCCGCTTTTATTCGCTTCTTTACTGAGCCTCCATTTTCCTCTTCCCACCTTTAGGGAAGGTGCTGGTGTCTGGGCAGGAGCAGGTGTGGCGGGTCTGGAGGGGCCAGGCTGAGGCCTGGGCTAACTCAACATGGTTTGGCAGGCGGCCCAGCACACACGGAGAGGAAACTCCAGGAGGTGGGGCCTATTGTTACAGAAACCTGAATCCTCCTGGGCGCCCCCAGGTAGGGACAATAGGTCTTTGGGAACAGAGTAGATAGTAAGACCTAAGCAGTGCCATGGGGTTCAGCACAGGCTGACAGGCAGATCCACACACAGTGCAGCTGAGCAAGACGGCGCAGCAAGGAAGAGGGGCCGACGTTCTGCTCGAAACTGAAGGGCTGTCTTTCCTTCCTCCAGGCAGATGTCGCCTGGCAGGTGCACCTTGCTCTCTCCTTAGCAAGGCAGAGCTTTGCAGGTGCTTGTGATCGCACAGCCAGGCAGGGCTAGGTCTTCGGGGAGGTTCTTAATGGTCCTAATGTCAGTCATTTGTGGGATCCCATTTCTCTTCAGCCAATTAGCTAGAGGTTCATATGAGGTAAGGTAAAACACAGATCCACTGGAGCTGCCTTCCTCTCTGAATTTTACACACATGCACTGATGGGCACACACACAGGGTAACACAAATACACATACTCACAACCTAGACACACTCTAACACAAACCCATGCTCACAGACCCACCCACATGGGCCCTCCTGTGAAGATACGCACATTTCTGAGGCTGCGAAGACTTGTACCTCAGAGAACAGAGCTTCGTTGTGTTGTTAAAGATTACAGCTGTCGAAGGGACGTTCGTTTTGGCAAAGGGTGGTTTCCAAACTCATAGGAATGTGGGTTTGAAGTAATAAGGCTCCAGCTTTACAAAAACATGACAGAGCTGGGCTGCGGTGGCTGATTGGTTTTAGCTTCCCTGAGATTTGTCAGAAGGTGTGGTTTCAAAATAACCCTGACAGGAACCCCAGCATCGACACTTGCCCACTCACTAGCTCTTCCAGAACATAAACGAAACGTGTAGCACACCAGACAAGGATAAGCCTGGCGAGGGTGCCCATTCTTAAGGTGACCCTGCTTCTGCTCTGTGCCCCTGGACCAAGAATCTGGACCTCCGCTGTCCGTAAGTGGAGGGTCAGAAATACCCAACAGGATATTTCAGCCCATGACTTTATAAAGAAAATGAAAAAGGCCAAATAAGAGTAACTGACTCCACCTATAAAATGAGAACTACGTACAGTTCCTTGCACAACGAACCTTAACACACTCTACGTCCCACAAGCCATAAATAATGCAGTAGTTCTGGGATCAATTTCCACACACACCCCCTTTTTTTGTCAAAGACTTGTCTACAGGCCAATGGCTCTATCCAATCCTGTTCAGATTTTTTCCCCTTTCATTGTCCCAGCTCTTCTGTATTTGCTGTGCTTTCCTGTCTTACCATTTAACTTCTAAGCAGGTTTGTGTTACACAGGCTACCTGGAAGGTGGGGGTTATCAGAAGAAGGCTGGTCCTTTGGCTGCAAAGTGTGTGTGATTGTAGATTTCTGAGGAGAAAACTAAGGATGACCTGAAATGGAAGCCCATCTTCCCTTCCCTCCACCTCCACTAGTTCTCATGGTGGGACTTCCTACCCTTTCACCTATGGGACCAGAACTCATGCACCTCCAACCTCCACCCTCCATCCTGGAAGATCGGAGAGACCTGGCTGGAGAAAGAGCTGGGGAAGAGGAGAGTATCCACGGTAGAGGACCTGGGTGCCTGCAGGAGGTCAGGACTTTTGTTTCTTCATGTGAGATGAAGAAATGAGGAGAGGGCAAAGCCAGAAGCACAGCACCTGAAACACTCTCCTCTTCACCTCCATTCTGCCTCCACTAGTTTCGTTTCAGGTGTTTGAAGCAACTAACTTAACTTTTTAGAAAAGAGCTACATAGTTTCTTCAATGTCCAATATGTACGAGGTCTGTCCAGAAAAAGTTCAGCTATTCTTAATAGAACAAGAACAGTTTTCGTGATGTAGTGTAACTTGCAGCCCAGGAGAATGGACTGGAGTGTGCGTGTGTGAACAATGATGACTTCACTGTACTAGTCAGTGGGAGTGATAATGCAACTGAGTGAGCATGTGGACTGTGTGACCATCATATTAAAAATGACTGAGTGAGTAGAGCAACAAACCTGCATCCAATTGTGCATTAAGCTTGAACATTCCTCTGTGGAAACTATTTGGATGATTCAGAAGGCCACAGCTATGGGAACCTGGTGATTGGCAGCTTCATCATGACAATGCATCCACTCATGTATCACATCTCATGCAGAGTTTTTTGGTGAAACATCAAATCACTGAGGTGACTCAGCCCTGCTACAGCCCAGATTTGGTGCCCTGTGGCTTCTGGCTTTTCCCAAAACTAAAATCACCTTTGAAAAGGAAGAGATTTCAGAACATCAATGAGATTCAAGAAAATACAACAGGGCAGCTGATGGCAATTGGGAGAACTATGTGAGGTCCCAAGGTCATACTTTGAAGGTGTCATTGTCCTATGTACCATGTTTCTTATATCTTGTATCTGCAATAAACATCTCTGTTTTTCATATTGCATAGCTGGATGCCTTCTGAACAGACCACGTATTTGTTTTAGGAAAGTAGGACATCTAATGAACATCAGTAGCCCCTCTGTCTCTGCGGGCCACCGGAAAGCCAGAATTAGGCTTTTCTGTCCAGCCAGACTCCTCTCCCAGCAGTTTCTGCTCACAAAATGTTCCCTAGAGTCACACATTGCAAAAGAGGAGAGAAAAGACCTGCCAAGTAAACTAGCAGCTTATCTACCTACCTGGTACGCACAGTAAATTGAGCCTTCCTGAAGAAAAAGCATATTCTTTATTTGTCCTCCCTTCCCCCCACCATCCAAGTAACCAGGCTCAGTGTCATGCCCAGAGTGAAGCTTTAATAAATTATTATAATATTTATGACACAATTAAGAAAATTATAAACATGTATTGAGCACAGGCTTCCAGTTTATCACTACACTAACAGTGACAGAGGGGACCGCCAGGACAAGAATTGTAGGTGAGACACACTGCCTCTAAAGGGTTAAAAAAATATGACAAATCACAGAGACACGAAAAGAAAGCTAACAATTCAAGTCTTTACAATAAAAAAACCTAGAAAGGTTAAATGCATTCCCAAGGGCACATAGCTGGCAAGTGATGGAATCAGCCTTCTAGCCCTAAGACATCAAAGCATTTAGCCAGTAGAAGGAAAGGAATTCTGCGCCATTCATCAAACTCCGGGCTGCAGGAAAAAGGTTTCTGAAAAATTAGTGTCAAAGCCTAGACTAGGACCTGGGCCCTAACTTCTGGCTCAAATTATTGTGAGGTCTGGAAATTATTTCCCCCCTCCCCCCCAAAGTTAACTTTTTCTTAGTGAGAGCTAACTCTTTCTCAATTCCTAGCATGGTTAACAGATTCTGACACTGTCACTATTTCTAGCCAAACCTTTGAACGATATCTTTAAGTCAACAGGTCAATTGCCTCCAGAATCGTGAATGAGGGGTGGGCGAGGCTTTACACCTAGTTTAGATCTTTCAGGAAGTCAGCACTGTTCAATCAACTCTCTCTTTCTCCTGTCCAGTGCTTTATCATTTTTTCTCCTTACTAGTGATCCTAAGGCACCCAAAATTAAAATTCTTAGGCACCCAGCAGTAAAGGTCATTAAAACCAGAAGCATAAGTAACCAAAACCCAAGATTCAATTTTATTTGGAAAAAGTCTCACTGAGATCTTTGTACTTCGTAGCAGGCTTTTTCAGACGTTTGTCAACCCTGTCCACGCCTTCTCCTCAGGAAGAGGGAAGTAAATGTGCAAGAAATAGAAGCTCATGTACGAGACCCTGTGCCTGCAGAGCTGGCAAGGGCTGTCCTGGCTCCTGGTGGCTCTCCAGCCTCTGGAGCCGGTCCCTGCGGGGCCTGCTGCCCTGTGGGGCCTGCTGCCCTGTGTGCTCTTGGCTCCCAGGAGGTCCTGGTGTGTCCTTCCAAAACAACCACCTTTTAGTCTTATGTTCATTTTAATCGTCCTGGATAAAGACACTCTCCCTCAGTCTCTATCCATTTGTCACTGGACTTCTTTAAAACCTCCTGTACGTTTTAGTTGACATTTTTGCCATAGTTTTTTTTTTGCTTCTCTAGTTTTACAGGTTTGCTCATCTGTTTAAAGTAGATGCTTGAGTTTGCTTTTTATTGAATCAGGACAAAATAACCCACATGGAATATAACAACAAACCAAAGAGTAAATCAGGGATATTCGAGATAGGAAAAGATTATCTTGGGTTATAAATTTAAATTCTATCTTTAGTCACAAATTGTGAAGGGGGTTTCCACATAGCTAAAATAAAATTACTTGTTTCTTCTACTTATACAACATCAGCAAATTCCATCATCTCAACTAAAAAATCTGAACTGGGAAACCCATGGAGATGAATTCAACTCTAATTTTACAGGTCAGGAAACTGAGTTTCAGAGAGGTTAAATGTCCTATTAGGCTGCTTAGCCCCAAAAGTTATTTTAGGGCAGAAGCTCCACCCCTGGCCTTGACACCAGTGGGAAACATTTCCACATCTCTTCTGTTGGTAGAAATTTCCTAATTTTCCTGGGCAAGTAGGTTCACTCTCTGATGCAAGTCCTCGGGGCAGACTGGGGTCTCTTCATTGCAACAACCTGTACGCAGTGGGGTATTGTGAAGTATTGCCTGCAGTTCTTTTCGGGCTCCTGGCTTTGCTTCTTAAGGCAAAGATAAAGCGCTATTGAATGTTAATAAGTTTTCCCAGCTGCTCAGCATTCAAAGACAGGCTCACTCTGGCTAGATAACTTCCTTCTTACCTACTATCACTCACCACCGGACTACCAGGTGCAAGAAGGCCTCCCTGTGGTTCCTGTGGGGGAGAGAGATATGAGGACTGAAATATAGCAAAAGGTTGTCTTTGGGGACATCTACCATTTTCAAAGAGAGGCTGCCCTTCTCTCGTGGGGAAGGCCACAGCTAGTCTCTCTCCCTCCCTAAAGCCATAGAAGTGAGGTCCACCAGAACTGCCTTGTAAACTCTGGTGAGCAGACTGTCATTTTGACCCCTAGCTGAATGTCTGCTTGTCTGCTTGGCTTCTTGACTTGCTAATCCACCCCTGCAGTACTTGAGTCCTGGGGAGAGAGTGAAGGCACGGCAGGTAGTTGGAGGAATAAAGAAATAAAGGCAATACCCTCAAATTCTTTTTTTCCTAAAGGCACCTAAAATGGAGCCCTTTTGTGCCCAAAGGACAGATGAGATTGGGCGGGGGGAAGGCAAGCAGGGGCTGCTGTACACTGCTGGGAACCACCATAGGGAAGGGGCGAGGGCTTGCCCCAGAGAAATTAGGTGTGAGTCTCTCAGCTACTGGAGAACATGGATTTTTGCAAGGGGCTACTAATGCCTGGGGGAGCTGACTGGGGCTGAATAACTGCCCACTGGGGCTTCTGTGTTCACTTGTCCACCTATGGAGAAGAAGCCAAGATGCAGGAGAGAACCTTGCCAGAGCAGCCATATTTGAAGAGGCTGTCTTACGAGATCCTTCAGCTCCTGCCCCAAATTCCAATACCAGAGAAGTGCAAAGAAATGAAAATGTGGACAATTCTCCTGCTGAACTCCCTGTCCCATTCCAGGCAACCAGAGCTCCCAGAGCAGCCTGTGCTGATGGGCAGGGTTGGGAGAAAAAAGCTGAGCATAGAACACAGGATCGACATTTTAAAATGAATAGGTCTAAGTTTCAAGGACCCGAAGAGGCTGTTCATATAACTGGAATTGGAAAAGGTACAGAATCAAACGGATATTCTTACCTGGTTTGAAAATAGGTTGGAAGTGTCAACAACCCTATTGTTGGAAGTTCATGGCCACTAAACTAATTAATACCAATAGGAATCCTCGATCCAGAGTGTGGAGAAAGGAGAGGCTTTATTCTGGGGAAGTTTGCAAACCAGGGAACTGCAACTTCCAGGGAAACCAGAAGTACACTCTGCTGAGGCAAAGGGGAAGCCGTTTTTGTTTTGTTTTTAAAATATATTTTATTAATTATGCTATTACAGCTGTCCCATTTTCCCCTTTATTCCTCTCCACCCTGCACACCCCCTCCCACCCGCATTCCCCCCTTTAGTTCATGTCCATGGGTTGTACATATAAGTCCTTAGGCTTCTACATTTTCTATGTACTCTTAACCTTCCTCTATTTCCTACCTACCATTTATGCTACTTATTCTCTGTACCTTTTCTCCCTCTCTTCCCTCCCACTCCCCCATTGATAACTCTCTATTTCTAATTCTCTAACTCTCTAACTCTCTATGTGATGTCTGTTTCTGTGATTCTATTCCTGTTCTGGTTGTTTGCTTAGTTTGTTTTTGTTTTTGTTTTGTTTAGGTTTGGTTGTTAATAGCTGTGAGTTTGTTTTCCTTTTACGGTTCATGTTTTTTTTTTTTTCCTTAGATAAGTTCCCTTAACATTTTATATAATAAGGATTGGGTGATAATGAACTTCTTTAACGTAACCTTTTCTGGGAAGCACTTTATCTGCCTTTCCATTCTAAATCATAGTTTGCTGGATAGAGTAACCTTGGATGTAGGTCCTTGCCTTTCATGACTTTAAATACTTCTTTCCAGCCCCTTTGTGCCTGCAAGGTTTCTTTTGAGAAATCAGCTGATAGTCTTATGGAAACTCCTTTGTAGGTAACTGTCTTCTTTTCTCTCACTGCTTTTAAGATTCTCTCCTTCTCTTTAATCTTGGGTAATGCAATGATGATGTGCCTTGGTGTGTTCCTGCTTGGGTCCAACTTCTTTGGGACTCTCTGAGCTTTGTGGACTTCCTGAAAGTTTATTTCCTTTGCCAGATTATTTTTTCAAATACGTTTTCAATTTCTTGCTATTTCTCTTCTCCTTCTGGCACCCCTATGATTCGCATGTTGGAATGTTTAAAGATGTCCTGGAGGTTCCTAAGCCTCTCCTAATTTTTTTGAATTCTTGTTTCTTCATCTGTTCCATTGATTATTTCTTCCTTCTGCTCCAAACCATTGATTTGAGTCCTGGTTTTCTTCCCATCATTTTTGGTTCCCTGTACATTTTCATTTATTTTACTTTTCATAGCCTTCATTTTATCTTCTAATTTGCGACCATATTCAATCAATTCTGTGAGCATCCTGATTAGCAGTGTTTTGAACTCTGCATCTGATAGGTTGGCTATCTCTTCATCGCTTAGTTGTATTTTTTTCTAGAGCTTTGATCTGTTCTTTCATTTGGGCCATTTTTTTTTGTCTCAAAACACCTGTTACATAGTAAAAGGCAGAGGCTTAGGTGTTCACCAGGGCGGGGTAACCCATGTCTGCGTTATTACACTGTATGTGGGGGAGTGGTCAGAGAGGAAACAATGCCACTTGCTCTGCTCTCTGCTGGTCACTTACCCTGCTACCCACAATCAAATTGGGCCCTTCTGGTGCTGATTCCTGGGTGGGTGGGTTTATGTACATTCTAGGACCCTGTGGATCTCTCCAGTGAACTTTCCTGTGAGGCTGGGAGTTTCTTCCACTGCTGCCTCAACCCCCACAGGTGTTTTCAGTCAGAGGCTTTGAGGCTTTATTTCCCTGCACTGGAGCCCTGGGTTGCACGGTCTCTCTCCATCCCCAGCTGTTCCTCCCAGTTTATCTGCATGCAAATAGGGGACCACCAGGTCTGCCACCTGCTGCCTTGCCCTGAGTCCTCTCCACTTGGCTGCCTGTCTACACCCCTCCTACTGGTCTTTCTTCTTTAACTCCTTGGTTGTTAGACTTCCATACAGTTCAATTTTCTGTCAGTTCTGGTTGTTTTTTTTTTGTTTTCATGTTTGTTGTGGTCCTTCTTTTGGTTCTTTAAGGAGGCACAGTGTGTCTATCTATGCCTCCCTCTTGACCGAAAGTTTCTGATTTGGCTTTTAAAGAGAATGATTAGCCCCTGATTGGTCCATTTTTATGTAAATGAGGAGTCCAAATATGTACAGTCTGATTGGTCCAAATAGCACTGTTCTGATTGGTTGAAATCATACATCCTGATTGGTCATTGTGGAGCCGCTCTGATTGGTCGGTAAAGATGCAAATGAAGATATAGCTGTACAGCTCCAATTAGGTGGGGCAGGTCTCAGCTTATTGGTTGAAATATGATACCAGGAACACCTTGATAAAGGTTGACTCAGTGGCAGAAACACAAAGCAGGAGGCTGGCGGCTCAGTTTGTGGCTTTTTCCTGAAATGCAGAGTGCTTCAGAGGCTTCTATTGGCAATGTCTGTTAGATTTTAGTTATAAATTTGTTCTCAGTTAAACACAAGGAGTCCTTTTTTGGCAGATATATTCCTTCTTAATGTCCACAGGAGGTGCTGCCATTTTCCAAATGCTTTTCATGGGCTTTGCTATGTGCTAAGTATTTCACATGCAGCAGCAGTAATAGTGGGCCGTGGATTGGTGGGCAAAGAAAAAAATAGGTTCAAACCCACTATGTGCTTCTCTTAGGTGCCTGATTTTCTTAGCCAAGGATCCAGAAACTTTCAGAAGCAGGTAGCTCAGATCCACAGGATAAGAGCAGATATGGTTTAAATAGGTAGATCTCCTCCTGACCTACAATCTCTGACAAGAGGTTGAAATTTCTGGTGATGGTGTCCATACAAAGAAAAGTCTTCACAGACCTGAGGAGCTCACTGCTTGCTCTGCCGTTGTCTTTCTATACCTGGGATCATACACGTGCATTCTCTCCTTTGTCTTCTGGGAGACGCATGACTGATCATGTAGGTATCAGCATGAAAGGATTGTGTGGTCAAAAACTAAAGGGTTTTTTTTTTTCCTGCAACAACTTGGTTGAGAACCAAATTGTTTGAGATGGGAGATGTTCAAAAACTGAGGTTTGACCATATATGCTTACATTTAAGGAAATGTTTACAAATATTAGATTCTCCTGGTTCTTGGACTAAACTTGCTGGCAGTGAAGTTATATTCTCATCCACCGGGAAAAACAGAGAGTTATATTTTGATTTATAATAAGAAATATATTTTTGGTCTTTGTTCCCATTCCTGGCACAGAGGTCCTAAAATCTTTGAAATTTCCTAAGTGATAAGAGACATAAAAATATCTCGGTATGCACAACAAACCCCTTTCAACTACACTTGAACTTATGATAATGAGGTGAGTTTTGGAAATCACCTAAGGGTGGGGGCTGGTTGCCAGGCAATGGCAACCTGTGTGTGATTAGATGATTGGAACTTTCAGTCCCACCCCACTGACCTGCAGAGAAGAGAGAGATACTGAGGGCCTACTCAGTCACCAGTGGAAAATGATTTAATCAGTCGTGCCTATGTAGTGAAGACTCCATAAAAGAACCTAACAGACAGGGTTTGAAGAGCTTTAGGGCTGGTGAACATGTGGTGATGTGGGAAAGTGGTATGCTCAGAGAGAGCATAGAAGCTCCACGCCCCTCCCCACATGCCTTACTCTATGCATCTCTTCCACCCGGCTGTTTTATCCTTTGATAATAAACCAGTATCTAGCAAGTAAAATGCTCCTCTGAGTTCTGTGAGCCACTCTAGCAAATTAATCAAACCTAAAAAGGGGCTCTTGGAACCTCTGATCTATAACCAGTCAGTCAGGCTCTGGCTGGTGCGGCTCAGTTGGTTGGAGCGTCGTTCTGTAACAGAAAGGGTGCAGGTTCAATTCCAAGTCAGGGAACGTTCCTAGGTTGTGGGTTCAGTCCCTGGTCTCGGCATGTGTGAACCCCCCCACCACCACCAGCCATGTGCACTTATGATCTCTCGTCTGGACACATAAAGGAGGCAACCAATCAATGCTTCCCTCTCACATTGATGTTTCTCTCTCTCCCTTCTTCTCTCTCTAAAAGCAATGAAGAAACCATTCTGCACAGGTAACAACCTGGTAAGAAAGTGAGGGCAGTCTTGTAGCACTCAGCTCTTAACCTGTGGGATCTAATGCGATCTCTCCATAGATACTGTTAGAATTGAGTTAATTGTTTTGTGGTGTTGAAAAACACATACTGAACAGAGTCAATGCTGAGTTGTCCCTGACCATTTCCTCTTTCTCCAGCCCTCTATTTCCTCACATGTGTATCATTATCCCAAACAGACATCATCTCAGTAGTGCCCACCACAAATCTGTGGAAGAGAACAAAACTGAAGTTCAAGACATTATGGAAGTTGCCCAAAATCACACAGCTAGTAAGTGGCCAAGCCAAGTTTTGAACACAGGTCTGCCTGACTGTTAGCTAGCACTCACACTGCCTTTTTCAGTAGGCGCAGAGCTATCCGCCCATCTCCTCCAACTGGTAACTGCATCTGGGTGGAGGCAGTGATTTAGAGAATATTGCATCCTCCTAGAAATGCTGTAAACTATACTCCTTAAAGTACAAAGCCTTCTAGAACCAGCCACTATGGGTCTTCAAAAGCCAACTCTTAAACCAAATAGTCAGGGAGAGACTAGCTTTGGGCTACCTTGGGGTCCTCCGTAAAATGTTCTGAGCTACAGGTAACAACATGTCTATCAGCCCAGACACCTCTCCTTATAACCAGAGCCACAAATTTTTGAAGTCCGTCATATTCCCAGCACTGTCCTAGGCACCTTACACAGATCTTTTTATTTGACCTTGTAGTGAGGGAAACTGAGATGTTAATTAAGCTAGTAAAGTTTGGGGTGGTTTATTACAACCTAATACAGTATGTCTTCAAACCTGAAAACCTGTATTTTTCCTCCTCGCTCTATTGAACTCATAACCTAACATTAAATAATGTTGAGGACAAATTTCTTGTGTCAGGTAAAAGATTGGGTGAGGTGACTTCCAAATCACCTTTTCTGAAGTTTCTTAACCCTCAGAGCTTTAGTTTCTTCATCTGTACCATCAAAATAGGCTTCTCCTAGGTCCTGCCATTAATCTGGCAAAGACATTTTCCTCAACCAGCATCAATAAGGAGGATCAAATATAGTTTGCTTTCATTTGGGCTAGAGAGCAGTCCACACCTGTTGTCTTGTTTCAGGATCATGTTCCAGGAATCTCTCCTGTCACAACATAGTCCAAAGGGCCATGATCGCCTCGACATTCCACAGACCATCCAGCATCTGGGCCCACTCTATTGATTGAAATTAATTAACTAATTAATTAATTTATAGGAAGGGGAAGGGAGGGGAAAAATGAGAAGGAGAGAAACATCCGTGTGTGAGACAGAAACATCAATTGGTTGCCTTCCGAAGGCACCCCAACCAGGGACTATACCCGCAGCCCAGGCATATGCCCTGACCAGGAATTGAACCATCAGCCTTGCACTTCAAGGGACAATGCCCAATCAACTGAGCCACACTGGTCAAAGCTCAAATGAACCTGTTGAGCAGGAAGCAACAAGTAGTCTGGAATTTGTTGTAAAACATATATACACCAGAGAGAGGGAGCTGCACTCTGCAAAGCTTCAGATACTCTTCACATCAGTCAAATTTTTGAATCTAGTGGTTGGATCGTGTTGGGACATCCCCTCTAAGATAAAGAACAAGTCGTGTGCTTTGTCTTCCTCTCTACTAATGACTGGCATGGCACTAAGTGGGTCCCTTTGGATCCTGGAAGCACCACATACTGCACTTGGCAATTCATCTCCAACATATGCATTGAGAGATTCAGAGGACTGCCAGATTCCCAGAAGATTCAGGCTGTAATATAAGTGTCCTGCCATTCGAGCTCTATGATGCATCAGACTCAGTAGTACAAGACATGACTTCGGGAGATATGAGTGCTGAGCGGAGTTTCCATCAAGGCTCATTAGGCAAGTCACAGCACAGAACTCAGGGTTTTGGAGTAAGGCCACATTATCCATGGTAGAGAACTAATTACTATTTGCAAAGCAATGGTAAAATCTAATGTAATACTGCGCCCTCATAGAGGTTGAGCGCCTAAGCATAAAATTACTAATCATGAGGTGAGTATTATTAGATCCACCAAGTCACAAGGTCAGACAATCCATCATGTGATGGAAATAGTACATTCAGACTTGGATCCAGGCAGACTGCAAAAGTACAAGTAAGTTTATGTAAACAGATAAAGAGATAACAGACTTTCATATCACCTCTCTCTGTTGTACCAATGCCTTGTCCTCAGGTCTCATCTAGGGCCTCACAGGGAGCCCTCTGCAGCCCTCTGACAGAGGATGGGTAACCTCAGCCTGGGTCACAGAGTGGTGCTAAGTGAACATACACAGCTATCACATTTCAGAACCACCGCACACAGGCAGCCCTGAAGGACAGTGCTGAAAGATAGTCCTCCCAGTTGGAGGGCTTCCGGCAGTGCACTTAGTCTTTCACTTT
The DNA here is from genome assembly GCF_014824575.4 of Sturnira hondurensis. NCBI lineage: Eukaryota > Metazoa > Chordata > Mammalia > Chiroptera > Phyllostomidae > Sturnira > Sturnira hondurensis. Next base: position 2,831,910 of record NW_028078194.1, on the reverse strand, counting down.
CTGTAAAGCAAGAAATAGCTTGAGATACAGACATGCACTGAGAAGTGAGAAACGATATGGCTGGATGGTCAGGACCCTGGGAGAAGAAAGATTAGAAGACTGGAGAAAAGAGAGTGGGAGCCACATAGTTTTCTCTTTGAAGAAGAGGCACTGAGCCGGCAGGCAGGGTAAACTGTCCCGGGGATGTTAGCCACCTCCCCAGCTCAGCCTTGCCAATACTTGGACAATGGGCCCAAGAGTGACCACTGTGGCCGGGATGGGGACTATAAATGGGCCTAAGATCACAAAGGGCCTGAGATAAAAATCTCTCATCCAGGCTCTTCCAGCTACTGCCACTCATGAATGCTCATTCTGACAACTGCAGAGACTGACAGTGAGCCCTTGATGCAGGACTATATCTTGAGGAAACCAGCTAGCCACATAGCCATATGGATTATTGATTATATGACTGATCACCAGATTACTAGAAGGGGTTACACTGAGCTCCTTCTACTCTGGATAGAGCAATGATTTGTCCTTACCAGAATGATACCTAGTCCTTCTGGGTATGGGTTTGACTTCTCTGCCTTCAGTGCCTCTTCCTGTACCACATCTAAAGTCTTACAGAGCTCCTGGTTTACTGACATGATATTCCCACATAACATGGTCTCAGATCAAAGCATCTATCCTACAGTGAAGAGGAGATGACATTTGGCATATAACTGTGGAACTCATTTGTCTTTATATACACCAAATCACCAGGCATCATGCTAGAATGATGGAGTGATCAATTAAAGACTCAGCTATGGCATCACCTCAGGAAATTCACCCAGCAGAATTAGGGTAATATTCTCTGGATGCAGTATATATACTGAACCAACAGCTGCTATATGGTGTATCCCCAATACACAGAAATCAATGGGGTGAAAACAGGATTGACCCCTCTCTCCACAGTTCCCAAGGACCCACTTGTGAAATGCATGCTTCCTATTCTTGCTATCTCAGTTAGTGTTAGATTAGAAGTCCTTTCTCATGAGTGATAGGAAAGGATGTTCCCACAAGGGGACTCAGTAATGGTTCCACCAAATCTGAAACTACTATTAGCATTAAGTCACTTTGGGCTTCTTAAGTCAATGTGCCAAAAGTCAGAGACAGAAATTACCATATTGTGCTCTGGCCAGCATGGCTCAGTGGATTGAGTGCCAGCCTGCAAGCTGAGAGGCTGCCAGTTCTGTTTTCAGTTGGGGCACAGGCCTGGTTTGTGGGCCGAGTCCCCGGTTGGGGGCGTGCAAGAGGTAACCGATCAGTGTTCTTTCATACATCGATGTTTCTCTCTCTCTCTTCCTCCCTTCCCATCTTTCTAAAAGTAGATAAATAAAATCTTTTTTAAAACAGGAAATTACCAGATCGATTCATTTCCTTGATTGTCATGAGGATCTGGATTACTGCTATATAGTCAGGGCAGGAAGAAGTACATCTCCATCAGAGATGTTTCTTGGTACTTCCATGCTCAGTGACAAGCACAAATGGGTAGTTGCAGGAATCATGACCAATGAGGATGAAAGCAACAAGAGTCCCAGTCCCTCAGAGGGCGGTCCTATACCCACTGAAGTGCAGCAGGGGTAAGATACCTACAGAAAGGAAAATGATGAATGTCAATTATAGGCTAGGACCCATTGCAGGTGGCACAGACTAGTTTGTTGTATTTAGTCGTCTTGAACTGAGTATTCAATAGACTTTGAGAGTAGTAGTTGGTAGGATACCTGATGATTGGGTTTAACATAGGCCACGATGGATCCAAGCAGTGCAAAGGGTGGACTGTATTGGAACAGAAGTGTTCCTTGCCTCACATTTTCTTAGTGCATCTTTTCACCGCCGTTGTTGCTATAGCAACCTGCAGATATAACCTGAAGCACTATTTTCCCCCACTTATTAGTTTCCTAGGACTGCTGTTACAAATCAGCACAAACATGGTGGTTCAAAACAATGTAAAAATTTTCACTTATAGATCTGAAAGGCAGAAACCTGAACTAAGCTTTATGAGGCTAAATCAACATATTGTCAGGGCCACACCCCCTCTGGAAATGCAAGGGCAAGTCTGTTTCCAGCACTAGAGTGACACCCTCTGCAGTCCTCTGCTCATGGACCTGTCCTCCACCTTTGTAACCAGTGACATGTCATCTTCTCTCCCTGAATGTTTGCTTTGTGTGGTCTCTTCTGCAGTTCTCAGCCAGCTCTCCCTGTTATAAGTGTGCTCGTGTCCAACCAGACCACCCAGGATAATCTCACACCTCAAGTTCCTCGATCTAGTTATATCCTCAAAGTCCTGTTTTTCCCTATAAGGTGACATTTGCAAATTCCAGAAACTAGGGGTTGGATATCCCTGGGGCCCATTATTTAACCTCCCACAGCCATCACTGCGTGGGATGTCTAAGAGGATGTGCCCAACATCCTGCTGCACACACACACACATCAGGAAGTCTGAGGGAGTCAATACCCCCAGGAACAACCCTGGACCGACGGGCACTGAGAGCTAGTGGCTATTTCTCCGCACCAGACGTGGCTCAGACAATTCTCAGGCACATTCTCAGAGTATCTGTAGCAGGGTTGAGGCCCGGGTGCCCACAGTGGTAACCAGCTCAATAGCGCAGCCAATTTGATGGCTTTAAATACCATGTCCATACTAATAACTCTCAAGTATATCTCTCCAGCCTGGACTATGCCCCTGAACTCTGAATCCCTATACCTATACTACTTCCTCAATGTATCTTCTAGATGTCTAATAGACATTTCAAGTTTAACCTCCATCTTTTTAAAAAGCAACCCCTGATTCCTTTTCCCCCCAAACATGCTTCTGTCAGATGTTCCTATTTTAGTAACTAGCAGCTCCCTTCCTCAGACACTCAGGGAAAAACCAACTTTGTGTCATCCTTGACTCTTCCCTTTTTCTTACATGCCACCGCCTTTCCATCATAACATCTTGGTTGATTCTACTTTCAAAACATATCCATTCTCTGATCATCATTTATCCCTGTACTCCTACTGGGCTCCAACCTGTACTACCGCAGTAGCCTGCTAACTGGTCTTTCTGCTGCCACCCTTGCCCATTGCAATCCGTCTTCACCATAGTGGCCAGAGATCCTTTTAAAACTTCTTTCAAAAGTTGTTACTCTTCTGCTACAGGTCACCTGTGGATTCTCATATCTATATCTATATCTATATCTATATCTATATCTGTATCTGTATCTGTATCTGTATCTATATCTATCTATAGCTATAGCTATATAGCTATAGTTATATATCTATACCTATATCTATCTATCATTATTTTTAATCCTCACCAAGGTCGTTTTTTCATTGCTTTTAGAGAGATAGGAAGGGAGAGAGTGAAACACTTGTGCAAGAGAGAAGCACCAATTGGTTGCCTTCCTGTACGCACCTGGACCAGGGATCTAACACTCCCGACTGGGGATCAGCCTGCAACCTCGGTGTGTGCCCTGATCAGAAATCAAACCTGAGAACTTTCGGTTCAACCACCTGAGCCACACCTGCCAGGGCTGTTTCTCATCTTATTCAGAATAATCCAAAGTACTGCCTCTGATCTACAAAGTTCTACCTGATCTGGCCCCCACTATTTCTTGGCCTTTCTTACTCTGCTGCAGATATACTGCCTCTTTGCTATTCCTTAAACATGCTAGGCATACCTCAGGGACTTTTCACATGCTGTTCCCTCTGCCTGGAAAGCACTTCTCGCAGATATCCCCACGGCCTCCTCTTCCTTCAGGTCTCTGTGCAGCTGTTACCATAGTGGTACAGCCTTTCACATAGCATCTTCTAATCTTGTTTTATTTTTCTTTACAGTATTTGTCACTGTGAAGTTTACATATTTACTTGTTTATATGTTTCTTGTTTAGCTCCTCCCACTGTAGAATTTTACCTCCATCATGAGGAACTCCATGAGCTCAAGATCTTTGTTCTCTTTCCTAGCCTACCCCAGAACAATAATTCATCTACTGTTAACATTCAATAAGTGAATATTACTTATTGCTAGGTATTACTAGGTATCATTGTTATGTAACATGTTAGGTATTATTATACTCCTTATTTGCAGAAAAGATGATGTCTAAGGTGGCACAGGATGAGACCTTGGGACTTTTTAACTCTGTTCAGTGATCCCTTTGATATCGTGGGAACTTGGCTACTGTAGTCAAGGCAGGGGCTCTGAGTTAAATGGGAAGATTCAGACCCAGGTTTTCCCAGATCTCATGGGTCCCAGCTTTCATTGTTAGAGGCCGGAAACTGCAAGTTACTGTGGTTAAGCTATGACTGGGCTCCTGCACAGGAAGTCAGTTAACCGTGGCAGTACTCAGAAAACAGACACAACAGATTTCTTCCCTGGTTTGTCTTGGAGCAGTTTGATTTTATCACCAGGGATGAGTACGCAAAGGAAATGGTGGACTCCAGTTCCCGGCTTTCAGATGCTCTTGTCAGAATTATAGGCTGATAGTCAGAGAGGAGAAATTCTGAAAATCAGGATTGAGGATAAAATCCAATGTAAACTGAGGGGATTTAACAGTTAGTGGAGAGTTTTGGTGCCACTCATCTGCTCTCTAAACTGTTAGTTACGCATAATTATCTGAGCCCTGCCTGGTGTGGCTCAGTGGACTGCTTGGCAAGCTGTGAACCAAAGGGTCAGTGGTTCGATTCCCAGTCAGGGCACATGCCTGGGTTGTGGGCCAGGTCCCCAATAAGGGGCATACTAGAGGCAACCATGCATTGGTGTTTCTCTCCCTCTCTTTTTCCTTCCCTTCTCCTCTGTCTAAAATAAATAAATAAAATCTTAAAAAAATAAAAAATAATAATTATCTGAAAAATTACACCTGTGCACATGAAAAGAAGTTTGAGAAGTGTGGCTCAGATTCTCAGTGTTTTGAGAAGTTTTGTTATTTGAAATAACAGCTATGTTTTGCTTTATCTTTATATTATAAGTTATCTTTCGCTTAACTAGAAGCCAGGTAAATAAGTGTACTGGTTATTTACTGTTGCATAGCAAGCCACCCTCAAATGTTGTGATTTAAAACAAGGATTTGCCTCCTGTCCTGTGAATAGGCTGGACAGGGAGGGCATCTGCTTGCTGCCTGTGGGCTTGCTCATGCAACTGTATTCAGCTGGAGACTCAGCTGCACTTAAGACACGGGTTGGAAAACTTTTTCTACATAAGGCCAGATATTAAATAGCTTAGGCTTCAGTGGTCATATGGTTTCTGTTGCAGATACTGAAGTCTGCCATTAAGCACAAAAACAACCACAGACAAGATGTAAACAAGTGAGTGCAGCCACATTCCAATGAAGCTTTGTTTGAGAACTCATGTCATTTTCCCAAGTCATAAAATATTATCTCTTTAAACGATGTTTTCCAACCATGAAAATATTTTAAAACATCCTTTGCCCATAAGCTATATAAAATTAGCTGGGCTGAATTTGGCCCACAGTCTGTAGTTTGCCATCCTTCGTTTACACGGCCCAGGATGGTCTCACCCCCGTGTCTGGCTGTTGTCTGGGGCACCTTGATTCCTCCCAACAAGCGTCTTAATCTCTAGGACACTGGACCAGCTTCCGTTCACGGCACTGTCAGGGCAGCATTCCAAGTGGGGGAAGGCAGAAACTGCAAGAACTCTTTTTTAAAAATATATTCTGTTGACTATGCTAGTACAGTTGTCCCCATTTTTCCCCCTCAGGCCCCTCAGCCTGGTACCCTGCTTCCTTCCAGCAATCTCTCCTCTTAGTTCATGTCCATGGGAAGTGTGTATAAGCTCTTTGGCTTCCCCATTTTCTATACCATTTTTAACATTTCCCTGTGTATTTTGTATCTACCATTTTGTATTTCTTAATCCCCTCACCTTTCCCCCCATTCTCTCTCTTCTCCCTCCCAGCTGATAACCCTACAAATGATCTCTGTATCCATGATTCTGTTCCTCTTCTGGTTGTTTGCTTAGGTTGTTTATTTAGATTCAGTCTCTGATAGTTGTGAATTTGTTGCCATTTTAATGTTCATAGTTTTGATCTTTTTCTTAAATAAGTCCCTTTAACATTTCACATAATAATGTCTTGGTGATGATGAACTCTTTTAGCTTTACCTTGTCTGGGAAGTACTTTATCTGCCCTTCCATTCTAAATGACAGCTTTGCTGGATAGAATAATCTATGTTGTAGGTCCTTGCTTTTCATCACTTTGAATACTTCTTGCCAGTCCTTTCTAGCCTGCAAAGTTTCTTTTGAGAAATCAGCTGATAGTCTTATGGAAACTCCTTTGTAGGTATCTCTCTTCTTTTCTCTTGCTGCTTTTAAGATTCTTTATCTTTAACCTTTTGTATCTTAATCATAATGTGTCTTGCTGTGGTCCTCTTTGGGTCCAACTTGTTTGGGTCTTTCTGTGCTTCCTGGATTTTATGTCTATTTCCTTTACCAAGTTAGGAAAGTTTTTTATCATTTTTTTTTCAAATAAGTTTTCCATTTCTTGCTCATCCTCTTCTCCTTCTGGTACCCCTATCATTTGGATGTTGGCACATTTAAAGATGTCCCAGAGGCTTTTTAGTCTATCCCTTTTTTTAAAAAAATTCTTGTTTCTTCTTGCTGTTGTGGTTGAATGCAAATTTGTTCCTTATGTTCCAAATCAATGATTGAATCCTACCTTCCTCCCCTTCACTGTGGGTTCCCTGTAGACTTTTCTTTATTTCACTTAGTGTAGCCTTCATTTCTTCCTTTATGTTGTTGCTGTACTCAGTGAGTTCTTTGAGCATCTTGATCACCAGTATTTTAACTTTGCATCTGGTAGGTTTGTTATCTCCACTTTATTTAGTTCTTTTTCTGGGGTTCTGTTATGTTCTTTCATTTGGGCCATATTTTTTTTCTCCTCAATTTGGCAGCCTCCCTGTGTTTGTTTCTGTGTATTAGGTAGAGCTGCTTTGACTCCCTGTCTTAGTAGCATGGCCTATTGTAGAAAAGTCACCAGTAAATTGTGTGGGGTGGAACCTTAGGTAATTGCTAGGGCAGGGCAACCCACTTCACTACTTTGTGCCTCTGTATGGGGGGAGGCCTCCAAGAAGGAACCATGCTGCTGCCTGGCTTCTGGAGGTTTTCTCGCACTCGTCCTGTTTCCAGTCACTGCATCATCCACTCCCCATATGCAACTGATGCCCTTCCAGCTGTTGCCCTGGTGCTACATCCAGAGTGGGTGGGTTTGCATATATTCTAAGACAGCATGTACCTCCCAGAGCATTTTTATTTTGGAAATTGTTAGTGTATTTTATCCCTGTTGTCATTTAATGAATCATGTTCTCCTTTCTGCTTTGACTGCTAAAAAGATCAGAACTAAATTTGTGGTTTAACTCTAATGGAATGTGGGAGTAGATGTTTTGTGGATCTCTGACCTGACTTTCCTGTTTTCTTGATTATTCTATTTGATTTATATTTTTTCTGATTCTGGTTTTTATTTTCTATTATATCAAATGGCTTCTTATAAATTACTTTCTCTCTTTAGTGGGACAAAATCAGGTATGTAACTAAGTTACTGAGGCATTTCAACTTGTTGGAGTATAAACATGAAACATGATTTCTTTCAAATGCTGCTCCCAAGTCCCAATTATATTCCATCAATTCACTCTTTATGTTTTAATGGCATCTTAGGTATATTGCATACTTTTTTTTTCACTTTTAGCTGTTAAAATTTAGTCTACTGGAGTGTAATATTTCAATCTCTTACGTGGTTCAAAGTGCTATACCTTTCCTCTCCACTCCTCTGGATTCCCGCTCCTTCACTGTGTTGGGTGGTATATTCGTCAGGGTTCTCAAGAGAAACAGAAGCAATAGGATATTATCTCTATATCAGGGGTCCCCCCCCAGGGAACTGGGACATACAGCAGCAGGGCAGGGGAAGGGAGGTGCGGGCAAGTGAGCAGAGCTTTATTTGCTCTCCATTGCTCCCCTTACTGCCCGGGCTCCATTTCTTCCTCTTCTGGTCTGTAGAAAAATTGTCTTCCATGAAACTGGTCTCTGATGCCAAAAAGGTTGGGGACCGCTTATCTTTATCTCTGTATCTATCTCTATCTCTATCTCTACCCCTATCTCTATCTATCTATCTATCTATCTATAGATTTATTATAAGGAATTGATTCAGGCAATTATGGAGACTGAGAAGTTCCAAGATCTGCATTTGGAAAAAGGAAGCCCAGGACAGTCAGTGGGATAGTTCCAGTCCAAGTGTGAAAGCCTGGGAACCAGGAGAGCCAATGATGTAAGTTTCAGTCTGAATCTGAGTCCAAAGGCAGGAAGAGATCCACGTCCTAGCTCAAAACAGGCAGAGAGTCTAACTCCCTCTTACTCAGTCCTTTATTACCTTCAGGCCTTCATCAGATTGGATGAGACCGACCTGCAATGGGGAGGGCAATCTGCTTTATTCAGTCAACTGACCCAAATGTTAACCTCATTCAGAAACCCCCTCAAAAACATGCTCAGAACAACATTCAACCAAATATCTGGGCACCCTGTGGCCAGTTGACACATAAAATCAACCATCCCGGATGGTTGTTATTATTTAACTGGCTGAGGTCCTTCCTTGTGATATTGCTAATTAGCCAGCTCACCTTCATTAATGTCCATGGCTCTCTATAACACATGTTCGTGCAGCAGTTCTTTGGCGTCTCCTGAAGACCTCCTTCTCCTCCCCCTATTTTGTTACTTTCTGACTGGAAGATTTGGCTCCACTTCTACCTCCTCTACTCTTGGACTCTCCTTCCACCTCAGCTGTCACCAAGGGCAGGTGGCATATGCAACATCCTCTTGTTGTTGGGTATTTGCACTAGATAGACAACCCTCTTAGGTAGGGTAAGGCAAGATGACTCAAGCCCAGCTCCCTGCAATGTGCTGTCCAGCTGTCCCATGGGAAACTCAAGCTCATTACCTGGGTCAGTGGTGGGCATGCAGATGCCCCGAGAGGTAATCGTATCTGCTCCCTCCACGTCTTTCCATTTCTCTTTGATACAGAAGCAGAAGAGCTATCTACTGTGAGGATCCAACTGGGGGAAGGAGATGCCACCCTCCTTTTCATTCTGAAAAGCCCAAATTCTATACTTAATTCTCTTGGTGCCCCTCCTTACTTGGCTTGGCTGAGAAGCTGCCCCCTCAGTCTCATCCAGGAAACCATGGTAGTAGCCATGGCTGAAATACTCCCTTGGAATTCCATTCCATTCCAAGTCTTTTCTGTAGAGGACAATATCCTAAATAGGCTGACATCATCTCCTAGTGGAACTTTGGAAGTATGCGATTGTCACAGTCAATGGGAGATGGCACAATACTTAAAGGGTGGAGCCAGAGGGATTCCAGACTTCCAGCAACACATGGGACAATTTCATACCAAGAAGAACTGTCTCACATTTCACACATCTTTCCAGTACCCTCCAAGACATTTTATAATTATTTAAGCCTAGACCCTAATTCTTTTTTTACATTAAAAAATGTATCTTTATTGCTTTCAAAGACATCAATTTGCCAGAAATATAACTACCATGTAAATCAAGGGATGATTATACATTACTTGTTTCTTTAGGAAAGAACTGTTGACCATTTTGGACAATCATATTACTGATGACAAGCTGGTTGCTCTGTTTAAGTTGCCAAAATATAGATCTGCATTTCATTTGTTCCATGGAGATTAAGTGTACATATACAAATTTACTTGTCTATTTCTTATGTCAATTTTCTTATAAAGACAAAATACTAGTGCTTTTCAACTTCATATTCATTTACTTTTTAAAAAAATTCCAAACTTATTCATCATAAGTAGGCCCGATCAGTGACTTCATTATGTCTTCCAGTATTGTTGGGCCCCAGAAAATACCTACTAAAACACGTATTGTTTTAATTATATATTACCTCCCCTTTATTTGTATTATTTCTGTCAAGTTAGGACATTATATTGGTTTCGGGAGTGGAGAATTATATGTGTATACAAATTATATTATCTATGAATTACTACATTTTATGATGGCAAATTGGCATTGAACATTTGTTATTTAAAAAGAGCGTATTTTCTGGTGAAGCAGACAGTCATTCTCAGAGGTGACGAGGTAGAGGAACAACGACGATGGAGCTTCTGCAGGGCTGGTTCTACTATGTCTTCCCTGGAGCAAAGTTTTGGCCCAAGTTTTTACAGTGAGTGTGTGGCCGCTCTCCTTGTTTTTCAGCTGGAGGCCCTAGACAACCAATTTAGGGCAAGAAGAAAAGTACCACTCAACATCTTATTAAGTGTATGAATTAATAATGTTTACTATTAGTTACTTACAAGCCATTTCTGGATAGTGAGAATGTGAGATAAGGAAATGCTCTGTATCTTTCTTCTCACAAATTCTAGTTCTAGTCCTGTTTTATTTCAAGATTTCACTGTATAATGTACTGATTAATATGCCTAACATTATAGGCGAGGACATAAAAAAACCTGGAATTTATCTTCTGGAGGGCAGGCCACTTGTAGTATAGGCTTACCCCACAAGGTAAATGTTCTAGGAGCCCATCTGTATCCAGAGTACCAACTGGTGTTGTTGTGAGAGGCTGTGTCTGGCTTAAGTGAATTTTTCTTTGAAGACTCTTGCAACACATCTGCCCACTTCATGATGAGTGATTTATGAGCACACCTGACCACATGGTGCTGAGCGTTCAGCAGTTTTTGCCCCAAAATGGCATGACTGCTATGTCCCATCCTACCTATTCACCCAATAGCACCTCAAGCAACTTTTTCTTTTGTTTCCCTGGGTGAAAAAAGTCTTTAAAGGGAAGCATTTTGCCAATGTGGGAGAGGTGAAACAAACAAACAAACAAAACAGTAGAAGCACTAAAAGGCATCAAAATCGACAAGTTCAAAAACTTTTTTGAGCCATGGAAAAAACATCTTGAGAGGTGTATTGTATCAAATGCAGAGGACTTTGAGGGCAACTGAATTTTAAACATGTAAGAATAAATATACAATTTTTATAGCTACATTTTTTATAGAATAAAGAGGGTTTTTTTTAGGTCCCCTCTCATGCTTTCTTCGGTTCAGGTATGTTTAGTTCAGTTCAGTCCAGATCAATTCACTTCAATTCATTCAATTCAGTTTCAGTTCAGTTGAAATCAACTTAATTCAAATTCTGAAAGTTCCCAAATTTCTGAGGTGGGCCTCCATTTCCTCTCCTGTGAAATCACATGGCTTCACTAACCAGATCAGAGATGACCTAACTATGCGAGTGCGTTGCTGCTTTTAACACTGGTGCCCATGCAGACATGGCTCATCAGTCATGACATTTTTTTCTTGCTAAGTCTTAATTCACCCTGAGACTGTTTTTCAAAACAACACTTCAGACTAGTAATGGTCAATGGACTGGAGGTGTCCCAGAAGTAGCTCACAAGGCACCGGACAGAGTCATATCACCTTTGGTCCAAGTCCTGATGGTCAGTCATTGGGAATATAGTCTTTTTTCTCTGTTAAAATCGGAATATACATTCTTGAAAGGATTATTCAAAATAAGAGATATCAGGCTTTACAAATGGTATAGGGCTTAACAAATCTAAATAGTTTTTTTATTACGATGCTCTCCGTACCATTCTGAGATTTACTGAACAGGCCCGGGGAGGGTAAGCAGGCTCCTCATCTGGGAAGTTTGTTGCTCCTGAGGCTCAGGGCCATTTTCTCTCTGTAGCTGATCTCTTAGTGGCGGATCTGCCTGTGGGACAGGTATTCATTTGAAAACACAGACTCTAAGGTCAGCAGACCTGGGTTTGAATACCAGATCACTCCCTTCCTAGCTGTGTAAACAAACTGCTTTAATCCATCCAGTTTGGCCTTTTCATTTGCAAACTAGTGAAAGTAATTGTACCTGTAGTAAAGTGTTACTATGAAATGTAAATGAGCTAATTAAACATTTTTCCCCAGCAAATGGCGATGAACAGGGTGGGTTGAGGGGAAAGCCTCGTTGCAGCGTAGAATTTGTCCGAGGTACAAAGTTTCCCACCTTAGACAGCCCTTCAGAAAGACTTGGTGAGCCTTTTCTAATCAATTTCATGAGCTGTGAATTTAAAGGATAAGCTTTCCTTTCTGACTTGGACTCTCCTTACAGAAAAACCACAAAAAGGAAACACAGAAAACTGGGGCTGTACCCTTGACAATCCTGTATTACAGCCTGTCTCCCTGGGCCCTCGCCGCAGCTGTCTTCTGTAGCTGAAACTGATGCTGTCCACTTTGGAGATTTTTCTGTAGGTTCCAGAAGGATTCAGTAAAAGTGAATTCTTGAAAATGGCATGCCTGAGTACTTAATTAAGCAAAGCTCTTTAATTAGAAAAGTTAGTCCCTCATAGGATGGTTGAAAGTTGTTGAGCCAGGGTTTTGCTCGAGGAACATGTTGGCAAAATTCTCAGGTGGGTTAAATCTCAGACAAATGAAATTACCCATTGTCCTTTATCCTTCACTCCAAGCAACAAGCAGTTGTAGTATTCTAGAAGGCTCCTGGCTCTAGCCACAGAAAGAAATGAGAGGAATTCTAAACATCTCAGAACTCTGATGTGGGAATTGCTTTGAACATTCTTTTAAAAGGAGGTTAGCGTTCTTTAAAAAAAAATGTTTTTTTCAATGGTTTCATTGTTGTACCTGGGCTTCTTCTTAATCCAGTGATTTACTCAAATTGTCTAAGTAATTCTAAGGAAGATGGTTTCCCCTCCAGCAAGGGCCCAGCAAAGCGATCGTAACAGGCAGGCATACTGCTGTGGGGTGGAACACCAGCCGCACCGCCGTAAGTGGCAGCTGGCAACAGGCAGCCTCCGCTGCCTTTTATAAACTGCAGCCTGGCTACACCACTGTCTCCTCCTGACCGTAAGTGTCTGCACAGAAGGTGGACCAGTGTTGACAGTCCTGAGTTTCCTGAGCTCTGTGCAGAGTGCAAGCATTGCCTGCCTACCATGATCTCAGCCCTGACTGGAACCGTTACCATATTTGGGCATCCTTAATGCTCTCACTCCATCAATAGAAAATGCATCATAGCAGCAGCAGCAGCAGCAGCAGCCGCAGACAGAACCAAAGCAGGAGCAAGGAAGGGAGGGAGACAGAAAGAGGAAGAGAGAAGGGCAGCTAGCCAGTGACTGAGAGAAATATGCTGAGCTCTATGGAGAAACAACAGAGACAAGACCTGCCCACTGGCAGACAAACAGGGAATGAAACAGAGGCAGAGTCAGGAGACAGAGAGAGGAGAAAGAGAAAAGAGAACACAAGGAATAGAAATGGAGAGATAGGAGAAGACCCCAAATAAACATCTCTCTCTCATCTATTTATCTGTCATTTATATAAATAGATATATGTATATATGTATGGGTGCGCACCTGTGTGTGTTCAACCCATTCACACACCAAAAAACCTTGCTGGTCAATGACCCAGTGGGGTCTGCTTTCTATGTTCCCACAAAGTCCAGAGGCATTTATCTGGTTTGGATATAGAACAGAAGGTAGTCACGGACTCAACTCTACTGCATCAACTCCCCTTTAAGTAAAGGAATCTCACCTTAGGGGGACCTAACAAAGGATCAGGAAGAAAGAGCTTTCTTCTCTTGGAAACTATTCATTCAGCTTTTCTAACCAATCCATGGTCTAATGTAGACTCATCAGAAAAAAACCTCAAAATTAGCACCTACTAGTGTTAGGCTTCTCTTTAACATAAACTCAGATTGTGCCCCCTCAAAGGATATCGTTTAGAAACCCGGTGCAGAGAAGACCTCCCCCTCCTTAGTCTTGGCCCCTTTCCCTCACAGACCCAGGCCCTGCTGGAGGAGGTGGGCCGAATTCAAGGACTGAGCGCTTTGGTTCCTTAATTTTGCGAGAAATTCCCTTTCACCTGTAAGGAGCTCCAAACTGCATCTTTACTCTTTTGCCTGAAAAATGGTAGACGGGAGTTGAAAAGAAGTAACTGGGTTTGTTTGTCTTTTTCCTGTCTTTATTTTCATTTCTGGCAAGAAAGGGTTTAATTTTCTGGCATAAATTCCTTTCCTGGCTTTATGTTCCCAGTCCTGGAAGAGTTCAGCTATCAGTCCTCTAACGTTTGATTGATTTGTCATTTTCTGACGCTGGAATGAGTTTGTTGGGGGAAATTTGCGAACACATCCCCCTAACTGGCGAGAGCCTTGAGTGCTTGAGGATTTCCTGAAGAGGCACTCCAAGAACCTTCTGCGGCTTTTTGTTTTTCCTTAGGATGTGGTGTGATTTTCATGGTCTATTTGTTATAATGCTTCCCTGATGTAAAATACTCATGCAGCATAAATAACCTCTTCCCGAAATATTTTGAAAATTCCGATTCTGGAAGTCTGAGCTTAAACTCCCTGCTTTAAATATACTGCAGACGAATTACCCACTGGAAGAAACACGTTTCTCTGGGGCCCAGAGAGTGCTTTCTCCTGTGTGCACTGTTCTTAGGCAGTCCTACCTGAGAGCACAGACTTGGTCTCTGGATATGTTGGTGACTGCATAGTTGGTGACTGCATAAATTAATGACTGGTAGGACTTTTCGCTGGCTTGGGTTTTTCATCCCTTTGTCCTGTTTAGTCCTCTTTTCTGTGACTTACTTTGTCTGGTACTAATATCACCTCTTCTGCGTATTTTGGAAGCATTTACATGGTGTCTCTCTGGCCATGCCTTCATTTCCTACCACTCAGTGTCATTCTGGTATGTGTGTCTCTCATAAACAGCATACAGCTGGGTTCCTGTTGTTTTACTCCACCACGTAAGAATCTCTATTGGTCTCTTAAAAGGGGCATTTTACTGATTCATATGCGTTGATTTGGATGTATTCCTGACACTATTTCATAGTTATACCAATTCACTTACTAACATGTTTCACAAATATTTTCTCTACTTTCTTGCTGTTTCTCAGACATAAAGTACTTGTAAATTGCATTTGCGTTGTGGTTGTAACCATGGTGATGGTGATGAATAACGGAAGTGTTCCTTTTGACACCAAGCCTTGAAGAAAGACTACGGCTTGTCTGGAAGTTAATGATGTTTGAACTTGGTAAATCTGCTTGACAATGGTTGCCATCAGGGTCATTCTTAGCTGTGATGGGATTTAATGACAATAATGGTGCTCTGGGCCCAGCCTGGGCTTGGAGTCTGAATTCACACACCCCTCACACCCACACACCCTTGCTGTGTCACTGTGGATATTTAATGAACCTCTGCATCTGCTAATTTCCTCATCTGGTAAAATCCCATGGTGATGGAGAGAATAAACTGAAACACTATGGGAAAGCACTTTTCACCACTCTAGGTTTATTTCAGTCTTCACCAGGTCTATATAAAAACAAAACCCCACGTCTTGTGGTTTGCGGTGTGTTTCCTTTTCAGATCTGGGGTCCGGCTGGTATGCAGGAAAGGAGAAGGCATGTGAGCTATGTTATCTGCTTGTCATGACAAGAGGAGCCAAGTGGTGGGCCATGAACTGAAGCACATCCGGAGCACCGGGTGGGCCTTGGAATTCCACAGTGAAGACTCTGAGATAAGGCAGTGCCACTGGTGGGGGCTGCTGAACGGCTTGGCTTCTGTGAACGGGGGCTGGGTTCTTAGGAGAAGAGAGGTGAGGAGGGAATGTTTCCAGAGCCACCAAATAAGGAAGATCATCACCTCCATCTCCTTCATCCAAGTGTAGATATTGGCAACCAGAGCAACTCACCCTCATACTTGCTTTTGAAAGCACCCAGGACAAGCTCTGAGCTAAGAGGTACAGTAGGAAATGCTTACACAAACAAATTGAACATTCCTTTCATTTTCTCAATACGATTCCTAACCTTATTTCCCCCCTTTCCTTCTTTTGCCTTCCATAATTTACCTAGAAAAGAGGACAGCTGTCTCTTGAAGGCAGGAGTTGTTGTAAACCTCACAAAGCTCCTGTGATCCTAGCCCCCTCCCATGGGCTGCCCAGTACCATCTGTCCAGGTTGGTGGTTCTGATCTGTTATTCACCAAACTGACTCCCAAGGGAGCAATTGCGCAGTGCCTCCAGAGGTCATTTCCTTGCCAAACATTCCTTTTCAGTGAGAGGACATTTTTGTCCCTGGTAAACAATCACCAGCCCGCACAAAAGCAGAGAAAGATGCCTGTCCCTCTTCGAGCTCGCCACTTAGTCCTCAGCCCATTCCAACCCCAGAGGCGTCAGTCTGCTCTGTAAATTCCTTTGTGAAACCTGAGAGCCTCAGCTCCCAAGGAGAGCAAAGATCTTGGAGGGGCTGCACTTTCTCTCCACCCTACAAGATCTGCTTGTGTTGGCAGCAGATGAGCATGCCTTTCCAAACAGGCGCTTCCCTTTCTTTGTGAATTCAGTTCAGAAAGCACTGCCAGCCTCCCTCCAACTGGGAGAGGTAAGATCACCTCCCTTGCAGGTCTACACAGGAAAGAGATGACATGCCTGGGGGACTTTTCTAGTTAAAAGGGTCTGCACCTCCTTCTCAAACAGTCACTATTAAGATGGCCTGGCTCCACTTACCAGGTGGCCGGGAAGTGGAGGCTGAGGTCAACCAGAGCTTTAGTTTCAATCGCTGTGTGTGTGTGTGTGTGTGAGAGAGAGAGAGAGAGAGAGAGAGAGAGAGAGAGAGAGAAAGGAAAGAAGGAAGGATGGATTAAGGGAAGAAAACTTAAAGAGATGGCAAAAGCAAGAGTACAAAGAGGAAGAGAGAGGAGGAAAGAAAGAAGCCTTTATCTGGGGGCCTTCAGGGGAGCCCCTGGGTCTGTGGCACACCCCAGAATTCCTCGACACTGCTCTGGTACTCCCCTTTTCCTTGAAGCTCCTCGGGCATTTTGGTTTCATTCATATGCCAGCCATTTCTTGGTACATACGTTTCTTCAACCCCAGCATTTGGAAATGAAGTAATAAGTCATCAATGGGCAGAATCTTACACAACTTTAAAAAATAAGGTATTGCTTTGGTGGCATTAAAGGTGCTAAAGTGAAGGACGAAGTCAGCCCTTGCCTTCCCGTAAGATTTTAATTTCACCCTTCACATGGGGTCTGTTAGCTCTCCTGACGGAGAAGGTGTCACAGGCGTTCAAGTTTGCCCCTGAATCTGTGGGGTGCCTGAAACGTTGTGTGTTGACGGATGCTTATGTCTTTACACCCTCATAGAAACATCTTGCCATTTCCAGTTAGACAGCGGTGGGTGGCGGGAAAGCAGGTCACGGGTAAGCCATTCTGGCTGAGTGACTCCTCTTTCCCCAACCTTCCGCCCAGCTGGCGGCCCCCAGAGCGGATGCAGCCGAGAGAGCACCCGCGGGAGCCTCCTCCTGGCATCCCCGTGGCTCTAGAGGAGCTTTGAACAGACGCTGGCTGGCAGGGACTGGAGCTGCGGACAGCCGGCTCCCGGCTTCCACTCCAAGCTGGAGCCGCTTCTTTTCTGTTTGTTTTTTCAAAGAAATGTGTGTTTATTGAGTGCCTACTATGTGCCAGGGACTGCTCTAAGTGCTTATTGCACATCAGTGAGAGGAATAGATGAAACAAATATCCCTTGCTTCATGGAGCTTAAGTTCTAGGGTTCCTATTTTACAAAAAGGTTTGATTTATTTTAAAAATTTGAAACACTGAAAGAAATTGAAAAAATAGTACATTGAGCACTTAACTGTATATTGTTCACCTAGATTCAATTGTTAATATTTTACACGGGTGCTCTCTCTCCCCCCACCTCCATACACACATATGAATATATATACATATATATATATACACATACATACATACATACATATGATGTATTTTTCCATAGTATAGTCTTTGTAAGGCAGAGCCTTTAACAGTCAAAATCCTGTGACTGTGATAAGAATGGCTTAACTGTTTACTACAACTTTAAGAAAATATATGTGTGTGTTTACATACATATTTGTGTAAATCTAAACTCTAGGGTAGAATTTTTGGTTCTGGATGGAAATTAGAATCCGCTGGAAAAGTTTAAGAAATACTGATACCTGGGCCCTAGCACTTCTCTTGATAATAAGTTTGGTCACTTGTGAAGGCAGCGCCTGCTGAGCCTCGCCATTGTAAAGGTGCCTTTGGCCCCCTTTTTATTTAATAAGTAGTCTCTGTGTGATACTTTAGCACAAGGAGAATATCCTGACACCCTGTGATGCTTCATGACACGGTTTTGGTGTTCATAGATGAACTTTGCTTGAATCAGGTATTGCACTAGGGATTGTAAAGTACTGAACTTTCTAATGTTACCCTTTTCTCTACGTTAATGAGCTGGCACTCTTCTGTAAAGAAAAGTGTTTCCTTTTCCCTTTCTTTCTCTATTCACTTATTTATACATTTGTGTTATTCATTTATTATCACTATGGACTCAACAGATTATGTTTCATTCATAAAGTACCCATTATTCTTTCGGACACTCAACGCATCCCAAATTACTCAGCATGAGCCCCATGCCGTTGCTCCTTTCCGCAAGGCCCTGTTAGTCAGCCCATGAGTGCCTGCCTGTTTTCCAGCAGGGGTTGATTCCCAGCTCATCTCATCCTTTCCCTGTCCCAGACCTGGAGTCAGCTATCACTCCAAGGAATGGGAACCTATACATATTTTTTTAAAGTAAAGGAGCTATAAATCTCTGCACAGGAGGAGGGAGACAGGAAACATTTAAAAAATACACAGATAGTGCCCTGGCTAGGTGTAGCTCAGTGGATTGAGCGTGGGCCTGCGAACCAGAGGATTGCAGTTCGATTCCTACTCAGGGCACATGCCTGGGTTGCAGGCCAGTTCCCAGCAGGGGACACATGAGAGGCAACCATACATTGATATTTCTCCCCCTCTCTCCTTTCCTTCCCCTCTAAAGATAAATAAATTAATTAATTAAAAAAATACAGATATAGGGGTGTTTACTTGGAAGGGAATTGAGCAGTAGCTATCAGCTATCATATCTTTGTGAGGAAAAGTACTGAGGTCCTTTTCATCTGGGCCGGATGTGGGAGACCTAGATTTGCAGCCTGACTGCGTGTGACTCGGGACAAGCCACTTAACGTCTTCAGGCGTTGCTTGTTCCAGTGTGTTGAGTTGGAAGATGAACAAGACATATGGAAGCCCGATCCAAATTTGAGGTTCTGAAGAGCTTAATAATACTCGGTTATAAGAATGGTTTTGAGCTGATGGGAGCAGGTAGTTCTTGTAAGACTTCAATGACAGAAACTTCATCTTTTTGGCTTTTCTCCCTTGATCTGGCAAGACTCATTGTAAAAAGGGGTCTCCATGAAAACCTTGATGGGGATGGTCTTTTCTGAAGCTAGGATGAGACAAACATGGTAAGCTGCCAAGCTTACCCATAAGAAACTATGAGACAGCGAGATTTTAAGCTTTGGGAATGTTTACAAAAGAAGGTTTCAGTCTTTAGAGTAAGAGGGTCCTGCCTGCCTGAGCCGGGCCCTTCCTGCTGACTCAATAGCCAGTGGTGTTTTTGCTGGCCCGAAATTTCTCTGCTTCCCAAAATACCCATATTTAAGGTTTCTTGCAGTGTTTTCTTTTATTAGGAAACTCCAAACTACATGAAGACATTTTTTCCCACTATTCCTTACTTGAAGTCAGAAATTGCATTTTAAAAATAATTCTCTTCTGCTTTCAACACTGGCTAAAAAGGGTAAATGGATTTTCTATCTATTTTTGAGGTAACGAGCACTTGTCTCGCACCCCGAGTAGATGTCCTGTGTAAATGGATGTGGAGTAATTCCAAAGTTATGTCAAAACCTTTTTAGAGCGTTACTATGACAATCAGATTACCTTTAAAAAAAACTGCTTCAGTGCAAACACTCCATCATCCTGCTCTCCTCCATTCAGTGAAATTTCATCTCACGAAGCAAGTGCAGCTTTTCTGAAAGTTTAGGGGCAGAAGCGGGGGTCGTTCCACAGTCACGTGAGCTGATTCTCCCCCACACCCATTCTTCTCCAAGGTGTACCAGACAGTGCGCCCATCCTCCTCCCGGTCTCGGAAAGTTGGCCGGGAAAGGCTCTGACTTTATAAGACTAAGAATTAGTGTAGGGGCCTCAAAAAGAACCCATTGTTTGGAGATATAAGAATTTTAATATAAAGTTGCTGACAGCCCTTCCCGACCCTTTATTGCTACCTTTTTGGTACAGACTCCAGCCAAGTTTGGAAACTCGTATTCAAAATTACCGTTACTTTCATTTGGCTTGGGCCCCAAGTTGACCTTGACATTTCTGTTCACGGTAACAGAAGGTGTGAGGTTTTCACTTTTGTCAGATGGGTGCATGTTTTGAAATTGGTTGAAATACACCGGGCTGGTGAAGGCTTTATGGACCATTCACTCCCTAGCAGAGCCTTCGGAGAATCACCTTTGTGCCAGCATGAGGTGCCCCCGTCATGAGTGCTTGTTTCTACCTTTTGACTCCGCAGTTTCGAGACCTCAATACACCTTCGGGGCCCTAGGCATCATTTTGTTCAAAGCTGTCCTATGGTAGCCCAAGGACTTGAGGGGACTAAGAGGTGAGGGGACTTGCTCGTCTGGACACAGGGCAGAGCCAGGGTTAAAAGCCAGGTTCTCCAATACCTCGTCTCATGCCCTTCATCCCCCACAACCTCACATGCGCAACTGCTGCCTCCCCTGGCCCTCCTCGGCTTCGAGGCAGAAGTGTGTTCTCCTGGGCGCAGTTTTCCTTTAGTACTTCAGGTGAAAACTCCGCGGGGACAGGGGGCTTGGTCTCCTGGTGTATCTCAGGTCTAGAAAAGTGCCTGGCACATAAGAGAGCCAAATACACATCAAAGGAGTAAATTGTGTCCGTGTGCCCGTGTGTGCGTGTGTGTGTGTTTCCCATAGTCTTGGTAAAGGCAAAGTCTTTAACAATCAAAATTCTGAGATAGGGATCAAGATGGCCTGACTGCCTGCTCCAACTTCAAGAATATACGTATTTACATTTACACACATACTCATTTAAATGTATCCCCTGTGGTGGCATTCTCAATGCTAGGCAGAAATGGGAAGTAACGGGAGGGTTTTTCTAAATGCTAATATCTGGACCTTAGAGCAAAGGGTTCATTTATTCCCCTGAGGCGAGGCCTGGGCGCCAGCGCTTTGTGAAAGCTTCCCAGCTGGTTCTAAGGCACACCCGCCTTGAGAGCGCCGCCCTAGGCCGAGCTAGTGCACCTGTGAGGCGCCCTAAGAGGGGGATTACAGCAGTTGTCCTTGGCCTTTGGAAGATGCTAATGAGCTGCACATGCTCCAGAGGCCAGTTTAAGCCCTTTATCTTGACTTTTAATTAGTAACAGTGGATTGTTGTTACTTAGCATTAGAAACGTTACAAATTATGTCATCGGAAGAAGGGTTTGAGATATGTGGGTGGTTAGAAAAGAATATAAAACTCCTGCTCATCACCAGCTAAATCCTTAGCCCCACTATGTGTCAGGCGCTGTTCTGTGCCCTTTGGGACCCCAGGCCTCTAGCAAGTGCCAGGATTCTGTCAGCTCTGGGGCTGGGCCACGTATGAAGGTCCTGTCGCCTGGAGTCTAGAAAATTAGCTGAAAGCTGCTGCTCGATGGTGGTTTCCTCTGTCTTGAAGTAAACCTTTTATGCTGGACACCATCCGAGGGCCTACGTGAGTTTACAGAGCAGCCGTGTGGTTGTGTGTGCCTGTGGGCTGACAGGGGTTCCTGTGCGTGGCGGGGTTTGAATCAGCGCTCACCAGTTATTGTATCGAGGCCCCTGCTGTAAGGTCTGGGGGCAAGACCTATAGGGCCTTTGCCTACTTCTAATGTGGGAGGCCACGGATGGCCTCAGAAAGAAGCTGTGATTGTGTGGCCCATAGTGTGTGCATGCCTCTCCTTTCCACAGCCCTGGGAAGAAGAGGACTTGGATCTTCACGCCATACTTCAAGAACGGATGAAAGAAGGTGCCACAATCCTGCTCAGAATGGCTCAGTGTTTTTGGCTTTTTAACTATAGGTGATGCCATTCCTGGTTGATGGGGGCAGGGAGATGAACTTGAACCTTGTTAGACTCACTTTTATGACCTCCCTTTGGCATTCTCCAGCGTGTAATTGGATCGGGGCTTGGCTGTAAGAATACTTGCATTCCTTGTCAGGCAAAGTCAGCCGCTTCTCTGAGCCAGGGAAGGTGAGTAGCAGCTGGACCTGGGACGGCTATTAAGAGGGATGGCAAATGAGCCATCAGAAGTACAACGGCGGAACAACGTGTCTCCGAGTTGCTCCCAATCTGGCTCCAGGCCTTGGAGTCCTTCCTTTGAGTATCGAGGTTGGTTTCCGAGGACAGGGAGTATTCATAACAATAAAATTTTATGTGCCATAAAGTGCCTTTGATTTTAGCACATAAAAGTCACCATTTTGAAATAGAGCCTATATGCCCATAAATACAAAAGTGGTTAAATAGGCAGTGGTATATCCATACATGGAAATAAATCCATGAAGTTGTTTAAAATAATGAGACAGATTTGTTTGTGCTGGTAGAAAACAATCTCTAAGACCTACTGTTGAGTGAAAAGCAAAGTACCAAGTCAACATTCAGTACAATTGCAATTAAACAACCTTCGGATATTTTAATTTTTAACAAAACAAATTTATATATTACCTATATAGTTAAGAAATATGATAAAAAATAAAATGTTTGAGAAGAGGTATCTTGAACTTTGGAAAGATGGAACTGTCCTTGGAGCTGAGCCATTGCACTTGAGTGTGGGGGGCATTGGGGCACGTCCTTTAAACCCCGGTGACGGCAGCAGGGCCTCAGGCCCTGCCTCTCTGCCTCTCAGTTTCTCCAGCTGTAAATAAGGTTATAATTCTGGTTGCTGAAATGCATAAATCCTGCAGGGAGGGGGGAAATTTTATGAGGTAACTCTGGCAAAGTGCAGGGACCAGTCCCCTGCTCATCTGGTCATGGGTTGTTGGCACTGGTTGCTAAATCACTGTAGAACTAATCTGGAGTGCTGTTGTCTTAATTCATCTTTTTTTTAAAGATTTTATTTATTTATTTTTAGAGAGGAAGGGAGGGAGAGAGAGAGAGAGAGAGAGAGAGAGAGACATCAATGTGTGGTTGCCTCTCACATGTTCCCTACTGGGGACCTGGCCCACAACCCAGGCATGTGCCTTGACTGGGAATCGAACTGGTGACCCTTTGGTTTGCGGGCCGTCACTCAATCCAGTGAGCTACACTAGTCGGGGCTTAATTCATCTTGATAAGAAAACATTTTGCCTAGTCTGAGGCTATGATAAAGCCCAATGCACAAGCCTCAGGATTTATGTCACTGGGTGAACTGTTATGGGGAAGAGACTCCTTAAAAACGAGTGGCGGAGAACTCTCTTCTAGTCGAGTTTTGTTTTCAACTTTGAGGAATAAGGATTTGAAAATACAATTTTGTCCTCTGTTGTTAGGGAGCGAAATGTATGTAGACTCTTGTTCTGAAAAGCCAATCCCCTTGTGTTTTATGACAGACTGTATCCACGTGGGAAAAGGAAAAGGCCAGCAGTGATCTCCCTGGCCCTGAGGGTGTCTGAGGGTGTGCACAGCCCGCTCCTTTCTTTAACTTCAGCCCCTTCCATCAACCTTTCCTCAAGAGTCATCCTCTGCAAAGTTTCCAAGACTTCCTTGAGCCTTCTGTACAGAACCAGCCAGGTCTGAGGGGATAATTAAGTGACTAGAGGAAGGAATAGGCATGGTGAGCCACCCCACAAATTTGGCTTGCAGTCTTTCAGCTGATTTGAACGTTGAAGAGATTTTTAACCGGTTTGGGTTGGGCCCTGAGTGGATCTAGGTGTGAACTGCCCAGAAAATCTGCTCGGAGCTCAGTGAGTCTCTGCTTCTGTGGAATGGAATCAAAACTCTTAGACCCGGCATCCCCCCCCCCCCCCCCCCCCTTAGCTGTGTACCTGCAGCAAGTTACTTAATGTCTCTGCACCTTGGCATCCTTTCTGTAAAATGAAAGCATTGGTCATGGTTGAACTTTAAGGGCACTCATAGTTCTAGGATTCCATATTCAAAACTCACAAACAACCCATGACCCTTCCCCCAAGATATCTCTTCACACTCCCCTCAGTTTATGTCTTCCCTGGAACAAAAAGACATGTGAAATGATAGGAAACACTTAAATGGCCTCTTCTTACTTAAAGAGACCAATGAACGTGATCAAAGCGATCCCCACCTTAAAGAAAATACCAGGGAATTTCCTTTAAATAAAATCCATTTCGGGAGAGAACATTAGGAGACCAGAATGGACACAGGAGTTCCTGGGAGGTTCCCTCTTGGCCAGTGTTTGGTTTAGGGAGTCAACCTGTCAGTCGGAAAATCCCAGAGGAACCATCCATGGGTTAATTAGTATAAGGGGGCAAGAGGGAATGGCAGCCATGTTCGTTGAGTGGATGAGTTTGAAGGAGTTAAACACTCCCCTCATTTATACTCCCTTCCCCTATTCTTTCCTTTTACTGAAAAAAAAAAGGTTTTAAATCTCTTTGAAGATAGTAACTCATTTCTCCTTGAACTATGAAGAGACCTAAATATTTTTTACATACTGTAACACCTCAGAGATGAAAAACCTGAAACAGAGGTCTTTTTCATTCTTGCCCAACAGAAAGCTCCTTGCTTCCCTGGCGATGCATTTCAAACCCTGACGCATCAGAATGATCTGAACGCTCTGACAGATGCAGACTTCTAAGACTCAGCACAAGTGCCCCAAAGAGGGACCCAGGGATCTGCATTTCTGACAAGTTCCCGTAGATGTCTTCTAACCACAGCACCTGAGAACTTGGGCTCTATGACCTAATGGAGGTCATACCATTGCTAATAATTGGTCTCATATAATCTGTCTCAGGGACCATTTGGGCCCTTTTTGGATAAAAATTGCTCCAGTAAGTATGCTGTTCTAGAAGACAGTGAGCACATCATATGCTAATTATGGCCAATGATGCCATAAAACAAAAGTGCATTACTGAGTGCTTTCAATTTTTTGTAGTGATGGTGAGATGGCATGTCATGGGGCCCTTTTAGGCCCAGACATCACTCCAGAGAATTCCAAGCAGATATAGACGAGGGCCATGCGGACTGGACTGGGACCCTTTCCTCTCAGGCTATTTGCCCATGGGAATAGGGTGTCCTGAAGCCGCACTTCCCCCAAGTGAAGTGCTGATAAGCCTGGTTATCAGAAAGATATTATTGGGAGTGTGATATGCGGGGTATTTACATTTTCTTGATAGAGTTAGTCATATGAAAGCTGACAAAGAAGGAAAAAGAGCAGCGCTGTGGTGCAATATCAACCGGCAGCTGTCCCCTGGCTTCCCGATAACTAGGATGACTTGCATTGCTGAGCGGTGCGGTCACTGCCAAAGGAATGGCCCTCTCACATTTCTTCT
Source organism: Sturnira hondurensis (assembly GCF_014824575.4). Classification (NCBI taxonomy): domain Eukaryota; kingdom Metazoa; phylum Chordata; class Mammalia; order Chiroptera; family Phyllostomidae; genus Sturnira; species Sturnira hondurensis. The sequence continues at coordinate 2,806,542 of NW_028078194.1, read as the reverse complement.
TGATTCACATATTCAGGGGTGTTGCTTGTCATCCCCTCCCTCTTCTGCTTCCCAGACACTGAGTCTGGAATGAAAATTCACCTGCCTCTGAGTTGGCCTCTGGTGGGGGCTGGGGTGTTACTTGGCTTCCCAGGTTGGAAGATTATCTCACCCAGTCCTGGCTATATAAACCGAGCGGTGTGGAGTTCAGCAGGGCCAGCCTCAGGGATTCATCCCGCAGGAAAAAAACCGTCTTCAGGCGAACTGCAGGCCAACATGATGATGCTGAAAGTAGAAGAGCTGGTACGTAAGACACAGTATTTTTACGCTGAAAACTGGCTCGGCCTTGGTTTTAATTTGAAAAATGGAATGTCCTTTTCTTTCAGACATAATGCACAGGTACTCTGAAAATGTCGTCTACGGAAAATGGTTGGTTTATATGATAGAATAAGTGAATTAGAAAAGTGGAGCCGGCAGCAATAAATTCTCTACGTACTTCCTATTTATTACCTTTTCCTTTGTTTTCATTACTGAAGTGTAGCCTCACATGTCATTATAAAAATGCCTTAAAGAAGAAGTTCTCTTGCAAGAACTTATGTCTGGAAACTTTACAACTCAGGTCAAGAGTTATCAAAAGTACCTAAAATGAAAGAATTATAAATAATCAGAGGGGGGTTGTGATTTTCCTGGGAGACCTGTGATTAAGCCAATTAAATGTTTACATGGATTTAAACATATCAGTCTAACCTGAACCTCGATTTAACTAAGACAGCAGGGTCAGCACCTGAAGGTGGTCCTGGGACATTGCAGCAGCGTGTCACAGCCCGAGATCAGGATGGACCAGGGGTGCCCCGCGGCATCCTCTGCAGAGAACAACTCCGGACAGGCCCTGCTGCTTCTGACCCTCCCATCTTCTCTCCTTGTAGGTCACAGGGAAGAAGAGTGGCAGTGGGGACACTGGGGAGTTCCTTCCTGAGGATTTCACAGATGGAGAGTATGAAGCTGCTGTTACTTTGGAGAAGCAAGAAGACCTGAAAACCCTTCCGGCCCACTCCCTCAGCCGCGGGGAGCAACAATGGCAGGTTGAGAAACAACGAGAGGCAGAGGTAAGGATCTTCAGTGGAATCCACTTGCGGGGGGTTGGGGATGGAGTAGGGAAAGAAGGTGCCGGGCAGGAAGAAGCAGAGAGAGACACGAAATAAATGTCACCATTCTGAAGATGTTTCTTCATCAAATTTAAACCCATAAAGAGGCAACCTCTATGGGACAGGTTGTGGGAAAGAATTTTTTGGCAAGACTATGACCTCTAGATTCTGAATCAATGATTGGATGTTCTTTGACCATGTTTTGATTGAAAGACTTGGAAAGAGAAATGTGTCCAGTGAATTTCTGATGTCATATGGCATCTAGTTCATTCTGAGTGAGGCAGACCTCTTTTTCTCAATACTGTGGTTTGTGGTCCACAGATAATTAATTGTGTCCATTATCTGTATTGATAAGATCTATGCTGCTGGGTGAATTTTCATTCCTTACTAACTGCAGATAAAACATGTATTAGTTAGTTGTCGTCCCAGGAGAGTCTGTTTCATGGGCCCTGCTTAGTAGAATGCCTGAAAGAGACTGCATTGCTATTCCAAAGTTTAACACTTAATATTGGATTCTTTTGGGTTAAAAAATAGTATTGAATATGACCAAAAAAAGAATTCTACAGAAATCTTGGGTTTGTTTATGGCAGTCATTTCAAAACTCATCACTAAATCCTATCTCCAATTAGTCCAAAGCTGATGATAACATGTAAGAGAAATGAAGATGAAGGCAATTAGTTGAAAATTAGGCCCCCAAATACTTGAATAAAAAATCACTGAATTGAAATCAAATATTTTTTTATGTTTTGCTCAAACTGTTCACATCCTCATCTCAGACCTTGCAGATTTTGTTTAGCTATAGCCAGAATGCTTGTCAGTAGAACTCAACATATTTTGAAATACAGATTTTTTTTTTAGCTCAAGAAGAAAAAACTAGAACAACGGTCAAAGCTTGAAAATTTAGAAGACCTTGAAGTTATCATTCAACTGAAGAAAAAGAAAAAATACAAGAAAACAAAAGTTCCAGTTGTAAAGGAACCTGAACCGGAAATCATCGTAAGGGCCACTTGGTTTTGTAGTATTGCACTTCCGGTGTGGACGCTACAGGGGAATACATGCCTGTGGAGGGAGTGATTAAACGTTGGGACCCTCAGGGTAACGCTCCCCCTATTTTGGCTTTAGACAGAACCTGTGGATGTGCCTCAGTTTCTGAAAGCGGCCCTGGAGAATAAACTGCCAGTAGTAGAAAAATTCTTGTCAGACAAGAGCAACCCAGATGTCTGTGATGAGGTAAGGCTTAGTACACAAAGCACTGAAAATCCAGCTCATCAGTCTCGTGATTCTTGTGCTTTATTTGCAGCCTTGCTAATATGGTGCCAAAAATCAATCCACCTGAAACAGTTTCTCCAGCTGTTGCCACATATGCCAGCAGCATAGTGGGAGAGTACAGTGGTCAAACAAACAAACACCAATAAGTAAATAAATAAAATCAACCCGACGCAAAACAAAAATAAGGAAAAAAATAAAAAGGCTAGATCAGTGCTATGAATTGAATATTTTTTTGCATTGAATACTTCTGGCTGGTGTTTCACTTCATCTTTAACTTTGCAGATCCTTGGGATAGACCTTTAATAACGAAGCAAGGCCAACAAATCCCCTTTGCAGAAATGTGCAACTAGCGTAACCTCTGATTAGACCTGAACCCATCAGCTCTAGACACGGAATCTAGAGACTGGGCTTCAGCTCGCTCACTACTTTGCTACTTGATTTTCAGCTGCTAATTTGCATTTTCTGGACCTCAGTTTCCTTATCTGTAAATAAAGGGCACTGGAGTGAAATGATGCCTACGGTTGTTCCAGCTTTAATAGGTCTATTCATCTACTTGTATGAAGCCAATTGACCAGAAATCTCTAATCCTTTTTATGTTCTTTCCCCCATGAATCAAAATGGGGAATCATTTCTGAAGTTGAGCTAAAAATGAATCTCTCATTTTCTTAAAATGAATTGAAGACTTTTAGATATTTAACTTAGCAACAGTCCCAGATGGAAGAAAACTGTCTGAGCTGCATGACAAATATGACCCAAACAATGAAGGAGCAACATACGGGAGGGAAAACGAGCGTCCTGGTAATTTTGAGCCTTCAAGTTCATACCATTCGTGTAGACCTCTAGGCACTTAGTAATGTCTGTTGCAGGAAGGTCAAATCCCAGTCACAGGATAATTGTTCTACTTCTGCAATTTTAGTGAATTTGACATTTCTGATTCATAAATAAAAGCACTCAAGTTTCTATCTAGATCACCAGAGTCGCCAGATGCACACCTCCTAGAAAGGATTTATGCACAGTTTTATATATGCATTTCTCTCTCCCTCCCCCCCCCTTTCTTCTGATCTCTATTCTGACAGTATAAACGGACGGCTCTTCATAGAGCATGCCTGGAAGGACATTTGCCAATTGTGGAAAAGCTATTGGAAGCTGGAGCCCAGATTGAATTCCGTGATATGGTAAATATATTTCTTTGCTTCGAAATAAGTCAAAATGAGTGGACTGTATGAAGCTGAAGAATACCTACAACAAAACAATGGGAAACTGGTCTGAGAGAACGAGGCAGAATCTTATTTCTCCATACAAAGGGAAAGTCGGGAGATGAGCTGAGGTCATGTGGAAAGTATTTTCAATACACATTTAAAAGGAGAGGAGTGTTCCAGGGAAAAGAAAAAAGTAAAGGCTGTTGAGCAGAATTCAATCTCCTCATCAGAGAGATGGGTCGTTATCAAGTCAGTAGCATTACTGAGAGGTAATGCAGTCGACACGTGCCTTTCAACATCCCTGTCCTTCCATTATGCACGGCTGCCTGCTCTGACCCCTTGGCTGCCAGCAACAAATCCAAATTCTCTAGCTGCACACCTTATATGATAGATGCCCACTGCCACAGATGCAATTTGGGGCTGGGCCGCACACGAAATGAATCCGATCTATGGAGAGCAGCTGCTATTCAGACCTCAGTAATTCAACCACTGTGATGTCTACAGAGATCAGTACACAGCATATTTTATGAACTGAAATTGAGCTGGGAAATGCTTTATTATTTAAATGTAGCCCAATTGGACTTTATAGCAAAGTGGAAAAGGTATATCAAGAGTTCAAAGGATCTGGGCAAAATTGAACCCAAAAGACACGAAGAAAAACACTTGAAGAAACAAAAAATAAAGTTTGCGTAGAAAGACACTAAAATTCATGAGGGTGGGATTTGACAGGCCAGGGTGCACCGGCGCAGTGAAGAGGGAACCATCTGCGAGTGAGTGCAGTGTGCAGGCCCACGAGTGAGGACAGTCGCGGCACAGCGGCGGCGGCGGCGCTAGCGCAAATGACAGCAGACAGCCGGCAGGGGATGAGGAAAGAACAACAGGGAAACTGGAAGGGGTGTCAGATCCAGATTACAGTCTTCCAGAAGGGACTACTTTTATTCTGCCAGAATTTTTAAGTACTTTGTCTGGAACTTGTGAGGATACCTACTGAGCAAAAGTGGTTCGAAGTTCCAGCAGGTGTGGGTTTGGATGTCTATCCTACCATTGGCTGGCTGTATTTCCTTGGGTAAGAAACTTACGTACTTTGGAGACTTGTTTTTCTCATCTGCAAAATGAACACAGTAACACCTACCTCCTAATGTTGCCAGGAGGATCAGCCCGTTGAGTGGGTGGCACCATGTTGCCATGAGGAGATTCTTAACAAATCGTAGTTTTCTTCTTAGTATGTATTAGGTTAAGAGCCTCCTAACGATGCCCACAACGGGTGCACGTGTGAGTGCATATACTCACATTCACACACATAATGTTCAGCTAAAACATTCAGCCAAGAGTTGGAATTGGGAATCTAGACCCTAGCAAAGCTGGTGTTTCTGGGCCTTGGAAACTAAGTACTAACTCCTCTGACCGGATTCTGCTTTATTTTTAAGTCATGTCCTTTTACCTTCCGGTGTAGCTGGAATCCACAGCCATCCACTGGGCAAGCCGTGGAGGAAACTTGGATGTCTTAAAATTGCTGCTGAACAAAGGAGCAAAAATCAGTGCCCGGGATAAGGTATTCCTCCTCCTGCAGCCACGGGGCCCCTTTCCTCATCTTCCTCCTGTCTTCGCTTCCTCTTCTCCTCTGTTTTACCTGTTCCCCTTCTCCTTTCCATCCTCCTTCCTCTCCCCCCGGGGATCCCTTTCCCGTCTGTCCTTTCCTTCCTCCTGTACCCCGTTTCCCTCCTTCTGCACCCCACTTGCCACGGAGAGCTCATGCCTAGTGGCCACTTTCCGCCCCCACCCCCTACTTTCCTTGGGGCCTGGGACAGCCCGGTTCCTCACGTCAACAGCCTTCTTGTTCTTCAATCTCGCAGCTGCTCAGCACCGCGCTGCACGTGGCAGTGAGGACCGGCCACTACGAGTGCGCAGAGCATCTCATCGCCTGTGAGGCGGACCTCAACGCCAAAGACCGAGTGAGTAGAGTAGCCGGGCAGAATCCCGCCTCCTAAACTTCACTCCCACTGACTCGGAGTCAGTCCTCAAGCCGGGCACCCTCTTGGCACCCACTTCCTGTCTGCAAGGCCCACCTTTAGCCGGTTCCCTCTGCCTCTTTAGGAAGGAGACACCCCCCTGCACGACGCCGTGAGACTGAATCGTTACAAGATGATCAGACTGCTGATTACCTACGGCGCTGATCTCAATGTCAAGAACTGTGTAAGTGCTCCACACAAGGGACCCTGCTTGCAAGATTTTTTGATTTACAAAAGCATATCTGACAACCTTGAAAACAGTCCCGCGATGGCAGTATTCCAGGGGTCTTCTCTAACGGGTTAAGTGCCCGTGTCCATTCCGTCCCTGCTAACCTTGGCAAGGACTCCGGTCACTGGTCAGAGGTGGGGGAAGCTACAGTGAGTAATATGACTTCACTGACAAATGCAGTGTCTAGTAATTCTCTTAAAATTTGGTCTTGAAAGTAAAAGATGGGCAAATTGCTCACCTTCACAGACACAAAGGCAGTTTGCCTTGGCATCCTGGCAGAGCAAGGCCTGGGGTGGACAGGTCACCCACGGCTCCTGCAGCGGTCTAAAATCCCACAGGGGCCAATGCAGCCAAGGGCCAATGAGCTCAAATAATCGGCATCCACGCGCAGTCATTCTGGACAGCCCTCCCCGCGCGCAGCAGCAGGAGGTGCCGCCACTTTCTTCCAGTGGCAGCTGTACTTGTGCCTACATTTTTTGAGATAATTTCCATCTTTTCTCCACTTTGGTTTATCTGCACATCCCTCAGAATAATTTCCTATATTTAGGTCCTGAAAATGCTGTACAAGTCCCTTCTGCAACTATGTATTAATTTAGCTTCATCTGTAAGCAGGGAACGTAACCAACTTCTCATAGTCCCGATTCTCAGACAAACATCATCGAATATAAGCTTTAAAAATATCACCTAGAGGAATGGGTATAAATTACTGAAAAAATAACTTGAAAGCTTTTGGAGAATCACTTTAAAAAAAAAGAAGGAAAAGAAAATCCCAGTGATCATATAAATATGAATAATTTCTTTTCCTTATTGTGTTACTATGAGACTGAGAGGAATATTTTATCATTAAAAAAACTAGCTTGGTGACAGGAACAAAGAATAAATGCATGAAATAGAGCCTGCTGCTTGGGGTGGAAGTGTGTTAGCATCCCTGATACTGGGATTGGTCTTATCTAATAATTTAAATACAGTTTCTGAAAAAGAATAGATTCAATAAAATCTCAAAAGCTGAAGAAAATAAGACTTTTTTTCCAGGCAGTGAGACATTACCAGCAGAGATAAATGGCATACAGATTTGGGGAGACTGTGTAAGCAGGCGGAAAATCAGGAGACAGATTTCAGTAGGGAGGCATGCAAGGAATTTGTAGAGTAGCCAAAAATATACACACAGGGCTCAAAGTTCTGTATACCAGTTAGACCCAGGCCTAAGGATTCTGATCTATGTTCCCCAAAGAGCCCAAAAAGCTATTGGACACTCTCTGGAAAGGGATCAGGAACAACACACAAGGTCATTGTATTGTTGTCCAAAACTCTGTCTTTGTGTCAACTGATGAGTGTTTCTTAAGAAAGATGCTGTAGAGGTGAGAAGTCCCAAAGTGAAGGTCATAGGGCCACTAAGGAAGGTGAAGGGGGCCAGGCAGATCATCTAAATACCCCGTGTGGGTGGCTGCGGGAATCTGCACAGGGAACTTGCAATGGTGCAGGCTCTTCCCCACCCAGCCCTCTGTGCTGCCAGCCCATCTACTTGCTTTTCAGAAACCACACATTCAGTTGGGAAATCGCTTACTTTCCAACTGTTGACAATTAATTCCAGCCTAAAAACAAACAAACAACAACAACAAACCCCTGAGCACTGTTTGGGCCCAAACAAGGCAGGTTTCTACCCTGATCTGCATCTCCAAACTGCCTGTGTGCCCTCTCTGGGTGAAAGAGAGACTTCTGAATGGCTAGAGATGGAAAAGATTGAGGACTTCTCATATTTAAAGACAAAAATTGAGAAATGACAGGGTTTTCATTTCTGTTAATATCTTGAGATATATTCAAAAGAGGAAAAAGTTGAAGTAAAAAATTATTTATTCACACATGTCACTGATGTCACCTCTGAGAAATAAATGTCCCGGGAGAAAGCTCAGGGTGACCGGTGTGAAGAATCTACCCGCTGGTGCGGTCCTAGTCCTGAGCAGCACCCGAGTGTGTAAGTCAGGGTGTTGGAGCAGCTTGGTTGCCACTGGTTTTATCAATCAGGGAATCATTTTCCAAATTGACAGAAACTGGTTTTTCACGAAAAGGTCATCAGGACTACAGAACTGTGCCCATGCTGCAGAATGATGGAGGGGCAGGGGGGCATTTTTTAAAATCTGAAGGTGACTTGTCGTAGTCTTGCCATTTAGTGCCTTGGGACTGGGGATGTCTAGTAATGCTTGAAATAGTCCTATGGTTGCTACAGGTCGGTGGGGAGGTGGGGGGGACATTGCTAATCTAAAATGCCAAACGCATTCCCGTGAGAAGCACTGAGGGACTGCTTTGAATATACGCTGTGAATTACTCATAAAGGAAAGCATAAGACGCTTCAACAACATACACGCATCCATTACCGCCTCAAACTCCCACACAGAGGATGTGAATTTACAGGTGCCTCCCCTCTGGAAGTCAAAATTTCCCCATCTGTTTTGCTTAGGCTGGGAAGACCCCGGTGGAGCTGGTGTTACACTGGCAGAGTGGAACCAAAGCCGTATTTGACAGCCTCAAAGAGAACTCCTACAAAAGCTCTCGCATCGCTGCGTTCTGAGAGAAACGTCAGGCTCTCATCAGCCGCTTTTCACCTGCGTTTGGAAGGCGCCGACCCAACCAAGAGCAACTAGTTCTAAAATCCAACTTCCTCTTATCAACCTGGGGTCAAACTGCACCTTAGAAAAGTTTTGAGAAAGCACAGGGGATATAGGCAGTGAAATTTCCCGTAGTGAGACTCACTCTATTTATTTGTACATATCCCCGTTTGTTTATTTATTTATTTATTTGTTTGTTTTGAAAGGCATTTCACCACCACCGGTGCTCGGATCCTTTCCGGTGGTCTGTTTGGTGAGCAAAGCGGAATTAATACGCAACAAACACCCCAGGGCCTTCCCGTAGATAGTTCTTAGACCACGTTCATGAGCAGTGCTCTCAGTGACTACTGATGTGTCACTTCCCTCACGTAGGACGTTTCAAGGAGTTTTAAAAGACAAAGGTGATTAATGCCACCCTCTTTCCTCCTGAATTTTTATTCCTGAAGTCTGAGGCAGTGGAAGGCACAGAGTGATGGAAGCAGTAGAATGAAGGAGACTCTGTGAGAAGGACAGGAAAGCCAGCCGTTGTACAGCTGGGCCTGGCGCTTCTTAGCGGGCCCCGCGGGTACCGAGGTGCAGCGAATGTCGCGAGTGTGAGCGGAGACGGTGGAGGCAGTGGGCAGCTGGGCCCTGCAGAGCGGGAGCTGATCAAACAAGATGAAAGCGATGGCGAATTGTAAATGTGTAAATGTGTATTATGTCGTACGTATATTTTATATTCATAATAAAAGCACACAAATGCTACACCTCTTTCTAAGTACTTCAGTCCGTGGAAAAGGCCGTTGAGAGGGCGTTGTTTTAGTCCTCCAGGTTTTTCAGATGAGGAATGTCCTGTGGAACAGCACTTCTCGGTATTTAACGTGTACAGTAAGTATACAGATCACCTGAGGATCCTGTCAGAATGCAGACTCTGATTCTGCCAGTCGCAGGAGAGGCCTGAGATTCTCCAGTTCTGACGGGCTCCCAGGATGCAGAGGTGGAGGTGGCCACAACCACACCCTGAGCAGCAAGGCGGTGAAAACATAAAGATACAAAGGACTTGAAGTTCTTTGGGTCCCAATGATGGGGGCAAGAGACCCCTAGTGGGCAGAATGTTTACTGCAGGTTCAACGTGCTCCTTGAGAAGTTCCATCAGGGATTGCTAATTGAGGTGGAACAATTACTGTGGACAGTGGTGGGCAGAGTCAGAGGCCCCCCACAAGAAAACACACCTGGTGAATGACCTCTGGTCCGCAAGGGTTTGGAGGCCAGGTGCAGGAGCAGGTGCTAAGACCTGTGATGAGAAAACCAGATGGTCCCTTCCCTGCCTTCCTGGAATGGATAAATGCTAAAGAAATAATCACAGAAATAAACACAGAGTAAATATCTGTAGTAAGTACAAGTGAAAAGTCCAGAGTGCTGTGAGTCTAAGATATGGAGCCACGTCATTTGATGGGGTGAGAGGATTTTTACAAGGACCGCTTTGAGGTGGTAGCTTTCAGGGGAGTCTGAAGAGTAACCTGGAGTCATTCAAGCACAGAACATTCCAGGCACCAGAGAGAACACAGGGCAGGGCAAGGTCTTGCCCTTTAGGGAATCTGTGAGGCCACTGTGAAACACCAGCACTGGTACCCCTTCCAAAAAACTCACTCCAGGTAGGACCAAGCACACGTCTTGGCTATGCCTCTGATACTTTGAGAGGACTCACAGACATAGTCCATAACGGGGTCTGCACCGGTCATGGACACATACAGAGTTCTGAGGCTGGTTTGAAATATTTTTGAATCTTTTCTATCTAGTCTTCTAACAATCCAGTGTCTACCTCCCTGGGCCACCCTCCCCAGGCCACCGGGAGCTTCCTTCTCTCTCCTTTCCTCCCTCCCAATCCCCTTGACCACCCTCTGCCTTCCCTCTAAGGTTTTGGCTCTAAACCCTTAGATCCTTAAAGCTCAGGGACCTTCCATTGCTTCCAAGTAAAGCACCTACAACACAGGCAACATTCCTCTCGCTGTTACCAATGTCTCCCACAGCAGAACTTTGGTGCGTCATCGTGTGATGGAGTTCTCTCTTTATGATGTCTTCCTCAAGTCTCCTTCCCCACAGGAGGGTGGCGGGTAAAGGGGAGAAGAGAACAAAAGGTTCAAACACTTTCGTGTTGGCACATATAAAGACTTGCACTACTACAGAGGAGGTGACATGGAATATGTCCCACAGAACAACACAACTCAGTTCTGCCAAAGCTAAACAGTTCAGGCCAAAGCCAAAGCTCAGTTCTGCCAAAGCTAAACAGTTCAGGCAAAAATGTCAAGTTTCTGGAAGTCAAGCACAGGAAGTCTACTTTTTAAAAAAAGATTTTATTTATTTTTTTAGAGAGAGGGGAAGGGAGGGAAAGGAACATCAATGTGTAGTTGCTCTTCTTGTGCCCCCACACTGGGGACCTGACCCACATCCCAGGCATGCGCCCTTACTGGGGATAGAACCAACGACCCCCATGGTTCGCAGGCTGGCACTCAATCCACTGAGCCACAACAGCTGGGGCAGGGAGTCAACTTTTATAAGCGCCTTCCTTGTCTTCCCACCTGAGCCAATTCTTTGTCCACAGCCTGTCTGTTGGCTTGTGTTTTCTCAGTGAAGGGAACATCCCTGTGGCCAAGAGACTCCTGAAAGTTCTCAACACTCTTGTCCTCTCATCCTGCTCTTTCAGCCCCACAAAATCTTCTCATCAAGCACACCGCTCTGTAATCTGTCCACTTCCTCTCATCCCAGGGGCCATTCCCTTAGTTCAGATTGCCATAGGTTACCCCCCTGGATAACTCAAATGCTGGGGGTTACCCCCCCTTGCTGGGGCCCCCACGCCCCTGGTTTACTTCTCTCCAGTCTGTTCTTCAAGCTGCAGCCAGAGTGATTTTCTAAAATGCAATTCCGGTCAAGTCATTCTCTTTTTAAAAATTCTTCAATGGGTTCCCAGTCCTCCTGAATAATTTTAGTTTTCTAAAATCCTTAAAATCTGACAGCTGTTAACTCTATTCTTATCTGTTTCTCATTACTTTCCTAGCTAAACTCTAAATTTCAACTCTACTTGGATTTTCAGTGACTTAAAAAAAAAAAACCCCACAAACCGGCACTTGCTTTTCCGTTTTTCCATGCTGTGCCAGGTCCCCGGCAGGGCCTTCCTCGCACCCCGCTTCATCCATGGCGTGATTTCTCCTCACTTTTCGGGTGAGCTGCATTTTGCCCAGAAGCTGCCTTGACCCTTCCCTAGACATCCCTCCTGACAGTGCTCTTACAGTCCTTTTCCCCTAGGCCATACTGTCGATCATACTGCCTTCAGCCCCCAAGGGAAAAAACTTCCTCTCTCCCCTTGAACCCCTAATACATACCCATTAAGTATTAAGCCAGTTATAGAAATGGACAATGGAAAAAGCAAACAGCACCAATAATTCCAACTTCAAGGCACTCTGTGATTTTTCTGTGAACATTACTCATAGGCACTGTACATTTAGTTTTATAAGTTTTCAGTTAAAACAACTTATTCTGCACATCTTTATAAGTGGTATTCTTATGTTTCAATAGACAATGGGTCATTTAATCCTATTATTATTGGGCATTTAGGTTGTTCCATTTTCCCATTATTTTAGACATTGTTGTAATGAATATCCTTTTTCATGCACCCTTTATCCATAACCAGTCGTTGCTGAAAAGACACATGAAAGGGTCTGTAAGATTGGTATCAAATTATACCTTCCACATTATTGCCTTTCCAATCATGAAAAAACTTCTGTTCAATCTGATTAGCAAAATATTTATCTATCTACCTACCTATAAATTTGACAACTTTTGCCTGATTACTGTAAAGTTCAGCATCTTCATGTTTACTAAGCATTTTTCTGGGTCAGCCTTCTTTGTCTAATCTCCTGTTGCCAGGTTCCCCGGAAGCAGCACTGGAAATGAGGGTTCTTGTGGTTTATTGAGAATAAATGAGCATAATAGGATGAGGCGGGAGAAGAGGCAAAGATGTGGTCCCAGAGGAAGTCTCTCTGCAGTCCAGTCCCAGGGAGCTCGGGAGCATGAACTGCACAGCACAGGCCAGAAGGCTGGGCTGTGATGCCCTGCATCAGGCATTGTCTGCGGAGGAACCCCAGGGGTGGAAAGGAAACCTCCCAGGCATCCCTGGGTGAGGTGGTACCCATCATCCGGGATAATCCTTCGGAGGAGGATGGAGATAGACCATTAGTTCCCACCATCTGGAGCAGCTGAGGGCTGGGTACACCAGCCTGGTGAGAGGGGTCTGGGTGAACACAGACAGCATTTGGCATGTTGGGTGAGTTCTAAAAAGTTTAAAAGATAGGGATGCCAACCCTCTCTGGAATGTGCATCATAAATGACTTTCCTAGTCATGCTTTTCTAACATTTTTATAGGGTCAAATCAATCAAGCTTTTTGTTTTCTGGCTCTAGTGACCACTTTGTCTTTTCCAATCCAAACGGTTTCTTTTCTTTAAATTTACCTATTTCTCTAGTTTTTTACAAGTTAAAAAATTGTATCTTTCACTCATCCATATTTACTTTGGGTGTGTGTACTCGGAATGAGATAGGAATTGGATTTCCCCCCCTAAATGATGGAATGATAGCTAATAGTAGGTACATTGTCCACAACTGATCCTGTTCTGAGCCTTCTGCAGATACTAACCTATCTAACCCTTGCAATGCCACAGGGAGAATAGATGAAGTGAGGCAAGAGTGGTTACATAATTTTCCAAGGTCACGGGTGGTAAGTACTAGCAGGCTGGGGTTTGAGCACAGGCAGTCTCTTCAGGCTTTGCACTTACCTGGTGCGTGGTGCTGCCTCCCCCGCACAGCGACCCCTTCTTCCAGCACTGACCTACCGACCTACTGACTGACCCCTAGCTTCCTCTTCTAACTGCCGTGTTTCTGGACTCCCAACTCTTTCGTTAACCTAAAACAACTTCTGTACCAATTACACAGTTTTTGTTTTTAATATAGTTTTAATCACTAGTGTTCTGCTGTGCTCTGAATAATTGTCCAGTACAGGTCCGTCCTATTATTCTTCTACAAAATTTCCTATTCTTACATTTATTCTTTCAAAATGCCAAGTCTACAAACTAAGCATATACACAAACAAAAATATAAACACTTTGTTTGGATTTTGTTAAATTCATTATTTAGGGGAGAATTTGATGTATAACATCTCCTCATCCAAGAAAATAGAATGTCTCCATGTATTCCAGTCTTAATTCCTCTTATGATTTTAATTTGAGTTTTCTGGAAATAAAGAACAAACTGACATGGACCAGAGGGGAGAGGGGGACCATGGGGGAAAGAAGGGGGAGGGTCAAGCCAAGGAACATGTATGAAGGACTCATGGACAAGGACAACTGGGTGGGGTGGGGGGAAGAACTGAAAGTGGGGGTGGGTGGGCAGGCAGGATGGGGAGAGCAATGGGGGGAAAACTATTAATTGAATAAAAAATTTTGTTTCCTTCACAGATATCCTATGTATTTCTTGGTAATTTATGTCTTTATAAATAGGGTCTTTTAAAATGATATTTTATAAAATATTATTAAAACTATTAGCTTTTGTGTACTTTATCACTGTTTTTGCAGAACTTATTTTTTATCTTAATTTTTTCAGAGAAAAAGGGAGGGAAGAGGAAAGAAACACAGATGTGTGAGGGCAAGATCGACTGGCTGCCTCCCACACACCCGCAACAGGGGGCCGGGCCCGCAACTCAGGCATGTACCCCGACCTGGAATCGAACCAGGAACCTTTTGGCTTGGAGGCCAGCACTGGACCCACCGAGCCACACCAGCCAGGGCACGTTTTGCTGAAATTGTATTATAGGTATGGTCCTCTTGTTGCAACTAAATTGGTAGTGGCTCACACTCTAACAAAAGACAGAAGTACACATACAGGGGTGTCCAACTTCTGGTGTCGCTGAGCCACACTGGAAGAAGAGTTGTCCTGGGCCACCCATTATATACACGGTGACACAAAATCACGAAAAAAATGTCATATTTTAAGTAAATTTACGATTTTGTGTTGGGCCACAGGCTGGACACCCCGCACGATTAGAAAGAAACCGCTGACTGCTATTCAGCGGTGACAAGGCGTCAGGCCCTAGCACCTGAAAGAGAGAAGCACACATTCAAAGACAGAAAGCAGGCCTAAGTGCCAATGTGGAACACGTCCGTACACCAAAAGGCACCTGCAGGTCTAATGTTTTCCCAGTTACTTCTTATTTTTCAAAAAGATAGTCACACCTGCAATAACTTTACCTCGTTTCTAACACAACATTAAAGTCCTCAATATTATCTGGTGCAGTTGGGGTTTGTTAATATACATACACACACAACAGCCAAGTTGGCTAAAAAGCAGATTAGGGTGTGGCATCAAAAAGAGCTAAGCCCTGGCTGGTGAGGCTCAGTGGATTAAGCAGCAGCCTGTGAACCAAAAGGTTTGCCAGTTCGATTCCCCGATTCCCAGATGACGTGCCTGGGTTGCACGCCGGGTCCCCAGTAGGGAGCGTGCGGGAGCAATTGCACATGGATGCTTCCTTCTCTCATTTTCCCTGTCTAAAATAAGTTACGTAAAATCTTAAAAAGAATAGTTAAAACATACATCTACTTAAACATCTTATTTTAGTTTAAATTACATGCATACAAATATACTCATGGACCAGTCTTTTAAAGGTCAAAGCCTGTTCTTGGGTGTATGGAAGCATGGGTGGGAGTTCCAGTTGTCTTTCTTCAGTTACAGTCTCTTTAAAGAAAGAACTTAGGACTCTTGGGAAGCAATCCAAGTGCAGAATTTTACTGCATCTCCCCCAAATCTTAGTTATCCTGCTCACAATTTTTTAACACTTTTTTTTTTAGTAACTACTCTTTTTCACAAAACTTTCAAATGCATCAAATCTAGTTTTCCTGGGATTTCTTTTTTTACTTCTCATAGTTCATCAGTGTTCATAATTTTTAACCAACTTATACAACTTTACAATGCTAAATACAATGACACAGACTTATGAATAAACACACACCTAACTTTTGGTGAATCCAAGTTGGGTGAAGGCAGAAGCCAGCTGTCACTCACATGGTGAACTGTCGTCCTGTGGGCTTAGTAGCAGTGGCCATCAGCTTGATGGGGTAGACTAATCCATCAAGCTACACAAGTCGGTCAAAAATGCTTTATTTTTAGAACCATCATGGTTAATATATACAATATATAAATATATATGGAACATCTGTGTGCGTGTGTTTGTGTGAGAAAGTCTTCTACTTGTGTTTTGCCAAAGGTTTTTATTGTTGCTTAATTTTTAAATCTGAAGTAGATTTTAAATTTTATCAAATGTCTTGTTAGCATCTACTACGATGATTCTGACTGTTCTCAATAAAGTATAGAACATTAAAGAGAACTGAAATATTTTTAATTACTAGAGTAAATCTCACCTTGTCACGGTATACTGTTTTAATCGTTTCCCTTTACCAATATCTTATTTAAGCAACTATATTCACAAGTGAGACTTGTATAAAGACTTCCTTTTGAAATGATCTTTTCTCTGACTCTGTCCTTTTACTCAGTTAAAGAATTACTGCTATCAATAGCAAAAAGGCAGGTATTTGCAAAAAGGCTACTTCTACCTAATATAATAATCCCCCTCTTAAAAATTATTTCCAAAGTTGGTTAAATCTAATGCTTTCATATTCTTGATATAACTATTAGCAAAAATCAGTATTAGGTTTTCAGGGGCTTCGCAGTCAAAGGAGAGAGTCCTGTTTTAAGGACATCAGGGAGGTAAGAAGCGCAAAGGAGAGGCTGACTGTGACTTCCTTATCCTTCTACAAATTTCACAGCAAGTCCTTTTAGAAAGAACCTTGACCTATGAGCATAATAAAAGAGGCTCAAACGAACAGATCAGCTAAAAGCCAATCCCTTAATAGAAGTTTTAATAGTCCTGAAAAACAAGCCCATATTGAGTAGTAGTAAGGTTGAAAAAACAGTGTGTATCAAGGAAAGCAGAGAAACATGAGTTTTTAAATGAAAAACACATTTTTTAAAAGTCTTGAAATATCAAAACATCTAATTTATACCTGCTGTTTTATCACTTACACAAAGAATATTAACTATAGACTGCTTTTCTCTCATAATATAGTATCTGAATTCATTATGCTGTGTCTTTTATTTTAATGCTTCACCAGGTTCTGTTTGTGAGTTTAATGGTGTGAACACAAGATCGCTTTGAGAGACCACCGATTTCTAGCTCCATGTGAAAACAGCAACTCATCCAAAGGTTCCATTCCTGTTCTGGCCGAGGACTATGAAAGGGAAGCAAGGAGTGTTTACGGCGACCGGGAGGTTCTTTTCAGTCCTCACACCTGGCTTTTTTGCAAGCTGGAAGAGAATCATCATCTCCTTCTGATGGCCGAGGTTTCTTCACTGTGGAGATGATTCCAAAAGCAGTTTTCCTAGTTTCTATAAAACAAAGGAGGAAACCACAGAGCCTGAGGTTAAGACACGATTTAAAGAGGCAGTTCAACCAGCATCACCACGCCGCTCTGACGGACAGCACTAGCAAATGACACGAGCATCGTGCAATGCGGGTGACATTTTCTGTTGTAGCCTTCCCTTGCCCCAAACACGCAAACGTCTGTATATTAACATCGAACTCACTCCTAAGGACTACTTCGAGAATAAAACTGCAGGGCAGGTTATCTCAAATGCTTCGTCGGCGGTCGCTTCAACAGTCACAGCCCAAGTCTCGGGCCTTGGCACAGTAGCGCTTTGCGTGAGGGAAACACACGGATGGTCACAACAGCAAGGCCGCCGCCGACTGTCTCTCTCCCGTGGCGGTGTGTGCGCCCACTTCGTTCGATAGCACGCACGTGCCGGTCTCCTCGCTAGATCATCAACACACCTCTGAAGAGTCAACCGCATTTACTGTGCTGCCAATGTGCAGCAACGCCTGGTTATGTAACAGGTGTTCGATAAGTACTCGGGTGAATGAAGCTCACATATTCACTTACCTCATATACTGGTGATGATGGAGAAAGAATAGGATTATCAGGTGTTTATTAGGTCAGCATGGTTCAACTGAAACTCAGCCAACTTCTGCAAACGTCTACGCGCAGGCCAGGCACTGTGTCATCCGCAGAGGGTATGCAAGATGCCTAACACAGGCTTCTTCCCTCAACACTGAGCTGAGCACAATAGGGACAAACATGGGAGGAATGGGCGTACCCTCAAGAATGAACTCTGCCTGGATAAATCAAGAAAGGTACCAAAAAAGACGTACTCTAGGAACAGGAAAGGGGAAAAATGGAGAAAAAAGTATTCCTTTGCAAAGGCCGGGGGAGAGAGGTAAGAAGTACCTACGGTTGGTATGGCTGGTATGAAGGAGGAATGAGAAAAACTTAGGAGGAAATGAGGATGGCAGAGTAGCTTCTTGAAAGTGTCAGGCCAGTTCCCAGCCCGCCAGACTGCTCATGACCCAGTGGGGCCAGTTTTCCAACCCGCTGGCTGGCTCCTGACTCAGTTCTCCCAACTCAGATGAGAGCCTGCGGTTTACTCAAAACTGTCTCCTACCTCCCAGACAGGTATCTGGCGCCAGCCACAAAGACCAGTGGTCAGACTGACGCTCCTGGACCTGGGAATAGCCTGCCCTTTATCTAACCCACTGTTCCAGTTCACATCCCGAAACCCTCCACCCCCAGGCAACTGCCCAGAAGAACCACCCCTCCCCCACCCTGCCACAGACCCTGCTTTTTTTCTTTCAAAAACCCCTCTCCTGCCTTCCCCCAGTGCTGGAGCCAACCCCCACTCAGTCTGCCTCTCAGTGCAGCATCAAATAAAGGCACTTGTGTAATGGGGTGCAGCCCCAGATATGGACTTGTAATGGGGTCCAGGAAATAATATAGGATGTCCTCACCCCCACCAGTCTGAACTGGGGATGGGACACATAGTGCAGGGCCATTGAGAGCTGTTTCCCATAGCAACAGTTTTGCAGATAACCCCTGACATGGTCATTTAACATAACTTTTAACTGGTTTCATGGATATGTTAAGCAGCTGCAGCCTTGCTTTGAGCCAGAGAGACCGAAGTGACTTCCACACAGGATGTAACTGGGAGGCAGCTCCCCCTGGTTGCAGGACCTGTGTGAGAGCTTGGACTAAGAGGGGACCCACAGAGCTTTGGCAAGAGAGGGGGAACTATGTAGCTTTGGGGCTCCCTTTGCCATGCAGCTTAGGAAGCTGGAAAGCAAGATGCAGCAGTGATGCGGGGCCCTCTCTTAGTGGTTTGGAACAATGCAGGAGAGATGCTGCCGGAAGGAAAGGGGTGGAAAGACTCTTGCTGGTGGGCCAGGGGAAAGGGCCCTGTGGTTTTGGAATGAGATCTGGAGATCCTGTCCACACAGTTGATGGTGCTGGGAACCAAGGGAGGCCTGCCAGCTGGGCAAAGAACACTCGGAAGAACTGGGGACTACCTGAACCACGGACTAATATTTCTTTTCCTGAGATACGGTACCCCGGACTGGGCAAAGGGGAGAACGAAGGATTGTGTGTGTTTGTGGGTGTTTGAAGGGACTTTGGGATTTCAATGAAGACATTAAGTCATTACTCTAAGTCTGTACAACCTTTGAGTAAATCCTTTCCTTTTCACCGATCTCTGACATTGAGAACCTAGTGCAGGAGCACCACAGGAGAAGGGGGGAGAGTCCACTTGGTAATAGTATCATCCTCCCCGCAACTCCGGGTCTGTTCTGTAACACTTGGATCAGATCACCTGCTTCTTCCCACCTCCATTTCTCGAGCATCTCTAACACGTCTGAAGAGCCACAAAGCCACGAAAAGAGATCTCAACTTAGTCCTCCAAACTGGGAGGGAGAGATTCATTGGCTGTGAGGAAGTAGAATTAAAAGAACTGAACAAACATAAATTTAGTTAAGAATTATTTCTTATTTCAAATAATAAAAGTAAAGTCAATTTTACAGAGTTAAGCATTACCTTTTCATTTGTCAGGATTAACTTAACAAATGTACTATGTCTTTGCCAATTGTTTAAAAGCATTTTAATATATAAAAAGCACAAAACTGCTCTCAAGGGTCATTAAAATGTCAGCACAATCAGAGCGCCTCAAAATAAATAGAAATCGCTCATTATTCCCATTTCTCCAAAAGAAATATGTTGCATTAGAGATGCTTATTTGTGTCACTATGATTCTGAGTAAAAATCTAAAAATCAGATGAATAAAAAGTATAATAATTAAATTGTGAAAACCAACAGTTTGTAACAAAACAAAATGCATTTGTTTCAAAATTCTTTTAGCTCCATCTCAGAAATGTTCTATTTTTCTTATCCCATGAATATTTACTTCTTAAGTTAAGCTGGGAACTACAAGGAATACCTTTATAGTTTTCAGATAAAGATGCTCTTTCAGCATAAGTCTTTTGGAAATAACATTTGTATAGGGCTTTAGTTTAGCACATGTTTTCACATGTAGTATTTCCTTCACTCATCCCTGTCAAGGAAAATCTACAACTACCCCTAGAGTACTTACTGATGAGTGCACTGTTGCATTCACGAGGAATTAGGGCAGGTCTGCCCACAAGGTCCATCTTGGTCCAATGGTCCAAGGACACCAACCTTGTCAACCACCAGCTGAGGCCTCAGGCCCTGCACCACTTTCTCTGTTCCTTCCCCACAGTTGCTATTCCCTGGTCTCTGGAAGCCCCTAGGATGCAGCTAATTCTGATTCCCTGTTGCAAAACTTACAATGTTGAAAGGCAGCTACTATGTGTCCCATGTTTTGTGTCCCTGGTCTCTGTTCTTGCACTGCTTTCAACAATTCCTCTCATGAGTGGGTTTCCAGACCCTCTAAGAACCTGTGAACTGTCTTCTGGTGGTGCTCTGATGCTTCGCTCTCCTTCTCAAATGTGGCCCCAAGGGTGATACAGATGCCAGCTGGGACTTCATCAGTGCAGAGGACGAGAATGAGACTGTAAATCCCCTTGTGTCAGAATTCTTTCTTTCTTCTAATTTAACCTAAGGCAAATCAGCAACCTTAGGAATACACTGCACTAACTATTTCCTATTGATCTCCACGTCAACTAAACAGGGCAGCTATAATTTATCCTCTAGATGTGTGGTTAATTCTTCAGGGACAGCAAGCATAAACTAGGACGTCCTGGGCACACTAGGGTGAATGGTAATGCCACCTAAAGTCCACAAGTCTTTTAGTTTAACTTCTATAAAAGCCCAGCTTTACACATATTCTATGTTAAATAAATGCTTTTCTAAAGTCAAATGCAGAACTTTGTATTTTTCCCTGTTACATTTTTAAAAAACATTTTATTTATTTATTTTTTGAGAGGCAGGGAGGGAGAAAGGGAGAGAAACATTAATGTGTGGTTGCCTCTCGCACACCCCCTACTGGGGACTTGGCTCTGCAACCCAGTCATGTGCCCTAGACTGGGAATTGAACTGACGACCTTTTGATTCCCAGCCCAGCACTCAACCACTGAGCCACACCAGGCAGGGCCCTCTTACATTTTTTTCAGAGTATCCCTTTATTGAAGGGCAAAGACCATTGTCCCATTTCTGAACTCACCCCACATAGAGCCACAGATCTGGCAGATGGGTGACATTTCTGTGGCGCCATCAACCTGGCTAACACTGTCCCTCCCAGGAGATCCCGAGATTCCCTCCCACCCAGCGTTTGGGGACACCCAACTGTAAACTGTAACTTTCCTATATGAATGGCTGGTCTTGGCTCCTGGTTCAAAACTTCCTAAATCCTCTCAAATAAGCAACAGCCAGCCTCAGTGAGTCCCCAGCCTGCATAACTCTTGCTAAGTGGCCCAGCCCATATTCATAGCTTGGCTTCATCTGGGAATGTCCAAACCCAGAATAAGTAGCAGCCATCTCAGAGTGCTTTACAGCTCAGGCAGGGTGGTCCAAAGTAGAAGACAGGTAGGGCTAACCTTGGCCTGCACCACCCAGCAAACCCCAGGGCCAGCACACCCAGTAGACAGCTACAGACCACGTCAGAGCACCACCACTCTGCCCCCAGACAGCTGATTCTCCAAAGAGGGAAGAGTTGGTGATCAGTGGCCACAGCCAGTCCTTGCAGCTCACTGGCCTGGGTAAATCCCTCCCACTGACCTGCCAACAGCAATCAAGCCTCAACTACAAGTGGAGGGTGTACGCAGCCCACACAAAGGGTGCAGCACCTTGGGCACCCAGCTTGGGTGACAGGGGAGGCTGTGCCACTGGTCCTACAGGACACCTAATGCATCAGGCCACACTATCAATACAGGGAGTCACAACAGCTCTAAATAATACACAGAAACAAACACAGGGAGGCTGTCAAAATGAGGAGATAAATAAATATGGCCCAAATGAAAGAACAGATCAAAATACCAGAAAAAGAACTAAATGAAACGGAGATAAGCAATCTATCAGATGCAGAGTTCAGAATGCTGGTTATAAGAATGCTCAAGGAACTTAGTGAGGACCTCAACAGAATGAAAAAGACCCAGTCAGAAATGACAGATAAACTAATTGAAATAAAGAAAAATTTACAGGGAAACAACAGTAGAATAAATGAAGCTGAGAATCAAATCAATGACCTGGAACATAAGGAAGCAAAAAACAACCAATCAGAACAACAACAAGAAAAAAAGAATCCAAAAAGTGAGGACAGTGTAAGCAGTCTCTGAGACAACAGCAAGTGCTTCAACATTTTCATCGTTGGCGTACTAAAGGAGAAGAAAAAGCGCAAGAAATTGGAAATCTATTTGAAAAAATAATGAAAGAAAACTTCCCTAATTTGGTAAAGGAAATAGACATGCAAGTTCAGGAAGCACAAAGAATCCCAAATAAGATGGATGCAAAGAGGCCCACTCCAAAGACACATCCTAATTAAAATGCCAAAGATTAAAGATAAAGAGGGGATCTTAAAAGCAGCAAGAGAAAAGCAGTTTGTTACCTACAGCAGAGTTCCCATAAGACCATCAGCTGATTTCTCAGAAGAAACCTTGCAAGCTAGAAGGGATTGGCAATAAATATTCAGTCATGAAAAGCAGGGACCTACAGCCAAGATTGCTCTACCCAGAAAAGATATCATTTAGGATTGAAGTGCAGACAAAGAGCTTCCCAGATAAGAAATAAACTAAGGAGTTCATCATCACCAAACTGTTATTACATAAAATGTTAAAGGGAACTATACAAAAAAAGATGATAAAAACTATGAACAATAAAATGGCAATCAATAGATATCGATAACTGAATCTAAAAACAAACCAAGCAGACAAGAACAGAGACAGAATCATGGAAACAAAGAGTGTTTTAATGGTTGCCAGATGGCGAGGGTTGTGTGGAAATGGGTGAAGAGGTGAGAAGATTAAGATCTACAAATAGGTGGTTACAGAATAGCCACGGGGTGTTAAGTACAATAAAGGAAATGGAGCAGCCAAAGAACTTACACACATGACCCGAGGACATGAGCAATGGTGTGGGGATGGCCTGAGGGAGTGGGGGGTGCTGGGTACAGGGGAGGCAAAGGGGATAAATCAGGACACCTGTAATAGCATAATCCATTAAATATAACAAAAAGTTTCTTGTTCTTATTTTAGTCTACATGGAACATGACTTGTTATCCAGACTCTTGATGATTCCTTACGTTCATTTAAAAAAGACAAAATAATGGCAACACTACCAAAGTGTGACCAAATTATTTTCTAACTTCAGGAAAATTTCTATAAAATCCTATTGATTTGGTCATTCTCAGAGCTTACATGATGGGGTCTAGGCTATGTGCTACAACAATCTCTAACAAAATCTTTTGAAACCAAAAGCAAAATCATTTACTTCACAGCAAGTCAATGCAGTAAACAGTTCTCACTGGTGGCAATCAGATCGCTGAGACCCAGGCACAGCACACAGGGCTGCAGTGACTCTGCTAGGATTTGTGTGCAAGGTAATTCCGTCCACTCATCGTTAACTCTGCTAGGATTTGTGTGCCAAGTAATTTCATCCACTTGTAGCGACCTATTCGGAAGCTTGAAATTTCTCTGATGTCAAGTAAATTGCTTCTTGACCAACTACCACTAGAGGTAAAAATTTCAAAGAGAATGAAGATAAAACAGAAAAGTGTAAATTAAAAAATATAAACCTCGTTTTCATCCTCCATAGTACGGGCATACCCTACACTTCAATTCAAGTTTTATCATTGGGGAAATAAGACATTCAAAGGCCTCAGGTGGTGGAATTAATGTGAAGAGGAAGATATATTTAAATAAAATGTGAGTAAAAAATGCATAGCCTGCACAAACTTGAACATGTGAACAAAAAATGTGAAAAGAATCATAAGTTGTAATAATTGCAAGAAGTTACAATTTGAGTTTGTTAGTTGGGTTTTTACAATACATTTGCCGTTTTTGTGTTCTTAATAAATGGCACAACATATACTGTTAACATTTCAATTCTGTAAACAGTGATTTTTAGAAGAGCAAGCATGGTGCTATGAAGAGGAGGAAGGAGACAGGCACAGTGGAAGCACATCAAAACACAGGCAGGGACACGCAGGCAGAGCTTGAAAGAATGTACTCAGCACTCACTTCTGTAACACAATCTATATCCATTCCACAGACTACAGAAAGTAAAGCCTGAAGTGAAGGGTGAGAAAGCACCGATGGATACGGCTAAAACAGGGTGCGGCAAGATGACCCTAAAGGAACTCTACAGGGAAGGATAATAAGAGTCGATATGGCTCAACTGTCTGATAAAAACGACTGGCCCCTACCACGACCGTCTGGTGTTTTTATTGGAAGAACTCGCTCACCTCCATGGAGAAGCGCAGCCCGGCAGTTGGTGGACACCGCAGCCTTGGCCTCCCTCTCCGAGAGTCCAAACAGCAACCCTCTGCGGGGCCGTTAAGGATTTCAACCTAGAGTCAGCCAAGGACACGAGACTAACACAAATACAATTGACAATGCCAGCTCACCGGTCAGACTCAGAGACGTATTCTAACCCCACAGCAGTCCCTGGCCCAAACGCAACATGCACTGGAGAAGAGGCTCAGTCAGCTCGGAGCCTTTGAAATAGAGTCCCCCATCCTTGTCCTCCTTTTCTACCTGTGAAGCTCTCTGTGACCTGCTGTAATTTCTTTTTGAAATTATTAATCGGTGAACTTACAGTAAAATATTAAGAAAACTATCTTGTTAAGGTGTATCATTTCAAACCCCAAATTTCCCAAAAGAAAATTTCAATAATATCTCACTCTGAGAAGGATACAAGTTTGCAATGTCATATGGTCCTCTTATTTCTAAAGGCTAAAGTAAAAGGAACAAAAAATAGGCATGAGAGAAGTTATTGATAACATTTCAAGACTTCACCTGCAGTAAATTAATAGGATGATTAGGTCTCCAAATATAAAAAAAATCAATGGCGTAAATTTCATTCCTTGTAATTTTGATTGTTTTCTTTAGTTTTTGAAAATACAAAAGAAGCTTAAAAAGCTTCTCTAACAATATAAAAAAACCCTTAAAGCCTCAAAGAAATGGGGTAAATATTACTCTTCAATAATTATAATGAGCAAATACAGTTAAAAATGAAAATATGCAATAAATGTTCATTATATCACTATTTTAATTTCTCCCTTAGAAACTTTACTACAAATGTGCAATAAATGTTCATTATATCACTATTTTAACTTCTCCCCTCGAAACTCAAAGTTTTATAGCTTGAAAACAACGACAAAGTACTCAGCGGCAGACTTACCCTTTCGGCAGCACTAGATATAATCACATTCTACAAGACAGAAAGTGATCAATATTAATCATAGGTAAATGTTTAAAAAAATGAGTCTATAATACAAATAACCCGTAATCACATTTTAACATTTAAGGCTCTATGAATACTGACTTCTCTTTAAGACCAGGTAAATAATTAAAGTGAAAGAATGAAAAGCCCTCATGTCAAACAAAAGGCAGCTTGTAAGAAGCAGAACAGGTCTTCCCCACAAATCTTAGCAAAGATGGATTAGTTTTAAAAACTAGTTGAGATCTGGCTGCTGTGGTTCAGCGGACTGTGTGCAGGCCTGTGAACTGAAAGGTTGCTTGTTCAATTCCCAGTCAGGGCACAGGCCTGGGTTGCAGGCCAGGTCCCCAGCTGTGGGTGTGCAAGAGGCAACCGATGGATGTATCTCTCGCTCATTGATGTTTCTCTCCCTCTCTTTCTCCCTGCCTTCCCCTCTAAAAATAAGTAAGTACAATCTTAAAAAACACACACACACACACACAAAAAAACCCTAGTTGAACAGGTCATGCAATCTAAATGCAACTCACTGATGACAATTATTATCTAGACCAGTCTTCCCATAGTGGATAAATCGCAAATTCCTTATTAGAAGAAAGGCTTTCACACATCTTGCCCCCCTCACATTACTCTTTTCTCAATATTTTTCTTCCCTTTAAAACTTGCAGAGCTCACTGAAATGGGAGAATTTGTTCCAGTGCCTTGAGAACTTCCTGCTCTGAGGAAAAGAAATCATTCGGAGAATCTAGTGGATTAATAATAACAAACTGCTAGATTTCAAGAGCACCCTGAAATTATGAAAGCGTACCTTTCCTTTGCAGACCTGCATCAAACTGAGGGCGTTGGAAATTGTGTACCTTCTCATTGTGGAGTCTTTGATGGCAGGACTATAGACCAGTTCAAAGCATACGCCTCGGTCAATTGCCTTCACAGGAAATAAAGAACACAAACTGTCAAGAACACGCACACACTGTGCTACCCTATTTTCGTTAAAGTCCCATCTCACCCCCCTCTTCACCCCCCACTGCCCACCTCCTGCACGTCGAAGCCCAGCCCTAAACAAAGGTGGACTCAGCCCAAATAGCACCATCCACAGGAGGAAACAGATCTGTGGCTCTATCTGATTAGCAGAGTTTATCTTAGCGATGGGGAGGCTGACAGGAATCATGAAGAGGCTATGGAGAGCACAGTCCAGGCCGCAGGGTGGCGGAACAGCCAAAGGGCTGTTATTACATGAACTATCAAAAGAAAAACAGAGATGTGCTCCCTATACTTAGGGTAAACTGTCTGCAAACACAGTAAACTAAGTAATTTGACCCAAAAATGAAGAAAAAAAGAAGGAAGAGCTGAACAATTTCCAAAAAACAGGGTGGGAAGGCCCCTTGGACGCATCATTTGTTGCATGCATGCTGGGTGGCGGAACACAAAGAGCCATGGTTGAGTGTTACTGTGCTAAGAGTCTTATATATGTATTTAACCCTTACAATACCTTTATAAGGCATTATGGCAGAGATTGCTAATTGCCTCTGGGACTGTTCTCCCCCTTTTTCTTTACTAATAGAGCCTAATTGTAAACTGGGCTCATGGATAGCCAGCAAAAAAGAGAGAAGAAAGCTGGGCCCTGACAATTTTGCCTAGCTCACCATATGCTTGGCCTTCTACATAAGAAAAAAAGGAACTTCTTTCTTATTTACGGCACTGTGAATAGGTAGGCATCCACAGGTACAAAAGTATCCTGGAGGTGGTGAAAATACGACTGAAATCCCCCACTACCCACTCCGGCTTTCCCCTTCATCCATTCACAACACACGTGTTTCCAGCCAACTGTGCACGGGGACGCTGAGGAAAAGCTGACATGGTTCCTCTCTTCTAAGACACAAAACACAAACTTCAACTGTGATAAGTGCTACCACGGAGAAGTCTGGGCAAGGGTGAGGAAGGAATTAAGCAGTTAAATAGTAAAGGGAGGAGCATTTGCAGAGGGAGGGAGGAGTACGAGGAAAGGGTCTAGGGCTGAAGAGAGTCTGGTAACACGTAGAGGTCATAGGCCGGGGAAGAGAGAATGTGGGGGAGCCTTGTGGCGAAAGTGGAGTCTCAAGGGAGAATAAGCGGGGGTGGCTTGCGGTGGAGGTGGAGACTAGAGATGGAAAGGGTCAACTGTGCAGGTCTCTAGAACTGGTGGCAGGATTATTCTAGAAGCAATGGGAAGGAGAAGGACTTCAGCATGAAGGTGATAATCAGACTTGCCATGGCAGTAACTTGATTACAGCGGGTGAGCTTTTGAATGAACCAAGGAAGGAAACAGGCGCAGACCAGGTAGTATGGTCCAAGTCTGCCAGGCAAATGACTTTCTATTACCCGGAGGACAGGCCGGCACTGGTCCACCTGGAAGCCCTGGAGGTCTGTCCCTGAGTGTGTACAGGAAACGGAAAATCCTGTCTTCTTCCTGAGCTGGCAGCCCACTTTGATCCGACACAGGTGTAGCTGGCAGTCTCCTACTCACTCTTCCTGAACGCTGGTTTTCTTTTTTCCACTCCACAACCTGCCTTTTCCTTATTTTTTCCTACTATCTTGAGGCTCCCAGATGTTATTTTGGATTTTCCTACATATCTGGTATTAGTTTAATTAGAATTTACATGCTGTTTTAGACGCTGTAGCCTTCCCCTCTCCTCTTTTCTGAGAACTTTTCCCCAAGTCTAATTCTTTAGCTTGTGTTGATTATTTCTGGGAATGATACAGGTTTTAATACTCTTTGTCCCACTGTTAAATGTATACTTCATTCTTCCTAGCTTTACACTTCTTGAGAGCTGGTATAATACTTCTTGGCAACACACAACTCATTTATACAAATGCTTAATATATTTACTTATATTCTAAGCAAATAGGTCGTAGCTTATGGGAAAAGGGTCATGTGATAATGCTGTTCACTATGGATCATAAAAGAAATCAGGGTAAACTTAACAAACTGAAATTCACTGACAAACCAAAATACCTCCTTTAGCCATATTCTCAATGATCTCCCCAGCTATTTTTCTTACCAAAAGTACTAATTAGCCAAAGAGGCTGCCACCTTCCTTTTCCTCATCCTTCCAGTCGCTGAACTAAAACCCAAGGCGGTGGGTTGGAGACGAGGGCGAACACAAGTGTAGGGACGCACCACACAGGATGACGGGGCCCTAAGTTCTTAACTGATTGAAAGCTTTAGCCCCTCCCACAGCCCACGGAGACCAGATACAATAAAACTCCTTTTCTTTGGAGGGAGAGGAGGAGAGAGAAAGGAAATTAATTATCAGCTTAATTATTTTTTAAGGAAAAGAGTTCTGATTTTGATCACACAGCACATTCATCAAGTCTGCCTTGAAACTGCTAACGGATGGAGAGAGATGAGAGACCGGGCACGACCGAAGGCTGTGAGCAATCCTTTATCACACCTTTGTCTACGTTTTTAGGTAAAACACAGACTCATTACCTGTGCTCCTGCTTCTCAGACCATTTTAATGAAAATTGCCCTAACTCATCCAATGATTGTTCCTAGCAGCCTTTTCGTGAAGAATGACAGTGCCTGCCTGATTGGCTTTTGTTCGCTTCTCTGACCAAAGGTTGTGAAATAGGGAGATTTCTTTACTAATGAAAAATAACAGCCATAACGATGCTACAAACCGGGGGCAGGTGTGTGATACTTGAATCAAGGGATATTGGTGGTAAAATTCCAAGAACTAACCAAAGCTCAACAGAATGAAAAGAGAAAGAAAATAGGGGGTTGATTACTGGGGTGATACATGAATTCCCTGTTAATTTCATAAAAACTAGTTCTTTATTGAATCCAAGGAATGACACCCTTGGTGCATAATCCTTTAGATAGGTAATTTGTTACATGATTCACAAATCGAGTAACATAAGAAAGCAATTAAAAGTCTTACTTGTATCTCTGCTCCTACGGCCCTATCACCACTTCCTATAATCACTTTTGTTCATTTCTTGGGTCTTCTTCCAGTTTCTTCAAATATAACCAAATATGAATATATATTTTATCTTTTTTTTACCCAAAAGGTAGCCTGCTACATCCCTGCTCCGATCTGAAGGCTTTTCTGGGTCAGATCATAACTTACGCACAGCGTTCCACTGGCCAGCTACAGCACCCATTCAACCAAGCCTCAACCAACAGACTTTGGGTTGTTACACATATTGGTAGAATAAACATTAAAGTGGGATTTCTGGGCATTACGTGTTGAATTGTGTCTCCCCATAAAAGGTATGCTGAAGTGCTGGCCCTCAGTACCTCTGTATGTGACTCTACTTGGAATAGGGTCGTGGTAGACCGTAATTAGTTAAGATGGGGTTATATGGGCTAGGTTAGGCCCCTCCTCCAATATGACTGAGTTCTCAAAAGATGGAGGTGATGTGAAGACACAGAGGGAGGGAGACCACACTGTGAAGACAAAGGCAGAGATCCAATTAGGCAGCTGCAAGCCAGGGACCACCAAAAAGATTGCCAGCAAACCAACAAGAGCGAGGCAGAGAGCTCCTCTACAGGTTTCAGAGAGAGAAGGGCCCTGCTAACATCTTTTTAAAAATTGTTTTCTGGTTTCCAAAATTTATTAAAAATCAAAGCATGGAAAAACTTTACCATATGTCAGTATGATTAGAATATGTCAATCTTAGCTTCCACACTGTTGTCCACACACACAAATTAAAATATGGTGGGTTTTTTTTTGAGATTTGGTATTTTGTTTCTTAAAAAAATTGTTATTTATTTTAGAGAGAGGGGAAGGGAAGGAGAAAGGGAGGGAAACACTGATGTGTGATGTGTGAGAAAAATTGAACAGCTGCCTCTCGCATCCCCCAACCCCCAACTGAGGGCCTGGCCTGCAACTCAGGCATGTGCCCCGAGAGGGAATCAAACCAGTGACCTTTTGGTTTGCGGGACAACGCCCAACCCACGGAGCTACACCATTTGGGGCAAAACATGCTATCTTTTTTTGAACTTGTGGTGCGTGTGGCAGAAGCCAGGCCAATTCATTCAATTTACCCTGCTAACATCCTGATTTCAGACTTCCAGCTTCAGAACTGTGAGGTGGTAAATTTCTGTTTAATGAAGCCACTCAGTCTGTGATGCTTTACTATTTACACACTAGGCCAGAGGGTCAAGCATCTGCAACTGTGAGAGCCGTTACCACGTTATGCACTCCCCGCGAGGACAGTCCCAACTCGCACGTGCGCCAAGTGTGCGAGAAAGCCTGCTTTCCACAGGCTCACCGTCCTGTCTGGGCTCACACCACTCAGGCAGGTGATTTTAATGTGAAATTTTCTATTATAATGCATTTTAAGCATCTTTTTGTGTTCAAGGGCCATTTGTATTTCCTGTGAAATGTCTTTTTCATATACTTAATCCATTTTTTCTTTTTCATCTTTTTAAAAATAATTTAACTTCTTAATTTCTAGGAGCTCTTTATCTGTTAAAAAGATTAGCCTTTTTGTCTATGATAGATGTAAAAACATTTCCACCAGTCTGTCATTAATCTTTTAACTTTGTTTCTGGAGATTTCCTCTCTCCCTTCCTTCCTTCACAAATGTTTAATGCTGGCAAGCTTGCTGGCATTGGTCCAAGCACTTGATCAATACCTAACACATTTTGGTTCACAACGTGTGTGATAACAAATGAAGTTTATAGAGCATGAAAGCCCAATCAAGTACATGTGGCATGATTCCTGGAACAACCGCTCTGCTTCAGACACTATTTACTGGACATCACTTGGTGAGGAACTAGACCATGAAGACAGAAATGGATCAGGACTGAAGAAGAGCTGGGGAAACCACCCAGAAGAGAGCAGAAAACATACAATCAGTGAGAGTAACTCAGCATACTTGAAGTCATTGTTGAGTGGCAATAACACTGAAAAAAATCAAAGGACAAGTAAAGGTATGTACTACTTAAAAATTCTCAAAACCTGAATTCATAAAGATTGTATTTTAAAATGTGAAATTACTGTGTGCTTAATAAAGAGCTCTGCTGTAACTTTAAATGGAATTGCCCTGTGGCAGGGAGTGTACCTGTGGGCTCACAAACTCCCGAGCCTCAGTTCCGTGACCTGCTCAGAGGAG
The DNA here is from genome assembly GCF_014824575.4 of Sturnira hondurensis. Classification (NCBI taxonomy): domain Eukaryota; kingdom Metazoa; phylum Chordata; class Mammalia; order Chiroptera; family Phyllostomidae; genus Sturnira; species Sturnira hondurensis. Next base: position 2,775,204 of record NW_028078194.1, on the reverse strand, counting down.
ACCGTCCACATCTACTCTGTCCCGAACTGCTGGGCTGCCGAGGGTGTCAAAGGGCTTAAACTATATGAGCTAAATAAGTAGAAGTCGCTTGATTATCCAAGAAGAGGAGTTAAATTCAATTTTTTAGAAATCTAACTATCACATGATAAAGTTGTGATTCCCATACTCTATTCCAGGAGACGTTTGGAGGAAACTTCAGAAGGAGTTGCATCATTGAAAGGAGGGTGCCCCAAGCATGTGAAGATTACAGAAGGAACAAGAGCTCTAAACTACACAGATGGAATGCTTTAGCATGACCTAGCCCTCCTTCATGGTCCCGGCCTTCAGAGCTGACAGTTCTCACATAGCTTCTAACCTCCAGGTAAAAGACGAATGAATTCCTTATCTTAACTCTCCTGCTTTTTAACACCAGAGAAGAAAAGAGCACACGTGCCAGTCAGATTAAGATCTGTGCTGTTGTCTCACGTGTCCAATAAAGGGATCCTTATAAAGCCAACCTATCAACTTTTCATGGCCAAAGACAGTTTATCCTTCAGGTAAAAGGAACAGACAAGGACCAAGACTGAATCGTTAACCACATTCACTCTATGTTCTGTGCTGTCCTGGTGAACAGACGCCCATGCATTAATTCGGCTCTGTAAACAGACCAGACGACAAATAATACATACTTAGCTCTACAGGGTAAACTATTTATTCACCCTGAACAAGCAGCTGGACACCTTTATTGAATGTTTCCAGCTTCCTCTTTCTTAGACAAGAACTAGGTGAATAAATTATAAGGACCCTTCTTTCTGACTAACTCACACAGCAGCCTCCTTCTACATTAGACGAAGACTAAAAATAACCCCGTGCAGCCTTTCCCCCCACTCCATCATCTAGTTTTTATTAAACAACATATGCAAAATGTTCACACCAGATTTTTAAAAAAGAGGACACTGTGTTAAATACTTCGTACCCCTCTCACTTGTCAAATTTTTACTTTTCAGAATTCTTAAATTGAAAAATGTGGAAATGAAGCCAAAAATACCAGCAAACAGCAGCAGCCTTCCTGAGCTTACAGATGGAATCGGGTGGTGGGATGTCTTAGGTGCTGCTGTCTCCTTATGCCACCTCAGTGCCCTGCTTCCCTTGCCGGCCCAGCACTGACAACCAGCCAGCGACTCAGGACCAGAGGATTTGCCAGGCTCCCCAAGCTGTACATGCGTACTCGAGGCTAGACATATACTCACGCAACAAAAGGAGATATTTTGGGGAGGACCCAATATAAGTAAGATAGCGGGATAATTAAAAGAGGACCATGACATCGTTGGCACTCTCTAGCAGCTCACCATCTGGGTTGAACAGGAGGGCACGTTCATAAGAAAGCAATTGGAAGCCTTCGTGAGAACAGCTACTGGGAGGCTTACCGTTGCTGTGGGACATAGGAATTATGTTTGCTGCTGTCCATTCTATGGACGTGGCCTTAGCGTCACAGGCTACTACATCCTCCTAACCAAGGGCACAGTAATGTAGGTGGGCTGACTCAGGCAAAGCCATCTAGAAAATACCCTTCTTTCTTCATTAAACTGAAGAGAAAGGTAAAAAAGTTTTCAGTTTAACAGCCATTGACAGAGCTGCTGCACCCGCCACCTCCAGAGGTGCCACTTAGAAATGGGATTGACAGTGTGGGGCTGGTAAGGCCTTGGCAAACTATGGCGTCAGAGACTGCTACTTCTGGAGAGACACTGTGAGGCCAACGAGACTGTCACGACCTTGGGTACTGTGTTAAGCTTGTGCCTTTTATTACGGGTAGCTGGGCACAGCAGAGAGCCCGGAATCAGCAGCACTGTCCCGACTCTGTGACTGAAGAGCTCGGTGACTTCCCCTCGCTAGTCTCCGTTTTACCACATTTGATTGGGGCTGTTAAACAACACAGAGTCCCAATTCTAAAATGGGATGACTCAGATTTTTTTCCTCTTTAGTGTTTACTTATTTGTTTATAAGTTCTGGCAAGAATGTGGGGAAATGATGAGCTGAGCTTAAGCGATATTGTTATATGTTGCTTATTTATCGGAAAAGAGCTATTTTATAGTATTCACTTTAAATACATGACTTTAATATTTTGGAGACTTTTCAAGTACAGTCTTGGTAGCATATTTTTAGAGGTAGAACATAAGCCAACTAAAAATTTTCCACACTGAATTCAATTTTTCCACACCATATAGATCAATTTTCTCCTCATTGTCTCCCCCTATCCTTGGCAAGGAGCCCATCCCTCAGCCGCAGACGGGGAAGCAACTGGAGGAGGCTGGGTTCTACAGAGACAAGAACAGGGGGTTCTGTATCTCGAAAAAAAAAAGTATTTTTTAATTTCCCAGTTCCAACAGGATGAGGTATATAATCTGGACTGTTTATGAGTCTCTGTCTCCTTCTGTAATAGTTTCTGAGAATGGGAGACCGAGCCCTGGAAAGCAGCCTTCTGAAACAGCACCCTGCCCCTTCCAAGGGTCTGGCTGCTCATGCAAACAGTTGGCAGCTGGGCTGACCTTACTGCTGGTGAAGTGAAACATCACCTTTATGACAGAGTATGGCTTACAAGGCATGACAGATGAAGGAGGAAGGGTAGAGAAAACAAGAGACAGTAGGTAGAAAGGCAACGAGAAAATGCTACGGCAGAAGGAGGAACAAAAAGTCCCCTGAATGCGTGGCTTCCCTCTCAGACTGCTGTGGAAGTAGCCGGGGCGCCTGTACACAGCAGCTTCAGCGCAGATTTTTGCTCTGCACGGACCCTGCCTGCTCTGCTCCCCACGCCCCGCCCTCTGGTGCCTCAAGATACGTTGTTTTCCTTCCCCTTCTCTCTTAACTGGTCTGTCCCCTTAATATTAGCTCAACACTCAGCCTGTAAGGGTCCAACAATGTTAGCTTTCCTTCCAAGAAATAGTCTTCATAAATTTTGATTTGTAAGGTCTTTCAAAAACATCTCCATAATTTACTGATTTTTTTGAAATTTTAAGCTCTCCTTCCCCTTTTAGTCAGTTTACCAAAATAAAATCCTCTTTTTAAAAATGCTTATTTACTACCTAGCCTTTGTTTTTGTTTGTCTGTCTGTTTTGGTCTAAGAATGCTGGTTTCTTCTGTGTCTCGTCCAGTTTGTTAATCTGAGTTTCTACAGATTCAAGCATCGAAAGGAAAGAGTAACAGTAACACTTACCACATTAATAGGTGGTCTTCTGAAGTAAAATGGCAGTTTTTCTGTTACAGTTATACAGACTAAATCCACATCTAAGTGTGTACAAGCAACCTGTGAAAAAGGAAAAAAAAGTAAGCTTTTCCACGGCAGCTCGGAGGTGGCTGGCTGCCTCAGGACGCAGCTGGACATCTCCTCCCAGACACTGGCCGCCAGAGACTCATCGAGGTGGACCATGAATGCAAATTTCCAGCTTTCGTGAGAAGTGTACGGCCACAGAAGCTGCTGCTGATGCTCTGGGTGAAAAATGGGAGGGGCATGTGGTTTGAGGCAGTGGAGGAAACGACCAAGAAGGTTTCCCCATGAAGCAGGTGTCCTGACCCGCGGCTGTGTCCACCTGCTCCTGAGTAAGGGACCTTCCTGCTACAGACTAAAAAGTGCAAATCTGGTCGGGGTGCAGTGTGGGTGCCACGCTTAGCATTCCCAACTTGGTTATTGTAAGAAACGGGGAGAAAGACATCCCTGGTCTCACTGATACTACTGTGCCTTGCCACCAGGGCCCAAAAGAGCTGGCAGAATCCGCAAACGTTTCAATCTCCCAAAAGAATACGATGCTCACCAACATGTTGCGAGAAAGCCCCTAAATAAAGAAGGTAGGAAAACGTGGCCCAAAGCACCCAAGATCCAGTGACTTGTTAGCCACGCGTCCCGAATACAAACCTTGGTGTAGTACTTGGAAGAAACAACGTGCTAAGAAAAATAAGAAAGAGGCTGCAAAATAGGCTACGCTTTAGGCTAAGAGAATGAAGGAGGCCAAGGAAAATCGCCAGGAACACACCGCTAAGGGACGTAGCTCTCCTCACTGAGAGCTTCTACCTCTGAGTCTGAGTCCAGTCAAAAATGAGATTTAAGAGTGATGAATAAATAAGTTCAGACATTAAAGAAAAGGTGGGGCAAGGGGGGAAGCCAAAAGGAAAATTGCCACATGTTAGCAATGGGAACTAATGTCAATCCTGATATAAAAAATATAAATAGATGTTGTTCACTCCAAAGGTGTCAATGATGATTCTGTGCTGAAATACTCCTGTTGAAATACGACGTCAGCGGTCACCCATTCCCTCAGGTCTGGTTGGAGTGGTTTGACTATCACTGGGCTGAAGCAGTGTTATGCATCCGCCGGCCTTCTCCACAGACAGGGCCCAGGGATCTCCTACTCAGTTTGCTACAGAAGGATGATTGCTAAGACGGGCCGCTTGGTTTGTGGAAGGTTAGACTGTTCTAGAAAGGGGAAGCTGACTCTCTGAAATCCCAGAAAAAGACAAGCCAAATACCCCACTTTCCCCACAAACCATTCATTTCTGTGCTGAGCTGTCCCAGGCCTGTGGTTCCTCCCAGGCTACTCCAGCGGCTGGAGAAACATTAACAGGACCCGACGAATGTGCTGCTGTTCAAACACTAACAAAAACAGCCCACATAAATGGTCAAAACAGAGCTGTTAAAAATCAGATGATACCAAATGCATTCTCCAGCTTTTCATTTCCCTTTCCTTTGCTCTAATTTTTGCTCTCACTTGTTTATTAATACTCTGCATTTACATCCAAAAGAGATTTGAAACTGCTTACAAAAACTGCATGCAAGATAAAACAAATAGATAAGGCAATCAGGATAAAAGAAAAACCAAGGAAGGAAAACAAATTTGGGGGAAAGTTACTAGCTTAAGGGAACAGGCCAAAGACCCTGCTAGAGGATGCATATCTGGCTTGGATTTTGCCATTATTTGATTTACAGCGATAAAAAGAATTGGCTGTTTTGTACTGTTTTAAAAATAAGACGTCCTGGCAACGCTGGGACATAGAGAATCGGTGAACAAATTCAAACTGCCGGGTGGCTATGCCAACAAACCAACATCAGTGGCACGGACCAGGGTACAGGACGGAGCGAGGCGGAGAAGCAGAGTGGGTAACACAGGGATTTCTTCAGGACCCCCACTTTGCTCACCCCTACCCCACCCCAGGTTCCCTGGCTTAAGAGAGTCCGAGTAACCTGGTAAGTCTGGGAAGTAACACTGTTTTAGCAAAAACACTTGGTTCATAAGGAATCTGCCCCATCCCAACTGCTACAGCTGTCCAACTCATAAAAGTCATTGAAAATTTAATAAGAATGGATGGAGAAAAGCTCTGAACAGTAGATAATACAAGTTCAGCTTCTGTTCACCACTTTGTAACTTTCAGAATGGCAAAGATCGAGAAGTTCAGGAAGGCACTGCTGCCCTAAGAATGAACAAACAGGCACTCAGGGGATCCTTAAATCAGCAGTCTTAAGAAGTACTTTATCAAGAGGCACCAACATTTTAAGTGCATACACCATCAACTTCACCTACAGGAATGCATCCTGCAGACTCCAGAAATATATTCTGTAGCTATATACTCCACAAATGCTCTAGGGCATTAGTACAATGAGTCACTGCAAACCCCAATCACAATAGACTAGATGCAATTAAACATGCCAATTTTACTTAAATTACAGTCTCTTCACATAGTGGAGTATGCTGACTCCTAAAAGGCAATGAGGTACACCTCTGACATCAGGGAGCCATCTCCAACATACACCCTTAAGTGAAAAAGCATGGTGTTCCATGAGAAGGAAGGAGGGAGGGTGGGGGTGAGAATCAAGGAAGAAATGACGAGGTAAAAAATATTTCTGAAAAGATACACAGATCTGTCAGCAGTGGTGCCTCTGGAGAAAAGGGAGAGGAGTTTTAGGTGGAAGGAAAGTGTGCTTTTCAATGCTTGCCTAATTTATACTGTTTGAAGTTATTATCATAAACAGAAACTGTTTTTCATTTAAAAAGCTGATTTTTTTTAAAAGCCTGTGAAACATTCTTCCCCAAATGAAAAAATTAGGCTACTTTTTACTAATGTATTGGTCCTCTTTTCCCCTGTCCCATAGAACTGTCTCACTAAAAAATATCCCCTGTGTTGGGTTAAGTGCATGCATCGTAATAAACTCAGTAACAAAGGGCAGATCCACTTGGCTCCCTCTAACACCTTGAACTTAAAATGTCTCAGTCTGAATTCTTTTGCTATTTAGCTTTCTATTAATCCAAATGTTCACCTGATTTACACTTAGGAAACTATGACATAAGGGTAATAGTCACAATATAATGGTACACTTTCTAAATCACTAAAAAGACTAAATATGCCCAAATATATTTATGGTTAAGAATCTTATTATTGTGGTTTTGGCAGGTTGTATATGAATTCATATCAATTGTTTCTAAACTTTTTTGTTTGGCTAAGGTTCCCTATGAGTATTTAAGAAAAGCGAATTCTCAAAAATGCACACATATGCTCATACATTTACTTTGACTTTATAAAACAAGGGGAAGAGGAAGACAGGGGTTCACAGTCCGCCCCAATTCCCTTTATGGATGTCAGGTTAACGCACCTTGGTATACTATGATAGATAAACACCATGCGAGGGAGAGTGAGACTCACCCTGGGCAAAGAGAGACACCCATAGACAGCACCTCTCAACCTAATGTGTGTGGTTGAAACTCCCCTAAAATTGTATTAAAAACGGGGATTACCAGGCCTCACTCCCAGTGATAAGCGCAAAGGCAGGGCCTGATCATCTGCATTTTAACAAACACCCCCGGCAATTCTGAAGGTGGGGGAGCCAAACGCACCTTCCCGAAAAACACGCCCTTCCCTCCAGTCTCTGGTATTGGCAGCACACTCCGCAGCCCTACTCTTTAAAAGGTCGTAAGCATGGATTTGGGAATCAGGAAGCAAACCGAACTTTTATTTCCATTTATTTTTTTAATTCATTCTCTTACAACTCGTTGGGTGTACTTGTATACTTAAAGCACACTGATATAATAAAATATGTAAATAACTTATAAGAAAATAAACATACATATATTGGGGCTATGGCTTCAATATATTTCTTGAATGGATAGGGTACACGATGTAAGTCATTTGGAGACCACTGGACTAAATAACCTGAATTCGCCTCACCCTGTCCAGTCACTTTATTTTTTTTTTTACAAATTTCATTTATTGGTTTTTTAGAGAGAGAGAAGCAGCAGGGTGGAGGTGGGGAGGGTGGAGAGAGAATCACCGATTTGTTGTTTCACTTGCACACTCACTGGCTGCTTTTTCTATGCGCCCTGACCAGAGACTGAACCCACAACCTCGTCATAGCAGGACGATGCTCCAACCAACTTTAGACCCTAAATGGGAACAACTAAGGCAGGAGCTCCTGGGGCTTCTCTGTAACTCTCTGCCACACCCCCCTCCCCTCCTCCACCATCCCAAGAGGCTGTGCCCAATGGACTCCCCTCATAATCTTTCATCTTTGCCTTACCCCTGGGGTGGCTATGCAGAGGCAGGGTTTATCTAAGACATCTCCCAGAGACTCCTAGCGAAAAAGAGTATGTTATTTCCCATGGAAACAATGCTATTTAAGGTGGTTAGATTTTATCCCATTAATTGATAACATATGTGCATGTGTGCTTTTATGACTCATCTTAGAGACCTAACCTGGTTCTAGAATATGGTATCTACAGGGATACCTGCTAAATTAATCAACTTTCAAACCAAGCAAATGGAATCAATTACAGAATACAACCTCTTAAACAATCAACTGCTTGCATTTGACCTGATTCTAGGCCATGATACACTTTAAAAGGCTTTATTTAAATTGATTTTCTATAGACAACAGTGACAGCGAGAACTTTAACTGTGTTTTAGAGAACAGGTAAGATCTGGACAGATAAGAGGAAGTTGTTCCGATTTTAAAAGCTGTTTCATGTAACTTTTTGAGACTATCTGTATAATCAATTTTAAACAAATACTACATGAATTATTTATAGCTTTCTTCCCTCTCCCAGAATACTTGTTTCACTTGCCATCATCAAGCATATGTTCACCCTTTTAAACTCATTTTTAATAGTCTGAGGAAAATAAGATAAGTAACTAAGACGCAATCACTGTATGGAATCACAATGTGTTCTAAAACCCAGAGTCCTAGCTCTACAACATACTGCCTGAGATTTAGAGCAGATTACTTAGCCTGAGCCTCAGTTTTCTCTCCTACAAAATGGGGAGAATAACAAATATGTGTCCCAATGATCCCCCAGGGTTGTTGTATTAAAGGTAAAAAACATGTGAAAGTCTTTGGAAGATGATGTAAATGTGTGCCTTCCAGCCATAATGCCATGTTTTAAAGGTTGTTTGTTCTCTAATCACCAGTAAATGGTATGAAAGTGTAAGTTAAATCTTCTAAATCAATTTTGAAAAAACGTAGTACAACAATCACTGGGTATGTTACCAATGTTTAGCGTATAACAAAACTGAGTCACCAGTTAATAACGAAGCTAAGTTTCTATCTAACAAATTTGGAGACTACCCACAGTCCTCCTACTGTACACCATGGTGCCATCAATGAACAGAATCTCCGGTGGAATCGGAAACAGATAACTAACCAGACTCAATTCCAAACCTCCTGCATCAGAATCTCCAGTGGTGGGGGCCAAACACCCCTGGTTTTAAAACCTTCCACAGGGGTCTCTGATGACTAAGAACCACTCCCTTCTACTGACCCCTTTTTCTGAAACAAAACTGGAAATCGCTATCATTGAACATTTCATGCAAGGAGTCACCAAAAGAAAAGTCATTCATAGACAAGTTGTGTTGTTTCCCTGCAATAATATAAACAACTAAGAATTGATTTCCAGACATGAGGGGAAGGAGGGGGGAGGGGGAGAAACACCAATTTGTTGTTTCACTTAGGCATTCATTTGGTTGCCTAGAAAACTAGATGTACCAAACATCAGTCTCCTTTGTCCGCAGCGCCATCTACTGGATAAACTTAGGCAAGTATCTTCCTATAATTTTAGAATAGATTTTAAGTGAACTGTGCTGTAAAATTTAAACTTTCAAAGACCAGTCCTTTTTTCCTCACAATATCCCTTTGTTGGATATAATTTTGCAGATAGATACTTTTTTGAACCTAAAGACAGCATTCAGAACTTTCTAAAAGTATCTCTATCTCATTTTATAATATAAACCACATTCCTGAAAGACTGTATTACTACTGATTTTTCCCCTTTTCTCTGATCATTTAAAATTGTCCTGTGTGTTCTGTCCCAAGTTGATAAAACTGAGCATACTTGTTATACAACTCTCCCTCCTGAAAAAAAAAATCACAGAAATGGCAGTTTTAAAAGTGCAAAAGAAAATATATTCATAAAAGCTCTCAGTTGAGGAAGGGGGATAGTATCAGCTGATGGTTGGCTTTGGAGAATTTCTGGAAGACTGACGGCTGACATGATCAAGCTAACACATGGGCCGCGCTGCAGAGCACGCAAAGGAGAAAGGTCAGAGGTGGCCTTTATGCCACGCAGAACCTTACACCTTTCTTCCCCAACACGCAGCAGCATGTAGCAGAAATAGAAGTGATTTTAGAACGACAAAGAGAAAGACCAACATTGACTACCAAAAGCTTCCAATGGATGAATAAACGGCTGAATAAAAGAATGAATGACGCAGAGACAAAGAAACAGAAGAAAATCTGATGGGCTGGCCAAATGTGAGCCCATCAAATGCCTAGCAGGGTGAACAGAACAAAACAACCCGTGCCAACTAAATAGACCCCTGTGAAGTGCCAGAATCGTGTATGAAAAACCCTAGAAGTCTTCACATAGGGTAAGAGAAATCACCTACGAAGGCATAATAACCAGACTTCTTTAATAAAATAATAAACACTATTTTCTTTTACTTAAGCTGTTACTTACATGAAAAAGTTTTTCTGTCTTTGGAAAAACTGCAACAATATCGTATAGCCGGACCCGCGAAGAAGTTGCTCTCTAATAATACAAAAAGAATGTTATCATACAGTAAAAAAATAATACACGTGGAACTCTGCCTTGTGGCCTCGCTGCACACCTAATATGCCACTGACAATTTTGCTTTGACTTGTATGTTGGTAGAGACCTTCTAATACCAACCTCCACCCCACCAATCTTCTACCTTCCTTCCTAGTTACACTTTAACTGTATGTATTGGGTTGGCCAAAAAGTCTGTTCAAAGTTTTCTGTAAAATAAAAGACACATTTTTCATTTTCACAAATAACTTTATTGATTTGGATATTTTGTGTATGTCGGCTATCTCCCCTATTGGCTTCTAGTGGGGAGAGGCCAGGGATGCTGCTGAACATCTTCCAATGCATACGACAGCCCCACAGCAAAGAATTATTTGGCCAAAATGTCAACAGTACCAAGGAACTTCACAAAGCACTTCTAACATATCCAAAGAGTCACAGCACTTTCTCCATATACTGCACAAATCCTTTTTTTTATGTTTCAGTTGTTTTTACCTTTCTTGAAATAATAAAGCATAACATGCTGACAATGTTGCATATCTTCTTCCATCCTTAACATTTAAATGGTTGCACTTAAAAAAAAAGTTTCGTCCACTCCCATGTTATTCTCTATAGTGCGACCACTTCCAAGTCACGGTCTTTGGTTAGGATTGCCCAAGGCCATGCCTTTTTTCCCCATTGCCGTTTGGTAGGCTCTGCTGGAACTTTTACAATAACCTATCATGTCCCAAATGCCATGCCCTCAAATCTGCTTCTGTTTGCATGTCCCATCTCAGGAAGCAGGACCACCCTCTATCTACCTGGACACTCAGGCCACACCAGGGAGTCGCCCTCTGATATCTAATCATCCCTCAAACCCTGTCGGCCCTCCCACCCGGAGGCCTCTCAATCCCCTCCTTAACCCTCTGATCCATTCTCCAGGATGCAACCTCCCTTGATTAAGGCGTTTAAGGGCTGCCGACTGCCTACCTAGACCCACCTCCCTAACTCCATCCCAGGTTACAAAGCTCAGGAGGCTCATCCCTGGTGGTGGTGTTTCGTTTCCCAGAACACACAATGATTTCCTCGGCTTCAGGACCTCTGCATAATCCATTCCCTCTACTGGAATGACCAGCCCCCCACTCGGCACCTGTGTAACACTGACTGATTCTTCTGGCCCCAACCTGAACATCAGCCTCCTCAGACTGGCCACCAGAGCACCCTTTATTTACTACCTCCATCTTTTTAGATATTCCTCACATATTTAAAAGGACCGTGTCTGTATTATTCACAGCAATATCCCCAGCACCTGCCTTAGGTCTGGTCATGTGAGTTCAATGACTAATAGTTGCCAAAGGACTCGTATCTTGTGGCATTCCTGTACATGTGTCAGGAGTAGGAGAGATTCTGTTATGTTATGTGAATTCTGAGGACAAGGAGAATGGGCAGGTATCACGTATTGGGGGTGGGGGTGTAAGAATAGGGTAAGTTGAAAAACAACACTTTCAACATCAACCAATGCAATTCGTAAGTCCAAAAAGAGAGAAGAAAGATAATTAACTTACCAAAACGTTGCAGTGAGATGGATCCGAAACAATAATTGTCAGCCTCGTTAAAATTTTTATTGGTTTTGATTTTCCCTATAATCAAAAACATGCCATCAAAAAAAGCACGAAATACAAATGACTGATTCTCCTCTTTACCCGTGGAAGTATTCATTAAAAGACACCAGCAACAGGGGTAGTAAAGATCAATAAAACCTAGCCTCCATTCTCAAGGAATTTGTAATACAGGTAGAGAGAAAAGATGTATGTTAAACTACATCATAATTTACAGGTTGTAGGACTGCAGGAAAGAAGATCAGCAAAGAAGGGTGGAATCAACAGTAACAGAAGGTTTCTCAGAAGAGCTGAGTCTTGATGAAAAGGCAAGACTAGATGGGCGGAGGAAGGGGCACAGCTGGGGAGAGGACCACACGTATCTTTGGGTGTGTCTGCACTGAATGAATTGATATTATGCTTCTCAAACAACAAAACACCTACCTGTACAACTGGCAAAGTTGTAAAGAGTTCTGAAATGGCTACTGGTTTTTCAATTTCCTACAACAAACAATAAACAGTTACTCTAGATTGTACATATTAATGGGGGAAGGAATAATGGAAAACTTACTAGGGGGTTGCGGGAAAGATAATTTTTTCTTTAAAAGAAAGGAGGCTAATTTCTTGTATTCAGAGACACTAAATTAGCTTTTTTTTCCCCTTAAAAAAATATAGGAAGAAAGCTGAAAAGCAGGGAAGCAGCTGTGAGCATGAATGGATAGGAGGGACAAAAAGCAGTTTTTAGACTGAAATAATCTCTAAGGTCCAAATCTGCACGGCCCAAAGAGAAATACATACTTACTAGTATGTTTACCAGGGAAGTCAATTAGTTAGTAAGCCCACGACAATAAAAAAATCTAAATGTTGGGATCACAGTCAGTCACTAACAATGCACTTTTTAAAAAAAGTGACTTTACTGAAAGTGACTTAATTAACATCAAATCAACTTTAAGAATCCTCACAGCATGCCCTAGTACTTCACAAAAAACTATCATTTATACAAATATGCATCACCTCTTATAAAAAATGCACAGAGTACATTTAAAAATTGCAAGGAAATAAGCTTATCTGCAGGTTCCATATTACTAACATGAACAAGTAACTGTAAAAACTGGTTATTATTAACTTCAGAAATTATACTTTACCTGTTTCTTTTCTTTAAATTCAACAATGTGATTGATGGCAACAACTGAATAGCCAACTGAAAAGAAAAATTGAGCATTCTTAAACGTTACAACCTCTATTTCCCATCCCGATACACATGGGCCCATCCCAATTCTAGGTGTCATGACAAGGAGAACATTTGCAGAGCAGTATGGGTATGAACTCTGGTGTCAGGATGCCTGCTTTCAAACTAAGCATCACCACTTACAAATTTCAGATTCCTCATCTGTCAAAATGATAACAGAACTCATCATACACCTTCATGAGAATTAAATAATAATAATACACACTGTTTTAAAACAGTGCCTGGCACATATTTAAGCCTTTGCTTGATCTCTGTGAAATAATATCAGCATGATACTAAACACTCTTAACTTCGTGTGCCTCCTTTCCAACTACCATTCTCTTTCATGTTCCTTTTCTCATTTTCATCCCATCAGCTTTATACTTTTCAGCATCACCTTTATTCTCATTTCTTTTGCTTTTTACCCTTTCTACTTCCTTGAGAGGTTTCCTCAGGAGAAATGGAGTAATGACTGCCTCACACCACTGTCCACTCTTTTTGAGCTCCCCACCATCAAGGACGAAAACCCTCTGAGGCCAAGGATTTGCTCTATCAGCCCCAACACAGTGCACCGTTCTGGGCACGTGGACTAGCAAAAATATGTCTAAATCATGACTCATGTCTCAAGTTATGTAAGCACCATACAGGGAGGGGGAATGTTTAATATATTAAACATTATGCATACTAATGCCAAAATAGGGGTCTTCACTGTCATCAGTTTGTCCACCTTCCTTCTTTTTTTCCTCACTCAAATATTTATTGAGTATCCATTACGTGACAGACTGAGTACTAAGTGTTGAGAATATAGAAAAACCAGAAGATAAAAGAGAAATTTGCCCATACAGTACTTTGTGCTTCACCTTTCACTCAGTCAAACTTACCAACCCCCACTGCAGCCTCCCCCACCAGCATTCTTTACTGTACTCCCAAGTCTGCTCTAGGCTTTTTTGTTACATGTACTTGGGATATCCTTTTGACCACTGAACAATGTCTCTACTGTCCTTGAGAAACATCAACTAGATTCAAGTTCTCCACACACTTTTCCTAAACTACTCATCTGGCATCTTAAGGTTACTTCTCCAATCAGTCTCTGGTGTAACTTTATTTACACAGCATAGCTCTGAAGCTCATCATTGGTGTCTTACATCATCTCGCAACCTAAGAACCAGGGCTCTGTCTTCTGTGCTCTTCCACTCACCAAACAGCAGACCTTTACCTCTGACTCATATTGGAGTGACTTTCTGTCATGTTATGACTTTTCATTTCATTTTAATTCTATGAAAATACTTTATATACTTATATACTTCAGGTAACAATGTATATATACTTTATTTTACCATATCACCTTCAAGCATATTTTAAATTGGGACAATTTTCAAACAAATCATTATAACTTTCCTGTATTTTTTAAAAGGTGTACAATTTAGTTACTCCATCAGCATTAACTGAGCAACCACCATGGGCCAGGGCTGCTGAGTGACTGTACTGAGCACACAAAATAAAGAAAAGAATAACAGAAAGACATGGCCCTTCTCAAAAGAAAATCATGATTCATTCAGTAAGGGAATGGCACCAGGAAAAGGTTCACTGAGAAAGTAATACAAGACACATTACACCCAAAAAACTGATTTTTAAGAAACCATCAAATGGTGGTGCTCAGATCAAATGGCCCAGATCACCTTCTCTACCTCCCTCTTTCCACTGGTGAGGAAGGTGTACTCAAAAAGAATGCTAATTAGTGGCTGCAATGGAAAGAGAAAGTCAGTTCTCCACAGACACTTCATAAAGGGGATGGGAAGAAATGGTGCAATCCACTTTGCTAAGGAGCGGCTTCGTCTAGCACCACCTCTTTAAAGTATTACCAGCTCTCCCAGAGCTGGGACTGAAGAACGGATCTCCCTGCAGAAACCTCTTTATTGTAAAATGTTTCTAGCCCCACATCTAAGGAAGAAAACAGCAGTCTTGATTAATTCCAATGAAACCAGGTTCTTATCTCTTCAGGGTTTTCGCTTCCCTTGGATTCAATGTGAGTGCTATTCCAGCGTTTCGCCCACGTTGCTCCCCGTACCCCATCCCCCGCCAATATATGCTCTCCTACCTATCCTTCCTGTAAATATGATTCCAACACTCGCAGCCCCATGTCCCGCCCCCTTCCCCGAGCCCCACAGGACTCCCGCGCTGCACACCTGCTTTGCTTTGACACTGTCGTGAAAGGAACACGGGTGACATTAAAAGCACTAGTGTAGATTACACTCGGAAGCCCTGACTTCTACCATCCATCAGCTGCGGGGCCCTATACAGATCCCCCACCTTCTCACAGCCTCAGTTTCCTTCAGTTTGCAGGAGAGAATGAGCTGGACTAGGTAACAGCTCCCCAGTGCCTTCGGATTTCCCGCGTTCGGGAGCCGGGCAACATCTGGGTGGGCATCAGTTTCCAGGGACATCCCAGAGACCGGAACGCGGCACCACTTTGTCCGATCCCGGCCGCACGTGGCCCCACCGCCTGGCGGACGGCGAGGCTGGACAGGCCCAGAGGCCAGGACGACTCACGGTGAGCGGCGTTCTCCACGAGTCCGCGCAGTGCCTTCAGATCCGTGCCCACTCGCAGGTCCAAATCCGCAAACACCGCCATGCTGCAGTCACGTGGTCGTCGGCGCCTGCGGGGCACAGCCGCTGGGCCCGCCCCCTGAGGCATGCTGGGAATTGTAGTTTCCCTAAGCAGTCTCTACCTCCCTTCTGTTGATTATTTAGCTGAAGGTCTGCAGGCACTTCGCTCTACCTTGAAGTACCAGCAAAAATTAGTGTGTTTAAACCAACGGCCTCACTTCACCCCTTCTTTGTGTTCTTCTAAATGAGAATGTTTGGTTTCCCCTGGAGGGGTTCAAATCTCCCACTATTACTCCTATTATTGTAGAAAGTGATTCTTTCGATTGTCTAACATAAACCAGAAACTCTCTAGGGGTTGAAAGGCTTTTTTTAAAAGACATAAACAATCCATTTGTCTTTCCTTCCTGTAAAGTCCATGCCGTGTTTAAAATGGGCCTATCTGGAAGAGGGGGAATCTGACCTAAAAACCTCAGAAGAGGTCTGCCTGAGAAAAGCAAGGGCATTTTTTTTTTTCCCAATCAGAACCGGCTGCGAAACGGCACCGTTGCTTTCTATCACGCTTAACATCTTCACACGATGGTCAGCTCTTCCTATGCTGAGGGGTGAGCTCCAACACAGGTTTGGCAAAAGGCAGGTTTGACAAGGGAGTTGCAATATTGAAATATTTAATTTTCCAGTACAGAAATGTACAAGGTGGTGTCAGCAAAAGTCTGCTGCCACCAATCCAATGTCAACAGTAGTACCAACTTGAGGTGTTGTAAAGGGCAGACTTTACTCAGGTAAACAGTTTGCAGAGGGAATGGAAAGCGGGCTCCCTGAGACAAAGGGGACGCCCACATCTACAGAGAAAGTACCTCCGTGGTCCCTGATTAGTCCATTTTTATGCAAATTAGGAACCCAAGTTTACACAGTTTGATCGGTTCAAATAGTATGGCTCCCATTGGTTGGAATCGCACGTTCTGGTTGTAGAGCAGCTCTGATTGGTCATTACAGATGCAAATAAGGATTGGGTGCACAGCTCCCATTGAACAGGGCAATTTTCAGCCCATTGGTTGAAATACAATACCAGCAACTCCTTTATTAGGGTTGATTCAAATGTCAGGAAAACAGTGCAGGAGACTTGACAAGCCAATATATGGCTTTTCCCAAAAAACACAATGTGCATGAGAAGCCTCTGTAAAGAATAGCTGCAAGACTGAATATGAATTTGGGTCCAGTTAACCACAAGCAGTCCTTTTTGAAAGATATTTCTTTCTAGTCTCAACAATGGTGTTATATCCCACATATTTGATGTATCCACATTCTAAGACTTAGAATAAATGAATTCTTGATAATTGATAAGTCAATTCCCCAACAGCGTAAAATTGTGGAACGACATCAGTGCTTCTCAAATTATGTGTGACAGAGGCCCAGTTCTCCCCACCCCAGCTATTCGCGAACCAATACACGATCCCTGTGTACTTTCCGCTAGGCGGCACTGACCTCATAAATCCAATTTAACAACATTTGAGCTCTACACTGGGCCACGTGAGAAGAGTCCGCCTCAGTACTGTAACATTCCCCGGACATTTTCAGTTTCTGTATTGGCTTATCACAAACAGTATAGATAGTCTCTGGTCTGTGGACCACATCTTAATTAGTGTCCCTTTACATCATTTTTTGTTGTTGTTGATGGGGGAGATCTGAGAAAGGAATTTTAAGAGGTATCTGCATGCTATTCTCCTCTTGGTTAAATTTTGTAAAGAAATATTTTGCTTTTTCCAATGTTTGGTATTCCCTAAGTTAAAAAGGAAGAAATGTTTACTTCTGCAAATAGAACAAGGTCATATAAAGCAAATCCTCTACCTTTCATCAGAAAACCTAGTGTTAGTTTTGTAGGATCATACAAGCATTTCATCTATGACCACAAAACCTAGATTGGTCAGAAATACGATCAATGCGTGGTGAAGGTGAGTAAGATGACAATTTACGTATTTGATGCCAGCATTAGACTAAAGAAGTCTTCTTTCTTTGAAAGTCATGGTGCTGTTGCTGTCAACCGTACCCTTTAGACTTATTTTCTCATCTTCACCCTGGGCCTAGGTGAAGAGAAAGGGTGAGAAACCAGAAACCAGTCACGGAGCCCTTTAACAGGGGGCCAGCCAATTTGCTAAGTACTTACCTGCATATCTTGTTTAATTTCCAAAGCCACTGTGAGTTAAGTACTTGTGGGGTTTTGTTTTTAAATAAATGCATTTTACATCTGACAGATCTAAGGCTTAGATGATAATGGTAGAAGTACAGGTGGGCTCAGGCAGTTGGTTCAGTTCTCATCTTGTGGATGAACAATGGGCAAAACAATCAGCAAGGAGAGTTGGAGGTAGGAAAGGAGGGAGGGAAGAGGAGGGAAAGGAAGGAGAGAATGGAGGGCTGGAGAGAGAGGAAAGAGGAGTAGGGCGGGACAGGAAAGGAAGGAGTAGGAAAGCAGACAGATAAGGGGGAAGAGGGAAAAGATAGGACACAATAAGGAACAGGGAAGAGGGGCAGATGTTGGCCTGCAGGGGAAGCTGAGTCAGCAAGGCTCTGGGGTTTGAAGGAGACCCTGGCATTACTGACTGGAAAATAGTAACATTCTATAATTCTCTAAGTACTCTGTATCCATATCTGATTTAATCCATACAACCAGGCAATGAGAGAGCTATCATTACTTCTTATATCAAGGAGGAATCCTGGGCTCAGGGACGATCATTCTTGCATCACTGCTTCTTTCTGAGGGAGCTTAGAGAGAGAGGATGGGTTTGGGTTTCAAAAGCAAACTTTGAACCCATCTCAGTCTCCCTGAAGACCTCTTTCTCGCATTGTCCCATAAAAGTCAGTGTATACTGGGTTAGTGTTTACCCTTATCCTGTTCTCATTTGCTTCACCTTTCCTGGCTGGGCTGAGAGACACTCCACTGGGTCCCTGTCCTCTGGCAGCTGAGATGGGGGAAGGCAAGAAGCAGTATTATAACGTGATTTGCACAAGTGTGCCAAGAGCAGCTGACAGGGTCTTCCCGCCCAGAATGAGGGGGAAGTGTAAGAGATTTGTGGAGGATAAAGGATGATTTCCTGGAAGAGATGATGCTTGAATTAAATGTTGATGTATGAACTTGAGGAGCGATAAGACACAGAGGTCTGGGGTGTATCCAGATCTGGCACAAAGTAGGTGGTATCTGTCAAAAGTTGCAGATTTAAACATTTGAAAGCATGAGCCTTTATACCCATGTTGACATAATTGCAGCACAGTTAAATATATTCAATTATCTAAACACGTGGCCAAAAACTCGCTGAACTGTACATGTGGTGCACTAGCATGATAGATTAGCAAGTCCAACAGCAGTCCCTCCTGTTCCAGGAGAGACTGCACAGATCCAGGCAGACTGGTACCTGCCCCTCTCCATCATGTGCCTGGCACGTTTATGCAGTAAGCTACTATTCATTCCCCCCTCCCCCCACCCCGAGGCCCTGGTAGAACATTCTGGAGGAGTTCATTGCTAAATCTACAACTCTAACGGAATTCCGTAGGACATCACCAACCCAGGAAGCCTCTCTCCATAACTCCTCCCTCATCTTGCCTTCCCTTGAAACTCCCATCACTGACCTGATATCATGAGAATCTGTCCATCCTCTGAGCTGGGGAGTGTGTCCCTGCTTGTAATGTTAGTTTTTTTAAAGTGCACTTAATATGAAAGTCAAGTATATATAAAGTGCACTTAATATGAAAGTCAAGTATATATATTGAAAGTTTTAAAGTGAAAGATGGAGAAGGCTTGTCTATTATAAGAATCAGCATGGTGAAAATAAAGAGTATTCCTACCTCTTTAAAGATGCAATGTATGTCTTTGACAAAAAATGCAGCTAAGAAGTCATCATGAAAGAAATCAAAGGAATGACCATGACTGGTATATGGAAAAGATGCTCGATGATGCGCTCAATGAATGGAAAGAAGAAGACTGAGATTTTAATTGTTTTTTTTAAAATGCAAGTAAGATAAGTGTATTAGTCAGGGTTCTCCAGACATACATATCTGTATATTTGTATCTATTTATATACATGAGAGAGAGAAATTGATTTTTGAAAAGGGATTGGGTCAGGTGCCTACGGAGGCTGACAAGTTCCAAGATCTGCAGCTGGCAAGCTGTAGACCCAGGACCACCACTGGTGCGGGTCCAGGCTGAAGACAGGCAGGCTCCAGACCCAGGAAAAGCTGCTGTCTCAGTTTGATATACAGGTTGGTTTCATCCAATGTCAGAGATAAACCACTGTCCCAGCTTGACAGCAGTCAGGCAGGAGAAAGGTCAGCTCTTTTGTGTTACTCAGGCCTTCAACTGATTGGATGAAACCAACCTATACTTTGGAGGTTGACCTGTTCTATTTATTCTACTGATGCAGATGCTAATCTCATTCAGAAGAAACCTCATACACACACCCAGAATGTTTGACCAAATATCTGGCCACCCCATGGACCAGTCAAGTGGACAGGTATATTTAACCATCTCAGGCATGTGACCTTGAACTTGTTGCATATTAAGTGAAAAAAAATTGCTCAGTAACTAAAACTTTTTACTGAAGTAAAGTTTACAAGGAGTATATACTGAAGGCAAGAGAAAGAACAGGTCCTAAACAGAAGCAAGCATTTGCAAACATAATAACTATAAGTTCTATTGCTCAGTACATTGCAAATAGAGTTTAGAACTTGCAGGGTAAATTATGCAAAAAACCTAAATTCTCTTTGGTATTTTCTATTGCAGATGGTAAATAAGAACATATATAAAAGTTATCTGTATTGATGAGAACGTTGACTTAACTAAATCCGTTGGAAATGATGTCTTCAAATGGCGCATCATTTGGAAGTGACTTATTTTTGTGTTTGGAAAAGAATGTTGAGAATTGTCAAGTAGTCCTGTCAGAACTGGTAACTGTGACTACCATAGACTCCTGCAGGGGTCACTGTTGACATCAGCCTTATGCAGCAGAAACACAATGAGACAAGATTTTTGCCAAGGCAGAATTTTAGGCAATTTATTGAACTACTGACCAGAACTGACTCTGAGCTCTAACTGTAAAAACTATATATAGTAAGCATGGTAGCCATGCCTCACACACAGTTCATGCTCCAAATTCCGGTAGTGGAAATTTTGAACTGCTTGAAAGCTACTCATTTATTAAGCTTTCCATGGAAATTCTCTGTGTGTAGTTGTATTGAGGAATAAAGTGCCCACTAGGGGGTGTGCATGTACCACTTATATTCTAAAAAGGGTGGTACAAAAAAATTGAGTTGGAAAAAGAAACAAGTGTTTTTGGATCTATCTGTCCTCTGGTTTTCTGTTCATATTTTTTAAAGAAAAAATTTTAAGGTGACATTATTTTGTAAAGAGAATTAAAAATTTCTAAATGTAAGGAAGCAAAGAAAAAATGTACATTTGTATAGTTAGGGATAATGAAATGAAAGTAGTATAATTAAAGGGCAAACATATTGAAGTTAAAACAAAAGTCACAACTCACTTCAAGCTGAGTCATTATTTTAAACCACTAATGACTCTTGGTTATAGGCATTATTCTACACACTTTTTTGATAAATGTTTATTGAACACCTAGTTTATGGCAGGAATAAGAAAATATCCTTGACTCCATGATATGCTAATGGAGAAAACAGTCATGTAAATACAAAACATAATGCAACACTAAGTGCTATAATACAGACTTGAAAAATACGTTTTAACAAAATAGAGACAGACCCAGAGACAGCAGGCTGACAGCTGTTCAGGAGGGTGCTGGGGAGCTGGGTGGGAGGGCAGAGGGGCTGAGAAAATAAAGAAAAAGAGGAAAAAACTCATGAAAAATGCTTTAAGAGCCTAGAAAGGACAATGTTAGCTATGGTGAAGGAATGGTCATGGAAAGGGGACATTCCTGTTCTCTAGGCTGACTGCTTTTACCCCAACTGGGCCTCCCCAGGACATCTGTTGACAGGCTTCAGTCCTCAGTCCTAAGACGTGTGTTGTTTCTATGCCGCTGCTCCACAGCTCGGCCGGCAGCCACAGGGGGGGTGTTCGGATGTTTATACACAATAATCTCAGCACTACACCTAAGCATTGTGGTTTTCCTAGTCTTTTCTCATCTAATCCTGGGGCCAAGGGACACTCAGACAATTAATTTAGTTGAGTGAGCCAATGAGGTGTAAAAGCGAGCACCTACAATTTTTGAGAAGCCAAAAAAACCCCCAAAAACCAGCCCTGTAGGAAGTCAGCTGTGTCATCATTGGAAATTGCCTGGAACCCCAGGCAGCACGACATTGGCGTGCTTAACTACCTAGTGACTTGCTAATGATTCCAATGGCACAGGAAGCTTTATTTTCCTTGTGTTTCTGAAATCAATCTAGATGGTCAAAGCATGCCGTTTAATGGGAAAATAAAATAAACTTTCCTGTGCTTGTGTCTCACAGAAGGGGATGTTGGTTCTCTATAGACATGATTAAACTTACGCATTTGGATGAACTAGCTAGGTGAGTACCCAGGGGAACGCAGAGCTTAGAAAATGCCAGTTCCTGTTAAGGGACCCCCAGCTCTTCTGCATTCCCCCAGAGCAGTTTTGAGTTGGGGGGGGGGACTGCCAGTTGGGAGATTACATCGCAAAGCTGTAATTCTCAGGTGCCCTCATTGACAATCTAATGGGAATGCTGTTGTAGGCAATGAAAGGGCAGACAAGGTTTGGTACTTTTCAAGAAGCAGTTATTCTTTTAAATGAAACACACAAAAGGGATAAAGTCTGAAGACAGGGTTTGATTTCAACGCCAACACTTCTCTATTTCTCTCCAGTATATGTGCCAAAGAGTGGGCACGTGGGTGGAGGGAGCAGATGGGTGGCGGCAGCGAAGGAAGCGACACCTTGATATGGATTTTAAAACATCATGAAACCAAGGGCAAAAAAATTTAACAAATTTAGATGAATGTGTAGGTATTTTATGAGAATTTTATGAAGCTGCATCTTTAGTTTTGCTTGGAGAAAATGGTGGAAAGGCATACACAATATTTTAGCATTTTTATGAAGACAGAATTATTTGTTAGTCAAGGACAAACTGAAAGAATTCCAGATCGTTCTGTCAGGATTTTGGAATAATACAATGATAGATGAAACTTAAACTTCACATAAGCAAGGTAATGGTGTAGGAGCTGAGATTTTCAATAACTGTGTTTATACATTGTGGCAGCTTATAAATTAAATCCTAGAACTCTTAGGAAATGCACTCGGCCATCACCAGGGATAATATAATAGAGGAGACTGCTCTATAAAAGGGGGGGTTTGGATCTGATACTGTACTGAAATAGAGAAGGAAGTAAATTTGAAAGTAGCATTTTACTGAATATTTGGTGAGTTTGTAAGTCCTACAATTAGAAAACAAAAGCAAAAAAAAATCAGAAGTTGCTACGAAACAAATGGGTTGGGTGAAGGGTGGTAAGAGTGGAGGTGCAAATTATATTGACTCTAGATTTCATTAAAATAGGACTATAATGTTTCAAATTCTTTGTATAATAAAGGTGGAATATTATTTAAAGGAGACATGAGAAGCTGACCTGATTAGAGTACTCAAGGGAAAAAATTAGAAGAGTCAGAAGTATTTTGTAAAATTTATTAGCTTAAGGAATTTTTAAGAGGCCCTGAGAGAACTCGGAAACCTCAAGACCAAAAAACTGAGACACTTCACTGCAGTGCCCCACGATGCTGGGCACGTCATCAAACTTCCGCAGGTCTCTGTTTGAAGAGTCAACAAATGACTTCTTAAACAGCTTCGGACTACAGACTAGTTTTCTTTGTCTGAAATTGTTTAATATTAACATAAGTAAGGTTGAAGAAATGTCCTCATCCATCTTAACTATTAAATAGTACTGCTTCGGGGCCTGTTCATTATCTTCGACTCAGTGTATATTGATCTGCTTATTCCAGAAGACTCCTTGACATTTTCATAGTATCGAGACAGCTGTGAACATTGGTCCACCACTGAGGGATTATTTTCCCTACTTCAAAGTTTTTTCTTTTGAATGTGCAGAGGGAAAAATATGGACATAGTAATGATAAAAACCCGGTTTGTAAACTACTTACTAGATGATGGCAATAGCAACTGAGTTTGTTTCCTCACCTTGAATGAGAATATTATTCAGCATTCAGATCAGTTCATTTTGAGGTTTCTGTTCCTTTTTATTTATCATCTGCTAGGGCCTAACTAGTAAAGAACATATATTTATTTTAGTCTTAGACTAAAGAAATCACTGCTGGCTTCTAATAAAACCTTTAATAAAAATCAGCCTCTCTGACAAGGTTTGAAGACCAAAGGGATTTTAGGCAATAGAAATTAAATCAACATCCACCTCCAGGATTCTTCTGCAAAACATTATAACCGGTCATTTCTTCGTTTATATGCAAGATTTCCGGAATACCCTGGGAGAATTAATCCTCCTTTCAACATATTAGGATTTGATACTGAAATATAAAAGCAGCAGGGTCTAGTTTCGCAGCAAAGAGGCCTGTTTCTAGATGCTCACAGGAAGCAAGGACCTAAAGACATCTTTCCTTCTTCCGTTTTTTTTTTTCTTCTTTTTCTGAGGTTCCACCCTTATCCCATTCGGGTCCCTCTCCTTTAACATCTCCACCTTCTCCCATAAGTGGTCAAAATAGGAAACGGAAGTTGTTGCTTGGTATAGTGCTCGAAAAGGCTATTTTAATTAAGGGGGGAAAATTCCTCCCCAGGTTCCTCATTTGGCAGCGAGTCCGAACGCCCACTGGCTCCCCAGTCCTCCCCGACCCAAGGGTCGTTCACTAGGGAGCTCCTCTCTGTGGGCGTGCGGGTCTGCAGGAGGGGGCGTGAGACCCTTCAGCCGCGCAGAAAGACCCGCCAGCGATCCCGCTCGGGATCCCGGGAGGCGCGTGGAGCACCGCCCCCACCCGGTGCGGACGCGCGGGGGAAGCCTGTTCCGCGGCCCGGGGGGCAAAGGCACCGCCGAGGCGGCGGCGGCGGCGGCGGCTGTGGCAGTGGCGGTGGGGACGCGGCGGCGCGGCTGCCGCAGGGGAGCGGCGGCGGGCGCGAGGGGCGGGGCGCCCTCCGCAACTTCTGCTTCTGCCTCGCCGGCGCTCTCGGCGTACTCGCGCAGCGGCTGCGGGTTGCGGGCTCCGGGCTGCGGCGCCGCCAGCCGAACCCGACCTGCTCGCACGAGAACCCGCGCGTCCGGGGCATCCGTCGGGTGCCCCAGGCGCCTCCTGCAGGGAGTCCCCGCGCGGCCGCGCTCACGCGCCGTCCGCAGCGACTGGGGGCCCGGGACGTGCGGGGCCGCGAGGCCGAGCCGGGCGCCCCCCAGCGGCCGGCGCGGGCCTCATGGCTGGGCCGGGCGGAGCGGAACCGGCGAGGTGAAGCCCCTGGGCCCGCAGCCGGAGCGTGTGGCGGGGGCGCCGGCTCCATGGGCAGCAGCGCACGGCGGCACGATGATGGACGTTAACAGCAGCGGCCGCCCGGACCTCTACGGACACCTGCGCTCTGTCCTCCTGCCAGAGGTAGGGCTGCCGGACCTGAGCCCCGACGGCGCCGGGCCGGACGCGGGCTCCTGGGCGCCGCACCTGCTGCGCGGGGTCCCGGAGGTCACCGCCAGCCCTGCGCCCACCTGGGACGCGCCCCCGGACAATGCCTCCGGCTGCGGGGAACAGATCAACTACGGCAGAGTCGAGAAAGTTGTGATCGGTTCCATTCTGACGCTCATCACGCTGCTGACGATCGCCGGCAACTGCCTGGTGGTGATTTCGGTGTGCTTCGTCAAGAAGCTTCGCCAGCCCTCCAACTACCTGATAGTGTCCCTGGCGCTGGCCGACCTCTCGGTGGCTGTGGCGGTCATGCCTTTTGTCAGCGTCACAGACCTTATCGGGGGCAAGTGGATCTTTGGCCACTTCTTCTGCAACGTATTCATCGCCATGGACGTCATGTGCTGCACCGCCTCAATCATGACCCTGTGCGTGATCAGCATCGACAGGTAAGGCCCGGGCCACCCCGTCCCGGGGTCTGGCTCCGGGTATGTGCTTGCTGGTGGTAGAGCCCCGCGCGCTCGCCCTTTCTGGGAGGGTAAGCCGGACTTCACGGCGGGACGGAGGGCTGCGCTTTAACACATCAACCCCCACACATCAGCCCTACACCAACCAACTTCAGTTACAGCAAAGCCTTTGAAAGAAGAGCCCGAAATGTTCTGGTTTCCTCTAGTGAGGACTTGACGACCAAAGTTAAGAGTATTTCAAGCATTAGCAGCTCCACCAGGGGGTCCCTTCGTCTTGGTTTTCGGGCGGAAAGAATTTGGTCCTTGCTGAGCTTGACAGACCCTTGCTGTCAGCCCCGAAGAGTCGATTCTTACTTTAAGAAATCAGTGGGAGAAAAGTCACCTTGCTTCCCTGATTGTAGGAGCTACTCCTCAGGCCAATGAAAAGACCTAGGATGGTCTCAGAATTGGGGGTCTGCATGTCTGAACGTTGCACCCCTATGATTGTTGATTCTGATTCTCCTTTTGAAAAGTCTGGTTTTAGTGTTTGGCAAGGCTGTTTGCATCCTGTGGACTTACAGACTGGAGCCTTACTCCCTGTCTGAATGGTTGGTTCTAGCCTTTCATCATATCCCTTGGGAATCTTCTCTTGCGAACTCCCCCACTGGAGTAATTGAAACAGACGCTGATTATCTGTCAGGGATGCTGGGGGAAAAAATTCCTGCCGTGGGTGGGTATGGGATTGGACTAGGAGATCCCCAGAGTTCCTCCAGGCTCTAGGATTACAGGATTCTGCAGTGGAGCCAATCTTTGGCCCTAGAAATACTGTGCAATTGGCAACTTGAAGTATGGTCCCAGTGTTTTTTGGCCACAGAGCAACTCTGCTTCTTTTGAAACTGAAATAGTAAACCTTCATATTCACACTCAGAATTCTGCTGGTCCTTTAAAACCCGCACAGGACTGGTACTGTGTTTAATAATACAGAGAAATGATTGCTTATTTTCTTGGGGGACCTACAGAACCTTGAAATGTGTAGCCCTTTTTAGCATAGGAGAAATAACTGGTGCCTCCACACGTAAAATGACGGTGCCTCAATAGACCGTCTAGCACAAAACGGAAAATTTCCTCCTTTCCCTCCCTGTAAACACTGCTATTTGTGGTTTGTTGATATTGAACATGTCCTGCTATTTTACTGCTTGGCCAAGGTTTATGATAACATGAATAAAGAGAATGTTAGGAAAGGGGGTATTTTCATAGAAAAAAATACATTGTAGCAGTATTTAGTTAAAGAGCTACATTATTTTTTAAAAAATTGGATCCTGCCATTTTATATATTATGTTAGGAGCTTCTGACAGAAAACAAGGAATTATTTTTAACAGGAGAACATGAACTGCATATATGAGAATATTAGCTCCAAACTTGACAGCTGAAGTTCTGAATTACTGTAGTTAAGAATGTCAAAAACATATGCATTTACAGTCTGGTTGTGGTGACAGAAACTAGGAAAGCATGCTCAATATACATAGTAAGTATAAACATGAACTATAAGCGCAAAAATTCTGCTGCTTAGCCAACCAAAACAGTGCTCCCTGCATGAATGGAGTCCTTTAAATAGCACTCAGTGTGGTTAAATGAATAACAATTTATGTTGCTAGTAATGCATTTATGACCTTTTTCATTTGATAATTGATAAATGATAAATAACAAAGCATGCTAACTTGTTTCCTAAGACACCCAGTGCTTCTGTTCTTACGGGCACATTTAGGTTTGGCTGGGACCACCCTGAGATTCCCGTGCATAAGCTGAAGGTTTTCTTCACTCAGGGTGCATGTGTGACTTACCAGCAGCAGGAACATCTTGAATAGATGGTAATTCTTAAGGTTAATTCTTCTTGTCAAGAGCTTCTAATTTGTTCATCAACTACATCCTTATGATATCACAAATTATGATAATACAGGGATGTAGATTCTGTCTCTTCATACCCTATAAGAATTATGCTATTGGTGATTTCTGCTTAAAATTATTTTAGAAGATAAACATGCCATTTCTTTACGTAACATGAAGAATTACTAATGGTGGAAGACACAGATTGCTTTGCTTCCAAGAACGCAGAGAACTAAACATGAGAAAAAGGGAAATGCATTTGACATCTAAGGTGAATTATTTTTGAAAAGACTGTTTTCTTCTGTTCCATTGTAGAATGTGACCGATGGTATGAAAATGTGCTGAGAAAATATGAAAACATTTACTCTTCATTCACTTATTTGTTCCCTGTTGATTACCTAATATAGGTTATACTGTGCTTTGTGCGGGGTAATCAAAGATGAATAATAATGTTCCTGCTTTTGAGTTTATACTACATTTTGAGAATTTGGATTTCTGTTGGGCAGTTAACATTTGGTTAATGGAACCTTGATAATTCTTAACTGGGGTGCTTTTCCAACCTTTTCCAATGCAATTACATGCCATTTTCTTTACAGGTTTCAACACTCCCATATCTACCCTTTTCAGATAATGACTCATGATGATTGAAGAAGTAGAAGCCATTCGGTGGGAACCCCCTTATCCTTCCACTGCCAGACCACCTTTCCCACATTGGTACTCGTTTTATTTCCTTCTAGTTAAACAGCAAGAAGACATTGGGTCCCAGCAAAGACCAAACCACCTGCCCGTCACATCCCATCCCCTCTCACCTTCTCAAGGACCCTGTTTCTTCCTTGACTCCTCTTATCTTCTTTGTCCTCATTTTCCCCTCTTCACTAGGCAAAGGTTGATCTTCTAGTTTTAGGAACTCCTTTGGCCTTTCTTCTCCCTCCAGTTACTCGTCCACATCACAGTTAAGCTGTGCCTACAGCCTCTCTTTATTTCCTTACTCCTCAGATAGGTGAGTTTTACAGTCAGTAGTTCTACAGTTCAACAGTTCCCCTTTTAGGATGCTCATTTAAAAATAGGAATTAAATTACTCCCATGCACAGGGTGAAAACATACAAAACCAGTTAGTTCTGTATGTTGTTTAAGTGCAGTGATATAGCAGTAAAAGTACATAACAGCGCAGAGGAACGGTGAGCACCAAATTCAGGAGAGTGGTTTATCTCCGGTGGAGTGGGTGGGTGGAAGTGCAGTCCGGGAGTAGCACCTGGAACTAGATTGGTAATATTTCATTTCTTAGTCTTGGTGTTTTATGTACACTGTTATTCTTTGTATAACATTTTGTATGTTGGAAATATATTTTAAAACTTTCTTGAAATATGCCCATGGAATCTGCAACTAGATCAAGAAATTGAAAATTATTAATCTCCCAGAAGTCCTCTCCTGCCCCTACCCAGTTTCTGATACTCCCAGAAATAACCATTGTCTTGGCTTTTTGCATCATAAATTAGTTCTGCCTGGTCAGAACCTCATATACACGGAATGGTTGAGTATAAACTCATAAATCTGTTTGTTTTTTTGCTGACTATAATGGTTGTGTGATTCTTTCATAGGTTTTACTGTCAGTATTTTGTTCATGTGTTTTTTATTTTTTTTCTGAGTAGTATTCCATTTGTCTATCAGGTTACTTGTACATAGACTTTGAATTGTTTCCAGTTTCAGGATATTACTAACAGTGACTTTATAAACATTTATTTGTGGACAAGTAATTTTGTGGACATGTTTTTATTTCTTTTGGCCGTATATAACACTGGATAATAGGTAGTATATTGCATTTGAATTATATGTAACCCCCTTACACGTGTTATCCTTATCATGCATTTTAATTTACATATTTAAAAAACCTATTAGAGGATATTTTTATTGTTACTTTAAACAATCAGTATTCATCCTTATTTACCTACATGTTTATCTTTCCCATTACTCTTGATTTTTTTCCTTACATTACCATACTTTCACCTGGGATTATTTTCTTTTGCCCAGTTAGACTTTAATTAGCATTTTTTAAAAAGTGAGTGCCGGTGATAAATCTTCTGTGTTTACTTGTCTGAAAGTGTCTTAATTTTACAATCATTTTTTGAATGACACTTTATCTGAGCATAGGATTCTGTATTTGAGAATTTTTCAACACTTTTAAACATTGTTCCACTGTCTTTAGGTTTCCATAATTTCTGTTGAAAAATCAGCTATTAACCAACACTATCATCACTCCTTTAAAAAGAATGTGTCTTTTTTCCTCTGGCTGCTTTTAGGATTTTCTCTTTATCTTTAGTTTTTATCACTTATTCTGTGATGTCCCTAATTCTGGCATTATTATTATTTGTTGTTGTTGTTTTGCCCTCAGCCCTACAGGGTTTCTTAGTAATTTTTGTATTTGTTCATTGATATCTCTGAGTTTGCTATTGTTATTTTAATTACTTTTACTATCCCATTCTTTCTTATTCTGTCTTCAAATTTACATGATTTAAATCTTTTTACTTGATTATGCATTTCTTACACTCTTATTTTCCATTTTTCTCTGTGCTTCAGTTTTGAAAATTTTTGACCTGTCTTCCAATTTATTAATCATCTTTTTGCTACGTCTAATCTGTTTTTCAGTGTTATCTATCGAGTTCTTTATTTTAGTCCTAGAGATTTCATTTGATCCTTTTTTTGGCATTTGACCCTTTTTATTGACTCTAATTATTTGGTGAAATCCTCTGCCTTTTTATCTAATTTCTCCATCTTGTTATCATATTTTTGAATATATTAATCATGGCTAAACTTTTTCTGCTAACTTCATTGTCTGAATCACTTGTGAGTTCTTTGTGTGTGGTCTGCTTTCCCCTGCTCTGGGGTTTGGGTCTGTGCCTTGGCATGCCTAATAAATTTTGTTTGTGTCCTCCACATGTGGTATGAAAAATTGTAGATGTTGTAGATAATGTTATTTTCTTGCAGAGAAAATAGCTGCTAGGCAGGCATATTGGGGGACTGATGATTGGAATCCAGTTAGAGACAGAGCTCACTATAGGCTAGCTTTTAGTTTTGATAAAGGTCCGTCTGCCACTAGCTGATACCTCTTCCTGGGGTGTAGCCTTCTTGGGATTTTAGCTAAGAGCATGGGTGTTCTCGATGACTTCTCTCCCTGGTTAGTCAAAACTTGAATTCCTCTGCTCTCAGCACCGTGAGATTGTCGAAATTCCCACTCAAAGCTTTTTGGGAGCTTTTTCCTTGGCTTCTTAGCCTCCTGTCAGCCTCAGAATTCAGCAAATGTGTTTAAGGACCAGCCAAATGCTGGGCTTAGTTTTCTGCTTCTTGTTGGGATTTTGGCTATTCATGTCTCTCATTTTTGTCTTTCTATCTTCAAGAGACTACCAAATTTTCTTCTGGTATTTTTGCCTTTTAATAGCAATTCTGCTGAGGCTCTTTGCCTGGATCTTCAGTCCCATAACCCCTCACCTGGTTTTGGAAAATGTCCCAAGGAAAAGAATGGCTGTAGAATTTTGGGTTGCCTCTCTGTGGTTCTCTGTTTTCCAGGATTTCCCCCTTCAACTTCTGGTTATCTCAGCTTAACTTATGCCTTTAAGCAGGTTTGCGTATGTGTGTGTGTGTGTGTGTGTGTGTGTGTGTGTATTTGTGCTTTACCCAGCTTTTATAGTTATTTTCATGGGAAGCATTGGTCTGAAGCATCAGACAACCTCATCAAAGCTGGAAGTTAATGTGTGCCTGAAATATTTTGAATATGCACAAACATGGAAATATAATCAGGTACATTTCCTGCTTGAAATCATTCATTGGCTTTTTATTTCCCTTGGAATAAAATCCCAACTCTTGAGCACATCTACAAGTTCCCTGACCACATTCCCTCATGCTTTCCACAGGAGAGTCGTGCTGACCTTTTTTAGTGTTTCCATCATGCCAAATTCTTTCCTACTTCAGGCCTATTCCATGCAAACCCACCAACTGATATATTTGCAAAACTCTAGTTTTATATTTGGAGTTCTATTTCCTAATATATGTTTTCGATCCCAAGTTGGAAAACTTAAAAGTGTTTAACCGTCTACAATGGCAACAATTAAAATGTCTGAAAAATACCAACTATTGACAAGAGTGGACAGCAAATGAAACTTTCATACTTTGGTAGTGGAATTGTGAATTGGTGAACAACTGTGAAAATACTTTGCATTATCATGCCGTGTTGAAGATACATACACACTATGATTCTGTTATTTCTTGATATATGTCAGAGAGACTCCACTCACCAAAAGTCTTATACAAGAATATTTATAATACCCAGAAATTGAAGACCCCCCAAACTTGAGAAAAAAAACATGTGTGTCAACAGTAGAATGGATAAATATATTGTGGTACATTCACACAATAGAGTACTATTCGGTAGTGGTTATGAAACTTGAGCTTGCATTAGAACTATGCAGAGGCTATTAAAACAGATTACTGGGTCCCACCACAAGAGTTTCCGATTTAGTAAGTTTGGGGTGGAGACTAATAGTTTGCCTTTCAGACAAATTCTTGATTAATTCTGATGCTCCTCTTTTGGGGACCTTACTTAGCTGCTACTATAAAGCAATAAAAACGAACCAATGATAGCTAAAATGAATCTCACAAAGTAATTGAAACAATATTTCTACTGTCCAATTTTTGAAACATTTTAAAGTCAAGAGTATAGTCTAAAGAGCCTACTGTATCCACAACCTACCTTTAACAGTGATTAATTTATGGCCAGCCTGTTTAATGAATACTTTGCAACTCCTCCACCTTTGCAATATTTTAAATCAAATTTCAGACATCATGTCATTTCACCCATAAATACTCCCAGGTTGTAAACATAATGCTGAGCAGAAGCAAATTTTTTGTGCAAAAGAATACATAACGTGCTTCTATTCATGTGAAAATTTGAAACAGACATTGTTCAGAGACATGCATAACTGAAACACATTGTTTAACTGAAAATACAAAGAAAAGGAAGGAAGACAAAGAAGACGAGGTAGAGGGCACCCACCAATTGTCTTGAGAAGGAAATTTCCAAGAAGTCAGAAATCACTAGTGCTGTCCTCATTCTCATGATGCATCTATATGTCCATATATCATGAGAGTGAGGGTACTGACTACTTCCAGGTGGGAAGGGGAGGGTTGTGAATGCAGGGGTACTTCTGAGTTGTGCAAGGTTTTGTCTTTTGACTGTAGTGGTCAAAAGGGTTAACTTTTTAAATTATTGTTGAAGTATCCAAACATATTTTAAGCCGGAATACATGTACTGTATTCTGGTTTTATAATGAAAGGGACAAGAGTGTTCATTTATTTGATGACATCTTGTGAAGGTGTATTTGGATGTACATCAGATGTGTGATTAATCTGAGCAGATGCAGTTGCTGTTATCATGGCTCTTAGCTCCGCGTGTGAGGACAGAGGTCCTCTTTGGGTTCTGCCTGGTTACAGGAACTCATCTGGCTTGCTTGTGAGAGTCATAATCTTCAGCTCTGACTGGTGTCTGGCGGATGCCTTGCTTCCCCGCCAGGTGCTATGACTCATTTGCTTCGATGATCTGAGTTCTGCTCTTGGCCTTCATTCTGCTGTGATCAGCAGAGCAGGGACATTCTGGCTTCCCTGGGTCGCCTTTTGCTTTGAAAGAAGTCATCCTTGCTCATCTCTAAAATTAAATTTCAGCTTGTAGGTACACTTTAAGAGTTGAAAGAACCCTAAACTAGTTTTGCGATGGCAAGGTGGGAGGGAGAGGAAACAGGTCTCAGCACTGTCCTCTGGTGAGGAAACGTTTCCCTTAAACTACTTTTGTTTCTCAGGATCACTCCCAGGAAGTAACACCTAAGGGTAGAAATGCTAGCAGCTAGTAGACTTTAAGGGCTTTATTGTTCACCAGCCACTTTCCACGTGTAGAAACCTCCTCTGATCCTCCCTACCATCTCCCGAGGTGGCATTATTATCCTCAGTTGGTGAGGGAGGGACTGGAGCAGGAAATGGCTTTTATCTATGGACACAGTTTCTATGTGTGGAACCCGTGTTCAAAGCCTATTCAATTGCCATGTATTTATGTATGTGTTTAAGAAGAAGAGTAAAAGTTTGGATGTCACATGGTGAAGGAGATAATCCTGAGGCCTTAAAAGAAATGCCGAATTAGACAGGTGATGAAAAGGCAAGAGATATTCCAGGTGAGGGGAACAGCAGTTGCTGAGATTGTAAAGGCAGTAAGTCCATCTGCAGGTGAACTTACATACGGGGAGCAGGAAGGCATTCCAGGTGAGGTAATAGCATAGGAAGAGCCCGAGTCTGTAAGACTTCACCCCTGGTGGCAGATGCTGCTGGTTGCCTATCCCACCCCCCCCCTCCCCTTCCTCCTTAGTTACAGGAATTCCTCTTTGTACCTGGGAATAGGGCTGCCCAGAATAGACACTGTTCTAGTCTCCCCTGCAGCGAGGTGTGGCCGTGTTCATACATTTTGACCCAGGAGATCTTAGTGGAAGTATTGTGTTTTGGCTTCTCAGAAGTTCTTTTTTATCAAGGCAATTGGTGTGTGTCCTCTTCCTCCTCTTTTTTGTCTCCATCTCGTTGCCCGGAATGTGAGTGTGCGGCTCCCAGCGTCATCTTGGTCAGGATGGACAACCTGGGCCACACTTGGGAAGGATGACCAGGGTGCCAGAAGGGTGGGCTTGTTCCTGGGGATTGTGGGTGCCAAAAGGATTGCTGGTACCCTGACTTCTACTAATTGATGAACATATACCATTACGTTATCTGTCACATGCAGCTGAACTCAATCCCAACTGCCGATCCTTGGGGCCAGTTTCTTGTCCCACTTGATCATCTTTCCCACTGATGTCCGCATCTACTTCCTAAAACATCAACGTGGGGGGGGGGGTCATCGTGCCATTCTCCTTTGGAAACCCTTCAGGAATAGCAACTATCATTTTTAAAAATTTTTTATAAATAATTAACAAATTAATTAATAAATTAATTTTTAGAGAGGAAGGAAGGGAAGAAGAGAGGGAGAGAAACATCAATGTGTGGTTGCCTCTCACATGCCCCCTTGCTGGGGACATGGCTCACAACCCAGGCATTCAATTCCCACAGCTGGGAATTGAACCAGCAACCCTTTGATTAGCAGGTGGGGACTCAACCACTGAGCCGCACCAGCCAGGGTGCAACTATCATTTTTAAGGGCTTTTTGTGCTATTTAAATTCCTAAAGACTTTGTGCATGATATTTCCTTTAATCTTTGTAACGCCCTTGTAAGGCTGTTTACTGCGTGGCTGTCATTGAGTCTTGCTGGACAAAGGTGAACAAGACAGAGTATGACTGTTTTTAATCCCTTTCTCCAGATAAGAAAGTTGAGGAAATGCACACATTGTATATGACAGGAACAGTGTCTGAATCAAAAGCCCATGTATATCTCCCTATGTCATCATAGCCATTGCCTGCTACATGAGGAGAGGAGTGTTAGGGTATAGCATTCAAGGCCCTTTATAATTTGACTCCACCCTCCCCGTAGCCCTAATCTGACTAACTCTGTCATAGACACTGCTTGTTAACAGTATGTCAGTACAAAGCTAATGCACTTACCTCCCCAACTGGTTCCTCCCCCCAGGTTCCCTTCCCAATAAATGACATCAGTCTCCACACAGTTGCTTTGCTAACCATTTGGGTATCATCTTTGAAACTTTCCACCCAGCCCCGCACTCTCACTAGCCTGTCACCCAGTCCTGCCGATTGTCCCTGCACTTTCTTTTTCCCCCTCTCCCAGCACCAGCAGCTCAACCTAAACCCCTATCATCTTTCCTTTGGAGTATTCAGAGGAGCTTCCCAGGGGTCTCCCTGTATCTGCCCTTACCCTGAGTTAATGCAGAGTATGTGATCCTAGCTGCATATTAGAATTCCCCGGATAACTAAAAAAAATACCAGTGCTTGGAGTCCACCTCTGGAAGCCCTGATATAATTGGTTTGGGTCCACCCGGGCCTCAGTGTGCTTGAAAATCTCCCCCACGTGATTCTAATGTGTAGCCAAAGGAAGAAGCCCTGAGTTAGGGGGACCTTTTACAAATGCAAATGTGATCTTATCCCTGGCTCCCAAACTTGCCTGCACATTAGAATCACCTAGGGATCTTCAAGGGTATGGTGCCCACCTAGGCCGTATGCAAGCCTTACTAATGCAGCAGGGGTGGGACTCAAGCACCCGTGTTTTGGAAGCTCTCTCGGTCAGTCCAGTGGGCAGACAGGTTGGGGCACTACTGGATTACGGTTCTCCTGCTTCAGACTCTTTAAGGGGTTAATAAATTCCTCTGTTCTTTGGATGAGATCCTTGATTTCTGATTGAACGAAAAGATTATATCCGATTTTGCTAATTTCATTAGAATTGGGGGTTGGCAAACTGTTTTCTGTAACTGACTAGATTGCAAATATTTTAGGCTTGTGTGATCTCTGTTCTCTGTTGCAACTGCTCAACTCTCAATATGTGGATATATGGACATGGCTGTGTTCTAATGAAACTTTATTTGTGAATACTGAAATTCGAATTTCATAACGTTTTCACATCATTAATTATTATTATTATTATTGACTTTCTAAAACCATTTATTTACTTATTTATTTTAACCCTCAGCAGAGGATGCTTAGAGAGGGCAAGGGAGGAGGAGAGAGAGGGAGAGAAACACTGATTTGAGAGAGAGACGTCTATTGGTTGCCTCTCCTACATGCTCGGATGGGGGCCCAAGCCCACACATAGGCATGTCCCCTGACCAGAAATTGAACCCATGACCTTTCAGTTGCTGTGACAACTCTCCAACCAACTGAATCACACTGGCCAGGGCCATATTTTGAACTATTTTAAAATGTAAAATCCATTTTTAGCTGGGAGGCTATATTAAAACAGGCAAGGGCCAGATCTGACCTGCTGGAGTTTGCCGACTTCTACCCAGGATTTGATTCAGTTCAATGACCTGTCTCTATCTGCCCTTAAATGACATACTCTAATGACATACTTAAAACAAGAGTTCTATTTTGGATGGTAAGTTTGATATCAATACGTTTGACGAGAGTCTAAAGTTACAGAGAGGAGTCAAGATGAGAGATACAAATTTGGAGGTCACTGTAGATGATACTTAAACGACATACTCTAATCCATCTATAATCAGTCTGGTTCAGCTGCCTGAATATTTCAGAATTTTATTTTAGGGAAATGTATATTCTATATGTGTGGTTTGAAAAGGTCTCTGATAATTTCAATAAACATCTTTGACAATTCTTCCCTTTTGGTAAATAGATTGCCTTGAAATTTTATACTCGATAGTTTTCTGTATACTTTAAGTACCTACCACTCTGGCTTCCATTCTGGGTCACAAAGGTGATAGTCTTTTATTAGCGACCTCTTAATGTATTAGAATTGCCTTTTCCTATTATGGGAGTTATAGGGGATTCATCTATTCACTTTTCAACATTTATTGATTATGTAATCTTCATAGGTTACTCTTCACATCCAAAACAAGGTAAATAAGGTCTTTTCTCTCTTGAATCTTACATTCTAGTAGGAAGAAAGAGAAATTAAAAAACACATATACAGACACAAACACACACAAATTCATTAGTAATAAGTGCCACAAGGATAATTAACTTTGAATTAACATACTAGAGTGGGAGATCATGGAGGGTCTTTTTGAGGAGGTGACATATACATCACGACAAATGAAATGATGGGAGACTTCCGCCAAGATGGAGGCATAGGTGGAAACACTGTGCCTTCTCCCACAACCAAGTTTGAATACAACAAAGGTTTGGAGAACTAGGACACACCCAAAGACCAGAAAACGGAATTATACGGAAGTCCGACAACTACGAACCGTTCAACGGGACGGTAAGAGAGGTGGAGCCAGCGGCGGAGCCAGCAGCGGAGCAGGGTCGGGCAGGACAGATCCCCCAACCTAGGCACTCAGGCAGCCCGGAACCAGTTGGGGTGTAGGGCAGACTGACCTCGGTTGCACATTTGCGCACAGTGAGACGGACCACGCAGGCCCCAGGGGGTGAACCCGGTGGTGGAGGGCTGATGGCGGTGGCACACTCGCATGCAGTGGAACGAAATGCGTGGGCCTGGTGACGGTGGTGGCTGCGGTGCCAGTGGGGGACGTGGCAGCAGGCGGCAGAGGGAAGCCATTGTCCCTCTTTGACCCCGCCCCCACATACAACGTCACAACCCAGTGACTTAGTTGCCCTGCTCTGTTGAAAACCTAGGGCTCTGATCCTGCTACTTAACAGGCATGAACAGCCCAAAAGATGGTGCAAGAAGAACTCAAAGTCCCAGAGCCTATAACTCTAAGCGACCGAGAAATAGCCAGCCTCTCAGATGCACAGTTCAAAACACTGGTCATCAGGATGCTCACAGAACTGGTTGATTGTAGTCACAAATTAGAGGAACATATGAAGGCTAAACTAATTGAAATGAAGGGAAATGCACAGGAAACTAATAGTGGTGGAAAGGAAACTGGGACTCAAATCAATGGAATGGACCAGAAGGAAGAACGAAACATCCAACCAGAAAGGAATGAAGAAATGAGAATTCAAAACAGTGAGGAGAGGCTTAGGAACCTCCAGGACATCTTTAAACGTTCTAACATCGAGATTATAGGGGTACCAGAAGGGGGAAAGAAACAGCCACGAGTGGAGCACTTATTTGAAAAATAATTAAGGATAACTTCCCCAGTCTGGCAAAGGAAATAGACTTCCAGGAAATCCAGGAAGCTCAGAGAGTCCCAAAGAAGTTGGACCCAAGAAGGAACACACCAAGGCACATCATAATTACATTAGCCAAGACTAAAATGAAGGAGAGAATCCTAGAAGCATCAAGGGATAAGGGGACAGTCACCTACAAAGGAGTACCCATCAGACTGTCAGCGGATTTCTCAAAAGAGACCTTACAGGCAAGAAGGGGCTGGAAAGAAGTATTCCAAGTCATGAAATCCAAAGACCTACATCCAAGATTCCTTTATCCAGCAAAACTTTCATTTATAATGGAAGGACAGATAAAGTGCCTCTCAGATAAGGTCAAGTTCAAGGAGTTCATCATCACCAAGCCCTTATTATATGAAATGCTAAAGAGACTTATATAAGAAGGAGATGATGAAAATATTAACAGTGAAAGGACAGCAAACACACAGTTATTAACAACCACACCTAAAACAAAAGCAAAC
Organism: Sturnira hondurensis; assembly: GCF_014824575.4. Classification (NCBI taxonomy): domain Eukaryota; kingdom Metazoa; phylum Chordata; class Mammalia; order Chiroptera; family Phyllostomidae; genus Sturnira; species Sturnira hondurensis. Next base: position 2,736,603 of record NW_028078194.1, on the reverse strand, counting down.
CAAGAGGACAGCTAGATGAGGAGTGGAACCATAGAAATGAAGAACACATGGAGGGTTAGAAACAGGGGGGTGGGAGGGGGAGAAGGGGGGAGAAGGCACAGAAAATAGCATAGATGGTAGGCAGAAAATGGATAGGGGGGAGGGTGAGAATAGTGGGGGAAATATAGAATCTAAAGAACTTGAGACACGTTATAAACTAAGGAAGGGAGAATGGTGGGGGAGGGAGTGTGTGGGTGGAGGGGAATGAAGGGGGGAATAGAACAACTGTAATGGTATAATCAATAAAATATATTTAAAAATAAATAAATAAATAAATAAATAAATAAAAAGAAATGATGGGGCTGGCTATGTGAATATTGGGGGGGAGAATGTCCTGGGAAAGGCAGCAGCTGATGTAGAGGCCTTGGGCCAATGTGGTTGGAGTAGAGGGGGTCAAAAGATAGCCTAGAAAGAGATGGGAGTGGAGCACTGGTCAGAAATCATACTGGGATTCAGGCCAGGTAAAGAGTTTGGATTTATTCTAAGTGCAAGGAAACCAGTGGAGAGTTTGAAGTTTAGGGCAGCACAGTCTGATTTATGTTTTTAATAAATCATTGAGGTTACTTTGGGAAATGAAATGGAGATGAGTGAGAGTGAAAGCTGGGAGACCAATTGGAAAGCTCCTGAAGTTGTCAAGATAAAAGGTAATGAGGAGTAGGGAAGAGAGAGAAAAGCGGAGGATTCCAGAGAGGTCTTGAAGGTGCATTGGCAGGGCTGGCTGATGGATTGGGTGTGGGGAGTAGTGGGCAGAGAAGGACAAAGAATGACTTTCGTGCTTTTGGCTCAGGCAACTCAGTTGATCGTGATGCTGCTAACTGAGTGGAGGAGCAGTAGGACTTGTGGTAAAAACAAGAGTTCTATTTTGGATGTTAAGTTTGATATCAATATGTTTGACGAGAGTCTAAAGTTACAGAGAGGAGTCAAGATGAGAAATACAAATTTGGAGGTCACTGTAGATGATATTTAAAGCCACAGGGTGGAAGATAACACATTGGAAACTGAGTGTGGACACCAAGCCTTAGGGAGATAAAGTATTTAGAGGTCAAGAGGAGGAAATAACACAGTTTCAAAGGGGTGGACAGTGAGATATGAGGGAAACCAGGAGGGTGTTGTATCATGGAAATTAAGGGGAATGTGTTTTGACGAAGATAAAATCAACTGTGTCAAATGCTGTTGTAAGATACAACTAGAAAATAACCAGTCAATTTGGCAATCTTGAAGTTGCTGGTGATCTTGAAGAAACAATGCAATGGGAACCCAGGTAGAGTGTGGTGAAGAGAGAAAGAGAAGGAAAAGTAGCGACAGGGACTAGCGACAGCTCTTTCAAGAACTTTTGCCGACAGCTACTCCCCTAGGAGTCGGGAACGATGGATTCTAGCCCCGTATCTGCTGCACTGAACCCTAACAATGATTATTTAAATATATGTCTTAAATTCCATTAGAATGGGTAAGAACTTTGCTTTCGTTTTTCATTTCTATTTCCTAGCACTTACAAAGTTCCTGGCATATAGTAAGTACTTAACCATATTAGTGGAATGAATGGATGAATGAATTAGTGAATATTTTACTAGAGTAAGAATCACTTTAGGCTTGAGACTGTATCTGATTAACCTTCAACAGGATCCCATAGACTAGTCAGGATGAAAAACATTCCCAAATGAATAAATAAATCTGGTAAACATGGGAAGGGTAGGATCTCCCTTTGATATTCTTCCCTGAACTTGTCATTGGCTGAACCCAACCAGAAGTGAGAGGAAATATCAGTTTCCCAGGAGAGAAAACAGAGCAGAGAAGGGTGGAGAGTAGAGCTGAGGTGTGACCTAGTGCAGGTGCCTTGCATTTTTAACGTTCTCTGCTTCTGTTTGTCTGGTAATTTGAGGGAACAGCTTGACCTTACTTGACCTCTGCCATGCCAGATGAAGAACTTGTGAGCAATTAGGAACGGGTATGGATCAATCTACACACCAAGGTCAGCCCCTATCCTATTACTGGACAGAATATTTCAAGGTGCTAATATCATGCTTCTAGGTGTTCCTCTAAGGGCTAGATAGGTCTAGATTTGATTTTCATATTTAGGAAAAGATGCATGGTCTTCCAGGAATTGACCATATCCATCCCCTTCTCTGTGAAGCATAGGAGTTTAGACCCTGGCTCTGAAATCACACGCATCCACGTTTGATTCCAGGTTCTGATCCTAGGTCACCTGATCAAACTTTCAAGCCTTTCCTCATTTGTAGAATGGAAATAGCAGGACCTATTGCATGGGACTATTGGGAGGATTCAGTGAGATGGTCAGCTACATGTAGCACAGGGTCTGGCTGATACAAGGCAACATTTAGTCTTTTGCTGGGCACTTATTTATCAAAAATTTCTCGGGGAGTTGTAACAACTTTTACCCGAGTTACCTTCCTTGTCCTTCATTCTGACTCTGAAGGTCTTCTTCACATGACTTTCTAGGGTTCCCAAAATGCCAACCATCAATCAGGGGTTTTTACCGAAGCTACAGAATAAATTAACTTGTTTCAAGAGTTATCACCTTAGACAAGATGAAATTAATAGCTTTCAATGGAAAAATTGTTCATTTTGAAAATAAGATTTCTACATGTTAAAAAATCAAATCAAATCTAAATAAAATAAAAATCAATCATCACATAATGCCATTTGAAAAATATAATTTAGAAAAAGCAAACTTGGATTCTTCTCAAAAGGCTTTATTTTGGCTGCACCTTTTTATGACTACATAATCCTATTTTTAAAAATCTGGGGGGACTTTGCTATTATTTACAGATACACTTCCTGTAGGGTCACCTTGCCCTGACTGTGTCCCTTCACTGGAAGTCACTGCTCCTCTCAAGGTGGCCCTCGCTATTTACATGATTCCTTCCTTTGGGGTCCTGTACCTTCCCTCTCTTCCTCTATTCATGTAATTATTCCCCTTCCCTTTCTCATAAATAGCCTCTGCTTTTACCTCCTAATTGGAACATGATTTGAGTCTCTGCTTGAATCAGTGCTTCATGAAGAACTATTCTTTTGGATCTCAAATAAATGCTGCTTGCCTCTCACGTCAGCCATCTGTTTTTAGGTTAATGTCTGAGAGTCACCATTTTACTGTCTTGGAGCCTCAATTTCCACATTGTAAGGTTGGATTGATAATCCCTTTCTCATAGGCTATTTTGGAGGCTAAATAAAAAATAAAAATATATGCACAAGCACTTTTTTGTGAGTTTTAGAGACTAATTCCTTTACTGTAGTGTTTTAAAACTGTCTGTTCAATGAACAGACTTTCCTGGGAGGCCCGTGCTAATATCTCATCATGTGCTGTACTAGTTCAAGTGCTTGGGATCTTCTCCCAGTGTCTGTAAAACTCACTTGTACTTCTTGTGATTCTAAAGCTATGACTCAAGAAAATTCTCAGGAGTCCCATTTACTTTATGGGATATTCCCATCTGTGGTCTGGGAGTGCTGGCAGGACCTAGGACCACATGGTCCCCTAGGACCACGCTCCCAGCAGTCACGGTGGTCTGAATTTACGTTCAACTTTTCTTCTCATCAAAACTCCCGCTAGCCCCTCTTTCAATGTGTTTGGGCCCTTCCTCCCTGCTTTGCCCATCCCACTCCCCCACACAACAGACACAAAATCTATCATTCTTTTAAGCTGCCCTGGAACAACTTAAAAATCTTTATTATCTTATTTTTCAGGACAACTTACTTCCCCACAGCCTCTGCCTCTCTCATCAGATTACCTAGTGCCTTCTCTTTCAGACCCATGTCATTCTGAGCAAATGAATGACTTTTTCCACCCTGAGGTGAATTCTGCACTTTCCCAGAATGCAGAAGAAGCTGAAATATTTCTCCTTTAAAAAAATAGAATATTTTCCCTCCTGATAACTGTTGATGTGGTTATGATTAATAAAATGCAAATACACTTAAGAGCATTTAAGCTATCAGAGTAGCTTTTTGTCACTCTGTATTTTTTCAATCAACTAATACTAAAAGTACAATTACTGCTAAGTGTGGGTTTAAAAAATGTTTTGACATTTAAAAGGGGTCCTTAGGTTTGAAGAAGGATGAGAATTCCTTTTAGCTTGGGGAATACTACCTGAACTCCACCCCTCCCCCCAAACTAATGGGAAGCTAGCTGGTGCCAGTCTGAAGGTGGTTCTTGGCCTGGGGTCTGGGATGGTATTTGGGGGTTTTGGTTTCAGGCATATCCATTGAGGAATAAGGCTAAACGAAAGCTGTTGTCCAGGGTGAAAGTGAGCATGGGAATTCACTCCAGAGGATAGTTGTGTGGTGGTAGATTCTGGAAGTACAAACTGGATAGGTTAAGCCTTCCTGGGGTAATTTGGCATTGTAATTAGAAATTTTCCACAAATCAGTAGATTTGTGGGAAGAGGTTAAGGGAAATGGCGTATGCTGTTCAAACACAAGGTCCCAAACCTAGAAGACTCCTATTGAGTTTGGGTCCCAGCTTCTCTGCTTGCCATAGTGGGTAACGAGCCAGTGTTGGTGATGAGGGAGTAGGAGAGATTTTCCGGGGAGGGGTGCCGATGAACACATGGTTCATTTCCTCATGGTTCCACAATACAATGGTTGTGAAAACGTATTTTCATGAAGGTTTTTGTTTTGTCTTTTTATTGTTTCATAGCTTCAGTGAAGTATAATTTGTACGCCCTAACATTCACTCACAGTAAGTATGCAGATCAGTGATTTTGAGTGAATTTATAGATGTATCTATCACCGCAGTTCAATGCAGTTCAATTCTGAACCATTTCTAATATTCCCCATGCCCTTTAGTTTGTAGCCATTCTCACCCTTAAGTCCCAAGCAGCCACTCACCTGCTTTTTGTCCCTATAGATTTGCCTTTTTGTTAAATTGAATATAAGTAGAACCATACAATATATGGCCATTGTATCTTGCTTCTTTCACTTAGCATATTTTTTAAAAGATTTTATTTATTTACCTTTAGAGGGGAAAGGAAGGAGAGAAGGAGAGAAATATCAATGTATGGTTGCTTCTCATGAGTCCCCTGCTGGGAACTGACCTGCAACCCAGGCATGTGCCCTGACTGGGAATCGAACTGAGATCGTGTGGTTCACAGGCCCACGCTCAATCCACTGAGCTACACCAGCCAGGGCTCACTTGGCATATTTTTGAGGTTCATTCATATTGTAGTATATATCAGTACATCACTTTTTAAATTTTTTTACTGCATAGTATTCTGTTGTATGAACAGACCAGTTTTTCTCTTTTCTTTACTAATTGAAGGACGTTTGGAATGTTTCCACATTTTTGGCTGTTCTGTTATGAACATATGTACAAGTATACAGATGTTTGTGTTTTTATTTCGCTTGCGTAGAAACTATAAGTACACATTTAATTTTCCACCGCACTGCCGGTTTCTGAAGCAGTTGTGTACTCCCAAAAGCAGTGCATGGGAGTTCCAGTTTCCTCGCGGTCACGTCAGCACTTGGTTTTGACAGTCTTTTGATTGTAGTTACTCTAGTTGGTGTGTAATGGCATCTTGCTGACTTTTAAATTTGTGTTTTCATACTAATGAATGATGTTGAGCACCTTATTAGCCACTCATGTATCTTCTTTAGTGAGATTTCTATTTAAAAATCCTCTCCACCCCCACTTTATAATTTGATATTATTTTTGAATTATAGGAGTTCTTTATATATTCTAGATACAAGTCCTTATCAGGTATGTCATTTGCATGTATTTTCTCCCAACCATAATTTTTTCTAATAGTATGTGATTATTCTATCATTTGTTATTGGCAAACATCTATGAGCACTTACTGTGGAATGGATACCGTCCAACACACTGGGACTAGAGAGCTAACAAAGCAAACCAAATCCTCACTCTCATAGGACCATGGATCTAGTGGAGGGAGTCAAACAACATGCAGATTTTAAAAAAGTAATAGGAGGTAATTCGTGCTGTGCAGCAAAATAAAACTTGGTGAGGTGAGGCAGAAAAATGCGGTTTTAGATAGAGTGGTCTGAAGCATTCTCTCTGGTATGAGGACATTTTAACAAAGATCTGAATACAGTTAGGATGCAAACTGTGTTACTGTGTATGCGAAGGGTCTCATCTGTAATCTTTAAAAATCATTACCTAAGGTGTTCCCACCCTCTAAATGTCAATGCTCTGGGACAAAGCCCTAGGTCTTGAACATTAGGGACGATAATAAAAATATTTAATGACGACTACTGACCACAGTGGATGTGGATATCTTAGGGCTGGATGACGGAGGGGTGGGGGCCACTCAGGGTGCTTGGGGAAGCAGCTTTTTGCGAGCTAGCGTGGAAGTATTATAATATTTGAACAACTAGTAAAGTCACATCAGAGTATATATATACTCGGTATGAGATCAGACTTACACCAGCTATTGTCAAGAAATTTGAGGGAAATAGGAATTGAGTTCAGGGAGAATTCCAGAGGTGTCAGTGTGGAAACACTAAGAAGAAACTCACCTAGTGTCAAACCAGTGATTAGTGGGGCTATTAGGGATGCTGATCCGATGAACACAGGTGGGGAGGCTCAGCAAGCCCCTAGGTATTTCACTAGAGCATTAGCTGGCAACCTTGGCTCCTATGAGAATAACTTGGGGATCTTTCAAAAAGTACATAATGTTTACTTGGCCACAGTCCAGGTCAATTAAATCAGAATATCTGCAGGTGGGGCTTAGGCAGCTAGAGTTTTGAAAGCCCTCAGGTGATTCTAACGACATCCATATCTGAGAACCCAGTATTGCTTTGGGCAGGATTGTACCCAGTGTGGAAGGAGCTCCCTAAAATGAAGATACTATGTTAGATTTTATAAACGCGCCCCTTGTGCTGCTTGAGGAAGGGTGGTGAGAAACAGCAGTGTCAACTCCTATTTTGAGAATTCTTTCAAGCATGTGACCTTATTTAATTCCTCATTTATTGTCTCAGGTAGACTTCATTTTCTTTTTACAACTGAGAAAACTGAGGCTAAGAATGATTACAGTGGTGGGGAAGAAAGAAAGTTTCCTTCAACTCCTCACTGTTCTTTAGGCTGATCTAATAATTAAGTCTACATGAGACAGAATAACAAGGAAATGAAATTTAATGACATATGTATGTATGGGCAACCCACATACAGGTGCAAGTCAGGGACTCCATGAACATGAGAGGTTCAGATAGAAAGTTAAAATGAGCCGTATGTGGCATTTCGAGCTAAAGATTAGGTCAGATGCCTTGGGTTTCAGAGGGCAGAAAGGTCATTCCCAGGATGATAAGAGCTGATGTTTGGTAATTAGGAGATTGCCCTGCCCTACAGCTAGGTCATAAATGAGTTATTTCTGGTAGTAATTCTTATTATGGACAAGACTTTAAATTTAAATTATTTAAGGGAAAGGTAGAAGTTTCTCTTGATCCAACGGGGTCTTGATTTCCTTAGGTCTAAACAATTCCCATGCCAAACTGACACATCTTGGGGAGACATGTCTTGAACCCTTTCAGTTCTGCCTTTGCAGGAAATGTCACGTTCCAGAAGTTGCATTGACAACTTGTTCCATATCTCATTAAACCAATTTCAGTCTTGAACATGGGTCAGTTCAATTAAACAATTGTGTCTCATTCCAGGAGGTGATAATGTGAGTGGGCTCCTAAAGTTAGTCCCATGATGCAAGCAATCAGGTATTTAGGAAGAGGCTTCTCGTTTAGGTCCTGGAAGCCCCAAAGAAGCTGAGAATACACCATCCCTTCTTCCCAATGTCCTGAGTCCAGACCATTCCTTGATGTGTGATTCATGTCACACACGTAGGTAGCTGTATTTTAACCGATAATCCTAGGGTAGAGAGAAGAAATGATGGGGCCTTTCATTTTACAATTGGGGTTGAGAGACCAAGAAAGGGAAGATGAATGTATATCCAAGTCATTCAGGAACTTCTATGCAGGTGCAAAAAACCCATGTCAAAGTAGCCACATGCTTATTTAATAAGAGCTGGATGAATGTAACTCATGTTTGCTGCTAGAAACCAAAGCTTTGTGTGAAATTTTGAATTTATGGGGCAGGAGGGAGGGAGGGTAGGAAAGCATGTACCCGCCTGTCCTTTCCCTGATTCTTTCTCAGTTCTGCGCTACAGGAAACGGCACCCCTTTCGCTTTTGGTGGCGTTCATTACTGGGGACTGTTTATTGGATGGTTGATTTTGCTGTGCTGGGTACTTCCACTTGCTATCCATCATTTTGTAACACACACACTGACTTTTTCCTTCTCCTCTTTTCTCTGGGAAAATAAAATGAAAGAATAAAGGCTTATTCATATTGGGGGAAAGAAGAAACAGAAGGGGCTTCTCTATAGGAACAATAGATGAGAAAACAACATGATTAGACCACTTATGAACATTTTCTTAGACATTAAAGCAGTCAGTCATCACCTCAGGTTACTGTTTCTTGGTGACGTGAACTTATTCAACCAGTAAATACAGGTAGAATTAAAATATCATACTGAATTCTGATAACTCGGAAGACATGTTTATTTAGCCGAACCAAACTTAATCCAGCTGAACTATAAAATATTTTCCAGGTCGCATGATCCTGAAAAGCATTGGGGTTAGCTTTTGTATAAGCGCATGTTTGTTTAAGCCAATAGATCTCTTTTACAAATTGGCAATGCCTTGCAGGGGTAGAAAATCCCACGCAACACACACGAACACACAGACGTGGGCAAACAGAGAACTCCTTCTGGTCTTCGTTTTCAAATTATTTCCATGAGATGGGTTATAATTTAAGTTTATGCACTCAGATGGTTAAAGCTTTCCCTTATCAATATTTGTGGAGAAGACAATCTTAAGGAAGGAAATGCACTTTTATAGCCATCTGTATTTTTAAAAAATCTTCTCTTTTTTTTCAGTCTTAGGAATTGGGAATGGTAAAGACAGGTGGGCTTTAAACTGCTTCTGGGGCTTTGCAAAAATTGGTAAGAGGAGGACAATTACTCTTAATAACCAAATAATTGGGTTGTAATTTAAGTGACATCATAGGTTGATCTACCCATCCAACTACATGATCCCTAATTTGCTCCTTTCTCTTTGGGCACATGCTTTTATTTTAACCTAGGGGAGGAGACTTTAAAAAATTCCAGTCAGGCTCTGAGTCTCAGGTTCCAGTTGGACTCAATTTCTGATCATGGTTATTAAATCCTTTCCAATGTCTTTCCAAGTTTCAGCCATGATAAGTAGTAAATATTCCTGGCAGTATTAAATAATTCCATGGGCTCAAGTGGGTGCATAAGTATTCACTTCCAGAGTCATTCCCTCTGATAGCCAAAAAAAAAAAAAAAGAAGAAGAAGAAGAACTGACAGCTTGCAGAAAGCCAAGCCAAACCCTTATGACATAGGAAATAGCTATTCCTGGGAGAAAAAGGATCAATAACCAATTGGCCTGGATTTGGGAAGGAAGGGACAGTGTGAGATTTTATTTCCCTCTCTCAACGGGCTCAGGAGGTAATCCATTTACAAAAACTTTTGAAGATCCTGTCTGGGTTTGAGAAATTCTCAAATTATGGCCCTTAGAGTGGTCTTAGACCAAGGAGTGAAAGATATCTGAGGAGGATTGCCTGTAAGAGGTCATGTCAGTCTTATTATCTCTGATTTTAGGTACCTGTTATCCCTTTAATTCTTTATTAACCTTTAACATTTTTTGGAAAAGATTTTATTTACTTATTTTTAGAGAGAGGGAAAGGGAGGTAGAAAGAGAGGGAGAGAAACATCAATGTGAGAAACACACATTGGTTACCTTAGGTACCCGGTCTGGAGACCAAACCCCCAACCCAAGCATGTGCCCTCACCAGGGTCAAGCCAGTGACCTTTCACTTTGTGGGCCGATGCCCAACCAGCTGGGCCACACTGGTCAGGGCTCATCAGCCTTTTGCAACAAACCTTTCAGTTAAGCGATTTTAGAGTTGTTGAAGCCTAATGGAGGCTCTTGCATACTAATTAAAAATAGGTATCTCATTCTGTTAATTTGATTCAGAAGCCATTGCCTTTAAGTACATTTTTAAATGATCTGATTAATGAAGTGTTCCTTGTAATTGCCATTGTAATTTTGGTTATAATTTCATTAAGGACTGGCAGCAGTTTGGTGGGCCCCTACTTAGCCATCAACAGAGCTCAGCCCACGTTTCTGGCCATCTTTTGGAGCTTCCATCCAGACACTTGACAAGCCGAGGTCTGAGGACATACAATTTTAGGCTGTGTTTTAGTAAGATTTTTCCATTTTTTCTTTTGTTTTTTCTTTTTAAGTTAAGGACAGTAGTACTTCCAGTGTCCTGATGTTCTTCTTTATTTTTTTTTTTTTTACAGTATCTGCAAATGTCTGAAGACAAATAGGTGGGAGTCTGAGTGGACTTGGGTTGTTATTCTAATTTCTGTCCTTCCATTGTATTAAGGGACTCTAAATGGCTAGCCATTATAACAATATGCGCTCTCTCTGAAATGTTTTTTCTTTCCTTTCAATTTAGGGCTTTTTCTAATTGAAAGGCTCCATCATCTGACTTTGATGAATACGATCTTAATAGCGACTTAAACCAATAAGCCTTTTTATGGCTTAACTGTGGACCTAAGAGGCATCCCTAAAGGAGAATGCAAAAAAAGATGCAACCCTCACAAAATGAAGTTAAAACTCCTTGAGAACTTGGCATAGTCAGACAAAAAGACAAAGAGATGATAGTTGCAAGTTCCAGGTAAAATCCTGTGCGTCTAACCTACTGGCAACAGCTGACCCAGTTGTAAGCCCCAAGTAAATTCCTGTGCTTCTGCCCTACTGGGTACCGTGGCCCAGAATCCCCAGCCTATTAGACTGACTACCAAGGTGCACCCTGGCGAGTGTGCCTTCTGTAGGGTGGATGCCAGAGAGAAAACTGTCTCCTGGTCACAGTGGCCAAGCTCTCAGGACATATAGCAAGAAGAAAGGAGAGGCACCACACAGGGGTAGAGAAAAACAGAAAGAACAAAACCTGTGCGTACTCATACTAAATAACCAAGAGTTACTTAGCCGAAGACGAGCCTTCCACAGATACGCTCTCTTGCTAATGTGAATTTAGGAAGGGTTGGGGGAAGGACTCTCACCGCTCTGCTTCCACCCACCTCTGCAGGTGTCTGACTGGGCAAGAATTTTTACCCCTTCTGGCTCGTGTTAAAGGTCCCAGGATCTTTGTATTGCAGCAGCTTAAAGGTGGGCAGTGACCAAATGGTTCGGTGTCTTGCTCACAGCAACAGCTGGGGGAGGAATGAATTTCCTAGGTTTTTTTTTTTGGCTGATCTAATAATCAAGTCAACATTGGACAGATTAACAAGAGAAAATAACCAGACTTAGTTGCATATGTACATATGGGAACCCCACATGTATGAGAGGCAGAGACTCAGCATCCATGAGAGGTTCAGAGACAGAAGATTAAAATGAGGCACATGTACCATTCCGAGCTAAGATGAAGTCAGATGCCTCGGGGCCTCAGAGGACAGAAAGGTCATTTGCACGATGATAAGAGATGTTCAGTAATTAGAAATCTGCCCGGCCCGATAGATAGATCATAAAAAGTTATTTCTGGTGATAATATTTATTATGGGCAAGGCCCCTAATGTAAATTCTTTAAGGGAGCGGTAGAAGTTTCTTGTGAGCCTGCACAGTCTCCATTGTCTTCAGCTCACAATAATTATATGTCAAAGTTGTGCATCTTGGGCAGGCCTGTTCTGAACCCCTTCAGAGTTTACGCCAAGTCACAGTTCATAATGGGAAGAGTTCCTTCTTCTGAGAGGATTAGTGTTCTTTATGTGACCATCCTGGAAACATTTAGGATTATGCTGTAAACACATTCCCCAAACCTGAAGAATGACAAAGAGACCTCCAAGTTACCACAATGTGTGGCCCACGGGAACCGCATTGAAATTCGTACCTGGTGTTCTCAGAATAGTTTTTCATTTAGATTATGGCTACTTTTGGTGCAACTCTAACGAGGTTGCTTATCTGGTTTCCCAGTTGTCAGATTAGAGGCAGAAAATTAGAACAGGGAGAAGAGGTGCCTACCGTAGGCACAGTAAAATGGCAAAATGGTGGAGCCAGAGCCTCACAGTGGCGGAAGGAAGTAGATTTCTTCTTGTGAGATGAGTGAGTTGAACTGGTTAACCTCTGAGGGCCCCCTCAGTTCTAAAATTCCATGTGTTTGAGATAAAAACATAAAAAGCTCCAGGAAAATGCACAAGATTGAAAGACCTAGAAATTTGGACCTAGTGTTAGGGAAATAATCCTGGAGAATTCAGTAGGTCACAGAGCAATACTTAATGCTTTTGACAATGACATTGAGTCATCAGGAAAACATTAAATTTTGCTTCAGAATGTAAAAAGCGTATCAATTACTTTTGAAAGATTTCATTCAAAAATGCTTATCAAAATGCACTGTCTGGAAAATTTACTTAGTGGCACCTTTTCCCTGATATATTGATAGTTTTTATGGGATTTTTGTTCCTTGATAGAATGATTCTGATAATTGTGACAGTATCTTGCGTCTATCTTTCGCTTTATACTAATTCAAAGCATTTCTCCATTCCAGTTTCCAGTTAGTACTCTGACAAGATTTCTAGTTCTTCTTACAGTGTATCTTTAGTTTGTAACCTTCTTGTAGTGCTTCTCACATGGTTTTTTGGTGAATTGTTGATGAGTCTGTTAGACTGATGGCTTTTTGAGGGCCCAGACCGAGTCTTCTTCATTCTGGTATTTTTTTTCAGTCTCAATACATGTGTGTTATATCAATGAATCAGAGAATGAATGACCTGCAAAAGAGGAAGTCCCTCAGTGGTCCTGCTTCTAAAATCTGTAGATTTGTCTTTGACAAGGCGGTGCGCCTCTTGGTTACCTTTCTTTTCATTCCTATCACCACTACTGTGTTTTTTCACTGGACTCTAAAACTGATAATAAATTGTCACATGCTGGTGGTAAAAAAATGTAGAAAATACATAAGTGAATACACATAAAAATGTTCAAAAAGATCACCAGGAGTCCCACTATCCAGAAATAGCCACCATTGACATTTTAGGGCATATCCTTCTAGTCTTTTTTATTAGACATTTTTTTATAAAACCTAGATCTCAGCTGCCACCCATCCTCCTCTCTGAGCTTTCCCAGAAGAACCTACTTATAGAAAAGTATGTGTGAGCCATTTATACAATATCATACATTTTATTTGGCAACGGATTTGGGGGGGTTTCTCCTTCAGTCCCCTTCCTTTGATGGACTTCCGTCTTGTTAGCTTGTTTTCTTCCTCTGAGTTGTTCCCTAGACTTCCGATGTCTTAGGGCTTTTATTCTTTATTGTTCAGAAAACCTTAGTACCTTGGAGGTCATGTCATTTTTCTCTTTAGAAGATAGAGGTAGTGGAGGTAGTAATAGAAGAAGATGATCATTTTTTTCGCTTATATATGGATGTCTTTCAAAGTGGTTTATACTTAGCTTTTTTTTTATTTAAAAATTGTGATGCAATCTACATAACATAATATTTACAATCTTAACAGTTTTCAGGTACAATTTAGCAGTGTTAAGTACATTCACATTGTTGTGCAACCAATCTCCAGAACTCTTTTTATCTTGCAAAACTGAAACTCTATACCTATGAAACAACAACTTTCCAGTCTTCTCTCCCCTCAGCACCTCGTTACTACCCTTCTGTTTTCTGTCTCTATGAATTAGACTACTCTAGATACCTAATGTAAGTGGAGATTTTACATAGTTTTTTGTCTTTTCCCACTTAGCATAATATCCTCAGGGTTCATACATGTGTCAGAATATCCTTCCTTTTCCAGGGTGGCTGGTATTCTGTTGTAGAAATACACCACATCTTGCTTAGCCACTCATCATTCAGTGGATCCTTGGTCCCTGCCATCTTTTGGCTGTTGTGAATAATACTGCAGTGAGCATGGGTGAGTAAATCTCTCTTTGAGATCTTGCTTTCTGTTCTTTTGTGTGTGTATCCAGAGTGGAATTGCTGGGTCATATGCTAATTCTATTTTGAATTTTTTGAAAGACCACCACACTGTGTTCCATGGCAGCTGTACAGTTTTACATTCCTGCTGTAGACAGACTTTATACCTTTCTGCTTTTCACTTAAAACTATGTTGGGAGCAACTGCCAGACCATTACGTAGTTTTTCAAAATTATGACTTTTGGTGACTTTTGGCATAATTGTCTACCTTAATTGATTTAGTAGTTTCCCTAGATTTTGATATTTGGGTTGTTTCTAGTTTTTTTACTATTATTAAGAGTATGATGAAAACACTTATTTGCTGATCAGATTATTTTATCAGGATAATTTCTTGTATGTGGAAATTATAAGTTTATGTATTTTTTAAGGATTTTGTTTATTTATTTTTAGAGAGGGGAAGGGAGGGAGAAATAGAGGGAGAGAAACATCAATGTGTGCTTGCCTCTTGCGTGTGCCCTACTGGGGATCTGGCCTGCAACCCAGCCATATGCCCCGACTGCGAATCCCCCCGGTGACCTTTGGTTTGCAGGCTGGCCCTCAATCCACTGAGATATACCAGCCAGGGTAGTTTATGTATTTTCAATATTTATGGCACATATTGCTACTTTCTTCAGAAAGATTATACAAATTTATGTTCCTACACCAAGTATGTGTGTGAGAGTATCTGTTTCATTGCATTCTTGCCAACATTGAGTAATATCATTAAATTTTTGTTTAAACTTTGACGATTTAAGAAACAAAAATAGCATCCCATTCTGGTTTGTAATTTTGATTAGTGATGTCCAAGTTCTCATTGACTGGTTTTATATTCTTTTGTGAATTGTCTTTTGTGATCATCTTCATTTTACTAGTTTAGAAGTAACTTTTATTTCTGATTATAAGAATACTATGCTCAATTTGGGATGTATAAAAAAGTATTAAAATTAAAATTCTTAATTTTACCATGTAGAGATAAGCACAGTTAAAATAGTGAATATTCAAATCATCTTTTCTTTGTATTGCAATATCTATATTAATTAAATTTAACGTATAAGAGCTATTTATATTTGAAGGATTATCTTTTATAGATGTTGTGGATATATTTTTGGTTTATCATTTGCTTTTTAATTTTTAATGATATTTCAAATGTTTAATCTATCTTCCTCTACTTCTTAGATTGCTTTTGTGCTTAAAATGTCTTTGTTTATACTTTGACAGTTTAACTATTTGTAATTCATTTTAGATATTTCCTGGATTTTTTTTCCACATATAGCTCTTTAGTCATTTTCATTGTAGTCAGTAGTAAGCTTGGAGCACCCCCTGAGGCTCTGCCACATTTTTGAGTAGTTGCCTGCTCTTACCATTTTGGGCTGGGGTTCCTCATTCAATCTGATCCAGTCTACCTTCTGTATTTAAGGGGTTCCATATGATTTTGGGGTCACTGAAGGCACCCCCTTTTTTCCCCCAATACTCTTACGGATTTTGAAAAAACTCTTTACGCATCAAGGAATCAATGTATGAGGATCAAGGCTGCCGATTACACAGGTCTTGGAATTTTGAGCTGGCCTTATTTTCTAAAAATTGGTTTTGAACAAAATTCAATTGTTTTCAACATTTATGTATTTTGAATATATTTTAGATAGCTTGATGTACTACTATATTATATGAGTAGATTTCCTAACATTAAACTGTGCTCCCATTCCTGGGTTTAACCTTCTCTGTGTTCATGGGTGATTCTTTTAGTTTATTTTAAAATTCTCTTTGTCAGTGTTTTGTTGTCATTTTCATATATCACATATCTTGCCCATCACACCTATAACTACTTGTTTAAGGAAGGTAGAGACTGTATTTTTCCCTTGTGTTTTAGAGAAGTGCCTGGTAGACAAGAGGTCCTATATAATACCTATTAGAAGTAAAGGCATGGGGCTGGTGTATAGTTAATTTCAACCGTTTATTCTTATCTGGAGCTTGTTTCTTCAGATATTAGAATTCTGTTAACTGCATGAAATGAATTGGGTGGATTTGCATCTTTTGGTTTATATTAGGGTGTTCTACACGTTCAGAGAAACTTCTCTAGTAACGAACTATAGAAATGATCCCTGAAAGTATAGTCTTTCTTTTGGTTTATATTAGAACATCTTGTTCTGGAATATTTTTTTCCCTTTATCTTTCAGTTTCCTTCTTTATCATTGGTCTGTTTACCTTGACCCCTTTTGGGGTCAGTTTGGGAAATTTATATTTTTCCCATAGACATTTCAAGGCAGCTGAATTATACATTCTGCTTTACTTGAAATTAATATGGCCATCTGTACTTTTAAAAAAAAATTAGTTTTTGCCCAGTGAATCTGCTTATCCTTTAAGTATCTGTGATTTTAATAAATGTGTTAATTCTAAGCTATAGCTTATTGAATAGTTTTAAAGATAATCTGGAGGTCCTTGTGAATAGTTATATTGTTCACTTAAGTGACATTATAAATTTTTTGTCTTTCTTTTTCATGAGCAGCGGGTATTTTTTGTGGGAAGCAGGAAGTGGCTGTTACTGCAGTGTTGGCCGGCTGTCATTTTCAGTGACATTTTCTTGTACAGCTCGGAACTGAGCTTTATGGTTTGGGTTTTCTTCCCTTCAGTCCGTTTTGCCTATTTACATCCTGTTGATTTCCCCCAAACACTACCTTGGTTACTCATTTCCCTGTTAAAGTCTCCATATTGTTTTCAGAATAAACTTAAGACCCATTTGGTGGCATTTAAGAGTCCTCTACCCAGAGTTGTGACTTCTGTTTTCTTTTATTGAGCTTTTACACAAATTATTATTCCCACATTATAATCCTCCTACTCCCTCCCCACATCTGCTTTATACTTTTTTCATCGTTTCTATTTTTCAATTACAGCTTACATGCAGTATTATTTTGTATTAGTTTAAGGTATATGGCATGGTGGTTATACGATCATATACTTTACAAAGTGGTCCCCCGACATTTCAAGTGCCTGCCATGTAGTTTTCTGTTGGAACTTTGTTCAAGCTTATGTTCACATGTAGGTGTTCTTTTCCATCCACTCAAATGCTACTGATTATCCTTGGCTCAAATCGGACCAACCCCTGTGAGTCTTCCCGTATTATCACAGGCCTGGGGTTTTCTCTCTGTGTGAAGGAAGGCAGAGAAAAGGGGTAAGGAAGGCACCCATGGGTAGATGTGATTATCTGCCTTTTGGTTCTTGGGATGGATGGCGCATTTATGGTACTTACTGTACTACTATTAAAGGTACATAAAATAAATAAAGAGGGTCATGTATGGAGCAATGTTGATGATGTGTCATAAGCCAAGAATTATCATTATTTCCATCTGGTATAGCTATAAGAACAACACCAAAAAGAAATCTCCTTCTGTTTTCAGATTTTATCTTTTATGTACTCCATTCGACATTAAAGTCTCAGAACCAGGAACTTGGTGTTGTCTTATTATTAATCTCCCTTGTACCCTGCATGAAAGTAAGATTGGATTGGAAGTCAAGACATTTAAGTTTGAATCATGATATCATGGTCATGGTCCTAGACCTTGTGTGATGAACTTGTGGTTTTTGATGAACTTTGTGGTTTTTGAGTTAAATCTGTTTTTATTTCTTCCTTTCAACAGAGTCACCAATGACTTTATGGGTCATAGATGCCTCAGAAAATGAAGAGTTTGAGTTACAGGATTTTTCAGGTTCCTTCCCTCTTTCAAGTTCTTTAATTCCATGATGTCTGTTTGTAAACTATGTCAAAAATGAATTTGGAGATGTCCCAGGTAAATACCAAAGAAGTAGAGAGAGCAGCTGTGGCCAGATATTTCAAATTTGAAGAACCCCAAACTCCTGCCAAATACTGGAAAAATTTTCACATGTGTGAGAAATTGTTAGGAAAGACCAAGAACTGGGAGGATTATCAAGCTTCCGTTTATGGAAAATATGAACACAATGGTATCTTGAATGAAAGAAAAATTGGACAGGAATATCGACAGATTTAACTTTAAATGTTTTTCTCGTTGAGCTCATTAGACAGAGAGTAAATATAAAATGCACATCTTTATTCCAGGTACAATTTTAGGGGCTATGACATTTATTTTAGGCTGGCTTTATCTATCTCATGTTGTACCCCTCTTTCCTCTTCCCCTTTCAGTACATGTGGACAAAAACGTGTGCACATACATGTGGGAACTCATCTTTCTTGAGCATTTGCTGCCTCTCTTACATCTGAATCTTTCCTTGGTATTTTTAATTTAATCCTACTGTGTAATTCTATTGAGTATCCAGTATGTGACTTAAACACTTATTATTTGTGTGGCCTGCCTTTAACTTCCCTGTTGGAATTCATGATACCCCAGTCTGACTCCTCACTCCTTTAGATATTATGTATATATTGCACGCACACACACTCACACACATTGAGTCACTTTCTGTCTATTGCCATATTCTAAATATGCATGCACCTGTCTTCTCTAGACGTAAACCTTCTTGTGGGCAGGTACCTGGTGATATTCTTTTTTTGTGTTGTACCTAAGAACCATAATAGTTTCTGGTGTATGATAATTGCTCACTAAGGAGAATGGGTTCAAAAAAAGTGTTCCCCAATCCACCAAATGAAGTATCATGTAGGATTCAAATATACAGACTAGATTAAGGGGGGTATTTTATTAATATAAATGTGCTACCTCAAATTTGTGACATTTGATTACCACAGGTTATTCAAAAGAAATGAGGCTGATTTGCTGCTTTAATAAACTTCTTTTTTTTCTTTTTTATTTATTTATCTTCAGAGGGGAAGGGAAGGAGAGAGAGAGAGAAACATCAATGTATGGTTGCCTCTCGTGGGTCCCCTGCTGGGAACTGGCCTGCAACCCAGACATGTGCCCGGACTAGGAATCGAACCGCGATCATCTGGTTCACAGGCCCGGGCTCAATCCACTAAGCTACACCAGCCAGGCTGCTTTGATAAACTTCTAATGAATTTTTTTTTTTTATGGAAGATGGTTCCAGTCACATCAGTCTAAGCATCAAATTTAACTTTCTCTTTCATTCTGTATCTCTCTCATGCACACACTCTCTCTCTCTTTACATGGTGTGGGGAGAATCTGGACTGACATGGATCAGTAGTTGCAAATGAAAGTGTTTTTAAACAGCTTCCTCTCCAATTTAACTGATACAGTTGCTCAACAGAGTAGGATATACCTGTGTCAGATTAAC
This sequence comes from Sturnira hondurensis, assembly GCF_014824575.4. Lineage (NCBI taxonomy): Eukaryota > Metazoa > Chordata > Mammalia > Chiroptera > Phyllostomidae > Sturnira > Sturnira hondurensis. Next base: position 2,717,362 of record NW_028078194.1, on the reverse strand, counting down.
ATCACAGCAAGTAACAAGTGTGTGCAGTTAATAATTGTTCAGTTTAAAGAGTCATCGAATAGGTTCCTCAGCCATTTTAATTTGACACTGTTTGGCAGAAAATGCCATGTGAATGTATCTTGTCATTTAATTGCCTGGAAAACAAACAGATGTTGTAGCATTGTACTTGCTTGTACAATTTTATGTGAATAGACTTGTGCAGGTCTGAATTTAAATCAAAACAAAGCAAAAGAAGCCTGTGATCTTTATGATCAGTGTTACATTCCCTAGAAGTTCACGTGTATCCTCCAACAAGCTTTATTGGGAGGGCTCCAGAAAGGAGCAGAGTCAGCCAGGCAGCACAGATTGATTTTGGGGGGTCTCCTTTGTGTTAAATTTGAAAGAGAAGGCAAATGAGTTTGGGAGTTTGACAGTACAGCTTTAAAAATGATTAATATATTTTAACAATGGAATTTGAATCAAATGTTTGCAGAACTGTGGAAGCACAGCTTGACTACCATATGACCAGGATACAAATACAATCAGTGGGTATAATCAGTGGATTGAGTGCCTGCCTGTGAACTGAAGGGTCGCTGGTTCCATTCCCAGTCAGAGCACATGCCTGGGTTGTGGGCCAAGTCCCTGGTGGGGGGCACATGAGAGGTGACCACGCATTGATGTTTCTCCCCCTCTCTTTCTCCCTCCCTTCTCCTCTCTCTAAAAATAAATAAAATCTAAAAAGAAATGTTCACTGGACCCTTTTTATTTTTCTGGATACAAACTGTGAGGACTTGTGTGAAAGTCTCCAGCATAGTATGTAGTGTGTGTGCTAAATATTTATTTTCTTGAAGTAATCAGTAAATAAATGAGAAAAGGGAAAGAATGGTAACTGTTAATATTATTGAATGTTTGCTAATGCTAGGCAGTTTGCTAAGTGCTTGTAACAAACCCAGGATTCTACACTTATGATTCCCATTTTACAGACAAGAAAACGGAGGCATAACGAGACTAAATTACAGGTTCTGGGTTGCCCAGTTTTACATGGCAGAGCATGGATTTGAATTCTGGCTCTGTGGCCGTGACACCACCCCACCAGATGCATTTAGCAAGTGCAGTGCTTTCCCTAGTGGTTTATTTTTCTTGTTAAGTGTAGCTGATCTTATGCAACCACGCAAGGCTGATTTTTCTGTCTTATTTATCATTTTCACAGAACTACAGTGACTCTTAATTGTCTATTAACCTTTAGCATTACATTTGCCAAGAACATTTAAAGAAATGAATCCTGTCTGGGCACTTGGATTTATAAAGTGGGTTTGATGTTCCACGTGTTCTTTTTTTTTCAGTTCAGGCAGGTGTACATGAGGTGTCCCTCATGACACAGTTTTATCGTGGTCAGAACAGGTGAAAATAGTATCAAAAACGAATGTCATTGGTTTTTTTTTTCTACTTTATATTTCAATGATTCTTGACTTTGTAGCTTGGGAGCACTAGTTTTGGAAGACCAAACAGGAAAAAAAAAATCACAAAATGAAGAGTCAAAGCATTGGCCTTAAGAACTGCTTGGTCTTCCCCTGGCTAGTGTGGCTCGGTTGGTTGGAGCATTGTCCTGTAATCCAAAGGTTGCGGGTTTGATTCCTGGTTAGGGTACATACCTAGGTTGCCAGCTTGATCCCTGTTCTGGGTGTGTCTGGTCGATCCTTCGTCTGGGCATGGGAAGCAGCCAATTGCTGCTTCTCTCTTGCACTGATGTTTCTCTCTCTCCCTTCCTTTCTCCCATCCCCTCTCTCTCTCTAACCACAATTTTTTTAAAAAAAGTCCTCTGGTGAGGATTAAACTAAAAAAGAATTGCTTGGTCTTTATGCTACCTTTGTAGTGCTTTTGGCTGTATAACAATACAAAGTACAGCTTAGGAAGAAGAAAATGGTATTTGTTTCAAATGACAATTACTTACTTCTGGTTTCAGTAGCCATTTAGCTGACAGATGTGTTTAGAAACTTAGTAGAAAGGCCGCCATCTGTGGAGGAGAAGACAAGTCAGTGCATAATTATAATATATTATATTATAGAGTTACCTAACAGGTGTTATAGGCTTTCAGTAATGGGAGTTAGTAGCTGGGGCACAGAGATGAAGAACTTCACAGTTGAGGGAACACCTGAGTGAGGCCTTGAGGGATGAATAGGAGTTTGCCAGGTTAGGATGTAGGGACTAGAAGTGCGGACTCTTTGACTTTTCCAGTTTGGCCTGAAACTGAGTTTCCTTGTATTTTTCATCTACCTCTTCTCTCTTTATTTTCACTTAAAGTCAAAGGAAAAAAAAAGAAATAAACTACTCTCCTATTTTTCCTATTATTTTTTGGCAAGGTCTTTTTAAAAGAGGCTAACTCAGTTTGGTTTGTTTTGCTTTGCTTTAAACAGTTATAGATAAAGGCTTTTTACTTATTTCATACTAATACACTGATTTCACAGTCTAATACTCTGAAAGAGAATGTGCGAAGAGAGTTGAGTTCCTGTAGAAATGTAGATCGGAGGCAATCATTCGCTTTCAGGCTTTATGTCTGGACCCAGTCTGATTCTTGGTCTCCAGGTGACCTGCTTTCCCAAGACTGGTGCAGTTATTTGTAGATACATATGTGTAAGTCTTCCCTGTAAGAGCCTGAGACCTTCTCTATTGTACTGTGGCCATGACCATGGATTTACCTGGAGAGCTCTGCTTAAAATGTTCTGCTTTGTTGATCCCTTAACAATACCAAGGAGCTTGATCTGTTTTGGGTTTGTGATGCTGATGACTTTACATACTAGGTGACTAGCTTTGGTTATCGGATCGAGTGTCAGAGGTCCGTAGTGTAGAATGGTGGCAAAACACGCCTGTCCACCCGAGGTGTCCCGTTCATTGCTGTAACCTCTGGCTGCCTTTGTACTGCTCATTCCTGTAACCTCAGCCACCCACCAATGGTAGTCTTTCCTGCGCCAGACCTCTATCCACTAGATGGTGCTAATATTTGCTGTTACAGCTCCAGCCCAGGGTAATTGAGTAATAAAAGGTGAATTACTTATTTAGTAACTATTAGAAGTACCCATAAGCCAAACTCTATGAGGGTTGTGGGTGGTGGGTTCCAGAGATAAGCAGGGCGTGGCTCTGTGCTGGGCAGGACACCTCATTGCTGTACTCAGATGGCAAGACAGCAAGTGGAAGAGGCAACTCAGTGAAGTGACTGCCCGTGCCGAAGCTGGAGCCAGGGTGCCTGGGTTCACATCCCAGCTCATCCACTGCTAATTCAGCAGTTAAATTACTTAAGCTGGCTGTGCCTCTGTTTTCTCATCTGTAGAATGTGAATAATAATAGTACCTCTCTCATAAGGGATTACATGAGCTACATATGTAAAGCACTTAGCTCTGCAGCTGATAGGATCTGTACGTTGGCTTTTCATCCCCCACTCCCAGCTGCTGATGTGTATACATACCCAGGAAAGGTGGTGAAGGCAGGGTACATCATCTGCATTATTTACTAATGGATCCTAAGTGTGCTAGGCACAGAGTATGCACTACTCCTGAATAAATACGTTGGATCATAAGGGCAGGATTGAGGATGGGCTTTGTGAATCCAGCTGAGTGTGTAAAGTGTGGGACTATTAACAGGAACTCATAAGCTTTCTAATTTAATCAGCTTCTTTTAGATTTCTGCCCTGCTTCTTCTAAAGAGGTGTCTTTATGATAAAAGAATGCCATTTTCCATAAGAGGTTCTTCCTGAGATAATGCAATAAGACAGAAGCTGGGTTTCCCCAGGAATTCTGCTGAGGGGAAGGAGAGCCTCCAGGGGGACCTTTTACCCCCAGGGCGTCTGATGAGGGAGGGCCTCCTGGGGTTTGCTGTAGCCCCTCATCTTGCCTGCTTCTCCCTTGCTCCTCTGTCTACACCGAACAAACATCTTGAAGGCAAATGTCAAGACTAGGAATAAGAAGAGCTTAATTTGTCACATCTGAGTACAGCTGTGTGCGGAACTGCAATTTGCATTTTAATGTCCTGCTTATTCCAGAAAAGTGGCATTTTAGAGATTTCCTGTATTATTCATGAGTTTCAAGGCTTTGTAGTTTAAAAAATAAAAGTTCAGGTAATGACCAAGAATAAGGGCAGGGAAACTGTGTCAGGGGTTCTCACTCTTTTCTTGTCTCATCACTTTCCATCCGTGGAAGCGTTTCCTAGCCTGTTTCTGTGTTATGCACCCCGACGTCAGGAACAGACCCCCGTGTGAATGTTAACCCAGGCACCACTTCTGGCTGCCTCATTAACTTTAAAGTCCCCAGGAGAAAGCACGTGGTAAAAGAATCACTGACCTGCAGAGACGAACAGGAACAGGTATGTAGCAGCAGGCAAGTATCACGAGTGTTTTCCTGGCTGATGGAGTGGGTGAGGCCTGCCCTTGGCCAGGTGGCATTTTGTTAAGGCCTCCACAGAGGTTATCCTGCCTGTGGGCTATGCGGGTGAATGCCGAGCAAAGATCAGGTGTTGATCCATCTGGTCTTCTAAATTAAGTGCTTTAAATGAAAACATAGGTGGATTCAGGTCAGAGACAAACCTGGGCATAACGTGCTGGGGAAGTTTCCTCCCCCAGGAAGGTCTGAAATGAGCAGTATTTACGATGGAAGCCAGGTGGTGTGAAAGCACCTTGCAGAAAGGCCCCATTTCTGTGGGCAGGGGAACTGCGGTGAGCAAGCACGCTCCCAGGGCAGATGCGTCCCGGGTTGCCGAGCAGGCAGCACTGCCTGCTCTGGGGCTGTGCCAGGCGTGGTGCCACGGGCTGGGGGACTTGGGGGAGGGGCATTGCCGCGTTCCATGCTCAGTCCTCATCACCAGGTGTCATGGTGCAGTTTGAGGTCAGAAATGTTGCGGGAAAAATCAACACAATTGAGGAGTAAGTGAAGAAGAAGGGTGAATCATAGTATTATTTAGAATATATCACAAAATGGAGGTTGGTAGTGGATTGTTGGAAGTCCAATGCTGGTTCTTGGCTGAAGTGGCTGTTGCCACTGGCAAAATGTTAGGATTGATGGGGGGTGGGGTGGGGATTCAGTTCAGATAGTATTTATGTAGTGGCTGTGTACCAGATACTAAATCATGTACCACATGGAGGTGTGTGTGTGTGTGTGTGCGAGAGAGAGAGAGAGAGAGAGGGCGGTGGTTGGGGGAAGAACAGAAAGGCAGTTGGGGATGTTACATAGGTAACAAATTTTTATTTGCATCTAGGATTTAAAAATCCTCTAGACTATTTGGCTTTTTCACTAAGAAGACAATGTTCCGAGTGTATGTCTGCAACTTTTTTGATTCGATTATCTCAATTAGATATTTAGGTCTGTCCGAATGATCAAATACCTTTGCTATTTCTAATGCCTCTAAGTGATATCTATGGGACAAATAAGTCTGTTGCTACATTTTCTGTGTGTTTCATTATTAATTCATTCATTCATTCATCCAACCAATATTTATTTAAGACCTCCCATAACAGCTATTGTACCAGGATTTGGGTTTAGTGCAGGACAAGGAAAAACATGGTTCCTGCCCTAATGCGTCTTATGTTGCTGAGGATCCAGACAACTGAGCAGGTGACCGTAATCCAGGGCAGTTGATGCTATGGTGGGGAGATGCCCCCTAGGAACTCAGAGTAGGGCACTCAGGGAGACTGGGGAGTCTAGAAGAACTGTCATCCAAGCTGATATGTAGTGAATGAATAGGAATCTTAGCTCCCAAAAGACTGTGGAATGTTCCAGGCAGAAAATGAGCCTGTACAATGTCCAAGAGCTTGAGTCTGTCGCAGAGTGGTCAAGAGCACGAATGGCTGAAGAATGAACTGGGCACTGATATAGGACTCTGTGTACTGGTGCTGATGGTGCTGAGTCACGTGGCCAGCTATTGCACATTCTGAATCAGGGCAAGAACCATCAGGCTGGATTCTGACTCACCGTCTTAGAGAATGGATTGGTTCCACAGAGGCCCGTAGAGGAAGTGGTAAGGTCAGGACACAGTAATCCCCATTCTTAAAGCAAACTGGTTGGTTTCTTTTCATTTGTCTGATGTTGTTTCAGTTGTGGTTACTACTCCATTTATAATAATGATAGGTGATTTTTTAAAAAAACAAGGTATTAATAGAATTTGTTCTTATAGTTGCCATTGATGGAAGACAACCTATGTGCCAGACACTGTACCGAGGTTTTTTACAAGCTTTCTTGTTTAAACCTTGACTAGGTCCTATAGGGGAGGTTCTGTTGTCTGGTTCTGCAGATGGGGCCCAGAGGCTCCAGGAGATGAAGAGACCTGCTCTCAGGCCTTTCACCTACTGAGGGTTAGAACAGGGTCAGATCCAGGCTGTTTCTCCCAGAGGCTGTGCCCAGAACCCTAGTGAGTGAGCTTCAGAGAAAGAACAACATGGAGATTTTTAGTATGTGGTACAAGGGGCTATTAATAGATCTTTTCAGAGTCTTTTGTGATGAATTTTAAGATAATAAAAGAATTTTAAGGGTGAGATGGTTATATTTCCTGAGATGGTTGGCAACATGATTAGATAGTTTTGCATATGGGGTATTTTATGACTGATAGTATATAAAATGTTATACTACTTCATGTCATCTGTGTAATAGGGCTTGTCTTAGTGAGAATGTAACTAATCTCCATCTTTCTTTGTGGAATTATATTGCACCTGTCAGGAACTAAATTTTCTAAAATCTTGCTTGAAGTTACAGAATTAAAATAGTTATTGCGCAGTGACCTTTCTTCTAAGGGCAGACCTGTTTGGAAAAATTCATGATGAAGCACCATAGCTTAATGGAAAATGAGAGGGGAAAATAAGAGAAAACTCAGGCAGAGGTGAATTGGTGGGGGGCTCCAAAGTCATGATTATTGAAGCAGATGACAAGGAAAGACAGACATGAACCATTCAAATAACGGGGTAAACAAAATATGAGTAAATTTTGACGTCAAATTAAAATCCAGGCTATTTCCAGTATTATTATGGAGGGAGTACGTATTCTAAAAGCCCATCTCATGTAAAACAATATATATCATTTTAATTGCATGACTGATCTGGTGAGTAAGTAAGAAGAATCACACTGGAGAGAAAGCAGGCAGTCAAAGGCTGCTAATTTCTGGTGACCTAGAACCTTGACTCTGAAGGCTGCATTCCAGAGGCACTAAACAAACCCAGGGGTTTTACAATTGCAGAATGAAATGAAAACTGTCACCCAAACCCAGCACCCTTGAAAAGGGTGGGGGGACATGCAAAGGAGTTAGCAGGGAAGTTTGCCTTTCTGACGTTGGGGAGTGCGAAGTCTCCCTTGAGAATATGTAGCCATAAGCAGGCACTCGTGGGGTCTGGGGTTCAACTCGTGAGGCCCAGGGAAAGCAGATAACCTCCTCCCCCTCCTCCTGAATTACAGTTTGTTTTAGAGTGGCCCTAGATTGACAATGCTGCCCAGCCCGGCAAACCGATACAAGCGGTCAGAGGAGAAACATGCCCTTGATACAGGCCTGAGAGAATTCCCACAGTTGAAGTTCTAGTAAGCACGAATTCACAATCTCCAAATCACAAAACTGTGCAGGAAACTGGGCACTACTAGCAAAAACTACACACAGCCCAGTTGGATCTACAGCTTTAGATATAATTATGAAATACTGACCATAAGATACCTATGTTCACTGTGTTTAAAGAAATAAAAGATGGACTCAAAAGTAGGAGCAAGGAACAAAAGCATTAAAAAATGACGAGGCAGATTTGTGGGAGGGATTGGAAAGGGTTCTAAGATAGGTGTTAGACATTCGTATAAGCCTCATATAAAGTATTAGGGAGCCTTAGGAATATGGCCTGGGGCAGGGGGTTAGCTTATTTTGGAGGGTCCTTGTTGAGTCTAGTTGTTTGTTTAAGAACATCATCATAGCTTTTTCATAGAGCCTTTCTTCTAGAAGGATCCAGGCCATCTCATATCTTGAGATACAGGAAAGTGATGGGGTGTGACTCAAGAGAGCTAATTGCTCGAGGAAGTCAGGAATTCCAAAGACTTTTAGAGAGTTGTCGCTTTATCACTGCCATCATCACCATCCTCCCCATTGTCTCCGTTAGCACACACTCTTGCTTCGTGCGTTTCCCTGAACATGTAATGTGGACTATTTAACCTGATTAAATAAGATTTTACTGGGACTTCTGGTCAAGATGGAGGTGTAGGCAGACATGGCTTGCCTCCTCCCACAACCATGTCAAAAAAAACCCAACTAAAATATTAACCAACCATCACTCTGAACTGGCAGATATTGAGTTGAATGGAAGTCCAACAACTGCAACACTAAAGAGACCACATCCATCCAGGTTTGTAGGAGAGGCACGGATGCAGAATGGGCTGGTCTCACATCCACGAGTAGTGGATAAAAATTCAGGAGGGATATCTTGGGAGCGAGGAGTCTCAGCCCCACACCAGGCCCCCCAGCCCAGGGTTTCAGTGCCCTGATGATAGGTCCCTCAAACTTATGGCTGCAAAAAGCAGTGGGGGTTGAGTTGGTGAAAGAAACTTCTGGAGCCCCAAGCAGCTCCTCTTTAACAACCTGTACATAGACTCACCTACATAGACTCAGTCCCTCTGAATTCTCACACCACTGGGGTAGCATCTTGAAAGGTACCAATGACAAACAGGGAGAAACTGAAGTGTCTGGCATCAGGGTGAGCAGAGGCCATTGTCCCATTTCTGAACCCTCTCTCTACAAAGTCTCAGAGCCAATAAGCTTCTGCCATATCTGAGACTCCATCAATATGGCTAACACTGCTTACTCCAGGCTGGAGATCCCCTGAGACTGCCCCACCCAACTTACGTGCCCACCCAAGCTGCTTCTCCATATTAATCGCTGGTCTTGGTTCCTGTTTCACAACTTCCTAAATCCTCTCAAATAAGCAACAGCTGGCCTCAGTGAGTCCCAGACCCAGCACTAGCAACAGCCAGCCTAGATTCACAGCTGGGCTTTCCCTGGGAAGCTCCAAGCCCAGCACAAGTAGCAGCCATCTCAGATTGCTTCACAGCTTAAGCATGGTGGCCCCATATTAAACACAAGTGGGGCTGGCCTTGGCCTGTACCACCCAGGAAACCCAAGGGCCAGCGCACGCAGTGGGCAGCTACAAACTACCTCAGAGCACCACCACCCTGCCCCTGCACAGCTGATCCCCCATGGAAGGCAGAGGGTGGTGGTTAGTGGTCACAGCCAGTCCTTGTAGCTGGCTGGCCTGCATAAATCCTTCCCATTGACCTGTCAATAGCAATGAAGCTCAACTACAAGAGGAGGGTGTACTCAGCCCACACAAAGGATGCACCTCAAGTACCCAGCTTGGGTGATAGGGGAGGCTGTGCCACTGGACCCAAAAGGACACCTATTTAATTAGGCCACACTACCAAGACACAGTGTCAAAGCAGCTCTATCTAATACATAGAAGTGGGGGGCAAAAGAACTAAACAAAATAGACATAAGCAATCTATCAGATGTAGAGTTCAAAACACTGGTTATAAGGATGCTCAAGGAACTTAGGACTTTAACAGCATAAAAAAGATCTAGTCAGAAACAAAGAATTCACTAATTGAAATAAAGAACAATTTACAGTGAAACAACAGTAAAGTGGATGAAGCCGAGAAATAAATCAATTATTTGGAACATAGGCAGCAAACAATAACCAATCAGAACAACAAGAAGAGAAAAGAACCCCCCCCTCCCAAATGAGGATAGTGTAAGCAGCCTCTGGGACAACTTCAAGGGTCCAACATTCACATCATAGGGGTGCAAGAAGGATAAGAGGAGAGAGAAATTGGAAATTCATTTGAAAAAATAATGAAAGAAAACTTCTCTAATTTGGTGAAGGAAATAGACATGTAAGTCCAGGAAGCACAGAGAATCCCAAACAAGATGGACGCAAAGAGGCTCACTCCAAAGACACATCATAATTAAAATGCCAAAGATTAAAGATAAAGAGAGAATCTTAAAAGCAGCAAAAGAAAAAAGAAAAAAAGCTAGTTACCCACAGAAGAATTCCCTTAAGACTGTCAGCTGATTTCTCGAAAGAAACTTTGCAGGCTAGAAGGGACTGGCAAGAAATATTGAAAGTCATGAAAAACAGGGACCTACGGCCAAGATTGCTCTACCCTGGAAAGATATCATTTAGAATTGAAGGGCAGATAAAGAACTTCCCAGAGAAGAAAAAAAACTAAAGGAGTTCACCAAACCATTATTATATGAAATGTTAAAGGGACTTAGTTAAGAAAAAGAAGATCAAAGCATGAACAATAAAATGGCAGTAAATACATACCTATCAACAACTGAATGAGAAAACATGACAAATGAAGCAAATAAGAAGAACAGGGATCGTGGACACAGAGCATTTTGATGGTTGCCAGATGGGAAGGGGTGTAGGGCAACGGGTGAAGAGGTGAGGGGATTAAAAAGTACAAATGGGTAGTTACAGAATAGCCCGGGGGATGTAAAGTCCAGTCCAGGGAATGGAGCAGCCAAGGGATTTTTACACCTGACCCATGGACATGAACAATGGGGTGGGGATGGCCTGAGGGAGTGGGGGGGGGCTGGTGAGGGCAGCAAAGGGGGAAAATCAGGACAGCTGTAATAGTATAATCAATAAAATTAAAAAATGAAAATTCAAAAAAAGATTTATTTCATTTAACCTTTTTGTACATGTGCTGTCGTTAATCCTGTGTGACAAATGAGGTAATAAAGTCTTAGGGAGGTTACATGGTTTATTCAGGCTTGCAAATTAGAAGTTGAGTGTGCATGCAGTCAGCCTGACCTGTGAGCTCACATACCTGAACTTTGGTGGCCCTGGAAGCTGCTCCGTGCTCTCTCGGAGAAATATAGTAGCCAGTGCGGTATCCTGAGGAGTCTGGGGCATTGGATGCATTGTTCCTTGTCCATGGCCATGGGATTAGAGGTGCTGTGGACCCAGGTAGGACAGGAGCCTCTCCAGGGTGAGGGATGGAACATCCCTCCCAATGTCTGTGATGTCTCACTAATGACAGGAATCAGCCTCCCTAGGGGGAACCAGAGTATAGGCAGGAGTCTCTGCCCAGCCTAGAGTACGGCCTCATCCAACCCAAGCAGAAGGTGAGAAAGCCAAGGTCTGGAGCCAAGGGGAGGGTACCCAGCACCAGGAGCTGGGCTGTAATTTTTGAGTTGGGTACAGGTTATGGCTTGATGCTGCCTGCCCTCACTGTGGCCGCGGGCGAGTGGACACCGGAACAGTATCGTGATCAAAGAATAGCACAGGCAGTGCTTTTCCCACCTAAATCCTATTTTTGATGCAGAAAATCGTATATATGAATATTTCTTTAAGTTGATGGGGAGGGACCATCATTCTGATTCTCTGCCTATGAGATAATAAGAGGTTCGTTATATAACAAGACACGACATTTGAAATAAGATTTTTTGTCTGGCAGAAGCACGCATAGTATATTCCAGGGAAAGTAAGTAACTTACTTGATGAATTCTTATCTTGAGTGAAAAGATTAATAGTTGCACTGTGTTGACCATACATTATTCTTCTGGTGTCTTCTTTAATTGTCTGTGGTGTGTGAATTCAGTTTTCTCATTGTTTCGAGAGGAGAATGTTTAGGGACTGTTTTCCTTTAGAAAAACACATTTAAAAGTGACATTCCAAAAAGTTGTGGTTCATCACATTTTTGCTGTGGGTCATATATTGCTTTTTAATATATATAAAAATAAAAACTTTCAAAATTTTAAATTTTAAACTACATATGTCGTAGATGCAAACACTTATCCGTTGTAAGGGAGCTTTGTTTGTCTGTATTTTCTTCCTCAAACCAAAACAGCTTTTGGGAGGGGTAGAAAATTAAGACACATTGAATCCTGTGATGGTCTAGGCACTGGGCTGTGTCTGTCTCTTGCTGGGACAAAACAAAACACCACTTCCCATAGTCCAGTTGAATTTTTCATCTTAGCTGATGTACGAATGTAGGCAGTTTGATTTCTGTTGTTTTTGACTGTGGACCTGGGCACCGAACGGGGGTCTGTTCCATTTCCCTGTGGTGTGGAGTCTCTCACTGGTCTTTGGTGCTCCCTGGGCTGCTATGTGTTTATTCATGTAATCATGTATCACACATATTTATGAGTTCCAGACCATGTCCTGCAGGCTGAACTCCATTCTTAAGTTTTAAAAAGACAACTACTACGCCTTCAGAACTGTAATTTTGTGAGACAGGCAAATAATAACCTGATCATGACAAGTGTAATGGTATCAACAGAGTGACTTAGCTTGGATATAGAGCCAGAGGGTGAGGAATAGCTGATTGGAATAGAATATAACCCGGATAATCCTAAGGAGAGAGGCCACGCAGAGGAGCTAACATGTGGAGGTGAAAGCTGACGTGGAACGGATGGCAGGTATTTGTGTCGTTCACCAATATTTCCATCTGGACGGGTGGTGGGCCGGTTAACTTCCCTGTCCCACTGTGGTTAGTCAAAACTACGTAATACACTCGAGTCGGTGGAACGTGAGTGAAAGGGACAGTATTCTCTCTGGGGAGGAACATTCCTCTGTGGCGTGGGGACTCCAGAGCCGTCTTCCCTCGCGATGGGGATGGTGGAAGCGTGCCTTGACACACAGATACACTGCTTAGCCATCACTAAGGGCGAGAGCCGGCCTGAAGCCTTTCCTGGGCTCATACAAGTTGTAATGAGTGAAACATAGACATGTGTTGTGATCTTGGAGTTGTTTTGGATCAGCATATACCCCAGCTTTTAAAAAACCAATACAGTATGTGGGGAACAAAGGGCAGGTAGAGGGAGGGAGTGGCCTGCAGTGAAGTGGGGGCAAAAGGCAGGTGTAGGTCCTGGGGGCCTGTCTGTCTCTTGTTGTTTCCTAACTGGGATAAAACTCCAATTGCTTCCCACCACCACAGCAGATTTTGTTTCTTAGCAGGTTTAGAAACGTAGAGAGTTTTGTTTAGTCACTTCTGGTGTTGTCCTTCTTCCTCTCTCTGTCCTGATGCTTCTCTTTTCTAGCACTCTCTGCTCCAAAGGTGAAAAAGGAGGGAGAGAGCATACCCGTGCTGCGACTCTTTTTTTTTAATTTATTGATTTTAGAGAGAGGGGAGGAGGAGAGAGAGAGAGAGAAACATTGTTGTTCTACTTATTCATGCATTCACTGGTTGATTTTTGTATGTGCCCTAACTGGGGATGGAACCTGCAGCCTTGGCATACCTGGACAATGCTCCAACCAGCTGAGCTACCTGACCAGGGCCAGTGCTGGAATTCTTTCTTAAAATCTTCAAGAGGCACACACAATTCCTCAGGGACTACACTTGGAGGCCATGCAAGAAAACAGCACCAGGAGGTGCATTTCTAAAATCCTCCCTTGCACAGGCCCTTTGCCAGTGTTCACAGCCAGAATCAGGGCAGCGACTGTCTTGCTTCCAGGTGGCTGACTCCCCTGGTCAGCACACTGTGTGGAAGGTTAGGGGTACCTGATCTCCTCTCTGATAGGGGGGCTAACATCAGCTCAGGGGTCACCCAGGAACAAGGCATAAGGTAAAGGCCAGGGTGCTCAAGGCTAGAGGGGGAATGTTTGGAAGTCTGGAGGGATATTGGAGTCAAAACTTGAACTTGAAAATCAAGTTCAGAATTGAGTTAGGAGAGGCAGGTAGAAGATGACCACATGGACAATGTCTGTCCTGGTGTGAAGCCACAGTGGAAGCAACAGGAAAGCCCAGTGCAGGAGGCAGTGGGTGTGGACAAGTGGGAAGTGGTCTGGGTTAATGCAGAGGTGGAGAGAGAGGGTCAGTATCAGGGTAGTTTTTGTGAGGGGCCCCAGCTCAGTTAAAGGAGCCATGTTTGAGCAGCCATACAGTGAAACTTTTCCCCAGTTTATTACAGTCCCTGTTTTAGGATTATCCAGAGCCTCAGCATGTCCAGTGGTCTACCCTGCTAACTGAAATGGATAGTGTGGGGAGAGTCATCGTCGTTGTCCTTTGGGATCCATGTTTCAGCTAGTTAGAGTCAAGTTTAGAGGAAAAGACAATAGGAAATTGTACCCTTGAGAATTTTTCTTTTTTTTAAAATATAGTTTATTGATTATACCATTACAGTTGTTCTATTCCCCCCTTCATTCCCCTCCACCCGCACACTCCCTCCCCCACCCTTCTCCCCCCTTAGTTTATAACCACGTGTCTCAACTTCTTTAGATTCTATATTTCCCCCACTATTCTCGCCCTCCCCCATAGGGTAGGGAATGACAGATAAATCAACTATATTGATTTATTTTTTTGATGTTTTTATTTTATTTTTTTATAAATATAGTTTATTTTATAAAAACACCAAAAAAATAAATCAATATAGTTTATTGATTATACCATTACAGTTGTTCTATTCCCCCCTTCATTCCCCTCCACCCGCACACTCCCTCCCCCACCCTTCTCCCCCCTTAGTTTATAACCATGTGTCTCAACTTCTTTAGATTCTATATTTCCCCCACTATTCTCGCCCTCCCCCCTATCTATTTTCTACCTACCATCTATGCTATTTTCTGTGCCTTCTCCCCCCTTCTCCCCCTCCCACCCCCCTGTTTCTAACCCTCCATGTGTTCTTCATTTCTATGGTTCCACTCCTGATCTAGCTGTCCTCTTGGTTTGCTTTTGTTTTAGGTGTGGTTGTTAATAACTGTGTGTTTGCTGTCCTTTCACTGTTGATATTTTTCTCATCTCTTTCTTATATAAGTCCCTTTAGCATTTCATATAATAAGGGCTTGGTGATGATGAACTCCTTGAACTTGACCTTATCTGAGAAGCACTTTATCTGTCCTTCCATTCTAAATGAAAGTTTTGCTGGATAAAGCAATCTTGGCTGTAGGTCTTTGGATTTCATGACTTGGAATACTTCTTTCCAGCCCCTTCTTGCCTGTAAGGTCTCTTTTGAGAAATCCGCTGACAGTCTGATGGGTACTCCTTTGTAGGTGACTGTCCCCTTATCCCTTGCTGCTTCTAGGATTCTCTCCTTCATTTTAGTCTTGGCTAATGTAATTATGATGTGCCTTGGTGTGTTCCTTCTTGGGTCCAACTTCTTTGGCACTCTCTGAGCTTCCTGGATTTCCTGGAAGTCTATTTCCTTTGCCAGACTGGGGAAGTTCTCCTTTATTATTTGTTCAAATACGTTTTCCACTCGTGGCTGTTTCTTTCCCCCTTCTGGTACCCCTATAATCCGGATGTTGGAACATTTAAAGATGTCCTGGAGGTTCCTAAGCCTCTCCTCATTTTTTTGAATTCTTGTTTCTTTACTATTTTCTGGTTGGATGTTTCGTTCTTCCTTCTGGTCCACTCCCTTGATTTGAGTCCCATTTTCCTTTCCATCACTATTGGTTTCCTGGACATCTCCCTTCATTTCAATTAGTTTAGCCTTCATATGTTCCTCTAATTTGTGACTAAGTTCCTCTAATTTGTGACTGTACTCTACCAATTCTGTGAGCATCCTGATAAATAGTGTTTTAAATTGGGCTTCTGAGAGCCTGGCAATCTGTTGGTCGCTTAGAGTTATTGGCTCTGGGACTTTGAGTTCCTCTTGCGCCATCTTTTGGGCTGTTCGTGCCTGTTAAGTAGCAGGAACAGAGCCCTAGGTTTTCACCAGAGCAGGGCAACTCAGTTGCTGGGTTGTGATGTTGTATGTGGGGGCGGGGTCAAAGAGGGACAGTGGCTTCCCTCCGGCGCCCGCCTCCGCGGCCCCCACCAACACCGCATCCACCACCGTCACCTGGGCCACACGCCCCGCTCCACTGCACGAGAGTGTGCCACTGCTGTCAGCCCTCCACCACTGGGTTCGCCCCCTGAGGCCTGTGTGGTCCGTCTCACTGCGCGCGAATGTGCGACCTTGGTCAGTCTGCCCCGCACCCCGACTAGGTCTGGGCTGCCTGCGCTCCTAGGTCTGTCCTTCCCGACCCTGCTCCGCTGCTGGCTCTGCCTCTCTTACCGTCCCCGTTGAACGGTTCGTAGCTGTCGGTCTTCCGTATAATTCGGTTTTCTGGTCTCTGGGTGTGTCTTAGTTCTCCAAAACTTTTGTTGTAACCAAACTTGGTTGTGGGAGAAGGCACAGTGTTTCCACCTATGCCTCCATCTTGGCGGAAGTCGAGAATTTTTCAATGTTGACTGAGGAGCAAGAGATGGAGAGGCATGTGTGATTTGGGGGTGGTGGGTGGGGAGGTGGCGTTGTCATTGTTGACACCAGTTGTGTGCTCTTGTACTGATCCTATCTACATCTCACCTCCCATAGGACAGGGAGTTCAGGAGCCAACTCCCTCTCTCCCTTAATTGTGCTAGAACTCCCTCTGCACAGCTGCTGGTTGCCTCTTCCATGCTTCCACTGTTCTTTGTTCACGGGCTCTGAGTTTGTTTAGGTTGGCACTGCTTCTCCAGTTGAAATTCGTGCCTCCCAGCCTCTCTGGGCACAGTGGCGGTCGAATTACACGGTCCTGGTCAATGAGATTCAGATGAAAGTTCTTGGGGGCAGCTCCTGGACAGTCCTTAAAAGTAGACAGATTTGCTTGGCTTTATTTTTGGCCTTTTGACCTTGTTTCCTGTCCCCTTGCGTGGAACATGGATGGGGCACCTTTTTTGGTAGGAACCGTATTAAGGCCACTTCAGGTCTGTTTAGAATGGTAATTTAGAAGGCAAGGGTTCCCTGAGGTGGTGGAGTCACACCGTACCTGTTTGGAACTCCTGACCTCCAGAGGAAAACAAATTCATATTTGGTGAGGTCACTTTGGTGAGGCCATTATATTCAGCCGGAAGCATTCCTAATGGGTACACCCTCACTTACTCTGTAAAATAATCATTGTTCACATTTGGCAGGCCATCGTGGTTTCTGGCCAGACCTCAGCTAAACTAAGACCTTACATAATTGGATTTTCTTTCTTTATATCTCTATACATGGATGGCTATTATTCAGAATAAGAACACCGAGGCTGTACAACTTCTGGAATCATCAAAGGAAATTCTGTTGTAGTCAGTAGACTTTTCTCATGCAGGTGAAAATCTGCCGTATGTATTTTAAACTGATAAGAACAGACACTACACTTGACCTTGGCCAAAAGGCTGAGAAGTGGTGCCTTATATATTCTAGAAAGGATTTTCACGAAAAGAACACCCAATGACTTTAGAATTCAGTTTTTAGAAAGTCTTATTTCCTAAGTATTCTGGTTCATCAGCATTCTTAGATCTTAAAATTTAATTTTAACCTAAGTGTTGATTTTAAATTAAAAAACAAAGTTATTTTCTTTGAACCAATGTGAAGTGTGAGGTGTGAGGTTTATGAAATTACTTAAATGACTAAATCAAATTTAGATGATAAACTTAAGAGAAAGAAAATAGTTGTGCTTCACATCTTTTCTAAGGTTGGTAGAATCTATCCAGTTAATTAAAGAATGTAGAGATTTCCAACTGTCTGCTTTTTCAAGTAAGTATCCTGAACTAGAGCTGACCAGTGTACACATGTGTGTGTTTTTAAATTAAAACATTTGAAAATAGATGTTAATATAAAGAGAAAATAGAACCCTGGCTATTGTGGCTCAGTGGGTAGAGTGCCAGAACTAAAGGGTCACGGGTTTGATTCCTAGTCAGGGCACATACCTGGGTTGTGGACCAGGTCTGGCGTGGCCACGCCTGAGAGGCAAACACACATCAATGCTTCTCTCCCTGTCTTTCTCCCTCCCTTCCCCGTTCTCTAAAAATAAATAAATAAAATCTTCAAAAAGAAAAGTAGTGTGAGACAGTGGCCACCAACAGATCTGAATGACGCTGAATATTAAAGTTAGTCAACCTTTTATAATTAAAATATCCATGAATTTAAGTCTTCAAATACTTTAAAAGCATGAAATAACGAAAGGGACACTTTGAAAGGAGTAACAAACAGGTGGAAACAGGGGTCCCAAACTTTCAGGTCCAGTAGGGTAGCCAGCGGCCACGCGTGGCTATTGTGCACTTGCATGTGGTCAGGGAAGGTTGTGCTGCGAGTCTGGAATGTACGTTAGATTTCAAAGGCTTCGTACGGGGAAAAGATTGTAGACTACCTCATTAAGGTTTTATATTGTTACATGTGGAAATGATAATATTGAGGATATACGGGTTAATATATTATTAAAATTAAGTTTATCTCTCTATTTTACCTTTTTTTTACTATAAACTTTAAGTTACACATGTGGCTCACATTATATTTCTTATGGACAGCTGGTCTAAAACAAGCAAGGTAAACAGACTTGAAATAAAGAAAGCTAGTGAATAGAAACTATTGTTCATGTAAATGAGGCAAAAATGAAACTGAAGAGCTGTCAGAGATTCTTTAAAAACCTGCTTCCTGGCATCAGGCCTCCAGTAGGGCAGCCCCAGTGAGCATTACAAAGTACAAGTCAGGCCCCGCCTCTCTCCGCTCAGCCCTCCAGGCTTCGCATCTCACCTAGAGTGAAGTCCAAGACCCCCCCCCCCCCCCCCCCCATGGCCTGCCNGCCCCCCCCCCCCCCGCCCCCCATGGCCTGCCAGGCCCCCTAAGGTTTGGATCCTGACCACTGGCAAATCTCTCACTTACATCTTCCTTCTCACTCAGTCCCATGCTAGCCACTCTGGCCCTTGTGCTGGTTTTTGAACTTGGCCATGTGCTCTCAGGGCCTTTCGTGGAGGACTCGCTTTCTTTGGATCCTCGTGTGGCTCACTGCCTCGGTTCCCCTGGGCACTGCTCAGGTCAGCCTCCTCTCAACTTACTGTCTCATCTCGCCCTGCTGGGCCCTCCGCACTCTCTGTCCCTGTACCCGTTTTAACTCGTCTACACAGTACCTTACACTGCCTGAAAAACCCTGTATGTTGCCTTGCCTTCATCATCACTGCGTCTTCATTGCCTGGAACAGGAGCGGGACACAGGGGACCCTCAATAAATATTTGTCAAACAAATACATGAATGAAATAATTTTATTGAACTTACTTGTTTCTTTGTGAAATTGATATTTACTTTTTTCCATCACTGTTTGTCCTCCTTATACCCTCTTCCACATCTACCGGTTCCCTCTCCCCAGAAATAATTTTAAGTGAAGCTAGCAAAAAGGGGGGGGGGGAAAGAGTCTGGAAAGAAAAACACCAAAGTATTAATAAGCTCTATCTCTGAGTGATGAGACTAGGAATGATTTTCATTTTTTCCTGCTACCCCCCAGCACACCCCCTTTCCTTCCTTGTGCGAAGAGCCACATCGCTGCGTCGGGCACTCCCTGTGCTGCACACAGTCATGTTCCAGCCACCTACTCATGGTTGCCTCCTGCTTCTGCCTGCCGTTGGTTTAGGAATAGGTGTGTGATGTATTTCTTGCTGGTGAGCTGTGAACAGAGGGCTGCTGAGAGAGGCAGCTGGGAAAGGTTTCATTGCTTAAAAGAGACGCTTATAAAAAAAACAGTTTGTCAGCGTTCTGCTGGATATGGTTTATGTGAGATGCTTGGAACATCCATGGAGCTGCTGGGTTTGAA
Source organism: Sturnira hondurensis (assembly GCF_014824575.4). Taxonomy (NCBI): domain Eukaryota; kingdom Metazoa; phylum Chordata; class Mammalia; order Chiroptera; family Phyllostomidae; genus Sturnira; species Sturnira hondurensis. Next base: position 2,697,858 of record NW_028078194.1, on the reverse strand, counting down.
CACTGAGGCTTGCAGAGTGAAAAAAAAGGGGGAGGGGGAAACTCAGTCCCTGATGGTGTTGTTGGGCTACCAAATCAACTATCTCAGAGCTGTCCTACTTTGCAACTTCCTGTTTCGGGAGATAAGAAATCATTCTCATTGCTAAGGCCATTTCGAGCTGTGTTTTCTGAAAATTTTTCTAGCTTAATGTATCTAACTGATACTATGTTATAACAAAATTCAGGTGAGGCAGCCACCAAATTATAAACCTGTCAGACAGAAGTACAGAAATCATAGAAATGCCATTACAGAATGATATTTCCCAAAGGAATGGGCTAGGGACACAATTGGCACAAAATGAGTGCTTGGTGCTTGAGGGAAGAACAACTCCAATAAAAAAGAAATACCTTGAATGATCAATGTAATTATATAAACTTGAATTTTCAATGTACACAGAAAAGTAGAAAAATGACTCCCCTTTTCATGTACTCTATGCCAATTCAGACATATTTGTAGTCCTGAATCTAATTCTGTAGTCACGTTATAAGATTACCCACAGATTCTACTGAAAACAAGGAAGATTCCTGGAACAATTATTATTAATTTTTTGCCCATAATTGTCTGGTGACCTGATTTTCATCTAGGGAACTGTCTCAACCCCTATTGTTTCTCCATCTATCTTGGGTGGGGAGGATGCCAGTCTAGTCTCGGGTGTCTCGGGTGAAAAGGCCATTTCTTCCTGGTCTGCATAATTGTTTCAGGGATGGGTGTGTGAACCAATTAGCGCAAATAAAATGCATTAAGACCTTTATCTGAGTTTGCTGAGAGAGAGCAAACACTTTTGAATCAGGTTGAACCTTGTGAAATGTAACTCTGGAGTTGTTGGCAGTCTTATTGCCATACATTGAGCTTGAGAATGAAGCCGTGTTGATGAGTATAGAGATGAGTGTTGAAGGGAACCTAGATTCTGATGATATCATTTGAACCCCTGGATCAAGACATTCCTGAAGCATAACCTCAACTTTTTTTATTCACAAGATATTACATTTGCCTTTTTGCTTGCTCTTGTTTGAGCTCAGGGTTGTGTCATCTCCAATGGAAATAACCTAATTGAATAGAAGATGTGAAAGGGTTATAAATGTCGACTTAAATAGTTGTCACATGTCAATATCTCTGAAGTATGACACCCATGGAAGGAAATCCATTAAAATGCACATTGGTATTCAACATGATGTAGAACTTTTAAACACTTGGTGTTGGAGGAGATCATCGAGAAGATGTGACCACCACTTGACCCAGTCGAGGGCTGGACCCCAACAATCAGACACTCCCACCCCACCCTTGTCTTTGGAATGTGTGCTCTGCTGGTCTTCCCCACTCCCAGAAGCTTCCCCAAGGACACAGTCAAGAGACAGTAATGTGGTAATGAAGCTATCCGGACAGGTGCATGACTAAACCCAGTAAAGGCCCCCTGTGCCTGGAACTGAAAACCCAGTTAAGGCCTCTACATAAACTTTTAAGATTCTGCCAGGTGGGTGTAGAAATCTACTTATCTTCCATCCACCCAAGATGAGTTCGTAACTAAATTTCCTTGCTTATTAATCTCGTCACCTACCTGTGTTTAGTGGTCTGCCTTTTCTACAGTCTCTCCCTGTCTCCTGAGCGTGGGGGTGATCTCAGATTATGCCCCGGAAGCTCCCGAGGGGGTTGTGAACCAACATGGGACTGTCAGCAATGTGGCTGCCTGCTTGAAGCCTCTGTGACTTCCCTGTTAATGTGCGAGTTTAACCAAAAGTGGGAGGTGCTTTAAATGGGGATTTCTGTATTGAGTCAGAGTCAAGGCTTCTAAACTTTTTCAACTACTCTTTCTTTTTAAAACAATAATTAGTTCACTCTTTACAGCATAGTGGTTAGACATTTATATAATTTATGAAGTAATCCCCTCCATTAAGTCTAGTACCAACTCATACCTAGTTATTTCAATATTATTGACTGCATTTCCCATGCTGTTTTTACATTCCTGTGACTATTCTATAATTATCTATTTGTATTTTTTAATTCCTTCACCTTTTTTACCCAGTGCCTCCCACCCCCTTCTGGCAACCATCAGTTCTTTGTATCTGTGAGTTTGTTTCTTTGTTTTGTTTGTTATTGCACACATAAGTAAAATTATATAGCATTTGTTCTTTTCTGTCTGACTTATTTCACTTACCCTCTAGGCCCCTGCAGCAAATGGGAAAGTATATGCATCCATGCGTTCACTGCAGCGTTATTTACAACAGCCAATATATGGAATCAACTACACTTCCAATAGTTCTCCAACATAAATGGAAAACAGGGGTTAGACAAGAGCTTGTGTATGGACGTGTTTTGTAAGATTAAGTAGAAGAGCGTGTACAGGTTAAGAGGAGACTCTGGAGTCAGGAAAACCCGTGTTTGAGCCCAGTTTTGGACTGTATTAGCTAGGTGACATCAAGAGAATAGGTTAACCTCTCTGATCTTCAGTTTCCTCATTTGTAAAGTGGGCGTGGTACCTACTGTATAGGGTTGTAAAGACTGAATGCAATGCTGCATGTAAGTATTTATCACAGAGCCTGGCATGCTGTATGCTCAGTAAATGTTAGCTAGTGTTATTCAAATGCTGTATGAAAATGTGAGGCAGAATTCTTTTTGCTCATCCTGTTCTTTTAGCACAGTTATTCCAGAGCAAAAGGAAAAATATATTTGCCGTATTTCATTATACCTGTGGGTAGACATGTGTATAAAAGAAATACAACTTCCTCCCATACAAGTAGAAAGTAAATTTTGTCAGCTACAATTTTAATTCTAGAAGATTTTTGACTTAGTAAAAGATATGTAAAAGGGGGCTAGGGGAAAAGGCGAAGGATAGAAACAGCCTCTGGACTCCAGCTGTGATGGATTTTTAATGGCCAAAGGGGAGGCAAAGAAGAATAATCTCCATCTCCTATGGATACAGTTTGTGTTTCCCGGAAGAAGGGAAGACGTCTAAGTCATGGGACTCTACGATTAATGGCTTATGTAGGCGACTACTACTGAATATTGTTTTAAACTAGTAGAATAGTGGCATTTTCAAAGAAAAACTTTAAAAGAATATGAGAATAAAGGATTAGAATGAAAGAACAGGATAAATAACCAGCAAAATACCTGATGCCTAATTGCTTGTTAAAGTATTAAAAAGATAAGAATAAAAATTATGCTGTTGCGATGTTGGGTTTTGTTTTTAGGAATTTGTTTTAATGCTGTCTGAATTGAGGAGATTATTTAGTTATTTTATGGTAATTCTGTTGTCAGTTTTCAATTGGGATGTCTTCCAAAATATTGATTTTTTTATGTGATGACTTCTAATTCTACCAAAAAGCTTTTGAAAAAATTCTTTGTTTTATGTTTTAATTTACTTTGAAAGTTTTCTCTTTACATATTTTCTTTTTCTTTTCATTTCTTTCCTCTTTTAATCTTTTTCATTTCACTCGATAAAGGAGATTTTAATTTCATTTAAAGAACTAACTCTTGGTATTTGTTATATTTTGCCAACTGTTTCTGCTGGTAATGTTTTACTTTTGCTTTGGCTTTTGGAGTCTAATTTTTAAAATTCCTTTTCTAATTTGGAACATATTTTATCATCTGTTTTCTAAACGTAAAAGTCCTCTTGTTCATTTGTTCTCATAGTTATTTTAAAATATATATTTGGTCTTTTCCATGCTGTCCAGAGAGGGGCCCATTTGGCTCCCATGTAACTTAAAGGGAATTTTCACAGTGGCTGGAGTCCTTGAGCCGCTGCAGACGAGCAGGGAGTGTCCTCAGATTCCTTGCCTCAGAAACCCACTTAGCTGGCACCAGCCGAGACTCTGAAAAGGAACAGCACCTCTAAAAAGGAAACCGGATGACATCTACATCATGAATCTGAAGAGAACCTGGGAGGAGCTTCTGCTGGCAGCTCGGGTCATTGAAAGCCTGGCTGATGTCAGGGTCATATTGTCCAGGAATCCTGGCCAGCAAGCCGTGCTGAAGTTTGCTGTCACTGCTATTGCTGGTCACTTCACTCCTGGAACCTTCACTGACCAGATCCAGGCAGCCCGAGACATCTGGTGGTTACCGATCCCAGGGTTGACCAGCCTCTCTCAGAGGTGTCTTATGTTAGCAACTTGCCCACCACTGCTCTGTGTAACACAAACTGCCCTCTGTACTATACTGACATTGCTATCTCTTGCAACAAAGGGGCTCCCTCAGTGGGTCTGCCATAGTGGATGCTGGCCCTGGAAGTTCTGCGCATGTGCGGCACCATCTCCTATGAGCACCTGTGGGAGTTGATACCCGATCTCTACTCCTACAGAGATCCCAAAGAGATTGCTGAAATGTCGGTGACCAAGGAGGCATTTCAGGGTAAATGGACCACTCCAGCTCCTGAGTTCACTGCTGCTCAGCCTGAGGCCGCAGACTGGTCTGTAGGTGCAGGTGTCGTCTATGCCTGTCCAGTAGCATCCTCGTGAACGCTGGCCTGAAGCCTGCACTGTGCAGGCCACGGAATGGGCAGGAACAGCCACTGAGTGGCCTTAAGCTGTTCTTCTGCAAACTCTTAAACAGAATGGAAATATGGTTGATAAAAAAACAATTTCTAAAAAATAAATTAAAAAGTATATAGTTAGTTATAGTTAGCTATAAAGTCTAAAGCTTATGTTTAAAACTTTAAACCAGAAAATGTGTTTTGGTAGGTATATACCAAATGATTTATATCTGACTCTGTTTCAGTGGAAATATATGAACATTTGTGGCAGTACTAGATCAGACAAGCAATTTAGTTCAGAGAGAAAACACATTGAAATTGTGCATATATATGCATATATAATATGCATTTCAAGATTAAATATGTTTTCTAGTTGATTGCTTTGGAAGAAGAATAATAGAAATGGGAACATTAATGAACAATTATCAACAGTAATGAATAACAAAGAGAAGATAATTTTAATTCATAACTTTCCATACAATTCACCAGAGAAAAGGAAACAGTGTTATCAAAGTATTAAATATGGAGGCAAATGTCTTACCCAAGCTAGAGGTGCCCTATTTGAATGTACTTTTCAAAACCTTGAATACTGATGGGTTTAGACTGCTATGCATAATATTCTTAAAGTAGAAGTAAAGCTATCTTACTTTACATTTTAAACAGATTAAATCCAAATAGTGTAGCAACTTGAGGTGCATTGAGGAAACTTGTTTTCTTGTCTCTTCTGCAAGGATGGCTCAGGGACCATTTCCCCTACCCTAGCAAGTGCGTGATTTTTGTGAACTAGGCCCTGGGCTCCAGTTAATGGGAGTATTCTCAGCTAACGGGATGAAGCATCAGTTCTGTGCTCTGTGTCAGTGGGACCTTCAGTGGCTGAGCACCAGCCTTGGCCAACAACATCCTTCCTTTTCCTCAAATGGCAGCCAAGGGCCGGGTAGACCCTCAGTCTCAGAGCTCATATCACTAAGGAAGGTGGTGGGGTTGTTTCATTCTTTACCCGCCTGATCACCTCGGAAGTGTGGATTTCTTTTTGTCCTTGATTGGCAGATAGGAGGATAAGAATGTTGTAGATGTTGTTTGAATGTATTTATGCTATTATTTATTTATTACTGTATAAATAAATGATGACAAAGCTCTACAATGGAATGCTTTTTTTAAATGCAGCTTTTAAAAAGCATGAGGGAGCTCTCGGTGCTAGTGTGAAAGTACTTCAGGATATATTGTTAAGTGAAAGAAGTGATGTGCAAAGTAGTGTGTGTAATATGCCATCTTATGTGTGAGAAAATGGGAGATAGAAGATCTGGTCTCATTTGCTTGCATTTGTACAAAGAAAAACTGGAAGAGTAGGCACAATTCTAATAGAAGTCACACATATGAGAGGTGGGGATGGGGAGGATGGAAGGGATTCGAAGATTTGTCAGTATACACCTTATTATATTTTAAATTTTGAAGTATGTAAAAACATTACTTATTCAGAGAATTAAGTTCACTGTACCGAATAAAAAAGAGAAATGCTCACCCTTGATACATAAAGAGAGTGGATTAGGAAGGTGAGGAGATGTGGAGGGCCAAGGTAGAGGCCGTTTCAGTAATTCACAGAGAGATAATGATTGTAGACTGGAGCCATGGAGACAGATAGATAGGATTTAGAGACATCGATGAGGTGAAATAGTTGGTACTGGGTTAATAAGTGGGAGGGCAGTGACGAATGAGAAGGAGGAGTCACAGATGACTCCTGGGTTTCCGGACCATGCCCTTGGATGAATTTACTGCGTTGGGGAAATAGGAAGAGGCTCAGTTCATGAAGATGATAATACGTTTGGACATGTAGAGGAGGTGTCAGACCCATAGAAGGTGTTTAATAAAGTCTGTTGAACAAAGAGATAAATAACATGCTGTAGAGATATCAAACTAGAGATGTGAAGAAGGCACATCTCTATTTTGGATTTTGGGGTCTGGAGCTCAATGGGGATGTCTTGGCTGGGGATTCAGATTTTGGGACCATCAACCACTAGAGGTTTTTGAAGCACTGGTAGTAGATGAGAACAATCAGGAACTAGAGGGTTATAAGAAAAGTGGCTTGGGACCCAGCTTTGAGAAATTCCAAAACCTAAAGTCATCCCAATGGAGGAGAAGGCAGCAGAGAAGACCCGGGAAGAGTGGACAGAGGGGTAGGAAACCTGGGAGGGTGTGGCGATACTGAACCGAGGAAAGAGTTTCAAAAAGGAGGCAGTGAATGCAGATGGTGGGCTGCAGAGCTATCAAGTCTGAGAGTGGAGAAACATCTACTGAATCTAGAGAGGTCATCTGTGATCCCAGCACAAGCCGTCTAGGAGGCCATTTGGGGTGGACGGTGCATTGCAATGGACTGAGGACCTCTTCCAGGGAATGGCCTCATCATCCTCTCAGTCATCCTGGCTTGAAAACTGATGAGCTTCTTCAACTCCTTCTTCATCTTTGTCTCTTTCTCTCATCCTTGCTAAACTATTTCCAAGTTATCTGTTCTTTTCCAACACTATCTTTTGCTTCTGCCTTCTTTTCTCCATTCATACTGCCACTGCACTAGCTAAGGTCCAGCCAGCTATCATGCCAATAATTCCACAAACACCTACTTCATGCTATGCTCTGTTATGTTTAGAGCATGACCACTCTAACCACTTTCTTCAGATGCTTTGCATTACGCCCCTCTTTCTCTCCTATTGAAGCAACTCAGGTTGCAGCCTTATTTGCTGGTTCCCTTCTGTAAAATGGGAAGGGAAGGAAGGAAGTCAGCTATGTCTCTTGAGTATCAAGTTAGGTAGTGGGTTGAGTGAAAGCCTACATACATGTTCTCATGCTGTAGGTGTTCTTTTCCCCTTCCTTACATGTATGGCAGTGAAAACCTGGGAAGGCTGAGTCTATTTTTCAGAGTACTTTAGCTAGTACAAAGAATAGAGCTGGAATTCAAACCTAATCTGACTGATGCAAGGTTTAGGTTGTTTTCATTTTGTCTTGATGTTGAGTATCACTGAGCCATGATGTGGAGATGGTACTTCTCCATACAGCCCGAGATAAGGAAGTGTGGAGAACCACACTACAGAGGTTGAGAGCGGAGAGTGTTTAAAAAAAGGTTAGGCAGTCTTTTTCAGAGAGAAGAGAAATCAAGAATGATCAGAAATGAGAAAAAAGAAACAATTTGAATTAGCAAAAATGAAGGTGGTCTTTTAAACTGCTTTAGAGTGATGGAGGTGGAAGCCCGGTTGTTGGGAGAATCAGAAGGCAGTAGGTGGGCAGTAAAAAGCAGCTGAGGTAGATGATGTGTTCAGTAAATTTGGGGTAAAAGGGATGATCACCATGCAGGACTGAGTGGAATACAGTTGTCCCCCGATATCTGAGAGGCATTGGTTTTAGGACCCCCACAGATACGAAAATGCGTGGATGCTCAATCCTTATATAAAATGGCGTAGTATTTGCGCATAACCTATGCAGTTCTCCTACACTTTAAGTCATCTTCCAATTGTAATACCGAATACAATGTAAATGCTGAGTAAATTGTTATTATAGTGTATTGTTTAGGGAATAATGACAAGAACAAAAAGGCTGCACTTGTTCAGTACAGACACAGCCATCACAGGCCTAACTACAAAGTACACACCAGCAGCAAAGTCACATTTTTTAAGAATATTTTTGATCTTCGGTCGAATCCGAGGTTGTAGAACCGGCAGATCTGGAGGGCTAACAGTTGATACATAAACCCAGGCACCCATGCTTACATCTGCAACACATTTATCTCTAGGTAGAACAGAATAAAAAGAGAGAGAGAGAATGAGTTTAGAAGTGAGGCCGTAGGGGAGGGAAGAAGCGTAGGCCCAAAGCCAGTGCTCTTGGTGCCCCTGCAGTTTCTAAACTGCAGGGGAGGTTTGGGTACTACTGAATAAAGGAAACTTCTGTTTGTGACAGTGGCATCTTCAACCTAAAGACGAGGAGTGTCAAGTTCTAAGGAGAAGCTGAGGTCCAACCACCACTACTCTGGAAGGTCGAGATGAAAGGGCTTTGAGGTCACAGTCACAGTGTAGATCTAAACTGCAGCTGGCTCCCAGCGCATCTACTCTCATTTCCTCTCCCCTGCTTTATTTTCCTCCATTGCACTTATAATTATCTGACCTCTTTTCAGACTTTGGGTCATGATCTGTTTGTTATTGGGTCATGAAATCAATTCAGTGCATTAAAATCAGCATTTTAAGAATCTGAAGTAGAATAGCATACAATGGAAGAGAGTGCAGTGCAAGTTATGGTGCCAAATAGGGTATTGTAAAACTTTTATTTCAATCTCATAAATAAATATGCATATCTATATTCATATACTTACGTATTTGAGGTCTGTCCAGAAAAGTCCAAGCATTGTTAACATAATGAGAACAGCTTGTGTGACATTGATCTAACCTGGCAGCCAAGTAGAGTAGACTGGAATGTGTATGCATGAACAATGATGACTTCACTATACTAATCAGTGGGGGTGATAGATGCTGTTGAGTGAGAAGGTGTACTGTGTGGCCGTGGCGTTCAAAATGACTGAGCTAGTAGAGCAACGAATTTGCATCAAATTTTGTGCTAAGCTTGAACATTCCTCCACAGAAACTATTTAGATGATTTAGAGGGCCACAGCTATGGGAAGCTGGTGATTGGCAGCTTCCTCACAAATACTCCCACTCACGCATCACATCTTGTGCAGAGTTTTTTTGCAAAACATGAAATCATCCAGGTGACTTAGCTCTTCTACAGCCCAGATTTGGTGTCCTAAGACTTTTGGCTTTTCCCAAAACTAAAGTCACTTTGAAAGAGAAGAGATTTCAGACTGTTGATGAGATTCAGGAAAATATGACGGGGCAGCTGATGGCAGTTGGAAGAACTGTGTGAGGTCACAAGGTACCAACTTTGAAGGGGACGGAGGCATCATTGTCCTGTGTGCAGTGTTTCTTGTATCTCGTATCTTCTTCAATAAATGGGTCTACATGGCTGGATACTTTCTGGACAGGCCTAGTATATTATACATTTAAAAAAATGTACAACTTAATTAAGGCATAAAAACCATGCTTATTTCACTTGTGGTTAGCAAGTACTGGGAGATAGAACTAATAACTGAGAGAATATAAACATGATTTCATAATGACCCTTTAGACTAAACTGGAAGCAGATTATTAAAATGAAATACATGAAGTAGAAGTCAAGTTCTTAAAGGTAAAGTTCTTAAGTGTAAAGTCTCTGTACTTGAATGAAGGAAGGTGTGGTGCATGTGATGGTGGTACATGGGGTGAAGAACCAGAGCAGTCAGTCCCAAACCAAAAGCCCTGGGCCTCTACACCTTGTCAAAAGAAAATCTGTGGGTGGTGGTGGCCCAGGACTCTGTACGTTTCAAAACTTCTTGCTAATTCTGACAATCCAACAAGTTTGGGAACCACTGACTCAGACTGAAGTTTTGCTTCCCATGAAGGAGGAGGTCTTATGGGGGAGGTATTCTAATGTACAAGCCCGTTTTTAGCTTCATATTCGAAAAACCACTGTATTTCAGAACAGTTCTACTCAGTTTCTCTTACCCCCTACATTATTATTCTGTAGCAACAAAACTCAGGAGAAATCATTTAATTATAGAACCATTCTCTATAATTTCTATACAGTTAGAACAGAAGACAGGCAGCAGAGTTAATTTGCCCTCTAATCCCTCTCTATGTAGATTATAACTCCCTAATACTCTTTTTCTCCACACCCCTACTTTAATGCAACTCCTAATGTGAGCTGCATACATTTCTCAATTATATAATACTTTGGGGCCTTTGTTACATTTACTGTATTTTAATACTTCTATGCATTTTAAAGTCTTAGAGCTTGATAAGCACCCCACATTCTAATTAACAGTGAGCATAAGATGTTAGTGTGACAAATATTAGCCGTGCATAGTAGGGAATATTCAGAATCCATCTAGGTTGCCTCCCCCCTCCCCACCCCACAAAGGTAAGATTTCTGCTGTACAAGATTTGGGAGAATGAATGTATAATTTAGACAAACACTTCCCTGAATACCAGTATTACTTTATGCAGTAATTATGGGATTTAAAAAATACCAGTGAGTTCTGTTTCCTTTGTGTGAATTTATGAGTGTAATAAAACATTTTAGAAAAGCTAATCAAATAAAAACAATCTAAGATTTAATTATCAGCTTTTTACAGATTTTATGAAGCAGATCATCTTTGTTGCCAAAATTACTTAAGTGACTTAGGAATCACAGAATCCTCTTAAATCTTTTATTTTGTTCATAGAATTAAAGTGATGGGTTTTTATTTTCTTTCTTTTTTTTTTTAGTATATAATCTTTATTATATTTTTCCTTTACCATTTAGTCCCCTTAAACCCCCCTCCACTCAGCAATCACCACCCTGTTGACCATGTCCGTGAGTCCTTTTTTCCTTTTCTTTTCTTTGTTTTTTTTTTACATTTTACATGTACACATGTAAAAATGTGTAAAAAAAAACATAAAGAAAAACCTTAAAACTACTCAAATCTCTACAATTCTGATAAAATTGCTGTGAATACCTTGGTAAATATTCTTCTCCACATGTCAGTGCACCCTCTGCCACCCTTTCCCCTCACACATGCATGCAAAGACCTAATTTTGCATAAAAGATTAATACGTGGCACTATTATTTGTATGTTCATGCTAGTGAATAGGAATTGTTTCCTATTCACTTTTTTGTTGTTTTCATATCAGTAAGTAGATATGCACATCATAGGTGACATGCCATCTATACATATGTAAGCGTTAGTTAATATCTGTATGTGCTTTAACTAATTTCCTGTTAATAGATGTTCTATTGTATATTTCCCCCTCTATTATGTGTTTAGTTAACATTCCTGCACATGAATCATTTTGCAACTGTGTAATTACATTCTTAAGGCAAATTACTGGAAGTCCGATTGCTTAGCTGAGTGGTAAATGTCGGTATACACCAATGACCAAGCTGCACTCCAGACTGTTACTGCAGTTGAATCTCTCACGGGGAAAATGATGGAGTGCTTGTTTTTTCACACTTTCTGAACAGTGGCTTTCTTAAACACTGATAGTGACCAAAAATTCTGTCACCATTTAAAACTTTTATCTCACCCTGACTGGTGTAGCTCAGTGGTTTGAGTGCAGACTGTGAACCAAAGGGTCACTGGTTCAATTCCCAGTCAGGGCATGTGCCTGGGCTGCAGGCCAGGTCCCCAGCTGGGGGTGCATGTGAGGCAACCACACATTGATATTTCTCTCCCTCTCTTTCTACCTCCCTTCCCTTCTTTCTAAAAATAAATAAATAAATAAATAGAATCATTTAAAAAATAAAAGTTTCATTTCTATGATTATTAGTGAAGTTGTACATATTTCCAAGTGCTTATTGATATTCTTATTTCTTCTTTGTTTATTTGCTGCAGTATTTTTACTGGGATATTCTTTTTTACTAACCTGAAAGAAAGCTTTTTCTAAAATTATATTTTATGGATTATGATATTACAACTGTATTAATTTGCCCCCCTCCACCCAGCATCCATCACTCTCTCAGGCAATCCCCTCAACATCTTTCATGTTTATGGGTCATGCATATAAGTTCTTTGGCTACTCCATTTCCTATATTGTACTTTACATCTCCGTGGCTATTCTGTACCTATCTATTTGTACTTCTTAATTCCCTCACCCTCTCACCTATGCCTCCAACATCCCCTCCAAAAAGATGAATATAGTGTAAGGAGCCTCTGGGACAACTTCAGGTATGCCAACATTCTCATCATAGGTGTACCAGAAGGGTAAGAGAAAGAGAAAGAAATTGGAAATCTATTTAAAAAATAATGGAAGAAAACTTCCCTAATTTGGTGAAGGAAATAGACATGTAAATCCAGGAAGTACAGAGGTCCCAAACAAGATGGATGCAAAGAGGCCCACTCTAAAAAGCATCATAATTAAAATGCCAAAGGTTAAAGATAAAGAGAGAATCTTAAAAGCAGAAGAAAAAAGAAGCTGGTTATCTATAAGGGAGTTCCCATAACACTGTCAGCTAATTTCTCAAAAAGAACTTCGAAGGCTAGAAGGGATTAGCAAGATATATTCAAAGTCATGAAAAGCAGGGACCTATAGCCAAGATTGCTCTACCCAGCAAAGCTATAATTTAGAATCAAAGGGCAGATAAAGAGCTTCCTAAACAAGAAAAAAACTAAAGGAGTTCATCATCACCAAGCCTTTATATGAAATGTTAAAGGGACTTATTTCAGAAAAAGAAGAAGTTCAAAACTATGAAAAATAAAATGATGGTAAACACATAACTATCAACAATTGAATTAAAAAAGAAACACAACAAACTAAGCAGACAGGAACAGAGACCGAATCATGAATATGGATAGCTTTGAATGTTAAAATATTTGGACTCCAACTTTGTGATTTGACTTTTAATTCTGTACGTAGTGATTTTTAAATTAAATGAAATATTTATTTTTGTTTTGTTTCTGTGTGTGAAATTTTCATCAAAAGTTTATTAATATGTCATTTTCTAGTTTCTAGCTTTTGTGTCATGGTTAAGAATAACCTTTTTCCTCTCAGGGTTGCAGAAATACTCATCATATTTCCTTACAGGAAATATGGTTTAATATGGTCTTAGGGTTTAATTTCTTCTATGTGATAATCTTTGATTCACTTGGGGTTTATTATTTTTTTTCACACTAAATATTTTATTTCAGGTTCTAACCCCATCGTAGGGCCTTTGCACAAAATCTTTGGAGTTCTTAGCATGTTTTTCTTTTCTTTAAAAAAATATATTTTTAATTGTAGTTGGCATATAGTATTATATTAACTTTGGGTGTACAACATAGTGATTTAATATTTACATACCTTATGAAGTGATCACCATAATAAGTCTAGTAACCATCTGTCACCATACATAGTTATTACGTTATTATTGACTATACCCTCCATGGGATGCGTTATATCTCTGTGACATTTTTCATAGCTGGTAGTTTGTGCTTCTTAATTCCCTTCCCCTTTTGTGTCCATTACCTTACCTTCTTGCCCTCTGGCAAACATCAGTTTGTTCTCTGTATTTATTGTGTTCATTTCTGTTTCATTTTTTATTCATTTTTTTAGATTCCATATGGAAGTGAAACCATGAAGTATTTGTCTTTCTCTGTCTGACTTGTTTTACTTACCTAAATACTCTCTGGGTTCACCCACATTATCACAAATGGCAAAGTTTCATTCTTTTTATGGCTGAGTAATATCCCATTTTGTGCGTGTACACCAGGTCTTTTTTATCTAGGTACCCATCAGTGGATACCGAGGTTGCTTCTGTATCTTGGCTGTTGTAAGCAACACTGAGATGCACATAGGGGTGCATATCTTTTCAAATAATTGTTTTGTTTTCTTCAGATAAATACCCAGAAGTGAAATTCTGGGTTGTACAGTAGTTCTGGTTTTAATTTTTTGAGGAAATACACTGTTTCCCATAGTGGCTACACTAGTTTACAATCCCACCAGCAGTCCACGGGGTTCCCTTTTCTTCATGTCCGGGCCAGTGCTTGTTGTTTGTTGTCTTTTCCATGATGGCCATTCTGACTGTTGTGAGGTGATGTCTCATTGTGGTTTTGATTTGCATCACCCTGATGATTAGTGGTGTTGAGCATCTTTCTGTGTGTTTTTGGCCATCTGTATGTCTTTTTTAGAGAAATGTCTGTTCAGGCTCTCTGTCCATTTTTTAATTGGATTTTTTAATGTTGAGATGTATGAGTTCTTTATATAGCATGGATATTAACCTCTGATTGGATATTTCATTTGCAAATATCTTCCGCTTTCAGTTGTCATTTTGTCTTGTTGATGGTTTCCTTCTCTGTGCAAAAACTTGTTAGTGTGATGTGGTCCCATTTGTTTATTTTTGCTGGTTTTGCCTTTGCCTGAGGAAACGTAGCCAATAAATACTGCTAAGACTGATGTCAAAGAGTTTACTGCTTGTGTTTTATTCTAGGAGTTTTATGATTTCAGGTCTCACATTTAAGTCTTTAATCCATTTTGAGTTTATTTTTGTATATGTGGTAAGAAAGTAGTTTTATTTGTTTTTTCACATGTATCTGTTTAGTTTTCCCAACACCATTTATTGAAGAGACTGTCTTCTCCTTTGTGTGTTCTTACCTCCTCTTCTTAATAAAGGTTTATTTTTTATTTTTAGACAGAGGAAAAAGGAGGTAGAGAAACATTAATGTTTGGTTGCCACTTGCGTGCCCCCTACTGGGAACCTGGCCCTGCAACCCAAGCATGTGCTCCAGACTGGGAATCGAACCAGAGACCCTTTGGTTTGCAGGCTGGCGCTCAGTCCACTGAGCCACACAAGCGAGGGTGCTTGCCTCCTTATGTAGATTAATTGACAATATAAGTAAGTGTGAGTTTATTTCCGGGCTCTTCTGTATGTCTGTACCCTACTGTTTTGATTACTATAGCTTTGTACAAGAGTTTGAAATCAGGGAGTGTGATTTCTCCAAATCTTTTTCAAGATTTCTTTGGCTATTCAGAGTCTTCTATAGTTCTTCATAAATTTTAGGATTATATCCTCTAGTTCTGAAAAAATGCCATTGACATTTTAATAAGGAATTTCACTGAATTTGTAAATTGCTTTGGGTAGTACGGCATTTTAATGATACTAATTCTTCCAGTCCTTGAGTATATTATATACTTTCATTTATTTGTGTTTTCTTCAATTTGTTTTATCAATGTATTATACTGTTCAGAGTATAGGTCTTTTACTTCCTTCATTAAGTTTATCCGTTGGTATTTTGTTCTGTTTGATGCAACTGTAAATGGGATTATTTTCTTAATTTTTATGATAGTTTGGGATTCATTTTTGAATAAGGAGAAAGGTAAGCCAGTTTTATTTTTACCTAAATTGCTAGCTAGTTGTCAGGTTCATGAATACCCAGTCTTTTACTACCAATTTAAAATGACTCATCTTACATTAAACTTCCTTATGTATTTGAATCTATTTCTGAGATCTTTTCTGTTGATCTGTTTACTTTTTTTAAAATTTTTTTTAAAATTTATTTACCTTTAGAGGGGAAGGGAAAGTGAGAGGGAGAGAAATATCAATGTATGGTTGCCTCTGGTGCATCCCCTGACAGGAACTGGCCTGCCACCCAAGTATGTGCCCTGACTGGGAATCGAACCGCGATCCTGTGGTTTGCAGGCCTGCGCTCAATCCACTGAGCTACACCAGCCAGGTGATCTGTTTACTTTTGAATAATTGTTATTGAAATTTTATTTCTGTGGCTTTATACTATTTATACGATAAGTGTTCCTTCATTTTTATTTTATTTATTTTTTAAATTATTTATAATTAGATTTTATTTTTAAATTTCAGTTGACATACTATATTATATTAGTTTCAGGTGTTCACCCCCATAATTAGACATTACCCACCTTGCTAAGTGATCATTCTGCTAAATCTTGTACCCATCTGATGCTACATGCAGTTATTAGAATATTATTGGCTATATGCCCTATATTGTACTTTACATGCCCATGACTATTGAGTATTTCCACATTTTAGTTCATTTTCAGGTTTCCTGTCTATTTTTGCATATTTACTTAATGCACATAAAAATCATTTGGTCAAAGTAACAAAAGCCTTGCTAGGTTTTTCAACTGGAGTTGTGCAATATTTTTTAGATTAATTGAGGGAAAATTGGTACTTCTTTAATGTAGATTTCCTTATTTAAAAATATATATCCTCCCAGCTCATGGATTCAAGCATTCTGTTAGTTCTCTTGGTAGCATTTAATGTTTGTTTATTTAGGCCTTGGCCATTTTGGTAGATTTTTGTAGATATTTTAATTTTTAACTTTATTTTTCTGAATGAAATTATTTCCTTCTATAATATTTTCCAACCATTATCTTATTTTAGAAACTACTAACTTTTGTTTATTTATTTTATTTCCAGACACTTGAATGCACTTACTTTTTTTCCTGATCATTTTTGGTTGATTTTAGCTTTCAAAAGTCTAAGTCGGACCCAGGAAACAAATGGAGTGAATGTAATCTCCTCACTGTGGGACAAAATTTGAGAACATTAGAGGTGGGGGGTGTGCAATAGGAGAGTTTGCGGAATGTAATTTGTTCATTCAGGAAGGGCCAAATATGGGTCAATGTCACCACATCCCCGACACATAGTATGTCAGGCTAAGTATGTTAGGATGAATAAGCATGCTGCTCATATGAGATTATTTGATATTCTTAGATGTCCTTGGTACTCAGTTAAACTCTCAGGATTCATCGCTGCGGATTCTGTATCGTTTATGCGCGCTGCAAAAAGGCTTGATTTAATTAAGTCCCATGATACTGGTTCCTGTTTGGGTAACGAAAATGTGAAGGATGGAAGGGAAAACTGAAATGTCTTCTTCAAGAATAGGAGTTTATCAGGTTGTGAATTATAGGCTTGCTAGTTTTTTAATATAATCTCGCAAATGAAATGTGACTTCTTGTCCTGTTGTGAGTAATCCTACTTCCTCCTCCCAACAAGTACCTGTTGCTATAACTACCCACCATCCCAACCCCCTAGGTGTTAGATGGTCTCGGCTGACAGTGCCATCTGGTGGCTACCTGGGGAACTGTGTGAACTAATCACTCTTCCTGTTGAACCTGCAGTCTGGGTTGGTATCCTGGAAGCCAGATCCAGACTTGGAAACAAGCAGTTTGTGCCTGAAGCAACAGGCAAAGAGAAAAGGTAAAGTCAAAGTCCCAGCAAAGGTTGCCTGTGGGAGCTGGGAACAAGGAAGGAGCCAGAAGGGCTATATCCACAGGAATTGATAGGCAGCGAGAACTAGGCCCAACGAGAGAGATCTGCAAAGGCATTCCAACTGGAGAGAGAACTTCTGAACTTCAGCAAAAAAAGGGGAACTCAGGAAACCTTTTTTTCCTCCCTTAATAGACTTGCATTCAGTCTTGGGGCAGGGATCAGTTTAATTGTGGGTTTCCAGTCAGTTTGCACACCTTTCTCCAGGGGTTTCCTTGATTATGTAAAAAAAAAATCTTAATTTTTCCCCATTGCTTGAAAGTTTGATAATTTCAGGTAATTCCCATAAGGCAAAGTTTACTTCACATTTCCCTTCTCTCACTCTCTTTTTCCTTTCCCCTCTTCCTCCCTCCTTTTCTCATCTTTTCCAGCTCTTATTCTTGCACGCCTGGAGAATCTCCCTCTGTCCCATCATTCTATTTGGGAGTCAAACATAGTCCTAGTTACAGCTGATAAACCCAGGGATAATGCAGTGGGCCAGCTTTCTCCAACAAAAGGGCAGGCAGATGTTGTGAAATGAAGAATGGGTGCTGCTCACACTGAGTCCTTGGAAGGGGTCTGGGATGCCAGCAACGTCCCCACCTGGCCCAGTCCTCCCGTTCGACCCCTGCACGAGTTCCCCTGTGCCGTGTATATCTTTGTGTGGTGTGTTCTCGGCCGTGTCCCCAGCATTTAAAAGTGCACCTGGCGTATAGAAGGAGCTCTGTTAGTATTTGTTGACGAAATAGATGAATATTCTCCATGAATAAGCACATCTATTTCTTTTTCCCGTATTTTTCTTTTGCCTTGTAAGTATTGCAGTGATGCTCATTTTCATTGTGAAGGAATGACTTTTGACTTTTGTTGGATAATTTAAGCTTATGTAACATGAGAGAATATTTCTAGCACAAAAATAATTATTTAAAAAATTTCAACCTTCCAACTGTGACAGACTTTCTGAAACTAAACTGTTGGTAAGTTGGGGACTCTCCGTACCTTTCCTTTTCATGCTTAAAGAGTGTATATTTTACACACAAATGAAGTAGGAAAAAAACCGTGACAAAATGACCAGCTTTTACCTGTCTTGGCTTCTCAAGTGCTCTTTGCATCCTCCCCAAAATAGAAGCCAAGACTGTTAAATATAGAGGAGAAAACAAATTCAGAAAGCTGACCATGATTAAGCATTTGGCAAATGTCTTACTGTCTGTGTTTTCTGTTTGCTGTGTCTCTTTTGCATTTGTAAATCCTTGATAACAGAGACAGAGCAATACTTATTCTCTGTGTAGAAGTAATCACAGAAGAAATGTTGGGTTTACCTAATAGTTTCAGAATTGTGCCCATGCCTGTGAGCCTTCTCAAGCCAGGAGAGATGGGGAGGCAGGCTGTCTTTATTTTACAGATTGTTCCTCTGGCATTACTCCGATGCGAGAATTTTCTGGGGGCAAAGAATGATCACTTGGTACTTTCCATTCCAAAACCTTAGGACTTTATAAATGTCTCAGAAATCTCTGTAATCTTAAGGAAGTTCTTCCGCTACAGCACAAAGGAGCAGTTAAAATGAATTTAAAGCTAGATTGTAATAAGGCAGCTGAGCAGTGGGTGCACAGTGCCAGGGTGTGCTAGACCTTGGTTCATTCGTGAGGATGTGTCACAACATCCTGCCTCAGGCTTGACTTTTGTTCCTGGCTGATTTTACTGACAGTGGTCATAGTGGCAGGGTGGATGTTTGGTCTTTAGTTCATTGACTACTTGGAATACAAGAAGCTACACGGTGTGAAAAGAGCGTGGAGTAGCGTCACAGGCACAGGGCTCTCAGACTGAATCTTGGCAGCGCCTCCAGCTAATTGTGTGACCTGGAATAAAATAGGTAACATCCCAGAGCCCTACCTTTCTTGAAAATGGGAATGACAGTGCCTACCTAGAAGGGCTGTTGTGCTACTAGGTATAAAGCCTAGCACCTGGCTAGTGGTGCTTCCTCGTTAGTGAGTCGTGATCACTGCAGTCACATGTTCTCTTTCCATTTCTTTGCTAGGTACCTGGGGATCACGAGGCCACTAACGTACCCCGTCCGGCAGAATGGGAAATGCATGGCGAAGATGATTCTGTCCGTCTGGCTTCTTTCTGCTTCCATCACTTTACCCCCCCTCTTTGGGTGGGCCCAGAATGTAAACGATGACAAGGTGTGCCTGATCAGCCAGGATTTTGGCTACACGATCTACTCCACCGCAGTGGCGTTTTACATCCCCATGTCCGTCATGCTTTTCATGTACTATCAGATTTACAAGGCCGCCAGGAAGAGCGCGGCCAAACACAAGTTCCCCGGCTTCCCGCGCCTGCACCAGCCAGACAGCATCGTCTCCCTGAATGGCATGGTGAAGCTCCAGAAGGAGGTCGAGGAGTGTGCCAACCTTTCGAGACTCCTCAAACACGAGAGGAAAAACATCTCCATCTTTAAGAGGGAACAGAAAGCAGCCACCACCCTGGGGATCATCGTTGGGGCCTTCACTGTGTGCTGGCTGCCCTTCTTCCTCCTCTCGACAGCCAGACCCTTCATCTGCGGCACAGCCTGCAGCTGCATCCCGCTGTGGGTGGAGAGGACATTTCTGTGGCTGGGCTATGCAAACTCTCTCATTAACCCTTTTATATATGCCTTCTTCAACCGGGACCTGAGGACCACCTATCGCAGCCTGCTGCAGTGCCAATACCGGAATATCAACCGGAAGCTCTCGGCGGCAGGCATGCATGAGGCCCTGAAGCTCGCGGAGAGGCCTGAGAGGTCCGAGTTTGTGCTGTAAGGTCATTTATCACTATTTTCCTTTCAATCCCCTCCACCCTGCAACCCCTTTATGGAGCTTCTTAAAGTGTATCTCAGAAAGTGTATCTCTGAATCGGTAGCTGGCTTGTTTTCTCCTAAGCACAGCAGACCTGAATTCACAATTCCATGAATTCCAGTCCTCTACCCAACAGAATTCTGAAAGCCAAAGTTAGGTACTTGGTTGGAGGACAAGGCTGATTTGCTGCTGAACTGCCTTTGGTATGCTTGATGGCGAGCAAGGTGATGTTTCTCTTCCTTTCTCCACGAATAATGGCCAAACTGTGTCCTTATATCTTCAAGAATTATAACGTTATCAGTTTCATTACTCTTACTCTTAGACCCAGCAAGACTTCTTTCAAAGACCTTATTATCCTTTACTGATAAATAAAGGAAGCAGAGCCACACAGACGAACAGCTAGGGAGTGTCTAGGCAGTGCTGCCGTCTCCTTAGGACTTGAGAACTGATGGAGGATTGGTGAGTTTGTCTAGGAGGCATTATGACTTTCCAGGAGGCGATTGCATAGGGTGTTGAGGTCTGAAAAAGGATTGCAAAGGGCCAGTGGTGATAAGGAAATGGACCTTTCCCGTGTAACCCGCATGTTAATGAGTCTGTCATTGTAAAGAAGGCGGGAGGCAGTACTGTAATTAGAATCATCAGCAGGTCAGATGGAGATTTGGCTTTAAATCTGAGGTGGACGAGACATCTTCATGTTTGCAAGTTGAGAGGAGAGACACTGGAATCAGAAGATTAACAGTGTTGGTGAGGGAGAGAGAGAGGGAGAGAGAGGGGTTTAGTGTGGATCCTGAGAAGGAGGAGGCGCTCCTTCTCCTCACTGTGCTTGGCAGGAAGGAATAGACCAGAGAACTGTGGACCACTGAGAGGGTCCTTCCCAGTCGTCTTGGCCACGCCCTTCATTTGACGGAAGTGGCTTACATCTGGGGAGTGAGATGTGGCTAAAATAACCCGCACATTCCACACTCTGCACATTTGCATTCAAGTAAACACCAGGTGGACAACCCCAAACAACTAATCACTCTACTGGAGTCTCCAGAAGAATGATGTGTCCAATGCACAGCTCACACCAAACCTTGTTAGAAGCCTTTGTCTCCTCCCCCTTCTCTCTATGGCTCAGACTCATTGGACCAGCTGGGGACTCAGGGCTCCTCCCACTAATCTCTTCAGCCCCTTTCTCCACCTCCGCCTGGGCTGCTTGGATTCTAGTCTCTTTTACTCCCCCACCCCCCGCCAGCTCCACCTTCTTGACTCCATTTCTTTCTCCTATGTCATTCTTCCTTTCCTGTGTAAGCAATCTATATTGCTACTTTCAACACTAAGTATTAGTATTGCTACTTTCAATACTAAACAAGCTATGTATTCCCCCTTTATTTGCATTTTCTTGATCAGCATAACAAGAGGCTTGGGAGTCTGGCACTCTAGTATTTTAATGTGCTATTCTGTAATTTTGTGCCCTTTTCACAAGTATTCAAATAATGATAACATAAAACCAAATGTGATATAAGGAGCCCTTTTTTTCCCTGCAATTTGTCAACTTTATGGATTTTTCTGCATTGCTTTAACTTGCTTTTTAAGCATCACGCTTTGATGGCTTTTGTTCTTTGGCATCATTATTGTGAAAATATGGAAACGCAGTTTCTAAAGTACTTCCATATAAAAGAATTTCATGAGATTGTTTTCCAGTAGCTCTTCTTTCCCCTCTCCCCTCCTCTGCTTGGTAATGGCCTTTCTCTTCAGACTCAGGCTTCCTGTCCACTGTAGTGGTTAGTCACGGAGGAGTAGCCTTTGGTTCCTGTGGTGAATTGTCCGTGTGCTTCTTCAGGGTCTGTGCTACAACTTTGGAGTCCAGGGTGATTCTGCCTTTTCTTTATGGAAACGGGTGATTAGAGAAGGCAACCAACGTGCATCCCGGTAGGAACTGGGAAGAAGCGTTGAGTGCCCCGAAGCCCTGGATATCTGTGGAGGGACGCTGCTTCACTGACAGAAAAAACAAAAAGTTTGCTATTTCCTGGATTTTTTTTGCCATTGTAGTATTTTCCTCACTACTAACCAGCTGGAATTCAGCACTTTATTTTTATGCAGTCATTGATTAGTAATAATAATAGCTTATTTGCTTCATGCTTTGCTTCATCTCTTTAAAGTCAGAAACGCAGTAGGAAAGACTCTCTCTTGCTTTTCCTAAGAAATCTTTTTTTAGATAGTAAATACACATAGCACAAAGTAAAGCCAGGCAGTCAGATGTGTATAGAAGAAGTATAAGCCTTGGGGGGATGTTTAGTGAGAAAATGCCCATGGTGACATTTATGAAGGTGATGATGACCTGGGTGGGCTTTGAATAGAGAGTAGCATTTTAACAAGAAAGGATGGCGGGGTGGAGGTGGGGTTGGGGCTGCCTGAGGCAGAGAAGAGTTTGGACAGAAGCAAGCGCACAGATGTAGATGGGACATGTCTTTAGCAGTACCTGGAGCTGGATAGATTGGGGTCAGCAAGGAGGGCCAGGTGGGCAGGACGGGTAGGGACTGTGGGTCCGAGCTGAAGTGTGGCCCCAGTCTTGTCCTTAGATGCTGTTGTGTGTAGTGGGGGGCAAAGTGAGAGATGGTGTCCTGCGGAGAAATTGATCCTATCACTGGGAAAAACCCATTTGTGTGGAGTCTTGGCAGTCAGGTGAGAGGGGCACTTCCAGTGGAGTGGAGATGCAGAGGCTGGGGGTGTGGTGCCCGACGTTGGACCTCATAGACCTAGCTCTCAAGAACAGGGGTATAGCCTGGTAGGTCAAGTTTTATGAAGGTACAGAGTCAGGGGAGTGTGGATCTAAAGGGACAGTGGCTCTATACCAAGGAGAAAGACTTTTCTTCCACCATTGGCCAGGACTTGTCCATGACTCATGCTGCCTCTGTGAACCTGGGAGGAAGGAAATGAGGGAGGTGGGGTCTCCTTGTCTCTCTACACATGGCTTACTGTAATGCACCCTTTGAGGTCTGAAGGGGAGAACACATCTCATTAGTGGTGATCATTATTCTTTTCAAGTGGGGTGGGTGCAGCAGTATTTTGCAAGGATTTTTGGGAGTAGCACCATTTTTGGCTGTGGCTGTATTATAAAAGTGAATTTCTAAATGGGTTACCTGGGGCTGATTTGCAAATAAATGAAGGCCCCGACAACTTACAACAGTTATGAAGTGTATTTAAAGAGCCACAACACTTTTTCTTTTCCTTCAGAGATGCTCATAACCCCTTAGAAGCCACAAATGCTTCAAATTACTGAATGCTGTAAAAATTAAATCCACCCGCCACAAAAGAGAAACATTTATGGTTCTGCTAAATTATTTTCACGTCTTCTCTCTCTCTCTCTCTTTATAGACAAAACTCTGACTACCGTAGGAAAAAAAGTCATGATTCATGATCAAAAGTGGAATCATGGAGACGAGAAAAACGAGGCAAGACAGAGGTGGAAACAGAACAAAATCATTTACTGAGACTGTGGAATGCAGCTTCTGTTTTTTCTTGGGATGGTTCGGAGTGACGAGCAGGGTGATCTGTTGTACAAGTGTATTATGAGGGAGACAGTGACCTCCCCTTCTTTTCCTGCTGTGGGTCAGCGCTACTGTGTGCAAATCAAGATAGTGCTCAGTTTAAGATAGCCAGACCCACTCAGCAGTAAGCTTGCGAACAGAGCCGAGTTCCAGAACGGTTTCTGATGCTTTGCGTTTGTCCAAGCCCACACAAGTGGAAGCAAGTTCCAATGTGCACTTTCCATGCTTCCGAGTCTAGGCATTGTAGTGAATGTTCAGGAATCCTTCATGAGACAGAATTAATCGTGGAGTAGGACAGAAGGGTGTTTTCCCAAGCCAACTGTGGTAAGCATAGTGTTGACTATGTTGCATGTCCTGTGTTAGAAAACAGAATCCCGTCATCAGCTCACACAAATGATTTCCCAGAGCAGTGTCTGTTCTAAGCTACTGTCAAACAGTTTGGCTTTGTGCAGGGTCCCTGTGGCCTCCCCACCAACGTACTTTCTTTGTTAACTCAGTCCTTGTTATGGTATAACTCAGGAACAGCTCTCAGGATGGAGAGAATCCTAAAACCTGAATAAAGCCTTTTCTTGTTCTCACACTTCTTTCGAGGGGTCCTGAGAGGTGAGCGGGGTTCCTTCCATGAGGACTTTTTCACCTAACCACACTGTTCGTTAACATGGGGGTTGGCACTGAACTTTTGACTCTCATTACACATGGGTGCACTGGGCCCACAGGCTGGTCCCTGGCTGTGGTTTTGGGAGGAAGTAGGGGAATAACAGGGTTTCCATGAAAGGTTGTGATACTTCTGGAAATGGAGCATCAATATGTGAATTCCCGTTGAGCGTCGCTGTGTTAAACTGAATCATATGAATTGAAGGCCACCTGGGATACTCACCGTCGGTAAACGCTCGAGAATACCATTCTGTTCCTTCTAGAGGATTTGTTTTTGTGTTCTCTGTATCTTAGGTCAAATGTGTGCTTGGCCAGTTCTGTTCTCCTGTGCTCTCCCTCCCTAAAGTGATAGGCATTAAGGGCGGACAAGGAAATAGAAAAGGTCCCTTTGCGGATAATATTTTTTAATGGAATTATGAAATATTGTGAGCTAAGGAGACAGAAAGATGGTATAATGGAAGAATACCTCTAAGGGGATAAAGTGAATGCAGACTTTCCTTTGATAAAAGAGACCTGCAAGAGAATATTATTTTCCTACCATAAATGTAGCTGTTTCCTCGGAGGATAATGTGGAATTCCAAAGTGGATTATGGATTTCTCCCAACTTCCATTGACGTTGCTTCTTACCAGACACGGGGCAGGATCTGCCTTTCCCGGAGGGGGAGGTGGGGCCCTGCCCTTTCAGACCCAGGCTGTACAAATTCCTGAACCGCAGATTTGCTAAAGTGACTGTAAATACTTATATTCATAATTTAAATGATTAATTCTGGTCAGATAAATGTTCAATTTGAAAATGTTTTATTACATTCCATCAAATAAAGTTTATTTGTAGCTGTAACAAAACAACTCACGTCATGATTTTTAATCGAAGGTCTGATGTCATGAATGTTGTTCTCCGTTGAGTAGCGGGTGGACAAGCTGACTGTGTTTGCTTAATCCAAACAGGTAGTTAGGGCAATTCTGTAATTAATTGCATTTCACTGTGAGGATTCATCCATTTGGTAAGTTGGTTTTTTTTTAAATGAATGTTCCTTTTTTTTATTCGACTAATGAGTGTTTATTGGGCTTTGGAACCTTCAGCACTGTGGACATGAAGGGCCAGAGGTGAGCAAAGCAGTTTCTTAGTCTGAAGGAGTTCACCTGCAGGTAGCGGGCAGGCCTTGCTCAGATTTGTCACCTGTAAGTGCCATCGCTGTTTGCAGAGAGTGACATGTTTGTTCTTCCTGTCCATAAGACAACGTTGTGGATAACTGGATGGGTTTAGGTTTTCAAATGTGTTTGCCTAACATTTTTATTAGGACCTGAATTATAAAAAAAATGGGTCTTTATCTGCCGGACTCGAACCCCAGATCACTGAGCTCCCTCCCTCCTGGTGAGGGCCTGGGCACTGTGCACTGCACTCACACGGGCGGCAGCCAAGAGGAAGGAGGGGTGGGACTGAGACAATGAGAACATACCGAACAGTTTATACTGTTCCACATGCAGCATAGTGTCTGTTTTAACTAAGAATTGGGGAAAGTCACTGGCATAAACATTTTACCTGTAGTTTGTGACTGTTTCGGGAGCCTAACTGCTAACTCACTGCTAGGACTAATCTCTCTCAGTCCGGGGTGTCAGCTGACTGACCGTCTCTGCAAAGGCTGAGCTTGGGAACCTGCACAGTAGGACGTGTGCAGTGCTTGTGAGAGAAGTTAACAACCGCTGCCTGACCGCTGTTTTATTTCACAGGTATTAAACGGGAGGCGCTTACAGAATTCCTAGGTTTTCCAGAAACTTTCATCATTCCTAAAGAATTTACAAGGGTGTCATGTGCTTGAGTGGCTTGTAGATGTCTCTGGTGGTCATATTTTCATGAAATTTTATTACATTCATTCATGGCAGGCGTGAGATCAACAGTGAGAGTAGAGAATCCAGTCCATTTTTCAAATAGTTTATGCTAATATAATTGTCTGAATTGCCGTCTGTAGATGGGAGAATGAATTTTCATTTCAGCGCTTTGACTGTCAAGAGACTTCTCAATTTAACACGTATAAGTGTGTACAAATCTTGCATTTTTAATCAGTCCATGCTGTTTCTTGTCTCAGGCCCTTCACACATGCTTCATATTTCTGTCTGGAATATTCTTTCCAGTGTAAGTTATTTATTTAGTGTTTGCTTTCATCACTGTGCAGTCATTCTTCAGAGGCAGGGACCACATCTGCTTTCCTTGCTTTCCAAGCACCTAGCACCAAGCTTGGAACGTACAAAGTAGGAACATAATAAATATTTTTTAGTAGCAGGGGAGGAAGACAAAAAGTCAGGGAAAGAAGGAGAAAGGCCAGAGTTGACTCGGCACCCTTTTAAATTTTCAGATGAGGAAAGGGAGGAGGCTTCGGACACTCCAGGGCGTGCAGGGAGTGGGCGAGGAGGAGCTGGGATTAAGCTCTCTGGCACGCACCCTGGGGCAGGCCCTGCGCTCCACGGTGCTGCTTCTTTTGCGTGAGTTTCTCGTATCAAGAGAGCACCCTTTTCTTAATTTTCTGCACTGGTGGAGCAGAGCTGTGTATGTATGTGTTACGGCCCATATGTTGAGACTTGTTTATCTACAGCTAGCCAGATGGTCCCTAGCGGCAGACCAAAAGAAAGCCATTTGGAAACTTCCAGAGGGTCAGCACCTTTTGAAAGCCCTGGGAGTAATCCTTGTTGTGATGTCATTCCTTACTCACGGTAAGCAGTGTCAGTCAGAAAAGGGAGACCTCGTGACACACTACCTGTGCAACATGTGGACCTCGGGCGCCGACTCGGAGTTCCCCCAGACAGAAGCTTATTTAATTGGATCTTTTTTAAAACTTGCTTGTGTACACTTTCTCTGGAGAAGGAAAGTAATTCCTTAACTTAAACTACTTTGCTTTTCAAGCTCCTGCTGGCTAACTTAAAATGAAAAAAGAACCCTGCTTAGGCAGTGCAGGCAACAGCGGTCCATATGATCACCCACGGAAATGGAGAAGCCAAACTTACTGTGTCTCTCTGCAGCAGGACATGAGAGAGGTTGACCGCATCAGACACAGACTTACAGATGAAAGTTACGTTGGGCAGTTGGCTTTTTTTTAAAAACTGAGTTGAAGGAATTAAGACATCTTGTAACTGTGGTGCTCTGGACAGACACATATGAAGTCCTAGATTCTATTCAAACTGTAGAACTTATGCTCAGAGATTATGGACCAAGAGGAAGGTAATGGAACAAGAAATACTTAAGATACTCTAAAAAAAAACCCCAAAAGCCTAACTCATGATTCTTCCTCTAAGAATTTCATTGATTCATCCAGTCAGTCATTCAAACAAATATCTTTTATACAGGGTACGGCACAAATAACGCCCCTTGTTTTAATCACAAGATCTTTTATTACAAAATTATAAGCATGGAGTTCTGTAACATAACAATATCACACTCAAGTGCACCATTTGACATTTTAGGTGAAATGTTCAAGTTAGAACTGAATTGCTACACCAATTACTGAGTGTGGCCCTACAACCACACTCAAGCAGGCCTTCCTTCTACTGGGCTCTGTGTATCAGACTGTAAAACACTAGAACCCGGTGGCAAGGCAGAGACCATCCCCATTCTTGTAAAGCTGAATGTCTGTCAAGGAATCTGAACATTACACAAATGAATATCATAAAATACAATGTGTATTGTGCTAAGGCCAATGCAAGGAGGTTCAGAAAGAAATGTATACTTTGCATATTGATATAAATTTATAAATCTCAGTGGAGGAGAGAGTGACAATCCAAAATAGCAGATGGAAAGAAATTTCTAGAGTTTAATCTTTAATGTGTATTATGTAATACTTCGGTGCCAAATTACCTTTCTTAATTACATTTTGATTAGGCCGTTATTAAAATGCTCTTTATTCTTTAAAGCCACACAGTCTCACAGTGGGAGAGATGGTGCAGAGCTACAGTGAGAGGCAGCAAAATAGCAGCTGTGAATATCAAATCCTGGAGAGCTTACAAAGTGAAAGATCCACCTGTGGAAGCGTGGGCTACAGCTGTGCCCACGGAGGATCACAGAGCTACAGGGGCTCCTGGCTGATCTGGTGCAACCCCGATTGTGGAGCCGGGGGAACGATGTTAAGTTAGAGCTGCATTTTGTTTAAATGTGTTTAAAGGAGTGTGGTGTTGAGCCGTGCTTTGCTTGCTATTTTTGGTGGAGAACTTTAAAATGCACAGCTATGTATTTGAAGAATAAATTACAGGAAAAATTGAAAAACATACAAAATAGAAGTCAAATTTTTTTCTTTTTTAGGTTTAATAGACACAAAGTTACATTTAAATACATATAGTCAGAAGAAATCTGACATGTAGAAGGAAAGTAACACAAAAACTGACCATTGTCTAGTGGACGTGTGCTGTTAATTAGGGAAAACCTAGCAGTCTCCCCCACTGAGAAGTGGCTGTGGCACAACCCTCACAAACGCAGGACACTAATGTGTGAGGCTCTTCCACAGTGTGCTGTGACGAGCAGGACACGGTGGCAGGGGGTGGAGTGAAGAGGGAGGGTGAGGATCGAGAGGCACGGCTTGTCCCCAGAACTACACCTGGAGGGGAAATGGTGCAGAGATGTGTGAACCTCCGGTCATGGCTCGGAGCCTTTAAACAGCTGAACGTGCCCCGCTGTGTTCCTGCTCTTCAGTGATCTGTGATCACATCGAATCCAGAAGCTGACCCGAAGGCACTGGAAGGTGCTTCATTTTTAGAATGATTATATGAACTAAATTGTTCTTAAGGCAGTGAGGCTAAACGTTGACAGAGTGTCAGAGTTTGAAGGCAAAACAGGTTGTGACATTCTATCCAGTAACCGCACCACCTTAATCTGAAACCCAGTGTTCTCTGAATCAAACTCTGAATAAGGATTTTCTAGGGAACTTGTGAAATGCAAAAGTTCCTGGGCCCCATTTCCAGAGATTCGGACTCATCATGTCCTGGGTCGCAGTGGAGGGTGAAAGGACTTTGAACGAGCCCTCTGGATAATGCTGGGACAGCCGGTCTGGGTCCTAAAGGCTGGGCGCTGCTGCTCCCAGATGTGGTGGCAGCGTGAATTGTCTAGCTGATTCTGTGCTACTAGTGGGCAAAGGCGTGATCCATGTGAACTAATACTAACGCACTTGTATATGGTGATAGAATCGTGTCAGAGAAATACACAACATGCTACTCTGTGCTTACTATTGGTTCCCCCCAAATCCAACAGGCTTGTGGGAGAAAATAATCTGCACATCACCTTGCAGTTTTCAACTATATTTAAAGACATACAGATGCTTAAGTTTAAGTGCAGAGCTGGCTAATCCCTATACTATTGAGTAACTACTGGCATTAACTAATTAATATTGGAGCTAGTGCAGGAGCTAATATTAATAATGGAGCTAATATTAATATTGGAGCTGGCTGAGAATGAATGCATCATATTTCTGTCCCCACACTCAAGCAGCTGATCAAGTGTTTGTCAACAAAGCAAAAAGTAGATTTTTATGAAATATGTGTTGAATATTAGGCAGATGTTGACCTTGGCCAAGGTCCATGCTTTTATCATTGTGTGTGTGTGTGTATGTTAATGACTGATTGATACAGCTCACATTAATTGTTAGTTACTCATCAGCTAGTCTAGTAATTTTCAACAACAACCCTGAAATGTTGTTATCCCCATTTTATGGGTGAGGGTACTGGGCTCAAGGACATTAACTTGTAAGTAGCAAAACTGAGGTCTCCAGCCGGTGGGTGAGTACTTTTCTTTACATCCTTCCATCCCACAAAATGCATCCCTTTGATCCCTGACTGGTTTTGTGGGCCTGGGCTTATGGATCTGAACTCAGGGGAACCACCCCTCACTCTTTAGATACCTCTTCTTACACTGAATACTCCGAAGCAATGTGTTTAAGGTTAAATTCCAGATAATTGTGAAGAGAGCAAAGCTTCCTAATCCCATTCTTGGATCCCTCCATTTCCAGGTACCTAGTATTTCAATGCTTTCTCCTGGCCATGCATTTCTGATGCAGCCTGCCTGTGATAGTTAACTTTATGAACTGACTTGCCTGGATCAGGGGGTGTCCAGATATTTGGGGTTATTTGGAGGTGTGTCTTTGAGAGGGTTCTGGATGAGATTAGTATTTGAATCCATGGGCAGAGGAAAGCAGATTGCCCTTCCCATTGTGAGTGGGGCTTCATCCAATCCATGGAGGGTCTTAGTAGAACAGAAGGGTGGAGGGAGAGTTCACTCTGCCTGACAGCTCAGAGGGGACATCAGTCTTCTCCTGCCTTTGGACTGGAACCATGGGACCCCTGGTTCTCAGACACTTGCACTCAGACTGAACTACACCCTGGGCTTTCCTGGGCCTCCAGCTCGCAGATGGGAGAGTGTGGGACTTCTCAGCCTCCATTATCATGTAAGCAATTCTTTGTAATAAATCTCATATACATATGTGTTTTTGTATCTCTCCTTATAGTACATAAACCAATGGGACATTGGTGTATATGCATGTAGATATATGATATATGTTTTAATAACCTATATATGGTATATATGATAACCCGTTGGTTCAGTTTCTCTGGAGAACCCTGGCTGACACACTGTCCTAACTGCTATTGCCCTAAAATGTGTGCCTTTCTACATTCTCCTGATTTAAACCTACCTGTCCTAGGTAGGTTCCAGTCTCTCATCTTTTGCTGTCTCTTAGCTCTCAGCCCGTTAATCAAATACACAAATCTATTCAGGGGCAATGTCCTCTTGTATAAGGTGCATAGTTACGCTGGTGCAAGAACTCCTCCCGTTGATGTCTGAACTGGAGGGAGTGTTGACAGAAATCTCTGTGACAAGTTTGTGGTGGTGGCAGAAGTTCAAATCATACCTTGTGTGCCTCCTTCATTGGCTGGGATTCCCTGAATCCTACCGCTGTTCAGTTACTTACAGCCCCCTCGCCCCAGGGGACCCCTGCAGCTGTCAAAGGGCTGTTATCCAAGTCCATCGATAGGTCTCTCTCCTGGCCACAGCCGGGCTGATCACGGAGGAACTCTCTAGCTTTGAGAATCAAACGTGCATGAGGGTAATTCGCTAACACTTGCTGTTTGTCAGGGAGACTCGGCTGCTGTCCCCGATGCTGGTCGTAGTGGCGATCTTCTTCTGCGAGGCAGTTCCAGCTGCTCTTCCAGCCTGAGAGAGCAATTCCTGGGAAGCAGGTTCACTGTTGTCCTCATTATGCCATCAACGGCCTCAGCAATGGCTCCCTATGAAATGTTGGGATATATTTTGGAAGTGAAGCTAAAATTAACACCTGGAACTATTTCTGGGTGCGTGAATCAAACATTACTTTTTATAGTGCTTATTCTCTTGGCCCCGAGAAATTTAATTTAGCAAGCTTTAAACTTATCTGAAAAAATAAAATATTGAGTTTAATTAAATCAATTAAGGGAAAATTTGGCCTAGTTTCCATTTGCCCATTTGGATCCTGCAAAGCACAGAGTGTTTCCGGATGAAAACCATCCCTTGAATGTTAGACCCTGGGCTGTAAGAGCGGGCATGCGGTTGTGTGGCGTGACTCATGTGAAATAATATTAAAGCATTTCACCACAGCCAACATAAAAAGGACACTATTTAATTGACATACCATTGGTGACGTCAGGTGAGGAAAAGACATGTATTTCCTGAAAAAAATCATAACCAGAATTTGAGAATGATCTTATTGGCAAGTTTGAGCTTCTGAAAGAATAAAGCAGAGCTTCTACACTTGGTATTTTTTTAAATGGGAAAAGATGAAGTGTTGTTAAACACCCATTCATCTATTACTCATTTTGTCATACTCATTTTAAGTCTTTATTAATAAAAGAAAAAATCAATATACAATTAACGGCCCCCTTTATTCGAGCCATGTGACCTTGGGCAAGTTCCCCAACCTCTGTTTCTGCGTTTCAGTTGCTTCATCCATTACACAAGGACTGTACTGTCCAGAACCTCGTGGAGTTGTTGAAAGGGTTAAATGAATAACCGTGTAAAGAACTGAGGACAGAGTCTGATGCACCGAAGCTCGACTGATGTCCTCTGGCATCGCTCCCCCTCACCCCCGCTCTTCCCCCAGAGACAGTCTTGCCCTGGCATGACTGCGTGCCCTTCTAGTCAACGTTTGCATGCCTGTAGTGCATGATAGTTGTGTCTTTCAAAGGCGACCTAAGTGTACAAATGTTACTCAGAGGGCATTGCCATTCTGCGTGTGCCCTTCTTGCGCAAACTTTTTCTCAGTGCTAGGTCTTTGAGATCTCCATGTTAAGAGATATAGATCAAGTTCATCCATTTTAATTCCACTATAACATTTGGTTTGCTGAATATACTGTACCTTATTCATTCATCTTTCCTCTCATGGTCATTTAGTTTATGTCTAGTTTTTGTAACTGAAAATGCTGCCGTCAGCATTTATAGATGTGTCACCCTGTGTATATTAGTGTATACTTTTTTATATGGGGCTTCCCCATACCACTCACTTGGGCCACATCGCCACATGTCACTGTAGCTCTAGAGCAAGGCTACCCCAAGGGCTGAAGAGGGCAGTGTCTTGTGACACAACCACAGTGCATTTATAAATGCAATGCAGACCTGTTGGGAAGCTGTGTCCCAGAGGAAACTGGGACTTCAAATTAGGGTACGTGCCCTACACCAGTAGCACCCCCTCCATGGCACACACAAACCCCACACTTACACAAGCGCACACATACATTTGCATTTGCACATGTACACACACTGGGACTTTCCCTGTATTTGACCTGCTTGAAGGCCACATGGAAGTTCCCACTGCCACATGTACCATCTCCTTAGCCTGTGTAACAAAAGAAAGATCTCTTATCCACCTGGGATCTTCATACAGTATTGTGCCCCAAAGGAGCAATTCCCCAAAGGAGCAATATCCCCAAAGGAGATATTGGGGTCCGCACAGTACCCTTTAATTGAGGGTCTGTAAATTTGCTGTAGCACTTCATGTCTTTCCTTGCACAGATTTCTGTTAAAGACCAAAGCAGGTGGAACTTAAAATCCAGATAAAATACATAAACCCAGTTAAAGTTGAATTTCAGATAAATAACAAGTAATTTTATATTAATTTTAGCATAAATTTATCCCGAAGTAACATGTCTCCATGTGTGCCATGGGAACATACTGATAGTTAAAAAGTATTTGTTGATTTCTGAAAGTCAAATTTAAATAGGCATCCTGTGTGTGTGTGTGAGTTGGTGTTTGCTAAATTTGGCAAACCTGGTAGGTACAGTTAGAGACGGTTTTGTCATCCACGAGGGATGATCTGAATTTAGATATGTTGACGCATAGGTGGATGGACACATTTTGTTGAATGGTCCCTTCTCCTGGTTGTCAGAAAACACATGGTACCAGCAGGGACTCCTGTGAGGTTAAGAAATTAGGTAAGAAATGCAGAGGGCATTGTGTCTTATTTTATTGGGACAGTGAACTCATGGCAACTCCTTGGTCTTTATCCATCTGTGTTAGATTACAACTGTTCAGGAATTGTGGGAAGCATGCTGGGAAACGCCTGTCTGTGAGAAGCACAGCCTGCAATTCTCACTGAGAGGAGGAGAAAGTGAACACGAGGCTCATTCACCAGGGCTCGGTCTTGGCTCACCTGCACTATTGGCATGATGTAAGAGGGAAGGAGGCAAACAACTCCATATTTATTTCATGTTATGCAGATCAACAATAGGCCTTTGAGTAAAGGATACTTATGTTGAAAGTGTTAGTGGTTTTTATTTTCCAGAACATTTATTCAGACTTGTAGAGGAAACATTTCTATTACCTTTGCAAAATGATGATTTGATATTATAAATTCATATACACTCTTCATTTGGACTCAAATGTCCTGCTCATTGCCACCCAGCAATCAATTCTCAGCTTATTTGTTCATTTCTGTCATGTATTTATTAGATCTATATAACAGGTATATTTAGTGTTTTTTTTAATAAAAATGCACTTAATCATTAATATAATGTTGGTAAACAAACTACATCAGGCCTCATTCCTTTTAATTGTTGTTAATTTACAATGAGCCGTGCTTCATTTTAGCAATAAGTAATATTCAATTTGTATACATGAGCTAAATGAAAAAACTTTATTTCATTAAAATATGCACTTTTAATAAAAATTTACATTTTACATTTAGTAATTATCAAAATTTGGAATATATTTAGTTTTTGATCAATGGTAATTTGTAGTAATTAATATAATAGTAATTAAATATAAAAGTAATATTTAAACTACTATTTAAAATCATTTAATGGTAATTTTTAAATCAAAAATTTTCTTAACCCCCAGTCTTAGAGGCACAAGAAAAAAATCTTGCAATTTATTTTTACATACACATTTCTGTAATAGAAATATGGTAGAATAACTAATAAAAGACACTCAAGCAGAAAAATATAATACAGTGTGATAAACTTCAGGGGTGATGTGCAACAAAAATACAATTTTAAAAAAAGTGGTTAAATTCCAATGTTAAAAAGGGCTCTTTGTGTATTAAAAATAGATATTATTGTTTATCTTATGCCACTTTTAAACAGATTTAAAATAATGATATCACAGTTTTATTTTTTTTAATCACAATTGCAAAATTACATCTTCTGCAGCTGGAGGTCAGGGACTTTGGGTCCTCATTTATGTCTATTTAAAATTTTGCAAGTGGCTGCCTGGTGTTTCAAAATTATTTGACACAGTACGTGTGCAAAAAATGTAGCTTCCCAACAGCTCTCCGGTGTGCCCACCGAGGAAACGCTGTGGAGGAGGGTGTGCCTATCCTGAGCTAGAGTTTGCCAAATTCTAAGTAAGTGGTTTCACCATTTTACACTCCCATTAGCAGTGTATGGTAATTCTCAGATTTTGACATTTTCTCACACAGTTAGTATTGTCAGCCTTTAAGGTTTGTTAGTCAGAGGTGTAAAGTGCTGTCACTTTGTGGTATTACATTTGCACTTCCCTGGGGACTGGTGAGGCTGAACTTTTCGTGTGTGTTTTAGCCATTTGTATTTCCTCTGTTGGGTGCCTTCTCTTATCTCTGTCCATCTTTCATTTGTCGATGTACATATTTGTGATGGAGGGAACTAGTTTTTATAGCATGTTGAATTTTGCTGTTTATTGTGGAGAAAACACCTTTAAACTTCCTTTACTCCTAATTTTCAACCTTGTCCTTAAGTAGCCCAAAATACTTCCTAAATGTAACAAAGTATTCATGTTCTTGATTTGCCGCTAGGTTTCCTCTATAGAAATTAACTGCTGATTGTCCTTTCCATATAAAGCATCAAGCCATGTGGACTTCTGACTACACAATGAGAATTACATATTTTACATGTCTAAATGTATGGGTAACTTGACATAAATGAAAAAATATACAAAACAAAAGCTATGTGTCAGCTTACTAAAAATCTAGGGTCATGCTGATTTGTTTAATAAGATTTGATTCTTTTACATATGAACTTGTTTAGGAAAAGGGTTCCCTCCTGAGGTATTTGGTGATTATGTGAACTACAGGCCATGGAGCTGATTGGCCAGGGCAGTGGGCATAAATCGAGCCCTTGGAATATCACTGGTTTATGGAATGGGCTGCACCTCATGGGTGATACAGAAAATGGCTTTACTTTTCCTCCCACCGCTATTTTCAGTTCTGATGATCAGATCCCCCTTCCTGGCCCCTGGATACCAAGCAATCCGAAAACTTTTTCAGTGGTAAGAAACTTTCCTTCCAGTGATTAGGATCCACTTTAAAGGGTTAAAAAATTCAGTCTGATCCAGCAGAAAACATCCACTTTAGAGCCAGCTTCAATCTTCTGTTCCCTCAGCCCTAACCTGAGGTCTGTAACTCAGACCTGTGGGAAAGTGGATGTGGTCTCTGGTTTCACACTTCTCATTTCTCTTTTCCTCTGACCAGAAAGAGAGGGAGGATCAGAGGGTGAGGAAGGGAGACCCAAAGCAGAGGGAGACACTAGGTCCTTTTACTTAGCTGGTGTCCTTTGTGATTCTCTGGTATGGGCAGTGTCTGGGTGCTGGCTGTTACACTGTAGGTCATGGGGTTTTTTGTTGTTTCTACATATATCCATTCTGATGTAGTTCTGTGCTCTCCGGATGATCTTCTCAAACCTGCAGTTCCTTCCCCAATGCTTTCTCCTTGTCTTGCTGTGGGGAGTTACTCCAGCCAGGCTTCCCACTTCAAATTCTGTAGGCTGTGGCTTCTCCAAGTGTGGTCCAGGGGACGGCAGCATCATCGTCACCTGGAACCTGTTAGAAATGAGGAACCTCCGGCTCCATCCTCAATGGACTGAATGAAAATCTGCTTTATTCAGTGGTTCTCCAGGTGATTCACGTGCAAAATGAAGTTGAGAAGCCTGACCTCTGCCAGAGGCAGTCTCTGGTCTCTGTCCAGGTTGACCTTGAACCTCAAGGGATGCCTGTAAGGCTCTCTGAAGTTCTTGGAAAACACTCTATCTACATCTACCGTGAACTTCTCTAGCTCAGTGCCATCCAGCTGGGAAACCTTATTGCAGGAACCCCTAATTTCTATGAGACCTTTTTCCAGGTGCCATCATTGCTTGGTCTGGAAGAGGGGCGCTTTCATTTCTTTCTCCATAAATAAAGAGGAGAAAAATCCAGAACTTTCCTCTGGAAGCCTAAAGTCACTGCCTTCCTGACCCTCTGAACAAACTGCAGTCTTTTGCCTAGAATGGCTAGGTTAAGGGCAAGAGGGGAGGACCAAAGGACCAGCTGTCATTCAGCAAGGTTTGAAGGGAGGTGTCGGACAGATTCACAGGTGCTCTTATCAGAATGATAATTGAAAAGTTATATTCTTCCCTTTACAGGGAAGAATATAACATGAAATGTGGTCTAATTTTGGAAATTCTTTTCACATGATAAAAATGCCAACGTTGGTTAGAATAAATGAAGTGTAATTTATAGGCTATGTTATTTAGACTACCACTTGTAGTGAAAAGAACTAAGATAGTTGGATAAAACTGAAATAGAAAAACATCTTGAGAGCATCTGACAAGAGTCGGGTAGCAGGGAGGTAAGCAGAGCTCAGAGCTGTTTTTGAATTGCCTGCAGGGCAAACCTGGGGTTCACTTACCATGGGCTTGAGGTACAGAAATGAAAGGATCTCCTAAGAAAAGGGGTCTAGTAGGAGACCCCCCACATTGAGCTTAGACTTTTAAGGACTGAGATATCCCCAGAGTAAGTCCGTAACCAAGCCCGCCCCACCCATACCTCAATTGCCATTTCTACCCCTGCCTCTCCTCAGAAGAGGTTGCTTTGAGTTGGTGGGAAGGGAGGAAAGTGGGGAAAAACTTTGCTGTGGTCTAGGGAACCCCAGGTGCCTTTTTAAAAAACAAAATATACTCATTTATTTTTAAGTATGTTACTTGAAATTAAATGTATTATTCATATACCTTACATTATGCTATGTAAACTTGGAGTCATCTAATTTTTCTTCTGTATTAAAATGGCTTTTAAGTGAGTCATGGTAATAATCTTGGATATAATAATATTTATCACTCTTTTGGGGGGCAGTAGATTGATTGATTGATTTTTTATTTATTCTTGATTGTGATTTTTCCTCCATTACTATTTGGTTCTGTTATACCTCCCTCTTCCCAGCAATTATACAACATGCTACTGTAGTAGCACTGGACCACTGTAGTCCATGTCCATGAGTCCTTTTTCCTTTTTGCTCAATCCCTCCACCCCCTAACCTCCCCTCCACTCAGCTGTCATCCTGCTCTCCATTTATGAGTCTGTCCCCATTCTCCTTTTTGGTTCAGTTTGTTCATTAGATTCCACATGTCAGTGAAATCATGGTATTTTCCTTTCTCTGACTGGCTTATTTCATTTAGCATAATGTTCTCCAGGTCCATCTATACTGTTGCAAAGGCTAAAAAGTTTTTAAAGGTTTTATTTATTTGTTGTTAGAGGGGAAGGGAAGGAGAGAGGGAGAGAAATATCAATGCGTGGTTGCCTCTCATGTGTCCCCTGCTGGGAACTGGCCTGCAACCCAGACATGTGCCCTGGCTGGGAATCAAACTGTGATCCTTTGGTTTGCAGGCCTGCGCTCAATCCACTGAGCTACACCAGCCAGGGCAAAAATTTCTTTTTTATTGCTTAGTAGTATTCTATTGTGTAAACATCCCATAGTTGTTTTATCCACTCATCTACTGATGGACACTTGGCTGCTTCCATATCTTGGCGATTGTAAATAATGCTACAGTGAACATAGGGGTGCTTATGTTGTTTCAGATTAGTGTTTTGGGTTCCTTTAGATGTATTCCCAGCAATGGGATCACTGGGTCGCAAAGGCAGATCCATTTTTAATTTTTGAGGTATCTCCATACTGCTTTCCACAGTGGCTGCACAGTCTGCATTCCCAGAAATGGTGCAAAAATGCACCCCTTTCCCCACATCCTTATCAGCACTTGTCTGTTGATTTATTGATGATGGCCATTCTGACAGGTGTGAGATGGTACCTCATTGTGGTTTTAATTTGCATTTCTCTGGTGATTAGTGACATTGAGCATATTTTCATTTGTCTATTGGTCATCTGTATGTACTCTTTGGAGAAGTATCTACTTAGGTCCTTTGCCCATTTTTTAATTGGGTTGTTTGTTTTTTTTATTGTTGAGTTTTGTAAGTTCTTTATAAATTTTGGATATTAACCCCTTATCAGAGGTATCGGCAAACATGTTCTCCCATTCTGTGGGTTGCCTTTTAATTTTGTTGACGATTTCCTTTGCTGTGCAAAAACTTTTTAGTTTCATATAGTCCTGTTTCTTTCTTTCTTTCTTGTGTGTCCCTTGTTTGGGGAGATATATCTGATAAAATATTACTATGAGCAATGCCTGAGATTTTGCTGCCTATGTTTTCTTCTATGATTTTTATGGTTTGGGGTCTAATATGTAAGTCTTTAATCCATTTTGAATTTATTCTTGTGTGGTATAAGAAGGTGGTCTGCTTTCATTTTCCTGCACATATCTGTCCAATTTTTAATGCCATTTATTGAATAAACTATCTTTAGCCCATTGTGTATGCTTGCTTCCTAGATTGAATATTAGTTGACTATAAAAGTGTGGGCTTATTTCTGGGCTCTCTATTCTATTCCATTGATCTATGTGTCTGTTTTTATGTCAGTACCATGCTGTTTTGATTACTATGATCTTATAGTATAGTTTAATATTAGGTAGTGTGATTCCTCCACCTTTGTTCTTTCTCGGGTCACTGTTGCTATATGGGGACTTTTGTGGTTCCACATAAATGTTTGTTCTAGTTCTGTGGAATACGTCATCGGAGTCTTCATAGGAAGTACGTTGAATCCACAGATCACTTTGGGTAGTATGGACATTTTAATGATGTTAATTCTTCCTAAGCATGAACATGTTATGTGCTTCCACAATTTGTATCTTCTTCAGTTTCTTTCTTCAGTATCTTATAATTTTCTGAGTACAGGTCTTTCACATCCTAAGTTAGGTTTATTCCTAGGTATTTTATTCTTTTTGTAGCATGTTCCATGTGCACTTGAAAAGTATGTATATTCTGCTGCTTTGGGATGAAATGCTCTGAAGATATCAATTAAATCCATTTGATCTAGTGTGTCGTTTAAGGCCACTGCCTTCTTGTTGATTTTCTGTCTGGAAGATCTATGCGTTGAAGTCAATGGGGTGTTAAAATCCCCAACTATGACTGTATTTCTGTAGATCTTTCCCTTTATGTCCATCAGGATTTGCCTCACATGTTTAGGTGCTCTGATGTTGGGTGTGTGAAGGTTTACTAGGGTTATATCTTGTTGGATTGCTTCCTTTATCATTATGTAGTGTCCTTCTTTGTCTCTTAGTATAGCCTTGGTTTTAAAGTCTATTTTGTCAGATATAAGTACTGCTATTCCACCTTTGTTTCCCTTTCCATTTGCATGAAATAGCTTTTTCCATCTTTTTACTTTTAATCTGTGTGTATCTTTTGATCTGAGATGTGTCTCTTTGAGGCAGCTTATATATGGGTCTTCTTTTCTTATCCAGGCCTTCTTAATTTAATTTGAGGTGGTTCAGAGTGAGCTGTGATTCTTCCAGGCACCTGGAAGAATCAAATGCAAATCCTCTTTGGGAGAAGCCTAGTTTTCAAAGAACTCCCTTTTAAGTCTTTCAAAGATGATGCTCTGTAGGGCCTTTATTCCTTGTAAGGGTTCCTGTGTCATGTAAAATGTAATATAAATGTATATGTTTTTCTCCTGTTAATCTGTTTTATGTCAGTTTAACTTTCAATCCCAGCCAAGAGCACTTTAGAGGGCAGAGCTAACAATTTGCTTCCCCTACACTAACATTTGGTTTTTGTAATTCATTTGATGCCAGTCTTACAGTTTAAAAATATTTTTGTCTTTATTTCCATTTTAGAAAATCATAAAACTGAACATGGCCTCATATTTTTTGTTTATTCTAATTTCTTCCTTTATAAATTAACATTTTTGACCATTTTCTTTTTTCTAATTAATTTGTAAGACACACAGCAGTAGTAATTCTGGGTCCATCACGTGTGTTAGTAAATGTTTTCCTGAGTCTGTCAAGCTTTTATTATTGTGGTATTTTGTTTTTATTTTGGGTGCCAGGAAATATTTAGTATCTATGAAACTTCATTTTCTTCTATGTTTTCTGGCTTGCTGTCAAGTTCAGAAAGACTTTTTTTACTCTTTTAAAAAGCGTTTATTTGTATTTTGTTAGACTTCGTACATTTATTTAAAAAATCAAACACATTTAATTTATGAAATTTAAGTTTTCTCCTAAGATAGCCAGTTGCCACAAATTATTTAGTGGCTAAAGTTTTCTGAAATCCCACATTTATTATGCATTAAGTTCCCTTAACACTTGAGCTTGTTTTGGGGATTTCCTGCGCGGCCCCTGGGCGGTCGGTCTGTCTTTTCTTGCCCAGCACCACCCGGGTTGTTGGGGCTGTTATTGGCCAGTGCATGGTGTTGCTCTCCAACAGCAGAAGTGTGTGTCCTCTCGGAAGCACTTTCCTCTCTTTTCCTCCCCAGCCTTTCGTAATTTTTGTCATGGTCTTTGCAGATAAATTTTAAGCTGATTTCTGTTAAATTCTAAAGTAATCCTGTTGGGATTGGGATTGGGTTTACACGCCATTTATAGTTCATTTTAAAAGAATTGACAGCTTTACAAGACCAAATCTGCCCAGATACAAGGTAGGTCTTTTATTCAATAATTCTTTTCTATTTCTTGGTAGAGTTTTATAATTTTATTACCACATATTTCCTTTTGAATTTTTGTATTTGTTACTTTTTTGTTGTTAGTTGATGCTGTAAATGTGGTAGATTTTTCACTGTTTATTGTTGGTATATAAAAAGACTGATTGCATTTTAGTATATTTATTTTGAAACTAACTACCTTATGATTCTCTTAATAGTTCCATTTTTCCATTTGTTTTCCTGGGGCTCACAGGTATACAATTATATTAGCTGGAAATAATAATAAGTATATACCTTTTATTTCATTTTCTCGATTAACTGCATTGTCTTGAATGTTCAGAACAAAATTAAATAATTGTGATCATCTAAGTTATCCTTATCTTATTTCTGACTTTAATAGAAATGCTTACATTATTTATTCACTAAGCACAATGCTGGCCTTAAAGTTATGATATGTATTGTTTTATACTATTCAGGCAGCGTGCATACAATCCTACATTGCATTTCTTTAAAAGTCAGTCTCAGGAATAGATTTGGAATTAAATAAGTGTTTTGACAGCTAAGAGAGTTTATTACATTAATCTATTCACTAGTATCAAATTATCCTTACAGTCTTGAATGAATAAAACTTCTTCACAATTTACTCCCCTTCCAGTATCTCATTCAGTTGTATTTCCTAGTATTTTGTTTAGGACTTTTTCATCAATATTCCTCAGTGAGATTGGCCAGTAGCTTTCTTTTTGTTTAGTTATATCTGGCAGTAATGTCATGTTGCTTGTAACATATATTTGGAGTATTTCCTTTCTCTTTAAACTGTTCCAGGACTCAGTAGATGAAGCTATTACATACAGGACTTTAAAGCTTGCTCACAAAATGATTCTACCAGGTAATTTTTGAATTACAGTTTGCATTAACTATTATTTTGTATTAGTTTCAGGTGTGCAGCACAGTGGTTTGACAATCATGTACTTTGCAAAGTGTTCCCCTGATATTTCCAGTACCCACCTGGCACCAGACATAGTTATTATAATATTACTGACTGTATTCCCTATGCTGTACCTTACATCCCTGTGACTATTTGTAACTGACAAGTCATCCGTCTCAATCCTTCACCTTTTCACCCACCCCCCCCAGACCCCCTCTCCTCTCCTACCAGATTTTTTTTGACAGATGGCTTTTTAAAAATGTTTTCATTTTCTTTTGGCTTTGGTTTCCAATTACAAAAGACTTTTCAATCTAATTTTATTAAAAGTCTTTGCTCATGCTTTTATATTGCTCTGTTAAAATTTTTATCTTTAGTTAATTTTGTGGTTGTTCTTTAAATATATATTATATTTGGGGTTAAACGCTAGTCAAATGCTTTATGCTAATATTTTGATAAAGAATGTCTTTCTCAAACAGCATAAGTTGGACAAACAACATAACTTGGTTGAGTCGGCCGCAGCTGAGGGAAATTTTATTTACTGATGGCAGCTACTCTGATTTTATAGTTGAATATTATTGTACAGTATGAAACCTCCCCTAGGTTTAAAGGGCTCAAAGAATCTTTGCCTCTTTTAGGAAATTGGAAAAAAATTATTTTTATGTCCTTTTGAGATGCACGATTATCCAAATCACCGAATTTCCCGTTTCCTCTCCTACACCAAGAAGACAGGTGAGTCCTCTGCAGGAATCTCTCTTCATGTAACAAAGACTTTATGGGCAGCTTTGTGAAGACCTGCCTGACTTCTGTGGGGCAGAAGCTAGTGGACGATGCGCCATGGGAGCTAAGAAACATCACCTCGTAGCGGAAAGAGGCGAGAGTGAGAGAGGTCGAGGACAAGGGACGGCATCCTCTGACGCCAAGATCTGAACTGACCACAAATCAGATGAGCAGCAGAAGGCTGATTTTTCTAGCCACACTCTCTCCACCTTCCTCTTGCAGCCAAGGCCCCGCTTTCTAGGAAAGCCTGAGTGCGTCTAGAGTCTCTGTGCGGACTTCCTCATCAGTCTAACTTTCACACCAGACTGTGCGGTGAGTGCTTTCTGCTGTTTGGTGTTACTTATAATGATGAAAACACAATTTTCTAAAGCCGAAACAGAGTATTTATGAAATGAATATATTTTGTATTGAAATTTAAATGACTGAAAAATGTAATTAGAATCAAAATGCTTTTTTTTAAAAAAAGTTTTATTCTCATTCAAGGACCCATTCATTGACTTTTAGAGAGGGGAGAAGGAGAGGCGAGAGAGAAAGAGAGAATGAAATATCAATGTGAGAGAGAAACATTGACTGGTTGCCTCCTCTCTGCACCCGACTGGGGATCAAACCTGCAACCTAGGTACATTTCCTGACTAGAAACTGAACTGGTGACCTTTTGGTGTACAGGATGACACTCCAACCAACTGTGCCACACCAGCCAGGGCCAAAATGCTTTTAAAGATATATTAGATCTGGGAATTTGGCTTAGGAAAATAATCAGAAATAAGATAAAGATTTATGTACAAATCAGTTTATCTCAACATGATCTCTGCAGCCTTTATAAAGCCATTCTATGTAATTGGTTGGAAGGATGTGGGTAGGTGATGGATGTGAAAGAAAAGTTGAACATCTACTTCTTGCAAGAGACAGGTCCAGGGCTTTGGTGGGGGACTCCTTGAGGAATGAATGGTCATTACAGGGCATCACCATCAGGATGAACCAGCTGCAAATGCTTCCCATCCTTTTCTCACTTTACTCGAGATACAGATATCTGGGAAGGAGATTCCAAAAAGCGTTCCTTGGGCCCTGTGCCCACCATTTGGCCAGGGGAACACAGATACCTCAAGGGAAAAGTTTTACCAAGACTTGAGGGAAGAGGGAGTGATAGCAGGAACTGGCCATCCCTGGGACATAACGAACTGTGTTCCCAGTCTCCTTTGAGGCTAGGCAGGGACTTGGTGACTAAATTCTGGCCAATGGAATGGGGCAAAAGTCACGTCTGCCCCTACCAGCTCTGGTTGATTGAAATTCCTGCAAAGTCCTCTATACTTTCCCTCTGTCTCCCACCCTCGGGCAGGATGTGGAAGGGCCAATGTAGGGGGCCCCAGAGGCCCCAGGGGATGTCAAATCCACCATGAGAAAGGGGCTGAGTTTTTACATCACTGCAGGAAGGCCATCCACTGAACACCCCACTGGACATGGCATGAATGAGAGATCAATCTTGAAGACATTAACCAATTAAAACACCAAGATTGGGGAGCTGGTCAGTGCCAGCAGTTAGGCTGCCCTAATAGTCAGGATGAATGTCGG
This sequence comes from Sturnira hondurensis, assembly GCF_014824575.4. Lineage (NCBI taxonomy): Eukaryota > Metazoa > Chordata > Mammalia > Chiroptera > Phyllostomidae > Sturnira > Sturnira hondurensis. Next base: position 2,653,030 of record NW_028078194.1, on the reverse strand, counting down.
GCAGGCCAAAAAAACGGGTTCCACTTCAATTTCTGGGCTGGCATTTATTTTTTTAAGTTTATTTATTGATTTTAGAGACACAAGAAGAGGGGGAGGGAGAGAGAGAGAGAGACAGAAACATTGAATTGTTGTCCCACCTATCCATGCATTCTTGCATGTGTTCTGACTGGGGACCAAACCTGCAACCGTGGTAGGACACGAGATGCTCTAACTGGCTGAGCTACTCAGCCAGGGCTGTACTTACGCTTTAAAAGCACAGCGAGGAGGTTACATAGACTACTGCAGTATTTCTTGTGTCTCTAATCTAATTCCCTCACATAGCTACGCCCACACCTTGTCCTCCAAAACTCAGAAAACCCCTCTGCAGGCCCAGCTCGCATACCTCTTGTTCTTCAGCTTCACTTCTTTCCTCCCAAGTCTGCATCGCAAAAGCTCAAAGAAGCGTCTGGTGGAAGAGAACAGAACGACTCTGGGTGGGTTGGAAGAGAGAGTAAAGAAAAGGGGAAAGCCTGGGAAAATTCCTACATTACTAATATTGTAACATTTACAGCAGTGGAAATTTGGAAACCGCCTAAACATCAAACCATAGGAAAATGGTTAATTTATGGCATGCTTGTTATTTATTGGTGATGTGAATAGGATAGACTTAGTTCCTATGCTCATGGAGCTTATAGTCAATGGGAATATTTTACAGCCATTTATAGCAAACGCTCTTTAGAAATATAGTTAACAATAAGAAAAGTAATGGCACAGTTTTGAGTGAAAAACTCCAATTAAGAAACTGCATATATGGTAGTAAAATCCTAACTAAAAAAAGCATCTAGGTAAGTTCTTGCATATGTATATATGTACATATATGTCTGTGTATGCATATTAAACTGTTAAAAGTGGATATTGACATTACAAGTGATTTTTACTTTTTAAATAATTTCTTATATTTTTAAAATGTTAATGGTAAGTACATTTAAAATATTAAATATAGTTTACAGATCATTTGTATCCCTTTCCTTATAATTTTCTGCACTTTCCAAATGCCAATAGAATGTGTAATTAAAAAAACCATCAGTCAATTCACAGTCTTTGATATCACTGTGTACTGAGAAACTGCCACCGTGGCTTCCTGATTTCATAAATGTTTGCCTCCAGTACACATATTCAGAGTGGACTATTATCAAAGAATAATTTGCATATGCTTACCTTGACTGGGTCACCATGGATTCTAATGAAATTGAGCTTGCCTGCCCTTCAAAATTCAAGCACTAGAATTTCATCATGTGGCTTTAAGCAAGCAAATTTATATACTTGAAATATGAGGATGAACTGATTAACAACACTGCAGTTCTGTTCAAATGTATATAGTAAATTCCCTGTGCCTTTCTCTTGTCAATACAGACATCATAGAGATATTGAAATATAATTTACATTATGTGTAAAGAAAATGATTTTCACTTAATACAGCACAATGCCATTGAATGTTAACCCCATGGCATAAGTCTCTCCTTGAACTACCAAATACAGCAGAGAGGAGTGAGTGAATTATTGGCAGTGATTTTAATTTAGATTACTAAAACATTTCCATAGACGTAGAAGTCTGAGTTGATTAAAATTTAAACTTATCTGATTATAGCACTTATTATATTATGGTTGAAGTTACAGGAAAGTACTTCAATTGATGGGATAATTATGAATTAATAGGGAAGGATATGACATAGAAAATTCATTTCAATTATTTAAGAGATCACTGTATGAAGGATATTAAGACACAAAATTGTCTTGACATTGTATCAAGTCGTCAGGCGCAGCTTTAGAGATGAGTAACTTCATGCTGCCTGTGATGCCTAATTATTTTCTGACACATTGTTCACTTAAATGAAGAGATAAAAAGATAAAGACAATATATGAAAATTCGGCTAAAAGAAATAGTTGTCCAATTGAGTATTAACAGAAATGTGTCTCAAGCTCCTTTTCGTGGTTGTTTCTAGAGAGGTCCTCAACAAAGGTGTCATGTGGTGTCCTAAACGGGCCTTCTTCTACAGCGACCCTTAACTACGATGTTCTGTAGTTAGACTTCCTGATTAATGAGGCTGATTAGTGGACAGTTCCACGTGTAAGGCACCGACATCTGTGGAAGATGTTTAACAGTGATTGACATTTTCAGCTTAAATTCAATCGGGGAGTTACACTTTTTGCCCAAGAGCTAAAAACTGAAACCTTTCTTTAGGCTATAAAATGAATCAGAAGGTGGGCTAAACATTGATAGGAGAGCTAGAGAGCATCGTTTTGGGGGGAGGGGGTGGGAAATCCATTTAAATGTCTTCTTGCACATTCAAACGCATGAGTTAACTGTATTACAACACTGTACGTGGATGTTGTTACAAATTGGGATCATTCTGGTAGAATCGTGGGCATATCTATATAGGCATGTATTAAAGAACCCTTCCATTTTTTGTGACAGACAGGTGTCTATTCTGGGTGAACACTCATTGACTGTAGGTGTAGAGACTTTGGGAGTCGCAAGTGGAGAGGCCAGTTGTGAAGCTCTTCACCTCACGAGCAGCGCTGCCCTGGTCAGTCTTGGCTGCTGTGCGTCAGTGGAACAGTTCTCAGTTCCCAAGGACAGCCTGGTGTTGGACGATGTGGAAGCTTACGTTTCTAATTGCTCTTGCTACCCTTTCTTCAGATTTCATCCCTTTTTCAGGCACCTGGGGGAAGTTAAGTTTTGAATCAGTTGATAATGTCAGGCATGGCTATAATGAGTTTTTTCCACAGAGATTACTGAGAATAAAATTTTTAATTATATATTTTTAAAATATTTACTGATTTTAGAGAGAGAGAAAGGGAGGGTGGGAAGAAGAAGGAGAGAGAGACAGAGAGAAAGAGAGAGACAGACAGACAGACACCGATTTGTCGTTCCACTCATTTATGCATTTATTGGTTGCTTCTTGTATGTGTTCTGACCAGAAACTAAACCTGCAACCTTGGTGTATCAGGACAATGCTCTAACCAACTGAGCTCCCTGGCCAGGGCCTTTATATTATATTATTTAGATCTATGAGAATATAAGATTGGCTGTCAGGTTTTTCAGGGTAGAGGTAGGTCCCTCCCTCCTTTCCTCCTTTCCTTCCTTTCTTCCTTCTCTTATTCCATATAGGATTTGAGAATGTTTCTAAGCCCTCCTAAGCTGCGTGGCTATAAAGAGGAGAGACACGCTGGATCTATTTTGGTGTCTTATTTCTGCCAATACCTTAGGGAGGCAGAAAATGACTCACGCTTCTTCAGCATTTCTGCTCTTCTCGGATTAGGGTTCACATGTCGCAGTGAGGACAGGAAGACAGGAGTCCTAAGTAGAGATGTTTACTATGAGACCTTGGACAAGTCACTTGTATTTTTTACCTACGTAAAAGGAAATATAATGGGTCTGCCTCAGGGTATTTCTGAAGCATCAAAGAGAATATCACTATGAAGTGCTGTACTTTTATCAAGATTTGGTAGTATATTCCACTGATGCATTTGTGGAATAGAAATACAAGAAAATGTTGTGTATCTTCCCTTTCGGGGGAAGAGTGCTTCATTTTTACTTAGACACGGTGAGTCGCTGAATACTTCATCGTTTTCTTAAACTGGCACTTTAAAGGAAGATGTATAATAATAGTAAGTAGCAGTTTTGGGCTCCTATTATATGCTTGATGTTTAAAATGGGCTATTTTGTTTAAGCTTGAAAACAGCCTGATCATCCAGATTCTATTATCTTCATTTTTATGTGGGAAAACTGAGCCTTAGAGAGACTAAATCACCGGTCCAAGGTCTCGTAAGGGGCAGAGACAGGATTCAAACCGACTTGCATCTCCATGCTCGAAACACCAAACTTCTCTGCGCGTGCACTGTGGTTTGTCATCAGAATGTGCTCAATACCTAAACTCACAGAGTGTCTGGTGAAATATATCCTTATAAGGGCATTTTTACTCCTCTTTACTTGTTTAAAACTTATCAGGAACAAAAAATAATGAAAATAGGGAGGAAAAAACCCTTCATAGTCAATAAAAACAATATAAAATGGTCAAAAGTCCAACCTGTCATCTGTGAGCCACACTGTATTCTGGACCGAAAGGGGTACATGGCAGCAGGAGCAGCCAGATTTCCCTCAACTGACCCAAATCCACAGACCCACCCTGCAGTTCTTCAGAGTCCCAGGATGTGTGTGGCTGTGGCAGGACCCAGTTTGTGAAGTGCGGGCACCTCTCTGGAGACCCTGATGCCCCTGCGGAGACCCGGGTTAATCGTTCTCAGTGGTGGGGAGGGCACCTCTGAGTGAGAAACCTCACTGACCCTCTAATTATTGTCTAAATCCATCCCACAAGCCCCAGGATAAGGAGAGCAAAAATACATTAAATACAATTTTAAAAAGAATGCAGTATTCACCTAGTCACAACATAGAAAGAACCTGATTGATTATTAAGCCTCAGAGAGAAAGGGAAGGACCTACTCCTAGGGCATTTGGACTCCCACTTTTGAACTTGGCCTCCGGCAGGTTGCTGTAGCCGAGAGCACTCTCTCTCCCTGCGCTCCCTCCCAGCACCTTCTCAGTTCCTGTTCTGAATCAGTAGAAGCTTCGCAATTCCTAGTTCTCCAGGAATGGCAAGAAGAGGCACTTGGAAGGGGCAGAACAGTCAGAGCTGTGATTTGAATTTTTGTTCTGCTTTTTGCTGGAAATGTGAGTCAGGAGGATGAAAATGGGTTGTGAAGAATTATGTAAACGGAGCCATTTCTAAACAGAGCTGGGGCTGCCTTGCTAGAGGAGCTGCCTTGCGCATCCTGCTCCTCAAACCCTTGGAATGTTGAGACTGGTCACAAGCACCTTTGGCCTGGGCCGAAGCTACATGGTACTCAAAACGACTATTTGCAAAGCCAACAGGGAAGCAGACATTCTGACTACAGGACTGAAAATTAAAGGCATTTTTTAGAATTAGCACTACCATGTATACAGCTAAAGAATAAGTTAGCTTATTTGTATCTATGGAAATTCCTTCCTTAGCTTATTAACATCAGTAGAAAGTCCTTCCTTCTATGCAGGTAATTCTTTCCCTGTCTCATAAAACTCGGTTTCCACCTCCTAATCAGAACATGATTTGTTTTTCTGCCCAAATCAGTGCTTCTTGAATAGCTATTCTTTTGGATGTCAAATTAATGCTTGTTGCCTATGACTTTGGCCTTTTATTTTTAGGTTAACAGGGTAATCAGAGCCTAATTGCTTGTCTGATTAGTGGCACAGATTGGTCCCGACGTTATGCAACACTCAAACTCTGAATCCCAGTATTAGCATTTCCTAGACACTGAATTCTGCCTCCTGTGTAATCCTGAGTGTGAGTCATCCCCTTCTCCCTCTCCCAAGCATCCCATTCAGTTCCACATCTTTTGGTTCTAACTAATGCTGGACCTGTTTATCCCTGGGTTTATTATTCACCAACTGTCTTCATTACTTTCAATATTTCACTGGGGAGGAGGAAAATATTCCCCTGTGACGCTGAGCCACACTGAGCCGAAGTGTTGCCTTTGTGAACTTTTACTCCTGTGGAAGGCTCAGAAAAGACACGGGTCTGCTTCTTGCTGGGAGTGATCCACAGGAGAGGCTGTGTATGTTCCAACCGCTTGTAGTTTATACATGTTATCAGCAAAGAATGTTGGAGATGAACACTATTTTGAAGTGGATGAAGAGGTCCAGGTGGCTGCTTCCTTTCATTCTGATGAAAACTGTGAGCATACATACCAGAGCATCTAGCCCACCATGAAGGTCATCGCAGACTTGGTGGAACTGTGTCCACAGCCAGATATCTGAATTTGCATTGTCCTTCTCCCCCTCCCGCATTTAGTCCTTCACTAATAGTTGGCCCCATTTGAAAAAGAATCACTGTTTTTATTTTAAAAGAAGTAGAAAAAATACATCACAAAACGAATCATCTCCCAAAATGGGAAGGGTTCAGAAAAGTAAGCCTGTATATATATATTTTTAAAAAAATCACAATGAGTTTTGATAAAGGGAGCTGAAAGGGTTCTGAGACTATAATACATCAAACAGAAAATGAATAGTGTTTGTAGAATCTTGGAAGAACTTTGCAAGAAAATGAAGTCATTGCAGACACAAAAACACTTTAAAAGCAACAAGAATTAAAGTAAACAATGCAGAAAACACAGCCAGCGAAATGAGTGCTGGACAGGCTTGAGGAATCACAAAAACAAAATGGAAAATACAAAGATATTAAAAAGAGTATAAAAATGTGATCAGACTGGAAGATGGAAGAAGCCTAATCAACATAAGTATAATTGATTTTCTGAAGAGGAGAATGGAAGAAATGGAACAAACATTTATGCATTGAAGGAATGTTTATTGCATACACATTATCTAACTCTAGACATAGGGGGAAAATTATTGAACAAAAATATATAGAAGACAGCTTTCCTGAACTGAATAAATAAAACATGGGATTGCAGATAAGAAGACAGACCTGCTGAATACTGACTTTTGTACTCAAGACCGCCAGGGAGCTAATCAACCAGAGAAATGGATCTCGGTCTCTGTGCGCTTAGCTCCTCATCTGTTTGCCATCTACGTGGGTTTGTCCCACGGAGCCAGCTCTCATTGCCTTGAGAGTCACTGCTCTTATTGCTCTTTGGGCTGTAGTCCTGGAAGCGACCTGCTCTCACTAGGAAATATCCTTTGTCTACTGGTGGCCATCAGTTTTCCGTTCATTTGTTCTCTCTGTTCCCTCACGTTCCTCCTCTTTGCTTTCATGCTGCTCTCTGCCCCTTTCCTCCTTGTTCTCTCTCCACTTCTGCTGTTTGTGGTGCCCTGCTTTCCCTGCTCTGTCTTCAGTTTATTCTTTTTGGACTTTCTCCTCTATTTTCTCACTCGTATGATGAGACCATTCGTTGCACTTGTAAGGAGAGCCTTGTCATTTTGCCCAGGAAGGACTGACATAGTGAGCCATGCCACAAGACTTGGTCTCCTCCCCAAATTTCCTCTATTCTGGTGCTCAGCAATAACTGAAAGAGTCTTTAGTAGAAGCTACAGAGCATGAGATCAAGGAAGGAAGGTTGTGAGGCTGGTCCAATGGCCAGTGGCATAGGAAGTGGCCCACAGGAATATCCCATAGGCGCTCTCTCTTACACGTGCCTTCTTTGTGGAGGTGCGCTTGCAGAGATGTTACTGTACGTCCCTGGACCAGGACCCCTGTGCTTTTGACTGAGTCCTCCCATTATTTTTGAGAATTCCTAGGGGCGTTCTTACACATGGTCACGTAAACTCCTCCATCCCTACTGTTCTGGACTCATCGGTGTTTGCTTCCCAAGAGGCCCCTTGAGGGAGAGACTTCTCTAATGGCACTGCTGCCATTACCTCTGTCCAAGTGGTGTTGACAAATTCCCTGGAATACCCCCAGTCATCCTTATCACGGGTGCAGATATCACTCAGGGCAAAGAGGGCCGGATTTGAGACCAGCATCATGCCGTGGTCCTATTTCTGTAGGCGGTCCTCTTGGGTGATTTTGCAAAGAATAACTTCTTCAGTCTTCAGTAAAAATAAGCAAGCAGGCAAACAAATTATTCCTGTGAAAATCAACCTGGAAGGCCACCCACCAGAATTCTACTATTAGTTCAGGCTCTAATCCTGAATTGTTTCATAATGGAGTAAGTTAAATGCCATAGATTGGACCCAACTCTTCAGAAAATTAACAAGATTTTGGATTTAAGTTATCTAGAATGCATTATCTCAATCTGACTATTTTGAAATGTTACAAGCAGGGGTAAACAATTGACAAAACCCAAAAAGATGTGTAGTGAAGGCACTGGTTTATTTTAGTTGCCTTTCCTCTTGTCATTCTAAACATTTTTTAATGCATGAGTACAAATTAGTGGAAAATTCTTTGTTTTTTGTCTGCCTAGAAATCTTTTGGTTTCAACCTCATTATTGAAAAAATATATTTTTAGATATGGCATTCTAAGTTGACAGTTACGTCTATCAGCACTTTGAAGATATTGTTCTATAGTGATGGGAGCTCTATTGTCGCTGTTGGGAAATAATGTAATTATGGTCAGTTACAGTCAATTTTGCTTTTTCTCCTAATGGTTTTAAGACTTTCTTGTTGTCTTTAGAATTACTGTACTTTGTTCATGTTATGTTGGGGTGTGTGTATCCTGTTATTTGCCAGTCTTCTTGAGTCTGGGATGGGTGTATTTTATCTGTTCTGGAAAATTCTTAAACATTGTATTTTAAAAATATTGTTTCTCTCTTCTCGATTCCTATTCATGAATTCCACTTTTCATGTTTTCATTTCTTTGTGCTATACCATGGCTAATTGTTTCTCATGTAACTGCTAGTCACTGACTTCTAGTCACATCCTCTCTTCCTATCATCTAATTTGTTGTTCAGTCTGAATACAAAGTTTTTTGTGTTCAGTTATTCTAGTAGTCCTTTTTTGTATTCAAAACCTCCCCTTTTTTAAAAAGATGCTGTTGAGAGAGTTTTAAAAAAACAAGCCACATTCTGGGAGGAAACAATGCAAAACACATATCTGATAAAGGCCCCTATATCCAAATATAGGAATAACTATTAAAACTCAACAATAAAAAAGACAAACAGCCCAATTTAAAAAATGGAAAAATATCTAAACAAGCAGCACCTCACTAAAGAAGACACACAGATGACAAATAAACATATGAAAAGATGCTCCACAGTATAAGTTATCAGGGAGATGCAAATTAAAGTTAATTAATCTTTTCCTTGGGAGTTACTGTTTTGTGTATCTGGTTTAAGAAGTCTTTTTTCATCCTTAAGCCATGAAGTTATTCTCCTACATTATCTTCCAGAAGCTTTATTTTTAGCCTGTGCATTTAGCTCTACATTTTGCCTCGAAATAATTTTTTCTCTCTGTGGTGTGAAGTAGGGGGTCATGTTTCATTTACTGTATTGAATATGTGGACTTCTAATTGTTCTGGGACCAGGTATTACAAACCATATCCTTCCCCAGCACTCTGAACTGTTATCTTTGTCGTGTTATCAAATTTCTGTAAATGTATGGGTCTGTTTTGAGCTCTCTATTCTTCTATTGTCCTATATTTTTATTTTTCATCAATATTACAGCCTACATTTTAAGAATTGACTTTACTTTTTGGGCCGATTTTGGTCCATAGCAAAATCGAGTGGAAGGAACAGAGATTTCCCATATCCCCCCTGCCTCTAAGCACACGTAACCTCCCCTGTTATGACGTCTTCCTCGTGAGTGGTACATTTGTTACGATCGCTGAACCAAAATTCACACATTGGTTTTACTGAAGTCCATAGTTTACATCATGGTTCAATCTGTGTGTTGAAGAGTTCTATGAGTTTTGACAAATGCATAATATCTTTCCAAGTGGTGGTACCATTTGTGTTCCTCCACCAGCAGTGAATAAGTGTCCCTGTTGCTCCACATTGTCACCAACATTTGGTGTTGTCAGTGTCCTTCATTTTGGCTGTTTTTTAATAGGCGTGCAGTGGCATCTCACTGCTGTTTTAATTTGCATTTATTTCCCTGATGTCATATAATGTGGAGTACTCTTTCATATGCTAATTTTCCATCTGCGTATCTTCTTTGAAAAGGTGTTTGTTAAGGTCTTCGGCCTACTTTTCAATTGGCTTGTTTGTTTTCTTATTGTGCACAATCTTATTTTATGTAACTTTCTAGCTTCATATATAAAGTTCTCCTGCCTTGTTTCTTGTATAAGCCTCCCCCTCCTTTAAAATAAATGACTAGGTTTGTTTTGCGGATACTTTGTTTAGGATGTCTTGCATCTATATTCATAAGTGAGGTTTGGTCTGTAACTTTATCTTCTTGCAATGTCTTTGTCAAGTTTTAATAATAGTTATTATGGCCTCATAAAATGAGTTTGATAGTGTTCACCCTTTGTGTATTCTTTGGTAATATTTTGCTGGGAAGTCAAGTTCCTATGAATGAATATAATTATGTATATGCATATACATATACACATATATGTATTTTGTCCAGGTTTTTAATTATAGACTTAGATTTTTCAAATTGTTATAAACTCTTCAGATGTTCTATTTCTTCTGTAGAATTTTTGTAAGTTTTATTTTTCTAGGAATTTATCTAATTCACCCCTTCTTTCCTTCACTAATATCTCCAAGAGGTGGTAAGTTTTCTTCTTTTTAAGCACACAGCCTTTGGTCGATATTCTATATTGTATGTATCATTTTTAGTTCATTAATTTCTCTTCATTATCTTCCATCTGCTTTCTTTTTAATTTGTGAGGGTTTTAATACTTTCTTGAGATGAATGTTTATCTCATTGATTTTCAGTCGGTCTTCTGTAATACATGCTTTAAAGCTATAAATTTGTCTCTAGTGTGTTCTATGAGTTGAGATGTTGTTTTAAATACAATTTAAATGACTTCCAACTACCACTTGATTTATTCTTTGTTGAAAGATTAATTGACTGTGGTATTTCTGAAATTGCAAACACATGGCAGTTGCCTTTCATCTTTTTGCTATTGATTTCCATGTGGAAATAAATGTTCGTGGAAATAATATTAGGTGATATTATCTTCCTCCAGTGAAGACCTAAATTTGCTTCTGCTAATCCTTAGGGATGTAGGAATTCAGGATAATCTTTAAAGATTGATATGATTCAGAGTTGAGCTGCAGTCTCTGTGAGAGCCTGTCGATTTCTGGGGAACTCCTGTTCCTTGGGTTTAGCTCCTCAGAGTCCTAGAACAAAGCTAGAGGCATTCACTAGTCTTCTCCTGTGACAGGCCAGGGCTTTCTGTAAGACCACTTAGCTTCCACCAATCAGTTACCTCCTGCAACTGGCAAATGTGTACATCAGAACGGCAGCCTTAAACACTCTGAGACCTCCAATTATCCCAGGATCTTTGCATCATAAGCCTCACTATCCCGCGAGCTCTAGAATGTCCTTAACCAGATATATGTCACATTTCACCTTGCCCTTCTAACTGTCCACTGTGGAAAGGTCTGTCTGCATCCCTTAGTCTGTAATTATTAAAAGTGGAAGTTTTATTTTGTTCTGTTTCATATCTGCCTAGTCAATTTTGTTAGTGATTTGGCCTTATACGTAAGAACCCTCTTTTATTTATTTAAACATACTCAACATTCTTATGTTCTGTAGCTGATCATTTCAATACTTGAAGTTTTATGGATTTAAGGGGTTTTTTTAGCTTTTGGCATTTTTTCCTGTGGTGTCTTTTACCTTGTGAGTTTAGGGATGTTTCATTGTGTTCCCCTATTCCTAGGAATTTTACCTTGAATTCTTTGAGTCCTGGGCTTAAAATATATTAACATAGAAAGCATTTTTCTTTTGCAGCTGATGGGCTCCTGGGAGCATAATGAACCGGCAAACACTTTAAACTAAAATTTTAGGTGGATTTTCCTGGTCTGCACAGATCATTTGAGCTGTGGTCTCAAATCTGCCTGATCATGAACTTGTGATTAGGAATTTCAAGGCGTGACTTTTCCCCAACTTCTCCAGTTGCCAAGGCCCAGAGAGCCAGGTGCTCCCGCGGTCTCCCTCAGGGGTGAGAGCCCCTCACGGCACTGGTGGTCGGGCAGGAGTTCCCGGCTTAAATGGGGACTCTGACTCCTCACCTATTCTCGTGGGGTGGTTTCCATTTTTCTTAAACCTGTTAAATCCCAGGCTCTAGACCTCCTGGGATTAGTAGTAGCTTTTTGCCTGCTTTTTAAATTTTTGTTGAGATATATAACACTGTAAATTTAAGGTTCGATACATTTATATATTGCAACGATTACTATAGTAGCATTACACTTTTGTCACGTCACATATTTATCATTTCCTTTTTTGTGTTGAGAACAATTTAGATTTAGTCTCTTAGTAACGTTAAAGTTGATAGTGCAGTTCCATGTACTGTAATCGCTGTGCTGTGCATTGGACTCCAGAACTCAATTACCTGCTAGTTGTAAGTTTGGACCCTTAACATCTCCCCAACCCCCCCTCCTCCACCCCCAACCCCTGGTAACCTCCATTCTACTCTGTTTTCACAAGTTCAGGTTTTTTATTCCACATATAAGTGATATCATAGCGTATTTGTCCTTCCTGGTCTGACTTAACTCACTTAGCATAATGCCTTCAGGATTCACTCATGTTGTCACAAATTTGTTCCTTCTATTGACTCTTAAAAATTTTTATTGTTGTTCAACTATAGTTGTCTGCATTTCCCCCTACCGCTCACCCCCACCCTGGCCATCCCCACCTCCCACCTTTGATCCTACCTTCCTTGGTTTTGTCTATGCATTTTTTATACATGCTTTTGACTCTTAAATATTTCACAATTCCCCACAAACCCAGCTATGAATTAAGAAGGGTTTAATAACTATTTCATCCAGAACTTTAAGTTTAAGGGCTGTTCCAGCAGTTTCTATAGAACCCTAGTCAGCCATATCACTGATATAGAAGTCTCCTCCTTGTCATTCTATACTTTGTGATGCTAAAGTGACTATTAATGATTGTTATGTTACATTTGTTATACACCACTCCTTCCCTGTTTGCATTTGCCTGGGTCTATATGAGTCAAATACATTTTGACTGATGGGGGGAATTAGCCACTAATCTGAATGTTTTGAATATTGCAACATGTCAAACAAGAATGATCAGATTCTTCACCACTAAAATGTACAGTGTTGTTTAGACATGCCAAACAACTATATCCTGATTTGCTGCTGTTGTTTTAGGTATATGAATAATTCATCTATTTTGGTTTTACTTATCTTGTCATCTCACTGGTGCTCTAGCTTTTGTTTAAAAATGCCAACCGCATTTAAAAGATAAGAGGCATTATTTTAGAACTAGGGGTGAGTAGAAGTGTACAGTTAAGCTACGGAGGCATGCAATTGGGATTATATTCAAGTCCTTTCTTGGCGTATTCTCATGAGGATGGGATTACACAGAGGGCGACGAAAGTATCACCGGTTACCCTGGTACATTACTGAAACTTTCATCTTGGAACATTAAAGAAAACCCAGAAACTGAAGAGTGGTGTAGGATTGTTAGGGAGTTTACTAACTGGGTGATTTGTGTTATAATTTGTTAATTCCATTTTAGCTACCAGGAGTCTCGTTCTAGTAATCAGATGACTCACTGACATATTGAGAAGCACCATCAACTAGGAGAAACAGAAGCAAACACTTTAGTTCGGGTGGCTCAACCAAGCTTCTTCCAAGAATTTTGTTCCGATGGTTTCTAAATAATGAGAGGTGCCAAGTTTATAGTAGTGGAGCCCATTGCATTTATTGTTCCACTTGTGGTACAAATTGATATAAAATTGAAACATGCCCGGTAATATCCATCCGAGGTCAACAAAGCACAGTGAGCACTCTAAGCTCTCACTGGTTTCCGCATACGTCTGTCATCCTTCTCGTGTGAAAATGACAGATGATAGTAATTCACCTTAAGAGGGAGGTGGTGGGGATTTGGGGATTGATAGATTTGGTCTAGACTACCTTCACTCTGCCAGTTGAGCTAACCCAACACCTCATCTGATGACAAAAGAGAAATAATAAACAAGCGTATGTTACCGTAGTGTTTTATAATTTACAAAGAGGTTTTTGTTTACCTTGTTTTGTGATCCTCCCAAGAGCTCCTGGAGGTTGGCAAGACAGGAATTAGGAATTTTTTCTTTTCTGAGTGAGGAAACCAAGGCTGAGAGAGATCGCACGACATAGCCAGACACTCCAAATACCCGAATTCTCAACCACGTGTCCCGTCCCTACACCAGTGTACTTATTGGGCAGGACTCCTACTATTGCTGGAAGAGAATCCAAATAGATGAGGGGAGGATCTTGGCCACATGCCTTTGACCAGGCCTGGGGCACAATTTTCTGAGACTCACATGTTACTACTTTGCAGAAATTCTCATGCTATTGTGACCTCTATATGCTTAGCCAATACCATAAGCATCAATTATTTTGGAACGAAACACATCAAAAACTTTTGCCAGCAAGTATTTGGTGAGTGTAATGAATGGATTGGAAAAGTGAGAGAGAGTGATACTTTGGGAGTTTATTATTTTGTCCTTTGTTTGGTTCTGTTGTTATTACTTAAGTTAATCTCATTTCCTTGCTTCTCAATGGTGTCAAGTTCTCTGGAATATTCCTCCCATACCTTGTCTTCTTTTCTTATCCTGCCATTGGATGAGAGTGGATGGAGGTGGTTAATATACTGGAGGGAGTCATTTTCGTCTTTCTCAGTGGCTGCATGGGCCTAGAGCACAGTGAAGTGACAAGCGGCATTCCTCGAAGACACCTGAGCAAGGTGAGTGTTCAGCAGCTCTTCCTTCCCTTGTGTGAAGACCTGAGCAGTCCCAGGAGCCGCTCTCCCATGTCCTCTCCAGGTGTGCCGTGCAGACCCATGTCCCAGAGGAGATTAGCTTCCTGGGACACTGAGTTAGGAAATGTCCATGAGAAAGGTGTGGAGTGGCAATAGAAGATAGCTCCGTGAGATTTGTCAAATTGTTGATTTCGCATGTTTAGACCAAAAGTTTCTTGTTCTTCATAAATTTTATTAAATTTTTGCCTGTTTAAAAAAAGTTACGGGTGCTTCCATTTTTCAACCACTATATCCAGTCTGTCACAAGCCCTGCGTGGCCCATGTTTTCAGTAATGTATCTTCCTTCCTCCCTCCGCGGTGCTACTGCCGTTGCCCCGGTTCAAGCTTCTGTTGTTCTCATAGATCAGCTATCGTGTTGCTAACTGGTTTCTGCCCCCAGTGTGGCCCCCTCCCACTTACCCTTTATAGTGCTGTCCCAGCAGGATTGTTACCAAATGCCACTCTAATCGTGACACTCCCTGCTTAGACACTTTCGTTGTCTCCTTTTGCGTTTCAGAAGTTTAGCATAGCCTTTCCAGATAGGGGCTCTTACGTTCTCTACAGCCTCATTTGTCACTTAGGCACTCTTAGTCCTGTGAAAGTAAGTCACCTGAAGGTGCCATGCTATTTGCCACTGCCTTTGGCCTTCATGTATTTGCAGTTCCATGTACCTGCTGTTCTTATCCACAGTATTCACCTGGATGGCTGTTCTCCAGCTTCAAAACTCAGAGGAAGCATGCCTCCTCTGCCTCTTCCATCCACCATCTCCATTTGCTCACAGCGCACGTCACATAGCACTTTAATTACCTGTGAACTTGTCTTTCCCACCAAACTGTAGATTCTTGAGAGAAAGAACTGTGTCTTATTTGACTTGATGTCTCCAGTAACTCTTATGGTTTTTTCCATACAATATGCATTTAAAACATACAAGAATGAGGAAAAAGATGCAAAAGATGTTCCAGACTAATTATTTTCATTGCCTCTTGTCAGGGATAACTGTACTGCACACTCAGGTGCTAAACGGATTCTAGAACTTTTGGGCAGTCAAGGATGATTGTCAGGGTGATCCTGACAGCTGGCCCAGCTCCTGCCTGGGAGCTGAGTGGCTGCCCTCGTGGTATGATGTGTGGTCAAGCAGGTTCCCATGCCCTCCTGTTACCTCTAAGTGCCCAGAACTGTACTGTGACTACACTATTGCCCCAAGAGGGTGTGGTGTGGGCGAGTCTTGGCTTGCCTCTGGATTTTCTCCACAAGTGCCTCACAGAGGGCATGGCATCTCATCACTGACCACAGGATTTCCAACTGCACTTCACACTTTCCCTAGACTCTCAAAAAATGCTCCCTCTTTTCTCAAACTAGAAGATTTCTTTTTTAAAGACTGGACTTCTTTCTTTTCAACACATAAAACTTTCAAATTAAGTAGAAAAATCTTTCAAAAGTGTTGTTTGTAACCCCAGCTGGTGTAGCTCCATGGATCGAGTGCAGGCTGTGAACCAAGGGGTCACCAGTTCAATTCCCAGTGAGGGCACATGCCTGGGTTGCAGGCCAGGTCCCCAGTAGGGACTGTGTGAGAGGCAACCACTCGTTGATGTTTCTCTCCCTCTCTTTCTCCCTCCCTTCCTCTCTCTCCAAAAATAAATAAAAAAATAAAATCTTAAAAAAAAGTTTCGTTTGTAGACTGAACTCCCCTCCCTAACAACGCTGAGCACAGTTGTAAGTATTTGTGGATCACAGTTTTTCTTCCAGGGCTACTGTTTGGTTCATAACACCAAAGAATCAGTGAATTTTTCTCTCCAGTCTGAAGGCAGCCTTATGAAAATCTGATCCAGCATTTTACAGTGGGGAAATGAAGGCCAAGCATAAGATGGATAGAGAAGGCTCTGTGTTGGAAGAAAGGAGGAAGGCATCTGCAATTTGCTGATTAACCAGCCTCACAGGCTTGCCTTCCTCAGGTGTGCAGGCCCATAAGATAACGCACATCACTGGACAGTTCGTTTCTGTGATTCTCCAGGATTTTAAAGGCAGCTGGTCTCTTGACGGCTCTCTGAGCACTTTCATCTGGCCTCCTACCTGTTGCATAAGAATGTGATGTAGGGAAGGCGAGTGTGCCTGATTTACAAGGGCAGCAATTCCAGCACAATCATAACTGACTTCTCTTTTTGAAGGGAGGAAGTTGGGGTTTCTGTTGGTGGTGGAATCATTTCTCCTTGACAGAGGAAGGAACCTTGTTTCAGATTGTCCTGAGTCTCAGTGTTAGTGTATACACACACACAATACATATATGCAAAACGAACAGGCCCCAAATGGAGTTCCTTATGCTAAACCCCATGTCTCCAACCAAGACTTAGTGAAAGTTTCGGTCCTTCCAGAAATGGATTCTACACCAGTCAATCAGGAGGCGCCCGGTCAGCACGAGGTAGGTCATCTTTCGGCTAGACCCCTGCCATCCCCTGAAGGAAAGTAACGTTGCAACAACCAACCCACCTTTGTGCCCAGTGTAGCTTCCTAGTTCCTGCTGCCTTCTGCTTGAAAGTCTCTCATTTTGTACAGCTCGTGGGAGCTCCTTGCTGCCTGCTGGATGGGGTGCTGCCTGATTCATGAATGTTGAACAAAGTGGGTAAGACCTTTAACATTTACTCCGTTGAATTCTGTTTTCCCCCCCAAATAATGTATATACTGTATGCATATTGCACGTAGATACTAACAGTGTCAGTCCCTGAACTTGTGGATGTTGCCTGACTTTTTGGCATTAGCATCTCTTGTCATTTCAGCTGAGGACACCCGACTCCAGATTTCAATCTAGTGGAAACTAGACTCTTACCCCTCAGTGACTCGTGGGCAAGGACGGTGGTGGGGGAAGGTGGATCGGACACCAGTGGAGACTTGGATGGGGAGCTCTTCGTAAGTATGCCCAAAAGATAGTCTTGATATTCCACCCCTAGTTATAAAATGTTCTCTCTTTATTAAAAGAACAGGAATTTCAATAACATTTCATAAACCATGCGTTTAAAGGGGGTAGTCAAAAAAAGCGTTTAATGTAAACTAAATCTACAATTTTCTATAATACCTTCCTCCATCATTTTTCTCCTTATGTACCTTTAATACTTGTCTCAGAGTCCAGGACTCTTCCCAGGGACCAGACCGCAGAGCTGACTGCCCTGCACCCTGTCCCGACGTCCCCGTGCTGCTGTCTCTGTTCCCAAACAGCACTCCCTCAGCTTAACTTTGGTTTGCTCCCTCCTCCCCTGCAGGTCTGTGTGCAAAAGTGTTTTTAAAAAGCAGGGTCTTTCTCAGGCTGCTTTATTTTTAAAGATTTTATTTATCTTTAGAGGGGAAGGGAAGGAGAGAGGGAGAGAAATATCAATGTATGGTTGCCTCTCATGTGTCCCCTGATCGGAACTGGCCTGTAACCCAGGCATGTGCCCTGACTGGGAATTGAACCTCGATCTTTTGGTTTGCAGGCCTGTGCTCAGTCCAGGCTTTTTTTTTTTTTTAAGTGAACTAATGATCTCCTTTCTCAGCACTCCTTGTTCTACCCTGCTTACTATTTCTTAGCACCACCCTGTTCGTTAGCTTGATGATTGTGTAGCTAGCTCCACTAGAAATTAAACTCCTTTAAGGATAGGAATTTTATGTGTGTTGTTCTTAGTACCTAGAAGACTATGGTGGTGCATGGTAGTTGCTCAATAAATGTTGAGTTAATGAAATACATGCATAAGATGAAATAATTAGAGAAGGAACTGTTAGGCGAAAGAAAAATAAAGCATAAACACAAGCTTAACATCTTCTTTCCTCCTGGTTCTAGCAATCTCAGACCCCATCTTCTAGGAGAGGAGAAAAAAAAAGTAAGGGACTCACCAGTGTGGGACCAGAGTCTGTGTTATACAAGTAAATTAAGGACTAAAAGGCAGGGGATGCTATGCTGTCTCTTGTAACTAGGAAAGAAGGGTCTGGGGACACAAAACAGCTTAAGGACATGGCTTCTGGGAGTTTTATAATGATATCATTATAACTCCCAGTCAAGGTACAAAGAGTATTTTTCTCAGTCTGGTATAAAGTCCTACAAGATAATTCCAATTGGTCTAAGTTGGCCAACTCTAGGATCTAAACCCTAAGAGAGCAGGGTGTTTTCACTTCTGCTCACTGCTGAATTCCAACATTCTAGAAAAATGCATGGCACAAAGTAGATGCTCAGTAAATAATAACTGAAGGGATGAAGGTACCTGCTCTGAAATCAGATGCAATGGAGCAGTGTTCTTACACTATACCTGCCTCCCACCAAAAATGAAAAACAACCAAGAGAGGAAGGGATCCTGGTCAGCTAAAGTATTAGGTGTCCACCTTACATCCTAGAAGTATATGATTTTTTTTGCCATCAAAAGGAGTGATTTTTCATTTTAATCTTAAATGGCTTCTTCCTGGGAGAGTGCAGCCTTTTACTTCCGTTGAGATGGAAGTAAACTGTGGTTCTCTCCCAGTATAATCCTGATGGCACAAAACGCCATTTTTCAGGTTATGTAGTTTTTATGGAAATGAAAGGATTATGTGTACAAAGGAACTCGAGGAGGGATGCACCAGACGCTTAGATTATTTTAGGAGTTGGTTAACAGTATCACACCTGGCTTTCATAAATTTAAATGTGGGGATACATTTTCATAGATTAAAAGAATGAACTATCCTTCACGGACAACTCCACATTCACTAAAAATCTTTCAAATTGTTCATATTTTGTGACTAGCAAAATGAGAAGTTTTCCCAAAAAATGTACGGGAAGTCAGAATTACACTTACTTATGATAGAAAAAACCACCACAAACATTAAAAAACAGGAATTAAAAAATCTGTGCTACATTCATATATGATATGACAAAAATCATGTTTTAGGACACAGATAACACAGGAAGTTATTCATAGTGTACTATGGATTGAAAAAAGCATGATTGTAAATTATGATATAGAACAAGATTCCATTTTATTTAAAAAAAACTCACATTAACAGTGTGGTTCTTTTGACACAAAGGACGAATGTTTTCCTGGTGAATTTTATTTTCTTCATGTACTTTTCTGTGAATTTTGGATTTTTACAGTGAACAAGTGTTATTACATAACAACATGAAACATGAAGACCTTACCATATTTTGTTTGTAATATCTCCATTCCTCTTTGCTTATAGAGCTTAAATAGCTAACTAACCTTACAAAATGCTCAGGGTTCTTATATTTGACATCCTGAGGTGGACACGGAAGCAGCTTTCAAATGCATGTGCCTATGGATCTCTTATTTTTTGGAGGAATTTGGTCCTGTAGCTTGTGTTTGGTCCTGTAGCTTGTGTTTGGAGGAATTTGGTCCTGTAGCTTGTGTTTCTGCAATCCTTACACATTTATGCACTTTTACCTGTGCTACAAGTCCTTGTGAGAAAAAACTGTCTAGGAGTCACTGTAGGGAGACCACAGGGAACATCTCTGGGTGTAAAATTTCAAAGGCAACGAAAGTGTTGAGTTGCTTTTTCTGATAAAATCTAGGGATGCTCACAAGCACAGCACAGCTCTCCAGTGGGATCTGTGGATAGAATTAGAACGTTGTGGGAGGAATAGAAAAGGTGATTTCAAGAGGACCGATTAACTAAAGGAGCAGTAGAACGGTGTTATGCAGGTGGGAAATCAGGAACATCTTGTTTCCAGGCTTAAGGGGAAAAAAAGAGGAAATAAATAGAAACAGAAGCAAATCCACTGTATTAGCCAGGAAAATGTGTTCCTAAATCTGTCTTCAGCACACAGAAATGATTCCTTGGGAACAAAATATTTTATTTACTTTAGCCTAGAGAAAACACTTAGTATTCTACTGATTCATTTTTTACATTTCAATCTTAAAGACACCACGACTTCTGTTTTAATTAGTGTATCTTATTAATGGTAATGGTTCCATGTATATACAACAAAAAGTTGACAGAACAATATGTTGCTTACCTGGCAGATGAGCTGAGAAGACAGAAAAAACCGTTTGTGGAGAAGAACTAGTCACTCAAGGGTGGGTGTCGATTTTTAAATAACTGAAAATTGCAGCAAAAAATCTTCATTAAGATTTTAATCACCTCAGTTTTGCAAGGACTTATCATAGTTTCAGCAAGAAAGCCCAAATGCAAAAGAAGATAGATTATTTAAAATAGGGTTCTTTTAGGTAATTACCTAGAGGGAACAACATGGAAAGACTATTTTTCTCAAAATAGTTGAAATGTTAGAAAACTCAGTAGTCTAGTAATGGGTCAATGGTTATGGAATGTGTTATCATACACTCACTGTAACATGATATAAATATTAAAATGTTGGTTAAAACACTATGTAGTAGCATATAATTATTTATTGCCTAATGTTATCTATATCTATATATCTCTATCAGTATATCTATATCTATATCCATATATCATATAAGGAAAATTAATGGAAGCAAATAATCCAGTATATACTCCATTCCATTATTTTTTCTTATGCATGCTAATAATATCAGTGAGGATAGTGGAGTTTTATTCTTTTGTCAAAATTTCTATGCTGTGGTTATATAAAAATATCTTTAAAATTTCACTAATATTTATCTCTAAATTTAAAAAGTACTCTGAGTCAGCACCCTCTAAGAATCCTAAGGTTAAGCCGACCTCATGTTAATTTCCTCATTTTGTAAGATAGAAAGTATAAAGTTTATTACATTTTCACATCAGCATGGGACATACTGTTTTCCAAGAAACCTAAATGACTGTTGAGGCACAGACATTTCTTCTACTCAGCTTTAGATCAGGCAGTGCATTTGGAAATTGTTATAAATATAAAAACATAAAACTAAAAGCTAGTATGACCATTTTCCATGGTATTGAGCTGTGAATATAATACACACATGTTCAACAATGCTTATTACATGGAGGAGGGAGCTCATAGGGACTAGTGGCACCTGAGTCAAAACAGGGTTTTTCACGACTGCATAAGCATTGGGCAACTTTGAGAATCACATTACAGAATGTTCTGGAGGAGGTATGAGAATCTCCCCAGATCCCGCCCTGGCTGGTGTAGCTCAGTGGATTGAGCACGGGCCTGTGAACCAGACGATAGCGGTTCGATTCCCAGTCAGGGCACATGCCTGGGTTGCAGGCCAGTTCCCGGCAGGGGCCAGTTCCCAGCAGGGGATGCACAGAAGCAACCATACATTGATGTTTCTCTTCCTCTCTCCTTCCCTTCCCCTCTAAAAATAAATAAATAAAATATTAAAAAAAAAATCTCCCCAGATCCAAATGTGTCTGTGTTCATTGAGTTCAGAGGAATATCAAAGAAGCTTGTATTGAAACAAGGGCTCAGTAGGTGCCCCAAGGACAGCATGGGAGCCTGGGTGAGGAGGGGTGGGAGGAAAGGAGGAGAGGGTGGGAACTTCAATTTTTAATTATTTTTGTTTAGCAGCAGCTGGAGGAGGGAAGTCCTCCACAAGCCACATCCAAGGGGAATGGAAGAGCTGTCCATCACGGGAGACGTCTTCCTGCTCACCGGCCAAGGTGGCTACCAAGATTCATCCTGGAGTCCTCAGTCTGATGACAGGAGAGCCGAGGTAACTACTTGGATGAGCCGGATTTAAGTTTTTGTTGGTTGGTTGGTTCGTTGGTTCAGGATAAAGACCTGCCTTGATAGGGTTTCCTGGACTATTTGAAAACTGTGTGAGTTTGGTGAGGCCTTGATTGACGCTGCCCTATTTGGAGAACTTAATGTAATGAGTAATAACTCACCTTAAACAACAAAACTAGGATTTACAAAAGTTAAACATTCATTACAGAGACGACCCTTTCTTCCACGGGTGTTGAGTCGCATTTCCCTTAGTAACCAAATTAGAGTGGCTATAGAAATAACTGCGTATTCCAGTTTCCCCGCCTACGTATTTTCTTCTGGAACTCCCTGGGAGCCACCCGTGTTACAGAAGTCGGCCGTGGTGGTGGTTGCCACCTCTGTCATCTGTCAGTTCATTTCCTGCTAACCCGTGCCCAGCCTGCTGCTTTCCCGGCGCTCTTCATCTTAAAGCTGGATGTCTCCTGGCTGTTTTCCCCAGTTGGGCACAGTCACTTCCCTTCATGCCCCCTTGATTTCCTGTGAAACAGTCCAAGGCACTGTGAAGGTTTGGAGGTTTCAGAAGCCGAGAACAGTGAAGAGAATGCAAAAGGGACTTCAACCATGGCAGCGTTCAGAGGCCCCCCTGAGGTCATCTGCAAGGTATATAACCTCTTTGTCCGCTTCCCTTTCAGGGGGGCCCCCAGCCTGCTGCTTAACCACCCACAGTGCAGCGCCCCGAGCGCATCTCTGTCACCTGGAGTCAAGGTCCACAAGCCCTAGATGACTCCGAGCACCCCTGTTTTCCCATTTCCCTTACGGGATGACTGGGAATATTTACTCCCTGAAGGAAAAGGGCTATGGGAAGAAGGTTTTCTCTGAAGATTCTAGGATAAATCAGAACTCTAAAGTTTAACAATAGACATTTTCCTGATTCAGAGTGTTCAGTTGTTCCTGACACCAATGTGGGCTAGACTCCTGGCCAGGATGGGCTGCGCCGTCCGGCCGGTTCTTTCTCACATTGTCTCTTGCTCTGTAGGGTGGTGCTGGCTGTCCCATCCCCTCTCTGCCGCTCTCGGAGACCAATGCTGACAGAGACACACATCACTCTGTCACATGTGCTCACATATATGAGTAGGACATTACGAATTCACACTTAGGGAAGAAACATTTCTTTATTGGCTGTGTAAACTATAGAAACAGATCTGTTCAAAGATCTGCCCAATTTGCATTTCTAAACAGAGCTCTTGACTTCGGTGGAACAGATTGCATCTGGGTTCACATTTAGGTCTTCCCCAGCGTGTGGGTGGGGATTGCATAACCACAGGACCCACACAAGTGGTTTTTCACAGAACTGAAGAGTCATCCTTCAAAGCAAACCCAAGCTGTCACCCTCGAAGGGAGAGTCTGCTTGTAACTTTTCCAGCATAAAAATAAAACACACTAAAAACGAGTTATGAGGAAAGACTAGCCCTATCAGATATTAAAATGTATAATGATGGTAGAGTAATTAAATCAGTTTATAATCAAGGTAGAAATAGAAAAAATCAATGAACAATTTACAGAGTCTAGAAATAGACCTGCCTGTGTTTGGGAATTTGACATGTAGGGTAGTATTTGAAATCAGTAAGGCAAAATTAGATTAGGTATTAAGCTCTTTGGACAAATGGAAATTTGGAAACAATATATAAAATTGATTCTTACCTCATGTCTTACACCAAACCAAAAGGTTCAAAACGTTTATATGTAAAGCATTAAGCGATAAAAATGCTAGAAGGAAATACTAGTAATTTAAAAAGTAGTTTTGTGGTGGGGAAGCTCTTAGGGTCTGACATAAAACTGAGAAGTTTTAAAGCCCAACATTGATAAATCATTTTTTTAAATGTGAAGTTCTCAGTATTATAAACTAAAGGAATTCAAAGAACAAAGTAAGAAAAACGTAAATGTATATGATAAGTATATAGTAATTTCATATATGTGTGTATATTCTTATAAATCAAGAAGAGTACATGAATAATCCAAGAGAAAATGAGTAAAGCATATGAATAAGTAGTTCACAGGAAAAACTATGTTTCTGTGTGTGTACCCGTATGTGTTTAAGCAGGGCATTATAGATGCACGCATAGGATTTATGAGTGGGTATGTTCCCAATTTGATTCATAATTTAAACATGGAAATTAAAATGATAAAATGCCATTTTTACCTATTGGTGAATACTGGGTGTTGGCAAGGGTGTGGAAGAGCAAACACTTTACTATCAATTGTTCTTGAGACCGGTCTGGCATCATCTATCCACATTACAATGTGCCCACTTTCCAAGGCGAGGATCCCCCTTCTGAGAGAAGCTTGTCCAGAATCACCCAGATATGTGTGCAAATAATTTAACTACAGCCTGGCTGGCTTGGAGTAAACAGCTGGGAGGCACCTAATGATCCCTCACAAGAGGACTTACAAATTATGGTCTGCTCAAATGGTATTCAGTTCTTAAAAAGGAAAAGAACAAATTAGATCTGAGTGTACTGATACAGAAAAATGTCTAAATACATTAAGTTAAAAAAAACACTCAGATGCAACAGTATGCTTTTTGTGTGATGCCCACTTGACTATTTAAACAAGTGTATATGGATTCAGTTGCATATGCATAAATCATTTCTTGAAGGATATAAAATAAACTGTGAAGTGCGATGATCTGTGGGGAGGGCACATGGGGGTGTCAGGTGACAGGGAGGGGAATTCTGTCTTTTATTATATACCTTTCTGCATAATTGAAGACTTTACTCTGAATATGTACTATTTTCACAATGTGTAAGAAATTAATATTCGGGACTAGTCTTGACTAAGGCAGCAAATTCTGTGGAGGAGGCCTAGGTACTTGTGTTTGCCTGGAGGCCGGGGAAGCCAGACGGGGTGAGGAGCACATGCAATCATTCCAGAAAGAACATCAGACCTCACGGTGCTCTAGGGAATGTGGTGTCACCAAGTACCTTTGGTCAGCCTGGAGATGAACCAGGAAAGTCGCAAATCCCTTCTTGCCTATTCTCTCAGCCGCTGGGGTGCAGTGTGGAGGGTGGTCCCAGGCAGAGCTCCCAGGTTCTGTTGGGAGCCTGGGCTGCCCTGGGTTTGTTACTAACCTGTCCTTGTCCTCTTGGTCTCACGTTCCTTGTAGGAAAAAAGATAGAACAAGAGAGCAGCCATTGTACCTGAGAGACTCCACTAAAGCTTCTTCTATGAGGCTCCGACATGATGGTTCTGGAATGGTCAGAGCATCTCATGTCTGATTCCTACAAATGTGCTTGTGCATTAGAGAACAGGGTTCGTTTAATGGCACTGGTTTGAGAATTGCTGAGGGAATGTTAGGAAAAATGGAAACTCTTTGACGGAGCCTACATTTGTTGTCCCCGTGGAAACGCAGTGCTTACTGAAGGGACTCTAGAAGCGAACAATTCTTGATTGTTTTTGTCTTTTTTCTTTTCTTTTCTTTTCTTTTCTGAGAAGCCAGACATAATCTTTTCAGCTGAGTTTTCATAACTGCCTGAGGAGGTGGCTGCTAAATATTTTGTCAGCTTCATTTTTCTCTTCTATACCCAAAGCAGCATGTAGGCCCCAGTCAATGGTGTGGAAACGATAGGGTTCTCCTGAAAGGATTGGAAGCTAAGGACCTGCAAAGTTTCATCTTTGATAAGTCACTAGCCTCAAGGAAAACCCAGAAAGGAGTTCAGTTAGACTTTGCTGGTGAAGCGGGCACCCTGCCCTCCACCAGGCAGGGAGGGCCGCAGCAGCCTCTTGCTTGCGCATTTTCCAAGTCTGGGGACGTGTCCTTATGTCCTTGGGAATTCACTCTCTGTCACTGCAGTAACGTGCTGGAGACACACAGCTCTCAGTGGGTGGGAAAATTCCAGAGTGTGTAAATCAGATGCTCTGTATTAGGGGGTGTATATGGCCAGTGGACAGGAAAAACTGGGACCAATTATAATACTACTTCTTTGGGATTTGCAGGAGGCTCCCTAGTTCAGATGGCTTGTCTTGGAAGGAGCAGACTCAGTCTTTCTCAGTGTGATGCAGTGATGTGCCTGCACAGTCACTGGTGTGTGTGTGTGTGTGTGCGCAAATGAGAGAGAGAGAGAGAGAGAGAGAGAACAAGAGATATTCTGAGAAAGAGAAGGATTTGGGCTTCATGTGAGCTCATTCAAAAAAAAATGAATTTTTGTCAGTGAGATTATAAGCTAACTTCTGATCAAATTGTTGTTTATATTTGTTTTTGAAATCAAGGAGTCTCCAAACCATCTCATTGGTGTGTATCGTTGGTAACAATAGAGTGTTAGAGTCAAGGGCTTCAGAACTCTGCATCCCACCCAGGCCCACTCTTATCCTCCCTAGAACATTCTTTGGAAAGGTGCACCCATATGGAATACACAGAAAGTAAATTGGTAGAGCTGCATGTTTGACATTGGGGTTTGGTTTTAGTCTACAGAACTCTGGTAAAGCCGACTGGACTATATGAGCATATTTTTTCTTCCTCCGGCTAGTGATACCCAATCACTCATTTCTGCCAGCACAGGGGGATGGAACTACAGAGAGAGGGAGAAGGACAGAGAGACTATAAGAAAGAATGCAATTGTCCCCAATCCAGTGCCCAAGATGGCTGGGTTTGCACTGTGAGCCATGAGCTCAGGCGTGGCTATGGACAGAGAAGAGAGGGCAGAACAGTGCGGAAAACAAACCTGGGGCCCACTTCCCACTTCAGCTGCACAGGTGAGTGCAGGGAAGCAGTCACTTCCAAGTGCATCCCACTCTCAAGTTTTCACTCCACCATGTGGCAACCCCACCTCCTAGTGAAAGCGGCCCCATCAGTGCCCTAGAGTCTGGCAGTCAGACCAGTCTGAATAGTCACCCCTGCTTTCAGTGGTGTTTGCAATGGGAAGGGGAAGGAAAAAGACACCCATGTGTGCATGGGGTGGAGGGAGTAGAAGAAGGAGACTGTAGAGCTTGAAGCTTCTGGATGACCTTAGAAACCTTCTTGTTTAAGGTTGGGAGATAAAGCAATTTATTCAAATGATGTGAATTTCACCAGCAGGACCAGGATTAGAGCCTGGAAACTCTTACACTCAACCACGGCAAATCTCAGGGTCCCAGAGAGCTCTGTTGGGAAACCATAGGCTGTACCTCCCACTCTGAGTGTCGTAAAAACAAACATCCCACCAACTGATGGATCCCGTGGAGGGACCGACAGTCATGATATTGCCTCTATGGTGTGAATATATGTTTATAGGTTTTTTGAACATGTCATATAATATGGACATGATAGAGAAAAAATCATTATTAAATTAGAGTTACTGATGTGTATATACTTTGTTAAGTTCGGCCTTCGAGGCAATGCCCACTGAAATATGTAAGGCCCCAAGTACTGTAAAGTGTGGTGGTTTTAAGAGGTTACCACTGCTTTCTTCCAAACCACTGTCCTCACTTAGCAGACCCACGGAGATGGATCAGGTAGACTTTTCCCAACGTAATGACTGTTCTTCGGAATAATTTCATAAAAATAGAACTAATGCAGCCCAATTATTTCCACTCTTGTCTGAGAAGCAAGTAAAGGGTCTGAAAGCATGCCTTCAGGAGCCAGTCCGGGGGATGGAGTTGGCATGGCTATGATCCTCTTTATATTCAGGATTATGAAATCCATTGATGAAAATACCCAGGAAAGGTTTTGGGAGGAAAGCCATGCGCTAGGAGAAGGTGGTGAGTGAGGGAGGAACACTTACTTCATGTAAGTGGTTGGTATGACTTTGCGTTATGATACACAACTGTTAAGTGGAGATGTCAGGATTTCACAAGTGGGTTAGAAGCAGTTGCTCTCTAAAGAGATCAAGATCTAGCTCATTCTTCATATAACAAGAAATTTGGGATGCATCTTCATCTTGGTGTGGAGAGGCCATGACGTCATCCTTCTGTGTGATAGAATCTGTTGCTATATGTGAGTCAGAAAATTAGATCCTACACCCCTACTTGCTCCAGTGGAAAAGGACAAGATCTTACCACCTGCTTGTCAGTTGTAGGGAACACCCAAACGTAATGTGAGAAATATTAGACTTTGGAGACAGATTGTAGAGTTTCAGTTCTGAGCTCATCACTTCTGAAATAAGAGACCTTGAGCAAGTTATCCCTTTAGTGCTCCAGTTTGCCTAGTTGGAAAACAGGGCTCTGTCTTGCCAATGTGAGGAGCACACGTGATGATTCGGGGAGAGAGCGCAGGCGTAAAAGTGCTTATTCCAGGGCTTGGCACATGATTCGCTCAGTAAATTCTGGGTAGTTAGACATCCAGGCTTCTGGTACATTATATGAATTTAAAAATATTAACTTCCCTTCCCTTCCTTTCCACCTTGAATCTAACAGTCTCCCTCTCTTAAGATCACATGGCTTGTGATAGCAATAATAATTTAATAATAATTTAAAGCCAATTAAATATTATGATAGGCAACACATGTATACTGTATTTTATAGCTCATGTCACCAAATAAGCATAAATATTCTCTGGGGCTAGGTCAAATTCAATACAGGAAACAAAATTGGTGACCAGAACCAGGAGAGTTTTAAGAGGCTTCTCTGTGTGTTGATATTAAAATAACACATTAGGTTGGAATCATCAGGGTTTGGGATAGGCAAGGGCTTTTTGCATTACAGTCACTGGGAGGGGCAGCCTGAGAGCAACACAGATGGGGCTGTGGCCTAGAAGCAAGCTAAGTATTTCCGGCCACCACATCCATTCTTTCATTTAGTGGAACGTCTTTTCATCATGAGCGCAGCAGCACTGCCGGTAACGCCACATGGATGAGCCGCACTCTTTCTGAAGTTCCCTGGTCATGTTGCTAGAAGATACCGGAATTCTTCTCCGAGAGGTTCAGTGACCTTGGTGGCGGGGGACAAACAGACTGTTTGAAAGAAAAATTGGTAATTGTCTACCTCATGTATACTTAGTGATCAAAGCGAGGATTTTATAGAATTACGTGGAGAATGAGCCTCAGAGTGAAAGAGTAAATATTCAGCATGTTCCCACTTCACTCTTTCCAACCATTTGTTAGGCATTTCCTGTATAGCAGGCCCTCTGCTAGCCTGTTTGAGGTATTATACAAGTCTCACAACCTTTCCAGTATGCATTATTACCCTGATTTTAAGGATGAGGAAACAGAGGTTAAGAAAGCTTCAAAATGTAGCTTATGAATAGTGGACTTCAGATTTGAATTTAGGTCATACCCCAAAGACCAAATCCTTAGCCACTATACCAGGTTACTTTGTGAGTTTGAGGTTCATACTTTGGGTGTGTGAAGGCCTTTATTTTAAACCAGTGGTTAAATGCTGGTGTTATAATCAACACATCCTGGGGCTACTAAGATAATCTCATGGGAGGTGTAAGTTTGCTCAGGCTGCAAATTTTGCAGAAGAAATTGTAGAATACATTTGAGTAAGAGTCCTACCTGGTTCCCTCAAAGCAGGAATGGAACCAGACTGGTAGAGAACTCTGTTGTCCCAACTCATTCATTTGCCAGCTTTCATTCAGTGTGTTCAGTGCCTGCTCTCTGTTGGGCACCCTTCCAGGCACCTGCAACACCTAAGTAAGCAAGACAAAAGAAATTCAGGCTCTTTGTTCAAAAAAAATTCCAGGCTCTGGAAGCCCCAGAATCACCCTCGATTTTCAAAGAGGAATGGTACTTGCCGTTTTGAACTGCTGCAGTGGAGATGATCCAAGGACATGTTTGCTTTTACAGACTACGGTGAAATTTCCTCTTTGTTCCTCCA
Organism: Sturnira hondurensis; assembly: GCF_014824575.4. NCBI lineage: Eukaryota > Metazoa > Chordata > Mammalia > Chiroptera > Phyllostomidae > Sturnira > Sturnira hondurensis. Next base: position 2,623,282 of record NW_028078194.1, on the reverse strand, counting down.
GTCTAAGTCAATATCAGGAGTATTGAAAAACTTGAAACTGAAATGTTTTTATCAACAAATTCATGCTGATGGGATACAGTGGGGTAAAATGGTCTCAGAAATCACTTACTCTCTAGCTGCGCTGCTCTGCATGTATCATTTGTGACCTGGGTTGGTACTTTTGGTACTCACTGGATTCTTTACATTTTTTAAATTTTTCAATTAGAGTTGACGTTCAACACTATGTTAGTTTCAGGTACAAGACAGTGGTTGGTTGTTTATAACTTGTGAAGTCGTCCCTGATAAGTCGTTCTTAAAGTGTCATAGCTGTTGTTTTTTTTTTCCCCTGAAAAGTCCGATAAGTGTGTCCAAAGACTAGACAGACATTATGATAATTTGTAAGGAGTATTTTTTTTTCGGTATCAGAAACAATGACTCCCTCCAAAAAACCAAACAAAACCAAATTCAAAACAGGCTTTTATAAAATCCACCCTCTCTGTGAACCCCTAGGTAATTTGCTGAGTGTTTCTTTATCCACGAGGCCAGAAAAAAGAGGGCAGGCAGCCAGCACAAAAATTCTCTCAGCATGAACACAGGGGGCAAGCCCAGGGATTCTGGAGCTGGAATACCTGGGTCTAAGTGTTTGCCTCTTCCTCTGACTAGTTGTGTGACCCTGGCAAGCCTGTTAACTTGGTGCTTCAATTTTCTTGTCTGTGAACTGTAAATGGTAAGAATAGTATCTATTCTCATTGTTTCCCAATGAAAGATAAATGAGTGAAAACATGTAAGGCATTTAGAAAGGTGTCTGGCACTCTGTGGGTGTCCAGAGTTAGCTGTCATTGACTATGGGGTTCATTATGTTGTGAAGCTTCTGAGCATCCTGACTTTTCTACTTAATGTGTCCTCCTAAGCAGATCCCTGTGGGTCTCTCTGAAAAGCTGTGTACTTAAAATTAGTCTGAGAAGTCTCTGTCCTGCTCTATTCCTTAACCCCCCCTGCCCCCGACCCCCCGCCAGGGCATTGTCTGTGAGATGTTCCCATCCCTGGGGTAATGGGGCAGTTGGAAATAGGGGAAGGGAGAAAAATGGTGTGCGCCGTTTCATCTTCCCAGCACTAGATGGGCTGTCGATTGAAAAGCTTGGGAGTCTAGATCCTTTAATTAAATTAGTCTCATCATTTGTGGAGGAAAGTGGGAAGTAAAACACAGCTAAGGAGCTGTAAATTTTTCTTGTTGTCTGAAGTCAAACCTGAGACCATTTGTTACCTTGCATATGCCTAGGATTTAAAATGAGGCAAACTTTACTTTGGAGACTGTGGTCTGTATAATTGGTTTAGGTGAAAGACCCGCTTAAAATTCACCAGACATTTGCACTTAATGTGGGAAGCAGTATGTGCCTGTATTTTTATAAGTGGCTGTTCTTTCTGTATAGTGGTTTGACATGTTCCAGGAACAAGGTCCAGGTAAGGAATTGTCTTTGCTGAGCACAGGTTAGCCAGAGACAGTCAAGTTCTATCGCGATGAACTCCTTGGGAAGGGTCAGATGGTCAAATTAATCAGTAGCTTGGTTCCTCAATATGTTTTTTGCGTTGGGAGATGATAATGGCTAGGATGACCATTTGGGGGAAACTCGTGGGAACTTCAGAAGTCTCAGCTTTTCCGTTTCTGGTGCAGAAGGAACATGGAGTCGCCACTGACAACACAGTGCCCACGAACAGACGGCAGCTCTCTTTACCCATAGCCTGGCTATTTAGTGAGGACTGGCCTCAGTTTACCTTTGTCAGCAGCATGACTCACCATGTATTACAGAGGACACAGACTGCAAATAGTGAGGGGGGAGGCCTGGCCTAAGGCAGGACATTTTTTTTTCTTTTTTGAGAAAATAAAGATTTTCTTGATCCAAGGTTTAATTAAGTGGTGATGGAAACAGAATTCAGTGACGAGAGATACTATTCTTCACCTGACTGTCTTTAATGCTGTTACAACGGACTTTCTGTGGGACCACAGGCAAGTCACTTATCTCTCTAGTTCCCTCATAAGCAAAATGAGATGGACAGCGACATCTATTGTTTGGAGCTTTTGTCAGGATGAAATGAACTGATATATGTAAATGCTTAGAATAGTACCTGCTTGCTCATAGTAAGTAGTCTAGAAGTATTTGCTTTTATTGCTATTACGTATTTATGTTTGGTAAACAATGTGTTTAGATAACCAAACACATTGTTCTAATGGATTTCCTGAAGATAAAAATCAGCAGAAGCATGGAAGTATACTTTACCTCATTTTCCTCAGTTACTCACTCTAAATGGGGCCCTATTGGTCTGGTCAACACACCCACAGTGGACTTAGGCCTTTGAAGAAGAGAGAAGTCTGTGTAGGATTGATCTTTTATTTTTAAACCTACTAAGCAACAGTACCATATCTTACACATACATACACACAGAAAACCTGTACTGGAATAATTTGTTCTGTTCATCAGGATCGCCCATCCCCACAAGTGTTTGGGGTGGCATTAGAAAACCGTTCTACGCTGTTAACATATTGCTGTGAACTGTGAACTGGGGATTTTGGACAAGAAGCTGCACTTTGGAAATTCTGAAGCGTAAGAATCTCTGAAGAGACACATAAAAAGTGGGCCTCTCCTGCATCTATGTTAATTGTCTACTTATCATCCCTGAAGTGGCACACAGGTTGCACTGTTGCTGTCACGCCTGTCTGGAAGGAGTGGTTGGAAGGCTAACATGGTAAAATAGCCAAGCTGTATTCTGGGTGTTTTTTTTTAACTTTAAAAAATTGTTGTTCCAGTACAGTTGTCTCCATTGCCCCCCAACTCCCCCCACCCCAGCCTTCCCTACCTCCCACCCTCAATCCTACCCGCCTTTGGTTTTGTCCATGTGTCCTTTATGCATGTTCCTGAAAACCCTTCCCCATTTTTCCCGTTATCCCCTCTCACTTCCCCTGTGGTTACTGTCCGTTTGTTCTTAATTAGGCATACTGTTGAATCATATTTTGGAATATGATTGAATCATATTAAATCATATTTAATGGAAATGGAAGTGAACTCTCTTCTCCCTCTATTAAGGCTTTAGAGAACCTGATCAAACATGGTTGTTTTCACTTTCTTGTCCCCGCTGCATTGAGGTCTGGGCTCCTACAAAGAGCAGCGTAACAAAGGGAGAGGGAATCCTCTTTCCCTCAGAAGAATCGTGAAAGAGAAGTAAGATAGGGAGTCAGCCAGGTGCCTGCTGCCTGGGAAACACATTGCTCATTCTCTCCTCCCCCTGGTAATCTGGCTGCCCTGGAATTAGCTCCTATTTTTTGCATGCCCTACAATAGACTTGATAGAAGGGTTCTCAGTTCACCCCCACCTCCCGAATCTCCCGAATCTCCTGAAATTCTTAGCATTGACTTTCCTCGACGACTAACTCAGAAATGTCAGAAACTGCACGAGGAACATTGCTACTCTAAGAAGGGACCAGAAGCATGGAACTCCCCTGCCTGGGGACCCCTAGTGATGCTGTAGAAAAGTTGACAAAGAGGCCTTTGACTTGAAGAGGAAAGAAGTGTTACCTAAGAGTGATGCATTAAAATAATAAAGTGCAGGTTCCGGTACAGAATTAAACTGGTTAGAATTAAAGATCGAAGAGGGAAATGGAGGGACCTAACCAAGACTGGAGCATAACTACAGACTGTCCCCAAATTACCATAGTTAGACTTAGGATTTTTTGACATTCCAATGATGCAAAACTGATAAGCATTCAGTAGAAACTGTACTTCGAATTTTGAGGTTCGAAGTTTGATCTTTTTCCTGGTGAGTCTTGTGGTGCTGGGCAGCGTCAGGAGCTGCAGCGCTCAGTCAGCCACACGATCACACCAGTAAACCACCAGTACTCTGCAGTCACCGTGTCGCCAACTTGTTTTTGATATTGAGTTTTCACATCCCATTATATGTACAAAATGCCCATTTGTGTCTCCTGCTTCTGGCGAAAAAAGAACAGGAAGGCAATTCCTTTTGAGATGAAATTCAAGACAATTTTCCAACTACAGCTAATGTAAGTGTTTTGAGCATGTTTGAGGTAGGAGAGGCTAAACTATGATGTTTGATAGGTTATGTGTAATAAGTGCATTTTCAATTTACAATGGGTTTATTGGGACATAACCCTATTGTAGGCTGAGGACCATTTGTTTCTATAGATACTTCATGTAATTGCATTGATGCAGTGTGAAAGGCTTGCCACTGAGCCATAGAGGAAACCTCCAGTCAGCCTTTTTAACTGAACACAGAAAATACTTTGGGTGATTATTTTCTCAGGATAATACAGAACATTCTAGATGCATAAGAAAGAAGTTAATTTATGGCATTAAATTATCTTAAGACAGTAGAGTTTAAGCCTCTTAGATGAAGAAAGGGCTCCCATTGTTCTTGGTATTACGTGTTTCAAAGATGGAGGTAGTGATGGAGACAGTGTGTGGCTGGGAGTGCCTGCTTGGTTAGGGAGTAGGATATGGTTTCCTCATTTCCCTGGCCCAGGAGAGGTTTTGGAGTTCATATAATTATGAATTTCTATTTATTCATTTATTCATGTACACAAAAAGTAACTATTAATCTCTTGCCCTATTCTAGGCTCTGTGCAAAGGTCAAGCTATACAGAAGTGAACAAGAAACAATGAAAATAAATAAGTGATCATATGTGCAATGTTGAGGGACAATTCCCAGGGGCCAGGAGAGAAGGAAAACTGATGGCTTTTGGGGGTGGGTGTTGGGCATGTTGGGCGATAGTTATGCTTCAAAGAGGGGAGTCACTAAGCTTCCGCATACTGTGCCTCCAGTTGGCTGATGTACCTGTCTGGCAGGGGGCAGTAGACCATCAGGCCATGTTTATGCATTTACGCACAGACAAAAATGTTATCTGTTTGCCTCGCTGTTATTTTATAAACACAAGCAACTTCTTCTGAGAGTCATTGCCTTGGTGCTGGGCGTCACTGGACTGCCGGTACACGACAGAGCTGGAACATAGCAGGCATAAGATAATCTGGAATAACATTAATGGATGAATGAAAGAAACTTTTAGAACAGTAAGATGTTGAATCTGTGGTGTCATAAAATAAATCAGTTCCACGTTTATTTATTGTTGAATTTTTGGCACTAATTAAACACTCATTTTTCCCCTGGTATTGTATACTGAAATCAAAGCAACCACAGAGAATGTAAACTCCCGAAATAAGTCGCATTTATTTTTCCTGTGAAAGGAAAAAATATCCTCAAGATTCTTGTATAGCATGGATTGTGTGTGTCGATTTTGGCTGTTTTTTTCAATTCCCGTCATATACTTCTGTGGTGGTACAGCATGAAACATCTGATCTTACAGCGCTTTCAAATTTCAATGTATCCTGCATTTATAGAAAAGGAACTTTTAATATTTTAGAGCTTTTCTTTCATCTTTAAACAACTCTAAAAGCTATTTGTGACATAAAGTTCTCATTTACTTCGAAAGGGTCGATGTTCTGGGTATAAAGTAGTCATTTTCACATTTCTTGAATTTATTTTAGAGCAATAAAATTATATATTTATCAATCTGGTAGAATGAAATATAAAGAATTAATTTCTGGGAGATCAACAGTTTGAGGCATCAGTAGGACTGTGTGATGGTTCAATTTTCTGTGTAAACTTGGCTAGACCACGGTGTTCAGTTGTTTGGTCAACACTAATTTAGTTGTTGTTATGAAGGTATTTGATAGATATAATTAACATTTATAGTTATGCTTGACTTTAGATAAAAGAGATTGCTCTTGATGATGTGAGTGGCACTCCTAAAATTAGTTGAGGACCTTAAGAACAGAAACTAAAGGTTCAGGACCCAGTAGGAATTCTGCCTCAAGACTGGAACACAGAAACCCTGCCTGAGTTTCCCTCCTGGCTGGACCTACAGATTTTGGACTCAGGAACTGCAACATGAACTCTTGACGGAGTTTCCAGTTTGCTGGCCTGCCCTGCAGATTTTGGGTTTCCCATCTCTAACAATCACGAGTGAATTCCTCAAAATCTCTTTGTAGATATGAAATAGGATATATCATCCAATTATATATATCTCCTATATCTTTATCTGTATCTATGTTTACCTGTATATAATCCATCTATATCTATCTGTATCTATATATCCATATCTAGTCTCCATGCTTATCTCTCTCTATATCTGCTTGGACAGGGATATACATGAATGATTATGCTTCTCTGGAGAATTCTGACTGATTCAGACTGTCTGATTTTTCTCTCCTGCAGCCATGTTTCCAGTTGGACCAGAGAAAAACTGGTGACAGTGTCTAGATTTCTTCTACTCTGACGGGAGACCAGAGAGATTTGAAAGACAGCCGAGGCGGTGTCCCATTGCTAAGCTGCCCCCTTCCAAAAGGCAAAAAGCTTGGAACTGAAGGGAGGAGCACTGAGCACACCGTCCATTTGATTCATTGGTTTTATATTTGGCAAAACAGAAAAAACATGGAAATTTTGAAACTTCATAAAGTCCTCTGGCTTCCTTCCGATAACACTGTATTTTATTGTACGCTGAGGCATATACCCATCTTCATGAAAATTAGATTATGCTTTCAGCATTGGGTACAGGCCTATACAGGAGGAGCAGGAGTGGATCTCGGGACAGTTGTTTTGTTTGCTTTTTGTTTTGTTTCCTTTAAAACCAGGACTTTACATAAATGGAGATGGCTGGATGCTGAATTGTTCTCTCTAGAGGGATAGAAAAGACAATGAATCTCAACTGAGTTTTCAACAAATGCAAGCTCATCTGAGATTAAGTTCACACGTTTGATTTCCAGTTTTGCAAAAAGTTTTACAAATGGGGCCACGATCTCAAAGTATGCCACCCAGCAAGGTTGCTCATAGTGGCATGTAGGAGAGAGAGGTGGGTGGCTGGGAGGGGACGTACCCCACCATCCTGGAAACCACTCAAACGAGGCTTTCCATGGATACGGGGTAAAGATCATCTTTCTATACAAGAAAACAATGCTCTGCATCAGCAATTACAACTCTTAGAACAGCTTTGATCATGAATGGTTAGGGGTTGCAGAACAGATGTACATAGAAGTTCACTTGTTCTACCCAAATATCCCCTTGTATTTCAAGGATCAATATTATTCTCTTTCATAGAGAGTATGTATTTAGTTTAAACATATTAACTTGGTAAAATTTTCCCTGCTAAAACTATTAACAAAGGGTACATTCTTGTCACTTCACACAACAAATGAAATGGTGTGAAGGTGTGCTTATTGCTTGAATTTGGGCTCTGAAGATTATCAACCCAAAGAAATGCCCAGGTCCTCCTCCAGTTTACTTTGTAATGATGAGATCTCCTTACACCATGGCTTCAGTTATGAGAACACACTGCACCATCAACAACAGCTTGGGTAACTTGGACAGACCACAACACGGCACGTAAACAGATGTGTAAATGCCACAGACACCGTACTTTGGGAGGTAAATTATGGTGGGTTTTGACTGCATGATTGGGACCCTCTTTTTCTTTCACCCTCTGCCAACACACTTTATTCAGACGTAATTTTTAAGTGTTTTTGGCTGAGTTAAGGTTTGTTTCACTCCTCAAATTAGTTTACAGATATGTACAGAAAATAGAGGAAGCAGGCGCTCTGGAGGAATCCCATGTTGCAGGTTGCATATTTAGTTCCTCTCAGGAGCCATCAGCAGCTGACTGTCCTTTGGGAGTCCTTTTAAAGGGAAATCTGTTGTCTCTTCTCCTGAAATGGAATAATGCTGAGCATGTGCTTTGATTGCTGGGTCATGTGGGCTCGGCCATGTGGGACATGTGAGCAGTGACTCAGGGGCCTGCTCTGCAGGGACCGGCAGCACCTGACAAGGTGTACATGCAAACACTTCTCTATAAGGTGTGGGTGAGGGAGCTCTGTCACTGGCAACATTCCCCCTGTGACACCATTTTTATCATCTCCATACATGATGTAAAATGATGTGAAGGGGGAAACTAGGAAAGATATACAGTAGCCGTAGTTCAAGGATTATATATTCAAATATTTTTTACCTGAGATTGATATTTTTCTTGGTACTGAGGGGACTTTTTTGGTATTGGAGTATTGGTGCTTGAGATGACTTACTTTATTCTGTCACCCCAGCCCATATGTATAACAGAACCAGTCAAACGTCTGGAGAGCAGTGATATTTCCATTCCCCATTTCTCCAAGACCAACTTAACTCCACATTTCCAATAACATATTGGAAAGGTCTCACCTACTTTCCATGCACTTATTTTTTCTTGCACTCATTGAAAGGCTGGGCTGGGGAAGGATAGTGCAATTCAGATCATGGAGTTTGCTTCCAGTTTTTGAATTGGAGAAGATAAATGCAGAATTACAGAAGATAAATGGGGTCAGATGTCGGAAGGGCACACAACCCTTGGTACTTAAACTTGTACTTAGTCACTACTTTCTTATTTGATTGCTGACATTAGCGTGAAGGATATTGACATTAGTATGAAAAATATTGACGTTTTATTATTCTAGAGCATGGAAGATTGCTTTAGTCGCCTCTCTTAAATCCCTGGGGTAAAATAATTTGTAGGTAAGAACAAATAATAGAACTGAAATAGATCTCAAGACATCAAATTGGCCCAACTACTTCCAGGTAGCCTCTATTGTAGCAATGGCAAAACAAGTTTTATTTCACATAAACAGTCTAATTAATTGCGTGCGGCTGCCTGGAAGCCTAATTTGATGTGAATGGTTAAATCCGTGCCCTGGATTTGCCGTAACTGAGTTGTGATGTCGGGGGTGGGTGAGGCATCGCCAAGTGCTGACACTCGTGACACAGTTTCTATTCTCAGATGAAATCGGCAGAGATAAATGGCTTCTTTGGTTTAAAATGATTTCAAAGAGTGAGGACGGGTTCTAGGTGAGAAAGAGCAGGAGAGGGGAAAACTCATTTTGCTGCAGAGGAAAGAGGGTGTTGACAAATAGCCGTGTTTTTTTTGAGCCTGATAACTTTCCTGAAAATGTGCTAAAATGTAATAGTCATATTACCCTTCCGATGAGTATGTTGACTGTAATAGAAACTTTAAAGGCTAAGAGAGATCGTTGCTTGTTTTCTGAGCTCAGAACAAAATACTGAGAGTGAAAGGATAAAGCAGGTGAAAATTGGCCTTCTGCACAACTGAGTGAAGATGCTCTTTCTGTGGACAGAAAACATTCTTGAATTGGACCTTCGGTACTCTAAATTTAAACATAAATATTTTAAGAACACTGTTTTGCTGAACTCTATGAAACAACGAATTTGCCACTTGATGAAAAATCCATTTCCTCGTAAAAACAGAACTTGCTGTTCTTGTTTCTGATATTTTCAGAGAAACTCCTTTTGTTGTTTTCGTTTTAGAATGTGGGTACCCTGTACTTAGCTTAGAACTAAAACAGAAACAACAGTTTCTTTCAGAGTCGTTGCCCTGACAGCATGATTAATATGTGGCTAAGGTCCAACAAAAGGGCTAATGAGGTCTTTGTAAAGGCAAGCAAATGGACTTACAACCTCTCTTCATAAAATGTAATGACAAATAATAATCATGACCACTTATTGAACAATAAGCTGTCATTTTTTTATGACATGCCTTTTTGCTTCCTGACTTCCTACTTTCCTTCCTTCCTCTGCCCTCCCTGCCCGACTCCTTCTCTTTCTGTTTCCACAGATATTGAGTTCCCGCCATGTTCCCGGAACTAGGCACGGTTCGGCGTACATGGCGCTGGGGATCCAGATGGACAAGGGTTCTGACTTCTCAGAATCACACTTGTGGGGCAAATTGGGTATTCATCAAGTATTAAAAATAATGTGTTGTGTCAGAATGGGCTGACATGTCTATCTGTATACCTTCTGGTGGGCAAAGGGGAAATCTGGGAACTAGAAAAGAGTGACTTCAGTGTGGAACTATTTACTGCTTACTAAAATGAGGACGGAGGAGGACAAATACATCTTTACTAGGAAATGACCTGGATATTACTTTGCAATGAGTTGGGTCAGAGTCATATTAGTAAGAGAAATTGAACTTTTAAAAATGCGTAGACTAGATGTCTTGATCCTCCGAAAGAAACTTAGTTTTATAGTGTTAGGTTCTGTCCTGCCACCTGGGTGTGATCCTGTGGTGACATAGTTTCTGCCAACAAATGGCCCCAATCCCCTCAGTTTCTCACTAATCATTGGGTACAAATGTCTCTCGATTTCAAGCAGGGTGGTTAAATGTGGCAGATGTTATTGTGCGATTTAATGTTAATTATTAGTCAGATCTTTTTACTAAACACATTAGTCTGTCATCAACCTAGCGATAGCTTACAGAGTTATAATCAAAGTGGTGTATTTGTGATTTCCAGGGCCGTGTCTTCGTTTAGAGAACATAAAGAAGGATGTTTACGAAGTTGAAGATGAACTATCAAAACGCTTAGATTCTTGAGAATGAAATAGGTGGTTGTCTGTGATGAAACAAGTAATATTTGGGGGTTATTTCAATTTAAGAATATCCAAATATCTCAAGATGTAAAATCCCACGGCCTTGTGTCAACTAGGATTTCATCTAATCACAAGAATAATCTTGGTAATGCACTAGAGTCAGAAATATACCTAACAGGGGATATGTGGTCAAGAATTCACTGCCTGTATTAAAATATTTTATATCTAAAATATGTACCAAAAATATGATCTTTTGATTTTAAGACATTAAGATAATTTAAGTCTAATATTTTTGTTACCTTATAAGGTCAAATATGCTGAGCATTCCTAAAGTTTAACTTATCAGAGCAACTTTTTTCTTCTTTTCCTGACTACATTCATCCCATTGTGGATTGTATTTATGAGCACCCATCTGAATGTGTTTGATGAGCTACCCTTGTGTAAATACTGTGGTCATGGTGGGTGGAGGAATCTGCCCTAGGATGAAGGCTCTTCATCATCATCTCACTGACTCCTAGTTTCATAAGAATGCAGCAGTGGGATTAGAAAAAGCTGAGAGAAAATAAGCAATTAGAAAATGTAACCATGCCATTATTTGAGCAGCAACAGAAAAAAAGTAGAACCAGCATGTGATGGGGCCCATTGGTGGAGAAGTCTGATCAAGCAACACAAACCTGTGTGTGGTTGGCTTGCTGATTCCCTCAGATGGCTAATTTATCACTGGGCAGTGGGAAGGCATTCCCTATGGAAAGTTGAAAAGATTGTGAATTAGGCCAGAGACACTCCAGGCACTGCTGTGGGGTGAGATGGTGTCGGAGTTCATGCTTTTTATATTCTGACCTGCCTCTCACCACCTTGAGTTGGTGCTGAGGAGAATGACCACTTAATTATTTCATTCTGTATCTTCCTTTGGAACAATGCAATCTTTGGAAAACAAATAAATCAATGTTTTAAAACTATGTTATCAATAAAACATTTTAACTGAAATAATATATTTTTTTGCATTTTAATTTTGTCTGGCTTTTTCTTTCTGTTCTTCCTGGACTCAGTTCCTTGCCTGTGATATCCCAAATGATAACCTTGTATATATATCTTTCCATGCTTAAGTATTACTCTCTCTATCTTACATTTTTTGGTCATTATTTTAGAAAATGACCAAAAACTTTAATGCATTTTGATTGTATCACTCAGTGATTCTTTATGAAAATTTCTCCAAGGTAACTGGATTTTCTAAGGATGGAATCATCTATCAACAGTAACATGATGTTTTTTCGAGGTTATCTTCACTATTTTATTTGTTTTTTACTTTCTGAACTTTCTAGACTTTTCATGATAATAATAAAGTGTTGGTGTGATATATCATTCCCTCTTAATAGTGATTTTAATTAAAATACTTTATTGCATTAGGATGTCAAATGTCTTTTCAACATCTGACAAATATTTTGATGTGTTACCAGATTCCATTTGCTAAAATTTATTTTTAGTTTTGGCATCTGTATTCATGAGGAGAATTATTCTATTCCATATTCAAAATACATATATTGAACACATGATTTGTGTCATGTATTAGTCTGGGTACCGAGATGATAGTATTTATTTCAGAATGATACCTTTATTAGATTAGATGTTAGAATAATTTTATCTTCCAAAAGTTAACTGGAGAAATGTTTACCTTTTTTTAAAGGAATGGTATAAATTGAATAAATATTTGTTGGTTCTTTAAAAGACAGCTATGGGTCTGTCTGATGTTGGTGCCTTTCTAAATAGTGGATTTTAAATCTCCTTTATAATTTTATGGTGATCAGAATATTTGAATTTTCCATTTTTCTTAGGTCAGTTTAAAGAATTTGTGTTTTGAAGGAAGAGCATTTTTAGATGTGTTTTGAATGTATTTTAAACCAATAGTTTCATGAAGTGTTTTCTTGTAATTCTTTCAATTGCTTCTACGTCTGTGGTTATATTTCTTTTTTCAAGTCTAATAGTGCTCTATTTTTACTCTTATTTTTTCTTATTCATGATCCTTATTCATAAAAAATTTATCTATTTTTTCCTCCAAAGGACCAATCTGTAGTTTTTTTAAATCTTTTTTTCCTTTCTATTCTTTGCTTTCTATTTTGTTAGCTTCAGTCTTTGCCATTGTTAATTCTCTCTTCATTGCCTCTTGGTTCATTTTGTGGCTTCCCCCCGCCCCCGCCCCCTGTTCCCCCTCCAATTTCTTAAGATTAGTACTTGGGCCCTTTGTATTATTCTCCCTTACTCTTTATTTTTCAATAATGAAGGCATTTAAGGCATTAAATTCCTTTGTAGTACAGCTTTTCCTTTATTCCATAGATTCTGAAAGACTGGTTCTTTCTTTCATTGCTTTCAAGATGACTCTCATTCACCTTTTATTGTTCTCCTTCGCTTCTAAATTTCTTAGTACTAATTCTTGTCACTTTCATATTATTTCTTTCAGGTTTCATTGGTGTGTGTTCAGAAGGACAGAGCTTGTAAAAAAATCTCTATTTTTGGAAACCAGTAGTTTTGAATCAAGTATGAGATAAATTTTCCAAAATGTTCCATGGGTAAATGAGAAACACTATATTCTCTATCTGAATGTGAACTTTCACGCATGGGTTCAGTGGTGTGCCGATAAGTGTGTAATAACCAGCCCTCCAGTTGTGACAATCTGTGGCATCTGCACCATTTGTCCTTTCCCGTGGTGAATGCACTCCCTCCACGGCCTGTTCTCACTACTGATGTTAACATCACTGAATATAGGGAGGGCCAGAGATACTCAAAACTGGCTCCCAACAGCTGGTACTAACCAGTGTATGTGCCCTACTGCATGTATCTATTAAGTCAGATTTATTCACTATATTATTAAATTCTTCTGTATCCTTATTTTTGGTGACTAGATTCTGAGAGAATGACGTTAAAGTCTCGTATTGCAACTGCGTATTTTTCAAGTTTTTCTTGTATGTCTGGTAGTGTTTGCTCCACATATTTAGCTGCCATGTTTTTTAGTACATGTAGTTTCTTTTTACTTTTTTAAAAAAAATTTTATTGTGCTTTTTTATCACCTGAAGGGGACCCATTTGGTCCCTTTTTATACTCCGTCCCTCCCCCGAATCACTACACTGTTGTCCATATGTACTTTTAAATGGTTTAGATAAATTCCTGAGTGTGCTTTTTATTATTACATAATGATTCTTTCAATCCGTTGATATGTTTTAACTTCAAATTCCACTTTATATTAATGTTGCCATTTCTGTTTTCTTTTTGTTTGCATTTGTTTGGTCTCTCATTGCTGACTCTTTTATTTTTCATCTTCTTTATCACTTCTACTTAAGTGTGTTTTCTGCAAGTAGCAAAATATAGGAAATCTCGTCTGACAGACTTTGTATTTCAGTAGGAGAATTCAGTCTATTCACATTCAATATCACCTACCTTTAGTTCTTCAGGCTTGGCATTGAGTTACTAATTTTTTGTTTCCTCTTTCCTTTTCCTTAAACTATGAGATTTCAGTTGATGTTTATTCTATTTATTTCCCCTTGTTAATTTGGAAGTTTCAGTGTCTATTTCCCTTTTATTAATGATTTCCACCAGATGAATGAACTGAACTATTTCCCCAAGCTGGCATGCTCTTGCTGTTTGATGCCCTATTTCTCCAGTTCTCTCTACCCTACAGAACAAGCCTATGAAAATACTTTTAGTTTTTGCGTATTTTTTTCCTTTCCCTTCTTTCACTAATAAGCTTTGGGAATGCTATAATTTTTCCCTACTCCTGATTCCTAGATCTTGCAGCATAATTTAGTGTCTATTAGAGTTTACCTTATAGGATAGTAAAATACTTGCTATTTCAAGAGTCCTTCTTTAACCCTTATGTTAAGCAATATCAGATAGTTTATCCTCATCTTTTTATGACTGTATCTCATCTCTAGCTCTGTCTATATCTGCATCCATATTTATGTACAAGTCAATCATGCTGAGTTGTTCACAGCTCTTTTATCTTTCTTTTTCCATCTTGAGTTCTCTTTTTGATTTCATTTATTATTTGGTTAATATTCCCAAATGCTGTCCTTAGAGGAACTATCTGCATGATTCACTGTCTAAAGCCTTGCATCTCCTCCGTAAAAGTGCAATCATATCTCAATAGGGAATAGAATGAAATTGCAGTCTTTGTGCTTAGCTGTAGATTTGATTCTACTGCTTTTTAACTTCCAATGTTGCAAATGTCAGTTAGATATTTTTTCTTTATGTAGGTAGCTCTTTAACTTAATTTTTTTCTCTTTATCCTTAAGAGATCAGAATTTTTAAAAAGATATTATTTATTTATTTTTAGAGAGGGAGAGAAACATCAATGTGTGGTTGTTTTCGCATGCCGCGTGCTGGGGCCTGGCCCACAACCCGGGCATGTGCCCTGACTGGGAATTGAACCAGTAACCCTTTGGTTCACAGGCTGGCATTCAATCCTCTGAGCAGAGAGGATTGAATCCGAAATCCGGATCTCGGGACAGAGATCAGAAATTTTATTAAGCTTTGTCTAAGGACCTGTCTTTTTTTTCCTTCTAGCCTTGAAATTTCTCAGACTCAAGTCTCATTATTTCAGGAACATTTTCTCCTTTTATTTGTCTAATTACTGCCTATTCTCATCTATCTCCCTTTGTTCTAAAATTTCTGTTATTCATGTATTAGGTCTCCTGGATATAGACTCTGAGTCTCTAAAGCTCTAAGTCCTTTTCCTTTATAATTTCTATCTCTACACTTTTTTCTCAGGTCTTTGAGCTATTTCTTGCAGGTCATTTTCTAGGCTACTAATTTGGGTTTCCATAATGATCCCCCTTAAAAAAGTAAAGTGCTACTTTAGTTTGATAAAATTTCTTCTTTAAATTAATCCAAATTTCCAGAGGCCTGGATGGGTTTTGAAGTCATGGGAATCAGTTGTTGGAATCTTCACTGACCCTCACTTGACCTTGGACATGGTATTTACTCTCTTAAAGCTCATAGCCTCAACTGTGTGGAAGAGGTTGAAATCACCCATATAAATCAACCATGATAAGGTATTACATGATACGGTATTAATAGATATTTTTGTCATGTACTGGGTACCTAAAGAATGTCCATAAATATTTAGTGTACCATTTGACTAGACATCCATATTAACTAATACAAATGGAAGTCTGTGTGGGATGAATTGTAAAGCCTTTTTCTTTTAATGAATTTCTCAGGGTGACATTGGTTGATAAGATTATATAGGTTTCAAGTGTACATTTCTATGATACATCATCTGTACACTGCATGTGTGCCCACCACCCAAAGTCAAATCATGTAAAGCTTTTTTCTTTTTTAAAAATTTTTTATTGTTCAATTACAGCTGTCCCCATTTTTCCGTATTACTCTCCCTCTGTCCCACCCACCACCACTTCCCACATTCAGTCCTCCCCCCGTTGTCTTTGTTCATGGGTCCTTCATACGTATTCCTTGACTTGACCCTTCCCCTTCTCTTCCCCACTACCCTCCTCCCCTCTCCTCTCTGGTCACTGTCAGTCTGTTCTTTATTTTTATGTCTCTGGTTCTACTTTGTGTGCTTGTTTGTTTTGTTGACTGGGTTCCACTTATGGGTGAGATCATATGGTATTTGTCTTTTACTGCCTGGCTTATTTCACTCAGCGTAGTGCTCTCCAGATCCATCCATGCTGTTGCAAAGTATAGTATCTGTTATGAGTTTAAGCTTTTTTTCTTTGAATATTATGTATTCTTATGTATTTTTGTGGCTTTGGCATAAAAAGCTTTTAAGCTTTGCTATCAGAATCACAAAGCCTTATATTAAATAACACTCAATGATTTATCTGTAGCCCTGTGATTGAAAACAGGTATTATTATAATGCTGCCACTGAGTTAAATGTTTCTAACATTTATGTGGCTAATCGATGGTATAGATTGTAATCAAAAGCTCTCATATAAAAACATTTGTTGAGAGTCAATGCCATAAATATCAATAACTAAACCCTCAAAAACATTGTCATCAATAGTTTCTGGATTGATTTCATTCATTCAGTTATGCATTCAATGACTATGAATGGGAATATATATGGAAGCATCTTACTATGCATTGTTCTGGGTGCCAAGGATAACATGGTGAGCTCAGACAGATCTAGTTCCTGCTCTCTTGAAGCTTCTAATCTAGTGAAAGAGATTTCACAATAGGTGAAGAATCATATATATACATGTAAGCTTACAACCAGGAAGATGTACATGTGGGCAGGGTTTCTGTCAGCCAGAGAAAGGAGTGTTCAGGGGGACAGGAGCCTTCCAGATGGAGAGAATAGCATGGACAAAGGTCTTGTGTCAGAAGGAAGCCAGTCAGACTGAGGGACTGAAATCAGACCAGTGTGACTGGAGCTCAGGGTGATGAGGAGTGTGCAAGGGGAGGCCGTGGGGGCAAGTGGGGACCAGATGACCCAGGATTCTGAGCGCCATGTTACATATTTTGGTCTTTACCTTAGAACAATGGGAAACCAGCTAGAGTTTTAAGAGGTTTGTGTGTGTGCGCGCAGGCACATTTGTGCTGATGCTTAGCGAATATCACTTCGGTTGAAGTGGGAAAAACGGATTAGAAGAAAGCCAGAGTGGGTACAGGTACACCAGTCAAAAGGCCGTTGCATCCAAATGAGAGGCAATGGTCGCTTGGACTAGGAGGTGGCAGCAAAGACAGAGAAAGGGGGCAGCTTTGTGAGGTATTTTGGAGGTCGTGGTGTTAGGACCTGTTGATGGATCATATACAAAGGCTGAGGGAGAGGGGCTTTTAAGGATGAACTCTACATTTCTAGCTTTAACAGCTGGTAGTTGCACTCACTGTTTTAAGGAGCACTAACAGTCATATCTGAGCAGATGAAGAGAAATTTAGTTGAACATACTCAATTTGGGGTGCCTTTTGGACACCATGATGGAAATGTGAAATAGTAGTTGACTACCTATGTCAGATGCTCAGAGAATAGTCTGCACTGTAGATAAAACATGCTGTGTCCCCTCCTGTGGATGGTTATTGATGTCGTGGGAGTACTTGGAAATTGTCTGTCTTGCACTCCACCTGACATTTATTTCATGAGCTCTTTTGACCTCTGGCTTTAGGAGACTGAAGAGCACGAACCCACAGGACATCCTAAATCACCAGGATGAGCTGCCTCTCCACAGACACCAGTAGAGAGTGCCCAGGAGCCGGTGTGTGCGAGCACAGTCCCTGTAGAACAGTGGAGAAAGAAGAGCAGGTACATCAGATGGTCCAGCCCTACCAAGGGGGGGATTCATTGTGAACTCCCCTCCTACTCAGGCACTATCCCGTGAAGAAGGAGGGGATACAAGAACATGAGTGCTGAGGGAAGAGCAAACTACTCTGAGAGGGAGTTTGAAATGAACTGTTCAAAAGAAATCGCTACAACACTGAAGAAAGCATTTTAAAACTTGAGACTAAATTCCTTTGAATTGTCCAATTTAAGTTTGGTGTTTTTTGTTTTTTTTTGCCATCATGGGTGAGAATGAGAGCCCCACAAAGATGAGATCAGGTAGCAGAAGAAAATGACCTTTGTTTGTTTTGTTATTGTACATCTGAATATTTTGCTGTATTGTACAAATCAATGCCTTTCTATACTGTAATTTAAATTGCGTGACCCATGAGTTTCTTACAGACCTCACTGTGTCCCTCTGTGTCACAGAGGTGGTTAGCAGCAAAACTGGAGAAGAACCAAGCCCTTATTATCACGTTTCCTTTCAAGAACTCTGGTTCAATAAAATGTGTATTCCTTTAACTTTCTTCTCCTAGGCGTTTTATATTCATTGTATTAATTCGGTCATAGGATACAGAACGTTCAATCTGATATATAACTAGGTTTAACTTTCATGTATAAGCAGCCATTAATCAGGCTAATATATATGGTATCATAGATAGTATAGTATTATAGATTATACATGTATTATATATCTCTCCATTTTTTTCTTTGGATTTGCTTAGGTTGCTCACTCTGCAGTTTCCAGGACCTAATAGCAGTGAAATCCAGAAGTGTTAGGTAATCACAGCTGTGCTCGGAGAGCAATAATTACAAACATTCAAGGCAGCAAAAACTCACTGGACGGGCAGCTTCCCCGACCGCTCACCCTGCACAAAAGGTCATTTGTCTTGACCAGGAAATGCACAGCTTCTAGAGCCCTGGCCTTGCAAATGTAAATCCACAAATTAGTTGTCACCATCATTCTTCAAGCGTGCATCAGCTCTCCCAGTTAGTGGGCACCTGGGACTGTCCACTCTGCCACCTTTCAGTGGACTCCCAGGGTTGGTTCAGAGACCACGCAAGCCGGCGCAGCCTCAGCCAGCCCTCTGCACCTATTTCTCCTTTCCTCTGACTGGCCAATTCAGATAGCCTGTGGCCTGTTGGAGAAAAGAAGCTCAGCTCTGAGATTCTTATTCCAGGTCACACAGTGACTCGGGGCATGTTTTGTGCTGGGGTTCATACTCTACCCATGGTCCACGTTACCTCTCATGGGGCAGTGATGAGACCACAGCACTCGTGTTAGACAGTCCTGCATTCCAATCTTCTTCTGAACTGTTTGGAAAAGCTAATTAACACCCTGGAACTTCAGTCTGCTTGTCTGGAAATTGGGGAGCATAAAACTTCTATCATGGAGTTATTGTGAGGAGCAAATGAGCTGGCGTAGGCCACATGTCCTCAGCACTGAGCCTGGAGTATATTTAGGACCAATACATTGCATTTTCTTGGTGGTGGAGTTTTTGTTATTTTTGCTGTTATGTATAACAACTTCAAAGAAAAATTCTGCTGTAAAGTTTCCAGTCTTAAAGAGATCAACACCTGACCTATGTCTCTTTCTGCAAATGGCTTTTGGAGCCCTGTGCCTTCCATGAAAAGCACTTCAAATGGAAAGTTCCCACTCTTTGGGTACAATATGGATTTCCCCTGCTAGTTTAAGTATTGACTTTTGAATATTTTCAGTAACAGAAAAGAAGAGAAACAATATTTTAAACATGTAATTTTAATTTTCTTGAGAAATAACACAATTTGAATCAGACAAACATTAGGAAGGAGAAATCTTGTGGCTGACAAGTTAGTGAAATCATAAGTACCCTGAGAAATTATATTTGGCACTCTGATCCTCACCCAGTGTTCATGTCCAGAATCTTCTGAAACAGGGGTTGCACTCTAAGGAATCTTTCCCACAACTCTGGTGGGGCATTGTGGTAGACATCATTGATTTGTATGTCTGTTCAGGTCCTCTTCTCTGAGAACAGTGCCCCCTACTGGAAGGTAAGAATCAAAAACCTTAGTGAAGCTCTCTTGATCAAGAGCAACAGGGGGTATGCAAAGGAGGAGCCTGGCTGGGTCAGAACTGGGCCCCTGGCTACTCTAGTTAAAAAGGCTGTTTCCCTGTTGCTTAGTGAGGAAGTGCTGGAGACTGGCATTAGAACTAACGGGGTCCTTCTAGTCCACTGTGTACCAATTGCATCATGGTGAGCATATTTGTCTTTACTGATGTCATCATCTTCACCAAAACTTCATAAAGGCAGGGGAAAAAAAACCCCTTATTACATCCAAGGAAATCTACTTAATGATTCAAGCTAAGTCACCGATGTGCAGTGTGGGAAAATCAGGTAAGCAGCCACCCTGCCGTCTCACAGAAAATAATTCGCGTAGGCTTCCTCTTCTCTCTGTGTGTGAGGTATTATTTGAAAAAGAACCCATTGCTGGCCTGGCCTCAGAATCCCAGGGCGATAAGACTTCCCCTGGCATTTCTGAAGCAAGTTTGGAGTTTAATGTAATTTCATTTAATTGGGCCCGAGAGTAGCTCCAAAAGTCCGAGACACTCCCAGAGTGCACTTGGGCTTCTGCCGTGAGGAATTTTCTCAAGCGGAGTCACTTGCAATTTCAGTCCAGAAGCTCCCAGGAACAACGGGACCCCCAGAGCCATTTATGCCCCTTGGAGACGGTGAAAAGGCAGGCAGCCGGGATGCCTTCCCATTTCCTTCCCATTTCTCAGCCACCTTGTACCTGATACAGCAATTCCAATAGGTGTCAGCCTTAACACCTAATTAGAGCAAACATTTTGTAACATCCTCTTTACTATCCTAAAATGAACTACTTATTACACAATAAAAACATTAATGTAACATCTTAGTGATCATAAATAGGAGAAATAAAAAGAGTAATTTCTGCTAAAACAATATATGCATTTGAATATGTACTCGTAAATTTTCAAAATGCAAGCACAGTAGGAGACCTAACGAAGGTACCAGATGCTTGCTCCTCTGTGGGACCTCTGCAAAGGCCGCACTGTGACTGCAGGGCCACATGGTCGGGGACCCAAAACCACCTTCAGAGCTGCTGTGAGGTGAGCCATGGTACTGTCCAAAGTGGTGCACAAGCCTTGGAAATCTCAAACACTGCAAGCTGTTTCTCTGATTACATGGTTGAGTTTCTTCAAAATTAGTATCTGATAAAAGGTACTTTGCATTTGTGTGTAACAGAGTTGTGCTCTAGGCTCTGGTCATTATCCATAGGTATTGTTCCTCTTGGCTCTCGGGAGGGACAGGCAAAAGAAGCATGAGCCATGGAGAGACTGTCTCACATGTTTTAAGACATCTGGCATTCCTGCTTCTCTGCATCATTGTGACAATCAGGTGCTGGTTGAACAAATTCTGTTCTTTATGGATTTCACAAGTAGAAATTTAGGTATGTACAATTGCATCCGTAGCCCACTCGGCTGTTCTTAATAGTGTGACAGTCAGCTGGTACCTCTGCAAACGTGATAGAGAATTGCCTTCTGATTTTAACAGCCTTTTAAAGCTGCTGGCCTGTGTTCAGGTTGGAGCTCAACACGCAGGGCCTTCTCCTTAGTTCTAGCCCATTATAAAAGTGCGTTTGCACTCTCAGCCCCAGCCCAGTGCCCCCGCCTTCGCTGACTTGGTGCTGGTTCATGTGGGCTGCATCCAGGCTGAGGTGGTGAAGACTCGTCATCTAGGCCAAGCCTTAAGGACACAGCCCCTTTGATATTTGTTCTGTCCATTCCAGGAAAAGCCTTTTGACTAACAATGTTAAATTCTTTTCATCTAGTCATGAATCTTCCTCTAGAAAGAGCCTAGCAGACACCAATAAATCAAGTCCAATGACATTAGCAGACAAATGGAATTAAAAGTGGGTCAGGTGCCGCCTATTCCAGCTCTCGTTTCGGACAGTGGAGGAATGATAGGCGTTCTAATTTAGAGGGAATCTACCTGTTAGCTCCTTTGCTCTGCCGGTCATCCCTTCCAGAAATGGCTTGGAGGGGCTGGGTCCCCCTCTGGCTCAGCGAGGGAGCTCTGTGTCCTGTTCTTTGCTCTGCTCTTAGTCCTGCTGCCGGGACCTTTCTGATCAGGCTCCTCCCTGTCTGTGCACGGTTTGGCCACCCCTTCTCTTCATACTTAATGCCCCAGCAGCCCCAAGTGGCTCATAATGCCCAAGTCTTTGCCCAGACATCCATCCCTTCTGTGTGGGACGCCCACCCTCCCCACCTCCTAATCCATTTTTGACATTGCAGCTCAGACAAGGCCCCCTCCCAATGCCTTGCTTTACCACCCTCAGCTTTTTAAATTAATCCCATGGGGTTTTGTGCGGGTTCTGCATATTTTACATGCTTCCATGGTTGTATATAATTTATCAATTAACTACTTGTCTCCCCCATTACTCTGGGAGTTCCTTGCAAGCCAAACCCATATCTTTTTCTAAATAAACTTCAGTCTTTAGAAGTTTTAGATTTATCAAAAAAATTGCAAAAATAATGCAGAGTTCTCCTATATCACCACCACCAGTGTTCCCTGTTATTAATTTCCTACATCAGTTTAGTGTGTTTGTTACTAGCTGAATGAATGAGCCACTATGATATATTATTTTCAACTAGATCCATACTTCATCCAGATTTCTCTAGGTTTTACCTGAGAGCCGTTTGTTGTTATTGTTCTAGAATCGGGCACATTCCATTTAGTTTCCGGGTCTGCTTACACTTCCCTGGCTGGGAGTTTCTCAGCCATCCCTGGTTTTTGATACCTTGAATTCTGAGGCGTAGTGGTCAAGTATTTTGTTGAATGTCCTTCATTGCGATGTGTCTGATGTTTTCCCCATGAGTTGACTGGAGTTTGGGTTTCAGTGAACTTGGTCATTTGGGTGAGTTAGTGTTGGTCAGGTTTCTCCCCTATAAAGCTGGGGCTCCCTCACCCCTTTCCCTACTGTGCTCTTTGGAAGGGAGTCACTGTGTGGGCCACAATCGAGGAGTGGGGAGCTATGCTCTAGCATTTGCCGAGTTATCTGGAATTCTTCTGCATGGGAGATTTGTCTCTTCTTCCTCACTTACACACATGTGTTTATGTCATCGATACTGAGTGCTTAGCACAGGACTGCGTGAGTAGTAAGCATGGAGTACAGTCCAACGGTGCTTGCCTTCTGAGCGTCCATTGTAAATCTGTCTCAATATGAACACAATGATGCTAACTGCAGCCTCAATGATAGAAATATTAAAATAGAAAATGCTATTTTAGAAACACTATTCTAGGTGTTTTAGTTCATTTAATCCTTACAACAATTCTATCAGAATGAATCTGTTATCATTAAACAGGTTTTGTTTTTTTTTTAAACCAGGGTCACATAGCTAGTAAGTGGGAGACAAGATTTAAATCCAGGCTGTCTGATTCCTGAGTCCACACACCTAAAGCTATAGAGGCTGGGGTGCCCCTTTGGTCTTTGTTCCAATTACTTTGACCTTGCTGCAGTGAGCTGACCCCCTAAAGAGTGTCCAGCCCATGGCCCACGGGCTGCATGTGGCCCAGGATGGCTATGAATGCGGCCCAACACAAAATCATAAATGTACTTAAAACCTTTTTTTGTTCATCAGTTTTTGTTAGTGTTTGTGTATTTAATGTATGACCCAAGACAATTCTTCTTCCTCCAGTGTGGCCCAGAAATGCCAAAAGGTTGGACACACCATAGGATTCAATATGCAAATAGTCCCTAGCTGAAAGTCCTCCATTCAATGTATCTGCTAATGTCAGAGTCTTCTGGTTTACACTGAATTTCCTGCTAAATCTGGGAGGCTTCCAAATCACACAGGAGCAGAAATTCTTAAGAAATCATTAGAGGCTTCTCACCTGAAGTTTTCTTTGGAATCCTGACTGAATTCTCCAAGATACAGAGTCCAGTCCCCAGTGCTGTGCCCTGGCAATGGGCGGACTGTACTCAGCAGTTGTGAACAAGAGGAGCTGCCTTGGCTCATGGTCCTAATATTTTCCACACCTTAAAATGGGACACATGGCTCCTCATGGGTTATAAGAAAGGCACAATAAGAAAGCTCAGTTATTGGCATTTCCCGGATAATTTGATAGTTCATGTTACGAATAGTCCAGAATATTTAACATTGGAACTGTAATAGTGAATTGGTGTATATGGTGAACCTAGGAATTGAGTGTGAGTTGAGGACATATGTATCAGCCCCAAACATCTTCTCTATTTATTTTCTATGGCGCACAAACCTGAACATTAGAGGGGAATTCCTTTGGGTTTTGAATGTCCCACTGTGATGATGATTAAAATGAGTGGGTTAATGCTTTTATTGTCTGCCATATGTCTGGATTCCAGGGTGAAATCGGCCATTATAAATGAGGAAAGGAGAAACAAAAAAATAAGAGAAGAAACTGACATTTTTGCAGTAACCAGCTGCTATTCTTTAGTAGCAAGGAATGATGGAATCTTACACAACTTATTTTGGTACAGTCTGTTTATGTACTGAATAATAACATCCCAAAATAGAATCTACTCTAAGCCCAGAGTATAACAGAGATTTTAACAGTCTAATTTTAACTCCATTTAAAAATACAGCCAATAATATCTCCCCAACATGAACTTATATTTTGAACTTGCAGCCATAGGAATATAAGAATAAACTGCTTTAGTCATATGGTTCCTTTTAGGCTTCTTTTGAATTGCAAAGATTTCAAACTACTCATTGAGCCATTGTTATTATTACTATTATTCCTCGCCTGAGAATATGTTTTTTATTGCTTTTAGGAAGAGAGAGAGAGAGAGAGAGAGACATCAATGTGAGAGAGAAACACTGATCAGTTGCCTCCCATAAACTCCCCAATGACAGGCCATTGGATCGTCATTTAAGCATATTCCCTGATGAAGGATGACAGCGCACCCTTTTGGTGTATGGGACGACACTCCAACCAACTGAGCCACCCAGCCACGGTCCGCTGAGCCTTTGAGATGCCCCCATGGGACTAATTTGTTTGCCATCAAATAAATGTGCTCAGCTCCCACAGGTGTAGGCAGCTTGGAGCAGCTCCGATAAAAAAAATTCCTTATGCAAAATCACTTCTTTTACTCATCCTTTATTTTATTTTGTTTTGCTCATCCTGTAGAGATGATTTATTGGGAAGGCAGTGTTCAGGAGGCTGCAGATAGCGGTGGCACAGAACCAATGACTCTATTACAACACTCCTGGCAGCTATCATTGATATATAAGGAGAGAGGGAGGTGTCTTCCCTTTATTCCTCACCACTTCCCACTGAGCTCATGATCATTTTCTTGTCTTTCTGCTTTCAGGATGAGTTTAGGTCATCGTGAAGGGAGCTTCCTGTAGCTTTTCTATTTGGTTTAAGTCCTTGAGTACATCAGGCACATTAACTCATTTTGTCTTGATAACATCTCTGTGCTACTGTTATTTCCTCCTATTTAGAGAGGAAGCAGCTGAAGCACAGAGAGGTTAATCGATGTGCCCAAGTGTGCACAGCTAATAAATGAAAGCGCTGGAGTTTGAACTCAGGTAATTTAACTTCAGAGTCCATGCTTTTAACCGAGGTACCATGCTGCCCTGGCGAATTTGTTGGTATAAAGTCATAAACAGGGTTTCTGTGCGTCACCTGCCATGGAGACTTACACTCTATTTTGTGTGGTGCCAAAGTAAATACGGTGAAAACCTCAGCTACTTTAGTTATTTCAGTTCTGTGTCAAAGCCACTTCTTACAGAAGCTGGTGCAGTTTATCTTGTCAGGTAAAAGGAGTGTGTCTGCACGGGAACATCAAAACATCTTTCAGAGGACTTCTGTCTCCTAAAAATAGTCAGAGAGGTGGAATGGCTTAAAGCACAGAATGTTTGTCATAGCGAAATGTATGAGGGCAAAAAAAGAGGAAAAATCGATTGTTCCCCTGCCCCTAAGTGGGAGATCAATTTAATTATTTTATTATGTGGAAAATATATATTTCGTATTTACCATTTGCCAGGCACTGTTGTAAGTAAATATTAACTTATTTAAAGCTCAGCAAAATCTTTTGAAGTGATATTATCATCTCCAGTTCACAGATATAGTACCTGAGGCCCAGGGAACTTAGGGAGTTTGCCCAATGGGATGCAGCCAGGAATTGAACCCCAGCAGGTTGGTTCCAGAGTATCGGTTTTAACCCCTTTGCCCCTGGAGGCTTTGGGGCAACTCTAATAGTGGTGGGGTTTTTTTTTTGAGAAATTCTGTTTTCTGTTTGTTCTCTTTCATTATTTGCTTTCTTTTTTTCCTTGCCTTCCTGCAGGTTACTGTAATTCAATTTTGATTTCTCTATAGTGTCTTTGAATATTTCTTTTGGTCTCTATATTTTTATTTCTCTAGGTGTCATGTCATATATACACAACTAATCACAGTCTGTGGGTGTCGACATTTGCCACTTTGAGGGTAGTTGCCTCTTTACTCTCCCTTCACCCTTTCCCACTCTAATTGTCTTAAATGTTTCCTCTATACACAGTGAAAACCACAGCAGGCATTATTATACTTTCTGTTTCAGCCATCAGACATATTTAAGAAATCTATGAGTAGACAAAAATACTACTGTATTTACCCATACTTTTGATTTTTCCTGTGTTCTTTCATTCTGATTTTCCCAGATTTTTAAGAGGAACAGACACAAGTGGAAAACTTATTTAAACAAATAATAAAGGAGAACTTCCCCAGTCTGGCAAGGGAAATAGACTTCCAGGAAATCCAAGAAGCTCAGAGAGTCCCAAAGAAGTTGGACCCAAGGAGGAACACACCAAGGCACATCGTAATTACATTAGCCAAGATGAAAATGAAGGAGAGAATCCTAGAAGCAGCAAGAGATAAGGGGACAGTCACCCACAAAGGAGTTCCCATCAGACTGTCAGCGGATTTCTCAAAAGAGACCTTGTTACCAAACAAGGGTCTGAGGGGGGCAATACTTGGCCCACTGAGGGATGCCAAAAACTGCTTCAGAAAACAGGGGCCCCTCCCAAGGACAGTATACTAATATCTACTGGGCTCTTCTGTCCGCCGCCAGTTGGAAAGACATCTCTCAATGCCAGAGATTTGTGAAAAGGAAACACAATGTTTATTTAATGCTATTCAGGCCTAATGCCTTCCTTAAAATATTAAAGTCTTTAAGGGTATACACCTACACACACACACACAGAGCTCCCTTCTCCCACTGTCCCAACTCCGGGTACCGTAAATCAGGAAAAGAGCACACGTCCATTTTTCAGGTCGCTGGCACGTGAGCTGTGTCGCTTGTCCAGGCAGGATCTCCAACTAATCCAAAGTCATGCAGCACCTTCCACTGGCAAGAGTTCTTTGTACCAAGTTCCAGTCAAAGTCTCTCCCGCTTTCCAGGCCACTTGGCCAAAAGGAGCACCCCAAAGCCGCGTGGGCCTCTTCTACCAAAGCCACACTCCACCAAAAGCGCGTCTTTCTTCTTCACCTGGCCGCAGGGATCTCCATTCTGGCAAAGCTGCATGGTCTTCCCTTTCATGGCTAGAAGAGGGGGTCCTAACTCTGCTGAAACCTCGTGTCTGTCCCCCTACTGGCTGCTGTGTCCGGGTTTAAATCCCCATGCCAATCTTCCTCTGTACCCCTATTTCTGACTCCTCGCACGATCAGTTACACCTGCCAGTATTTCTGTATTATTATAAGTTTACTGGGCTGCCATTGTTAGTCTGGGCAGGTATGGCCCCATGTCCTAGAGCCAATCTCCTCCAAGCTCCCATGCAGGCGCTGTAACTCAGGGGATCTGCCCCCCAGTCACATCTTGGGGGGAAGTGACTTCATTCCCCTAGCTCCAAGCATGGCCACAGCCATTTAACAAATCCAAGTGACCTGCCAAAGGCTATAGATATGTTAAATGACCAGGCCATGAATTAGCTGCAGGGCTGTGGCTTTACAAAACAGTCCTGCATATTCCTGGTCTATGTGTCCCTTCCCCCAACTCACACCTGTGGGGGGGAGGGGTGAGAACACCTTATACGTCTCTCCAATATTCCTATACACTTTGAGTTCTGGACACCATCCCAAATCTTTTCTGGTCCACCCCCCTTTGGCTGCACCCTGTATCAACCTTACAGGCAAGAAGGGGCTAGAAAGAAGTATTCCAAGTCATAAAATCCAAAGACCTACAACCAAGATTTCTCTATCCAGCAAAGCTTTCATTTAGAATGGAAGGACAGATAAAGTGCTTCTCAGATAAGATCAAGTTCAAGGAGTTCATCATCACCAAGCCCTTATTATATGAAATGTTAAAGGAACTTATCTAAGAAAAAGAAGATAAAAAATATGAACAGTGAAAGGACAGTGAATTCACAGTTATTAACAACCAACCACACCTAAAACAAAAGCAAACTAAAAGGACAGCTAGATCAGGAGTGGAACCATAGAAATGAAGATCACATGGAGGGTTAGCAACAGGGGAGTGGGAGTAGGAGAAGGGGGGAGAAGGTACAGAGAATAAGTAGCATAGACGGTAGTTAGAAAATAGACACGGGGAGGGCAAGAATAGTATGGGAAATATAGAATCTAAAGAACTTGAGACACATGGGCATAAACTAAAGGGGGGGATGGTGGGGAAGGGGTGTGCAGGGTGGAGGGGGATGAAGGGGGGAATAGAACAACTGTAATGGCATAATCAATAAAATATATTAAAAATAATTTTCTCTCGTTTAAAAAAATTTCCTGTAGCCGATCTTTTATGGTAGGTCTGCTGGTGACACTTTTTTTGTTACTCTTCCTCAGAAAATATCCCTTAAGTTCTTCTTTGTTTATAAATGATATTTTTGCTACCCATTGAACTTTATATTGATAGTTCTTATCCTTTAGTACTAGAAGAATGTGGAGCCGCTTCCTCCTGGTCTTCACTGGTTCGGATGAGAAGCCTGATTCATTCATATTGTTTTGCCCTGTAGGTAATGCAGTGTTTCTCTCAAGCTGGTTTCAAGCTTTTTTTTTTCTTTAGTTTTCAGAAGTTTAACCATCATATATAGCTCACCACAGATTTCTTTAGGTTTATCCTGTATGGGTTTTTTCCAGCCTCTTGTATTGGTAAATTTATGTCTTGCCAAATATAGGAAAATTTTAGCTCTGCTTTTTTTTTTTTGACTCCTCTTTCAGCCCACTCTCTTTCTTCAGTTTTCCTGGACTTCACTGACATGCATGTACATTTTTTGCTGCAGTCCCACATACCTGTGACTGTTTATTATTTTATTCTGTACATTTTCTTTCTGTTGCTCAGGTTGAGTAATTTCTATTGTTAAATTTTTAACAATATATTTTTACTGATTCTTTTTTTCTGTCTTCTTCATTCTGCTGTTGAGCCTATCCACTGAATTTCTAATTTTATTTATGGTGTGTTTTAGTTCTAAAATTTCCATCTAGTTCTTCTTTGTCTTTTTTTTCCTGTGACTTTCTATATTTTCATTTGGTTCAAGCACATTCATAGGCTCATTGAAACGTTTTTGTGGTAGCTGCTGGAAAATCCTGGCCCGATAATTCCAACATTTATGTCATGTTTGCATTGACACCTGGTGACTTTCATTTCTCATTTGGTTGAGATCTTCTCTGTGCTTGATAGGAGTGATTTTATATTGAAACTTGCACATATGTGCTGTTATAAAACACTGGATCTTATTTAAATAGTTTATTTGAGAAGAGTTTTTTTAAAAATATGGAAGTGCAGGCCTGTGAACCAAAGAATTGTGGTTCGATTCCCAGTCAGGGCACATGCCTGGGGTTGCAGGCCAGTTTCCAGTGGGGGACGCATGAGAGGCAACCATACATTGATATTTCTCTCCCTCTCTCCTTCCCTTCCCCTCTAAAAATAAATAAATAAAACCTTTAAAAAATAAATTAAAAAATAATAAATAAAAACATATGGAGACTCGGGGCTCCAAGCAGGAAAAACCAAAATCTATGGGTTGTCTTAAAGCCCCGCATCATTATTTGTACACTGTCACTTCTGCCACATTCTATTGGCAAAGCAACCTGCAGTGTGAGCCCAGATTCCAGGAGAGGGAAAACCGAACTGCATTTCTAGATGAAGGGAGTGGCAGAGTCACATCGCAAAGGGCACGCGGGACAGGAGGGATGGGTGTGGCCATCTTTGAAAATACGTTGCCACATTAACAATTATTTTATGGGATAGGAAGCCTTATGGAATTATAGATTCCTCTGATCTCATCAATTATTATTTCTGTGTTCTTCTAGTTTCTTATATTAAGGCAATTCTCCCTTTAACAGTAGAAAAATATGTCAAAAAACCGAAAACGTTATGCAAGCGTCAAATTGTTCTATATCAAGTTCTCTGCACATGGAATTCAGTAATTGTGAGCTTTACTCTTTGAAGATGTAGGATGTTTAAAGGTATTGACTGGGATGACTTCAGACGCTTGGAAATGATAGTCTGCCTGTGTATCATTGAGTCTGATTATCCAGTTTGAAGCATGGGAAGATGCTCGCTCCGCACCTGCCATCCCTGTCTTTACACAGGCTCAGGTGGGGGAGAACTTCTCACCTGCAGGGAAACTGGGCGACAGCAGATGCCAGACATCACTGAGAATCTCCCCACTCACCCACCCCCCAACCCATCCACATAAACTATTGGCTCAGACAGGAAACATGCCTATATCTCTGCACCATGTAACTCCCATGTCCATGAACATTGCAGCAACTCTGATTTTCTGAATATGCTATTAGGGAGGACAAGGCAATAGAAAGAGATTCTTCAGCTTCTCCTTAGGGGCAAATTCAGGCCCTATAAGTGGATCACAAGCTTCTTATGGCTGGAGGCTGACTGCACACAATAGCGGGTATTGTAAAATGCACCTGGAATTGGGTTTTAGATACTATGATAAGAATTCACTGCATCAACTTATGGGAAGACTTAGGAAATACTTTTTTCTTTATCATGGATTATTGTTGCTAGTGCAGTAGTGTGCACTTTTCAGGATGGTTTCATTCTGCTTTTACTCTTCACGTGACCTTTGGGGTCTTACCCAGAAAATGGAGCTCCTGGCATGTGCATGCTCGAGTACTTGAACTAGACAACATGTACCACTTCAGGTTGACTCTACGGTTTGGGGTTTTTGCTCTTTTTTTTAGAGTTAAATACGATGATACATGTGAAAAGAACATTTTATATTTTACAATAATGTTCAAACGTTAACTGGTACTATTGTTATCCTTTGAGACAGAGCATGTATGACTTTTTTTAAAAATTTGACAATGAACATACTGAGATTTGCAGAGGTTAAGCAACTTGCCATTTGTTAAACAGTGAAATTTGGCTTCGACCTACATCTTGTGGCTCATATTTCATCAAGCTTTATGTTACTATTATTATTCCAAATTATTTTATGGCTTTGGAACATTCCCGGGCTCAGCTGGTAAACTCTATCAGGCCTTGCATCTCTGTTAAGTGTGTGTGAGAGTAAGGTTGCCTGTTTCTTAATGTGTCATTTACATCAGGAGTCAGCAAGCTGCAGCCCATGGCTCCGGTCCACACCACTTATTTTTGTAACGGAACACATCCACATGTATTCGTTGAAGTGTCGTCTGTGTCTGCTTTCATACCACAAAGGCAGAGTTGAGAAACTGTGACAGGGCCTGCGTAGCCTAAAATGTGTATCACTTGACCTGTTACAGAAAAAGTTTGGTGATCCTTGATTTTTATTGTCACCTCAAATATTATAGAACCAGTGTCCATAAAGAATATTCTAGAGTTCATAATAACAGTGACAGGTGCCCTTTTTAGCTCTCCACCCCCAGCTAAATAAAGGTGAGCAAATGGAGTCTTGTAATTTTGCATGTTTCCTGCCCAGGAGAAGCTTGGGCATCTTATCCCTGGAAGCATTCATTCCTTGGAATCCCTTTGACCCGAGCTTCACTGCAGGTCAAAATAGGAAGGAAGGGACTTTGAAACATGCTGTTCAGCATCCTCACTCAAAAGAGGAGAAAACTGAGACCGGGAAGGGGATGTGAGCTCCTCAAGGTAGGTGGCAGTGGGTTGTTAGATTAGAACCCAGTTATCTCGATTTCTAGTGGTTCTGTTTTGCTAAAAACTGAATTAGACTGAGTTCCATTTCCCTGCTTGTGGGTTGCAAGCGTGCATTTGCGTCCAGGTGTTCCATGCAGCGTAAGACAAGGCCGTAGAAAGATTAAAGACATCACCCAGAAAGTTCATGTTAGGATTTGCAGCTCTTGAGCCTAAATATATAGACAAAGCATCTCCTCCATTTGCTAAGAAAAATTACAAACAAAGAACAGACTGCACTGCTCATCCTGATCTGTTTTGCCCCCGACTCCCCTGATCTCGAATTCCCTCATGGCTAAGTACAGTGTTGGTGTTACTGTCTGAACTGATGTCAGAGGGCTCAGAAGACAAGACCAAGCCCGTGACAGCTGCTCAAACAGCGTGAGTGCGTTCATGGAGGGAGGGAGTTCAGGAAGGGGGAGGCTAGGTTCCCGCCGTGGTTTCTGAGTTTCTTTGTATTGTTTGTGTGTGCAGATGAGCTTTTTAATTTATTGATTTATCAATTATGTGGAATTTGTGTGGTTGTATTATTGAGAAAACCCAAACATTCTGTGTTTGAGGCACCTGGGACTGCCCACTAGATTGATGACATTTTATGGCCCAGTTCACCTGTGCAAAGAGCTTTGCCCCTAAAGGTAATTGGACTCAGCAACACTCCAATGGGAAACTAGCTGTAGCCAGAAAAGGCCCACCAGGCAGGCAGGTAAGGTAGCAGAAAAGGTCCTGACAAAGACATGACTAAGGGAGTGATATCATTGGGTAGGCCGTTAAAAAACCCACAACGATAGTGACTTTTTAAAGGGATGTAACCTTTATGTGACATTGGTGATCACTCTCAGGACTGGGCATGGAATCTGGTTTCTCTGCCCAGCATCCGTTCCCTTGTTCAGGTAACAGCACCTCCTTCCTTTAGGGTGCTCACTGCTCTTCACTTCAGGTGGCCTGAATGGGGTTTCCCCTCGCAGGGCTCTTTTCCTCTGACTGTGGATGTAGTCATGTGATCCAGGCTAGGCCAGTCAGATTTCTCCTCTAGCAAGTTACATCTTGACATGGAAGGCGGGCAGGGCAGAGACCCAGGCAGGAATGCTCGCCCTGCTCTGGAGACGCCCAAACCAGCCCTCGGCACAGTCCTCCCGGGGCCCAGTTGCTCTCTCTCCAGTATTTTGAGCACAGGCAGTATTATTTTAATTAATTAATTAATTATTTTTTTGGCTTAAGTTAGTAGTTTTCTGTTTTTGTTGTATAGGATGCTTAAGTAATGCCCAAGGGCATGACCTATCTGGGCCTAACATATATGTTTATATCTACTATGTAGTATGTGTGTATGCATGTAGGTGTGTATTATTAGTTCTGTTGCATGCATGAGGAAATGGAAATTAGAGAAAGTTTAGATCAGAAATTTATGTTGCCAAGATTTACGCTGGTACTGAGGGAAAGAATTAAGGTCAGACAGAGGTCGAGATTGTGATATCCTGGGTCCCTGACATCCCAGAGCCCGAGAGTGCAGCAGGCAGCTAAGGGCGGGTGCAGGAAGCTCAGGTTTCAGCGAGCATGGGGCGGGGGGGGGGAGCTCCGGGGAGCTGGGTGCTCTCTAGGGAACTGGGGCCTAGCATCTATCCTGTCCCTCTGCCACCCTTTTTGATTTTCTGGAAGCAGTTACATTTTACTTGGTAGGTTTTATCTCCTTTTTATTGTTTATTCTATTACAGTTGTCCCCATTTTCCCCCCCGGTGCCCCTCCACCCAGCCACCCCCCACTCCCACAGCCAGTCCCCTCTCCGCTGTCCATGTCCGTGCATCATCCATGCATGTTCTCTGACTAGTCCCTTCCCCTTCTTTCCACCCTCCTCCCCTCTATGGTGTCAGTCTGTTCCATGTCTCCACATCTCTGGCTCCATTTTTCTTATCAGTTTTGTTCATTAGATTCCAGTTATAAGTGAGGTCATATGGTCTTGGTGTAAAAAGGTTAAGGCATATTACTCGGAATCGAAAATCATTTTACAGGTGCAGAAACTTAGCTCCAGAAGTGTCCAATGGATTTTGACACACAGCAAGGTCACGTAGCCTTGGTCAGGTGCCATGTGAGCACTGGGTCAGGAACCAAGGCCAGAGATCCCTGCCTCCTCCTTTAACACCCTTGTCAGTACAGCACACAACTCCTACTTCCCTGATTACTCCGGAAGTGATGGCATGGGGTGCTTTCCCAAATCAGTGTCGTGGAGTTGCAGTAGACACATATCTAACTTCTGTGAATTTAAGTGTTTAAACACTTGGCAATAAAAGAAGACAGAGATAGAGAAAGAGAGAATTTCAATATTGCAAGTGATTCCATCTGTCAGTTTGGCTTATGGACCAAAGGGGAGATGAGATGGAAGAGATAGGTCTGATGATTACTCAGTAGATTCAGATCTCATATATCTCTCATAATGTGGGCCTCCAACCATGTAGAAAATACATGGCCGCGAATGTAGTTTTTTTAAATGTAACGTGAACTCTGAAACACAGTCTGCCTATTTACCCTGACCTCTCTCCTTCCTCAGCTCTACCTGTGTGTTCACTATTGTGGGAAAAAACCATTTTGGGTGGACTTCCTGATAGCTGGTGTTGTAACTTATGGACAAATATATTTTCAAGGATGATTTGGACTGTAGTTATTACTCGTGTAGTGTGCTAAATTTAGAATTTCAGCCCTATGTGAGTTACAGCTCTATGCCTCACCATCATAGGAGGAAGTAGAATGTAACAAAATGTAGGACATGGACTCTTACATCAGAAGGATTAACACTCATGTACTAGTTCCTGGGTGATTCTGAACAACCATCACTTCCTCAGGGTATAAGAAAAAGTTATGTAACATGTTTAGCATAATTATCTGTCTATAGCAAGTACACAAATACTAGCTTTTAATGTGCTTTTTATAATACAACTGTTTAAAGAAATTTTTGATGTGATATTAGCAAATGTAGTAACAAAAAGAGCTGGTACTTCTGAATCTTAGTTTATATTTTTACCTTTACTTGTATCCATAAAATTTGCATCCAGGTGTTCTGCGCTGGGTAAGAAACAGCCATGGAAAGATTAAAGGCATCGCCCAGAAAGGTTCTTGGTAGGATCCGCAGCTCTTGAGACTAAATACATAGACAAACTCTCTTCCCAATATCTGTCTCTGATAACAGTGACATGCAAACCCTCATCTATTTCTATTCCAGTTATCTACTGCCTAACAGTACAACAAAGCATCTCAAATCTTGTGGCTTAGTATATATTTAGTTCCTAAGTCTGTGGGTCAGCTTGGCAGTTCTGGTCTTCCCTGGGCTCTTCCTGTATCTCTGATCTGCTGTGGGTTGGATAAGCGACTCTGCTTATCTTGACCAGGCTCACTCACGTGTATGTGGACCAGCTGGCTGTAGGCTGGTCTAGGACAGGGCAGGCCTTCGACTGGACTTTCATCCAGAGGGCCCTCTCAGCTTTGCTCGTGAGGTGGTGGCAGTGTTTCAAGAAAGAGGAGGAGGCACACATGCTTCTTGAGACTTAGCCTCAGAATTGATGCAACATCACTTTCTCCATATTTTATTTGCCAGAGAAAAATAACAAGACTGGCCTGGATTCAAGGGATGAAAAAAGACTCATTATTTTGATGGGATAGTTGCAAAGTTGTATTTTCAAGGAGCAATGATACAATAAAGATATGCTTGGGACTATTTTTCAAATCAATTTTTTGCAACTGTAGATGCCTTGGTATTTGTTCGTAGGATCTGATGTGTTCTCCAGATAAGTCTGGTCTTTGTAGGGGAGCGTTCAGGCTCCCCAGGAGCTCACTGGTGACTGACACAAGCAGACCACCGGCTTTTCCCTCAGTGTATTTTCCCAATAGGATTCCAGGGACTGAGATAAGGATTTCAACAGGGAGGGCTCTAGCCTGTAAGAGCTTGACCTGGAGAGGCAAACCTTTGTTTCAGATTTGGGGTAAAATGTTCCCCTTTACCCCGGAATCACGACTGTCTGGAAATGCAGTTGTGAATTTGCAAATGTATTCGTCAGTTAGGATTGCTCAAAAAGGCAATTGTTGCCCCAAATTATGTCAGAACAAGCATCATTCTACATAATGGTAGTAAGACGGGAACATAGACAAACACGTGGCAAAGAATACTACTTCTGATAGCTACAGTCTGCCTTCTGTTCTTTTCCTTGGTAGAGTTGGGGGTGGTGGGGCTAGGGATGGTGGGGGTGAATAAATAAGCTTAGAATATCGGGAAGCTGTTCTCTGCCTAGAGCAGTGGCCCACTATCATTGGATGTCAGTCAAGGGGTCTATAGCGTTCCTGCGGCTGTCGGGGGTGGTGCAGGTGCTGGCATTGGTCACTGACGGAGATGAGCAGAGTTCAAGAACAGAGTGCGACTGTCTGATGAGACAGTACAGGATCCCCAAGGACATGGCAAATAAAATATGAATACTTCTACTATAAATTGCTCAGAGAATAGAAAATGCAATGTCTGTAGCCATGTTTTTTTGATTTTTATATTTTAAAATTTATATTGAACTATATAAACGGAAATGTAATTTCTGTTGAAAAATGTTCTTTGTATGAACAGAACTATGTAACCAGCACCCACTTCAAGAAATAAAATTCATTATAAGGACCACACACGCCTCTCTCTTTCCCTTCCCAGTTCCTCCCACTCTCTGAGAGTAACCACTATATTGTTTTGTAATAGCATGATTGGTTTTCCCAGTTTTTCTGCTTTAAATGGATAGAATCACACAGAATGTACCCTTTTTTGCTCAGTTTCTTTCACTCAACATCAGTAAATTGTGCTTTTCAAGAAGTTGTCCATTTCATCTTAGTTGTTAAATTTGTTGTTACAAAGTTGTATGTAATTTTCTTTTATCCTTTTCATATTTTTTGTACAGTCCTCCCTTGTGTTCTTATTATGGGTGATTTTGTTCTCTCTTTTATTTTTCTGATCAGTCTAGACAGAGATTTTCTCAATATTATTGACAGCCTCAAAAAAGCAAAGCATGTTTAAAATGTTATTTTTTTCTATTGTCTCTCTATTTTTATTTCATTCAATTCTGCTTTTATCATTCCCTTCCTTCTGCTTACTTTGGGGTTACTTCGTTCTTTTTAAAAGCTTATTTTTAAGGTAAAACATTATTAGATTTTGATCTCTTTTTTTTGCATAGTTAGGCAATTAGAGCCATAATTCCCCTTTGAGCACTACTTTTGCACATGGTAGTTAGTTTCGTCAACTTGGCTTAGTGATGGTGCCCAGTTGTTTGGTCAAACACTGGGCTAGATGTTATTAACAATCATTTACAATCAGTCAACTTTAAGTAAAGAAGAATACCTTCCAAAATGTGTTTGTGTTCATCCAATTAGTTGAAAGCCTTAGGAGCAAAAATCGAGGTGTTTCAAAGAAGGAATTCTGCCTGCAAATGGCAACCTAAAATCCTGGTTGAATTTCCAGCCAGTTGCCCTGCTTTGCAGATTTCAGGTTCAAGACTGCAATGTCCACTTACACCTTGTGCAGAGAGCTTCTGAGACAGATGAAACTGCAAGCTCAGAGGCATAGGATCTTTCTTGGCATGTTAAAGAGTATTCTTGGAAAAGGAAAGTATTTTACTCAATTTATTCAAAATACTTTTTATTTGATCACTTACTATTTTATGTAATAATTTCTGATTAAAGTTAGGAGATTGGCAAAAAGGGTTTGAAAAGCAGAGGCATGGCCTCGGAAGGGACAAGTACAATTGAAGGGAGAGTTTTTATTTTATTTTATTTTTTATATATTGTAATTGTTCAAGTACAATTGTCTTCATTTCCCCCCTTCCCTTGGCAATCCCCCACACCCCAACGATCCCCACCTCCCACCCTCGATCCTACCCCTCTTGGCTTTGTCCATGGGTCCTTTATACATGTCCCTTGATGATCCTTCCCCTGTTTTCCCCCATTACCCTTCTCCCCCCACCCCTCTGGTCACTGTCAGTTTGTTCTTTATTTCAATGTCTCTGGTTATATTTTGCTTGCTTGTTTGTTTTGTTGGTTAGTAGGTTCTGCCTGTAGGTGAGATCATATGGTATTTATCTTTTACTACTTGGTTTATTTCACTCAGCATAATGCTCTCCAGATCCACCCATGCTGTTGGCAAGGGTAGGAGCTCCTACCTTCCTTCTGCTGCATAGTATTCCANTTTCCCCCATTACCCTTCTCCCCCCACCCCTCTGGCCACTGTCAGTTTGTTCTTTATTTCAATGTCTCTGGTTATATTTTGCTTGCTTGTTTGTTTTGTTGGTTAGTAGGTTCTGCCTGTAGGTGAGATCATATGGTATTTGTCTTTTACTACTTGGTTTATTTCACTCAGCATAATGCTCTCCAGATCCATCCATGCTGTTGGCAAGGGTAGGAGCTCCTACCTTCCTTCTGCTGCATAGTATTCCATTGTGTAAATGTACCAGTTTTTTGATCCATTCATTTACTGATGGGCACTTAGGTTGCTTCTAACACTTGGCTATTGTAAATTGTGATGCTATGAACATTGGGGTGCATAGGTTCTTTTGAATTGGTGTTCAGGTTCTTAGGGTATAATCCCAGCAGTGGAGTTGCCAGGTCAAAAGGCAGTTCCATATTTAGTTTTGTGAGGCATTTTTGTACACCAACAAGGAAATGTCAGAAACAGAAATCAGGAAAAAATCCCATTTGCTATGGCAACAAGATAAATAAAGTACCTAGGAATAAACCTAACCAAGGAGGTAAAAGACCTGTATGCAAAAAAACTATACAGCATTGAAGAAAGAAATTAAGGAAGACACAAATAAATGGGAGCATGTACTATGTTCATGGATTGGAAGAATTAGCATCATCAAAATGTCCATACCACCCTAAGCAAATTATAGATTCAATGAAATCCCTACTAAAATACCAATGACATATTTCACAGATACAGAACAAACATTTCAAAAATTTACATGGAGCCATAAATACCCCAAATAGCTGCAGGAATTTTGAGAAAGAAGAACAAAGTTGGAGGAAGCACAATACTCGATATCAAACCATATTACAAGGCCTCAGGAATCAAAACAGTCTGGTACTTGCAGAAGACTTTTGAGCAGCTTACCAGTAATCAGAAAGCAAGCCCAGACA
Organism: Sturnira hondurensis; assembly: GCF_014824575.4. Lineage (NCBI taxonomy): Eukaryota > Metazoa > Chordata > Mammalia > Chiroptera > Phyllostomidae > Sturnira > Sturnira hondurensis. The sequence continues at coordinate 2,584,332 of NW_028078194.1, read as the reverse complement.
GGATGGAAGAAAGAGACAGGTGGTGCAGCTTGAAGTCAGGCTCGGAGGCCGGTACTGCAGAGAGCACCTGGGAAGGGGTCTTTAGGAAGGTAGGGAGAGGGGCCCTCTGCCAAATGCTGTGGATAGTTTTAGGGATAGACTCTGAGACTGGCCTATAGGACTCAAAATGATACCAAGGTAAGATTTAAAACCAGTATGTATTCCATCAGTGAAACAGATGGTATTCGCAAGACACAGTGCCTGGACTGTGGAGTCTTAGCCTGAGGTTCATGAACTCTTCAGGAATGCATGGATGGACTACGAAATCCACGGTTTCCTGAAATTGTTTCTGAAACATGCGCGTGTGTGTTTGTAGATTTTTCTAGGGTAGATGCCCCATATTTTACATCAAATTCTCACAGGAAACTATGGCCTCCATAGTTTTAAGACTGCTAACTCTAGGCTCAGAGATTATATAAACTGGTGGCCTGTGACCAAATTTGTTTGCTGTTGTGTTGTGGTTGCAAAGCATGTTAAAAGGCACTTGATTAAGGCTTGTCTGAAGCTTAGTTCCAGGCCAAACAGCTTAGTACCCACTTTAAAGTAAATCCAATTCAAGCATTTATATAACCACGTGCCCCACCCCCCCCTGCAGGCATTTAAATTGTAACGATTGTGCCAACCCAGTTCATTGAATCAATGTATCACTGGTGGGATAGACAGAATCAGAGGAAGCTTTTACACATTACACATTTTTGGGAAGGTTTCTTGGGTGGTACCTGGTAATATGTAGTTTTATAAATTTCTCAGAGACATCACTACTGAAGAAGGGAAGACTAGCAACTTTGACATCACTTAAGGGCTGGCAAAAAAATCTATGAGCCTTCCTCCCCAGATTCACAGAATCAGAATTTTCACTTAACATGATTCTTGGGTACTTTGTGTGTGCACTGAAGTTTGAGAAGCACTGCGGCCAGCTTTAGGAACTTCTAGCCTAAAAGTTATTTTCTCTCTCTCTCCTTACTGATATAAAGGAACTCTAATGAGGTAATAAGAATATTTTATTAGGTATGATTAGTTGTTTCAAAGCATTTTACACATATTTGCACATTTGATTATTTTTTAAAATAAGCTATATTATAGCTTTTTAATAAAGTAGCATTATGCATTAGTTAATGCCCTCCTACAAGATGCATTGAAATGTTCTTAGAAACAAGCCTGACAAAAGAAACACTTAGGTAAACATGTTTTTCTAGAATTGTATTACTCTCTTTACAAATGTACTGTCAGTTTCACTTGATTCTTTTAGAAAGGGCAACTTGAACTTTCCAGAGGCATAGCTGTGTCTGTTTCTCAACAGCTGTGGGATTCTTTTCCTATCAGATGAAGATAGAAGACTACATCTCTCCTCTGGGCATTACTCTGAGTAAATGTTCTCCAATTGCCAGTTCAAGCCAGAAACAAAACAAACACAAATTGGTCTCTGCATGTGCTTGCCTTACTCAGATTTTGCTGAGGTTTTCCCTTCTAACCAAGGAGAAAGAAAGGAGAGATCCAAAGCACTAAGATGCCTTTTACTTATTTATTTTACTTTGATATCCAGCTCCCTTCAAAGGGGCATCTTAACACTTTGCTTTTCTTATTTTCCATGGTTAGAAAACTCATAGGAATATGAAGAAATATTCCTATGAGTATTCCTATTTCTTGCAATCTACACTTCTTTTTTTAAAAAGATTTTATTTATTTATTTTTAGAGATGAAGGGAAGGAGAGAAGGAGAGAAATATCAATGTATGGTTGCCTCTTGTGAGTCCCCTGCTGGGAACTGGCCTGCAACCCAGGCATGTGCCCTGACTGGGAATCAAACCTTGATCATGTGGTTCGCAGGCCCCGCTCAATCCACTGAGCTACACCAGCCAGGGCAGCTGGCTACACTTCTAATCAACACGTGATTAACTGATGCAACAACCAATCAAGAGGCTGCAGGTTTTCCTTTCTCTCCCCCTTTAATGCTCTTGTTTCTTTGCTCATCAGTAATGAAAAGTTAACATTAAATGAATTAATTGAATCACCCTCTGCATTTTATAACCTTTCTCTCTCTCTTTTTCTGCATTAGACTTAAGGCCACTGCTTACTGGAGACCTGGCCTTGTTTTGAACATTTGGAAGCAACAATTTTTAGATACAACTTCACACAGTGGTTCCTGCACAGATGCTCATCCAAGCTGCTCGGCGACCCAGAGCAACGCCACTGTCCCTGCACCCACATGCCCCAGGAAGCTTCCAACGGAAAGAATAAGTCATTCATTACTTAACCATGAAAGAAAGCTCTGGAAAACCACACATTTATTGGGAATTGGACATAGGTGATTACAGTAAAGGTTAGCTTCCCTTTCCAATTAATCTTAAAATTTTATCTTAACTTAAAAAAATTGTTGGTAATTGTGGTAAGCAGAATAATAAATAGCCCCAAAGGTGTCCATGTTCTGATCCCCAGAACCGGTGAATATTGTTATCCTATGTGGCAAAAGGGACTTTACTGATGTGATGAAGTTAAGGGTCTTGAGATGGGAAGGTTGGATTCCTCAGATGGACCCAAAGTAATCACAAGGATCCTGCAAAGTGGGGCAAGAGGCCCACACCTACCACAGTCAATGTGGTGATGGACGTGGTGGGCGGGGATGATGCAAGGAAGGGGTCACGGGTCAAGGGAAGACGAAGGGCCAAGGAGACGGCGAGTTCTCCCCGAGAGCTTCCAGAAGGTGCCGGCCCTGACGACCTTGTGACTTTCACCCAATGAGACTGCTTTTGGATTCTGACCTCCAGAGCTGTAAGAAAACAAGTCTGTTTTGTTTTAAGCTTCTAAATTTGTGGTATTTTTTTACAGCATTAACAAGAAAACTATTGCAGTTAAATACGTCTTTTACTCATTATTTATTCTACAACTTTATATCACTATATTTTTATTCAAAATGCTTGCATTGGGGAATATTACTGTCAAAAGTATCAGTTTTCCTTCTTTTAAAATATTGACTTTGAAATAAACCTTTTATTCCCTTGACTGGTGTCATTATCAACCTGGTGAATGTTTAGAAGGAAATAGGCCTCGTGCAAGGACTGGGAGTAAATTATGATCCGCTCCGGGCCGACTGTGTCTCAGCCCCATCACGCACAGAGAGTGTGCAGGCCTGTCAGTTTCTTAGTAGAGTCTGTGCTTAATCTCTTTGCTATTAGGAGTCAGGAAGATGGATATGCAGATCCTGTTCCAGCCACTTACTAATTGGAGCCTTTGAGCAGGAACTTAACTTTTCTAAGCTTACTTATATGTAAAGTAGGGATCACCGGGGTGTTAAGAAGATTAAGTGATATAATGCATGCAAAGTGCTTAGCCCGGTTTCCACTAGACGGGTAACTACCACCTGCTCAATAAATCATATCTTAGATAAAGGCATATCAGTGTTTTGTTCATTGTGATCCTATCTGGGCCCCCTGTGACTGGTAATCAGTCAGTCGAGAGATCTCTGGTGATCAATCAATCAACCAGCTGGAAAGAATAATCTTAAAGGGAGAAGAAAAATGGTGCCTTAGGAGCATTTATTCTCATTCGAAAACACAGTATTCTCCCAGGAGTGAAATGTGTATCAGCTCTATTCCAAATGGGACAAAACCCACTGCATCGTGTGCTTAGTGAGTGGGAGGTAATTCTTTCTTATGATTGTATTAATCACCTAGCAGAAGATAGCATTCTGCCTTCGTTCTTATTAGAGAATTAAATGACTAGGAAGTTTTCAATGCAAAAAAAAAAAAAAAAGGACCGTTACAGTGTTTGATGTAATTACGCTATGTGCTAACTGGAAATTGCTGCTTAATTTCAAAAGCATTTTTTTGTATTTTCTTGTAGGTGAACTACTGAAGCAAAATATTCAGTTTCTCACCATAAATTCACTTTGTGGTCTCCTTCTTTCTGAGATGTAGGCATAAATGTTCACATGTAACCTGGAAAGTCTACACAGAAGGAAGGCAGTTTTGAAATGCTACAGCAGTCACTCCGCCTGTCCAGTAGGTGTGGTAGTGCTGGTTAGGGTGTGCGAGCACACTGAGGCCCGTATGCCCCTTTTTTATGTTACTGTAATTCTAGCAGAATGATGGAGCAGCACTGAAGCAGGATTTTTAAAAAATGTTTGATTGTTATTATATTCCAGTTGTCCCAATGTTCCCTCCTTTGCACAGGCCACCCCCCGTTCCCACAGTCCATCCACACACCGTTGTCCAGGTCCACGGGTCACTCATACATGTTCTTTGACTCCTCCCTTCCCCTTCTTTCCACCCTTCTTCCCTTTCCCCTTCCCCTCTCCCATCTGGCCACTGTCAGTCTGTTCCATGTTTTCATGTCTCTGGGTCTGTTTTGCTCATTAGTTTATTTTGTTCATTAGATTCCTCTTAAAGGTGAGATCATATGATATTTGTCTTTCACCAACTGGCTTATTTCACTTAGCGTCATATTCTCCATTTCCATCCATGCTGTTGCAAAAGGTAGGAAGAGGTTCCTTCTTTCTTTCTGCTGTGTAGTATTTCATTGTGTAAATGTACCACGGTTTTTTGATTCACTCACTTACTGATGGGTGCTTAGGTTGTTTCCAGCATTTGGCTATTGGCTATTGTAAATAGCACTGCTATGAACACAGGGGTGCTTAAGTTCTTTTGAATTGGTGATTCAGATTCTTAGGGTATAATCCCAGCTGTGGCATCACTGGGTCAAAAAGAAGTTCTATTTTTTTAAAACTTTTTGAAGGAAATTCCATACTGCTTTCCAGCCCCCATTGAGCCAGAATTAACAGCACTGGGTTCTTGTCCCAGATTCACTACCAACCAAACACGTGGCTGTGAGCATCAGTTTCCCTATCGGGTCCCAGAAATCAATTTTTCACATTAGGAAAATCAGGAGCTAAACCTCACTTATTTGTGTATCACCTTCACAAATTTTGCAACTTGAATAAATCTGTCTTCTAATTTGTTCAATATGTTTATTTAAATTAACTCACATTTAGAAATGTGTTTTAAAAGGCAGTGTTCTATCATGGTTGCAAATAAGAAATTGCTGTCGCATCATGAGTGGCGGGTAACCAACCGTACAATCAATGAATGGAAACAAAGCCTTGTTATCTACCCGATGATAGAGGGGGTGGTCTGAGGAGCCTGAGGCAGAGGCTTCTCTGCGTGGAAGGCAGATGAGGAAGCACCAGAGAGGTGGAGACTTTCTGCTAAACCAAGCAGAAGATTGGAAGAGAACTAAAAAGAGAATACTCTCCACTGTGTGACTCACTGTTATTTAATGCTGGGTCTGTGTCCTCCCTACAGGCACCTTGTCACCCCTGGGTGAAATGCATCCTGTGCTTTGGGACTCACTCAATTAAGTTATTTCCACAGTTCTTTCTAATGGCAAGCATTCTATAACTTTGTGTCCCACTGGGAAACATTTTGACCGACAAATATGTCCCAGTCATACACAAAGGACACACATGCTCAGACAGAAAGTAGTTTTTAGGGAAATTCATGAGGAAGGTGATGGCAGTTTCTCTTCTGGGAATCCTGGCTCTTCTCGTCTTGTTGCAGAGCGGACAGGAAGCGCTGTGGTGAGCAGGGGTGATGGCTAGACTCCTCCCTGGGATTTCAAAAGCCAGAAGCCTGTTGTTTGAACAAATGAAAGGATCAGAGAGGTATGGACTAAATGAAAAAAACCTTTTTTTTCTCCTGGCTGGTGTAGCTCAGTGGATTGAGCGTGGGCCTGCAAACCAAACAATTGCAGTTTGATTCCCGGTCAGGGCATATGCCTGGGTTGCAGGCCAGTTCCCAGCAGGGGACTCACAAGAGGCAACCATACACTGATATTTCTCTCCCTCTCTTCTTCCCTTCCTCTCTAAAGACAAATACATAAAATCTAAAAAAAAAAATTACTTTCAATACATACATAAATAAATAAAATTTTCAGATCCTTATTATTGACTTGGGTTACTTCTATTATGATATTACTTAAACATGCCAAAGCTTAGAGTTCTTTTTTTAAAAAAATATTTTTATTTGTTTATCTTTAGAGGGGAAGGGAAGGAGAGAAGGAGAGAAACATCAATGTATGGTTGCCTCTGGTGTGTCCCCTGCCGGGAACTGCCCCGCAACCCAGGCATGTGCCCTGACTGGGAATCGAACCGAGATCATGTGGTTCGCAGGCCCGCGCTCAATCTACTGAGCTATACCAGCCAGGGCGCTTAGAGTTCTTATATAATGTAAAAGCCAAAGGAAGTTTATGAAATATTTATAAACCCTAACAAATGGACCGAACCTGGAATAATGCATTGAATGCTATTTCTGCTGAAACCTCTGCTGGCCGTGGGGCTGTGTACTCGCTTTTACATTTAACACACTTGTACTAAATGATTCTTAATTAGACTGAAACATCAAAAGATACATGGGGAAGGACAGGTGGGAGCAAGAGGAGGAACCCAGTATGTGCTTAAAAGATTAGACAAAGGTTGGATCAGCAGGCGGATGAGGGACAGAGTGTTTGGGAAGCAAAGGTGAGTGGGATCCATGGTGTAAGCTTGACCGTGTGCTGCACTCAGACCTCTTTCTGAGGAGGAGCAACTGCTGGACTGCGTTCAAATTGGATCCTCCTCCCCAGGAGGGGAATGGGGACATGGATTAGGGCGCCAGAACAACGACAGGTGGCCTGGTAACTCAACAGCCAGTTTGAGAGAGGACAAGTCCTATGGGGGCTGGGGATATGGTGACTTGGGAAGAGGTCGAATTTGAGGGGATGCTGTGAGTCGTGGCTTGGAGGCTTGAAGAAGGATGCTACGATTCATAAACTTGGTCTCCAGGAAAAGGGGTTTGCATGAGGCAGACGAAAGGTTCAAGCCCTCCAAGGCACTGGCTGCACAATGGGGCCCATCTTCAGTCTTTGAGGTGAGCTAGAGAGAGTAGCTGGAACTGGAGATGGGTAGAGAGGGGGACATAGGTGTAACAGGCAGAAAGATTGGCCACCACATGACACGGGGCCCACCTGCTGCCAGTGGTGTGGGGGTGATGAGGGCGTAATATGGTTCCTGCTGGGCCACCAGCCCGACTCCTCCCTGGCCCAGGGTGTGGTGTGACTAAGCTAATATGAGGTACTCGTGACAGGTACCCCAGACTCTGATGGGACATGGGAACTCCTGAGAGTCACTGGTATAATATAAAATGGGTGTGCATCTGGGAGGCACATTTACATTAAAAATAATGTGTATTTGCTTGACCATTACTATGTGCTGGGCTCTGTGCTAACCTCTTCATATGCTTTATGTTATATAATCTTAGAAAGTTTCTTATCTCTTTTCTTAATTGTGAGGGAAAAATCAAAGAGGTTAAATAACTGGCCCACAGTCACACAAGTATTAAGTGGCAATGACGGAATTCAAACCCAGGTTGTTTTGCTCTAAGGCCCCTGTTCTTAAAGCATTCAGGTAGGTGCATTACTGCCACAAGTCCTGAGACTCAGAATGACCTCCTTTTGGTAGCTGTGCGAGACAGGAAGAGGGAGGGGCCGGGGGTAGAGAGGAAGGCTTTGGGCTCAGCTGCCTCCCACAGTAAAATGCCCCTTCTAGACCCCAGCAGTGGCATCTGTACTGGTTTCCTCTCCGCAGAGTCCAGGAAAGATGCTTGCATTCCTCCTGCGCCTATTCCGTACCCCTTGTGGCCTAAATCAGGCTGCGCCTCCGTTTGTACCTGGGCTGTCTTGACCATAAGCAGAGGATCCGTACTTCTCACCCTGGGCAGTCTGCAGTGTTGTCCCACCACACTACGCCAGCTGCGGGATGTTACCTATCACTTTGACAAATTGGCAATAAACTCAGGTGTGAGAGGACCAAACAATTGGATCAGATGTTGGTACTGGGCTCTGTCATTGAAATAACAGCAGCACTCTGACCAAACAAAAATGGATCAAGGGGGAATAGTTCTAGCAAGAGGCTAGCACAAAAGCACAAGCCACTGAATTTCCAACCACACTGGGTTGTTCATCGCGGCACTAGGCTGATTTTTCACTGACCAATTGGACATCTTTTTTTTTAAAGATTTTATTTATTTATCTTTAGAGGGGAAGGGAAGGAGAGAAGGAGAGAAACATCAATGTATGGTTGCCTCTCGTGCATCCCCTGCTGGGAACTGGCCTGCAACCCAGGCATGTGCCCTGACTGGGAACTGAACCAGGGTCATGTGGTTCGCAGGCCCACGCTCAATCCACTGAGCTACACCAACCAGGGCCAACTGGACATCTTAATAGAACCAAGTGTTCACTGTCAGAATGTGTTTCTCATCCTCACCATGTATCTGCCCCAGCCAGAGTCTAGCCTTGTTTGAGAACCTTTGTGTGGATCATTGCAAGTGAGCCTGTCACTGATTTCTCTGGAAAGAAAGAGTTTCTGCCTGGCAGTATTGCCTAAAGATGAAAATCTGAGTGGAGGGTCTTGCTAGCAGGTATGGCTGGGGCATTTCCTTCTGGTCATTTTGACATTATGCCTGTGCAGCCCTGGCTCACTTGTCCCTACTGCCACACAGCTGTCACTGCCTTGGCAGGGAGCAATGTTAGACCCTGTGAGGGAAGAGAGTTGGATGCAGGAGAATCACATCATGCCTGGAACATAGTAGGTACTTACCATGTGTTTGTTGCATGAATGTAAGAGGCAGGAGAATATCCTATTTGGACCTGATGGGCTTAATGTGATTACTTTATATGTCAGCTTGACTGGGCCTAGGTATTTAGTCAAACATTATTCTGGGTATTTCTGTGAGAGTGTCCTTGGATGAGTTTGACATTTAAATCCATAGTCTGAGTGAAGCAGGTTGGTTAAGGGCCACTCACATAGGGAGCACAGTCATGTGAAGGTCTGAGTAGAACAAGAAGGCGGACCTCCCTTCGGACAAGAGGGCGTTTTTCCTGCCAGGCGGCCTTCGAACTGGAGCACAGGCCTTCTCATGCCTTTGAAACAGCCTTTATCATTGCTTAAGGCAATTCCTTTTAATAAATCTCTCACACGCATATATACATGTAAAAACTCTTGGTTCTTTCCCCAGAGAACCACCTGAGTACACTTAATTCTGCCTTCTTGTCTATGAAAAATCAAAATTATCTTATTCTCTTTGTGTCAGTGTTGCCTTCTGTAATAACTAGTGCCTGTTACAATTTTCCCTCAGCCTTTTCTAGAATGAACTTCACAATGTAACCATATCCAACAAATTTTTAGAGGACCTACTATGGGTCGAACCCCGAGGTGAACACTTAGGATAGATAGATGGATAAGACAAATTATCTGTGCTCCCTCCTTAAAGTTTCATGGTCTTGTAAAGGGAAAAACAATAATATTTATAGCAAGTAGGAAAGGTTACGCATATTATACCAGACACGTACACAGGCTTCAGTCAGGATGAAAGGAAGAGGGAGCCTTCATTGTACAGGGTAAAACCTCAGTGCCAGTGTCTTTATTTTCCTCAAATCCCTGTCTGACTCAAGGCAGCATCCACCTCAGAAGCCACCACACCACTCAGCAGAGTGTTCGGGACTGCCGTGCTAGAAGTCTGTCCTTGCTGAGGTGAGGAAAGCCTAGCAGGACTCACATTGCTGTTTTCTCAGTGAGGGCTGAAAACATACTCTTATTCCAGCTTGGAAAGGGGCTGCACATAAGGTGACCAGCATGGGGTGCTTTGGTAGCCTTCAGTCCAGAGGGCACTTGATGGTAGAGGAGAGAAAAGAGGAGCTTCTGATATAAGCACATGACATCAGAGAATCTGGGGGCCACTTTGCTCAGCAAATAAGTCTGGGCATCTAAGCTGCTCCAGGACTAGACATTGCAAGAACCTCCTGTATTTTCTCCTCCACCAGATGATAAGGGAGACTCCACTGGCTGGTAAATGTTGATATGTAGGTAGGAATTATGTAAATCGCTTGTATTTGTCTGATCTGATTTGCTACAAGCAGCAAGATGCTTATAAAGCTCACTGAGGCATTTGAGGCAACAGACAGCAAATGAATACAAGATGGAAGGAGGAGATCGTAATGGGAGGCTGACTCCTCCCACCTCAGCTAGCTCCCTCACCCACCAGCCATCACACAGCAAGGGGTTCGTAAGTTGGAAGGGGGCAAAACAGAGAGAATAGCAAAAGCTTGTGCTAGGGGAGAGAACTCCTATGATTCTTTTCTTTCAGTCTGAAAACAGACATTTTGGGGGGTAGGCTGGGGATGCACACGATCACCCTTCCATCATTTCTTGTTAGGAAAGTCATAAGGTTCAAAAACTGTCCCGAGTTTCTGTCATCCCCAAAGTTTCTGTCCTCTCTTGGTAAGTCTCTAAAGTTGCTCACGACTTATTACTGAGCACATAGAGACTCCGTTAGTATCAATTCCTTTCTATTTCACTGACCTGCCTCTGCACCGGGCAAAATCCTCAGGGCCCTGCTGGCTTCTCTCCACCACTTTCTAGTTGTGTCCTCACTGTCATCCGCATCATTTTTGCCACTCCTGCAATAGTTAACCCTAAGGTAGCTTATTAGGGACCAGGTACATTCTAAGAACTTTATGCATATTCACTCATTTACTTATCCAGCATTCAAAGAGGTAGGGATTTTTATCTTTATTTCACAGATGATGAACCAGGTGGCAGAGGGTTTGGTTACTTGCCAAAGGCAAAGCTACATAGCTATTACATTGCAGAGTCTAAACTTGAAATCAGGGAGATTCACTCGTGAGTCCATATACCTAACCGTTGTCCTATTTTGACTTTATTCCCATTAGAATGGGTACGATACATTCCATCCCATTGGTGTTTGTGACTTAGTTTCTGGTCCTTGCCAGTGGTCCATTCCATTGGAATGGAAACAGCAGCATCACCTGATGAAATACAATTCCAATGGTGGCACACGAAGCTGGAGACTTTACATACACAGACACTTTTTTTTTTTTAGAGGAATCACTTAGCTGGTGTCTCACTTTGTGTAAAATAAGCTTCAACCATTCAAGTCATTTTGTTCTTAGAACAAAGTGGCCATAATTTCATGTAAGGACTCTCTCCTCAGTTACAAGCAAACTGTTTCCTTGGTAACAGCATTTGGAAAGGACGGAGGCTGGGCAACTTTTGTCAAGACCCATTGAACTGCGTGAAGAGGCTCTGCCTCCGCTGGGCCTCCCTCAGCACTTTGTCAGCCTGTGTCCCTCCTTCTGTGGCCTTCTTAGAGGATGGGTGGCGCATAAGGCGGCAAGGTGGAACCATGGTGGAGCCGGGCTTTGGAGATATGTGAACTGGAACGGACTTAAGGAAACAGCTGGTTTAAGATTCTGCAGATATGAGGAGTGCCAGGCCACTCAATGCTTAGCACGTTGTCTCTGACATTTTGGTTGGGTATGATGGTTAGCATTCTTCCTGGAACTGCAAAAGGAAGTCTTAGAGTAAGAACGATTCTATAAGGCAAGCGTCTCCTGAAACTTCTCCTCTGATCTTAGCTCTTCCTTTTGGAGTAACGCACAGAATGCCGTGTCTCTGACAATCCAATCTGTCAGATGTTTGGGGACAGGAGACACGTGCCTTCTGAGGCTTCCCTCTGTCTTCTCTGTTCCTTCTAAGGACACCTCAGCATCTTTACTGCTCCACTCTGGATGTTTCAGTTTTAGTGTCTCTTTTAAAACATGGTTTCCACTAGAGACTGACGCATGGCCATGTGGTGTTTCAAGTGCAGAATGTATTATAATCATCATTGCACTAGGTTGGGATCTTACCTTACACGTGGTCAAAAAATTAATTAATTTTTCATAGGCTAACTATACAGCTTATTCTACCAGGAGAGAAAAATGTATTTAAATATTTCACTCAATTATGATCGGAATCATATTTTCTACATCACTAGAAGGAGATAGACAAATTATTTTGTGTAATTCATAATTAAAATGGCATTGTGGCTCTCATTTCTGAATGCAGTTTATATGGGATGCTTTGACATACATAGCAAAAATTGTGCCTGGTGGTTAAAAAAAATCTTAACGTTGTTTTCTGATAAAAATAGCTGTTCCACTGTTGACCGTGGGCACTTGTCAGCTTTGTGACTTATTGACAACATGCCATTCAACTGTCAATGACAGAAACAATGGGACGGGAGATGAGGCCAAGCAGTACTTGGCTTCTTATTTCAGGCAAAGGAGGGCTACTTCTTCTGGTACCTCAGGGAAGAGCCACAGAGGTAAAATTAGCAGTGAGGTGAGGTGAGGTGAGGTGCCCTTTCCACACCCAAGTTGGAGATCAGGGTGAAGGAATGTAGCTGCCCTTCTCTTCTTCTTGAATTGAACCCTAAAAATTTAGGAAGCGGTGTAATATGGCAAAAGAACATTCGCATCGGAGTCTGAATTCTGACTCCAGTACATACTGTTAGCTCTCTGAGAAAGTTAGTCCCATGGACCTCAGTGTCTGTCCCCACATATAGAAAAGTGAGGATCACCTCATATATTTTATTTGATAGGAGACAATACATGTCAAAGACCTAGTTTAGTGACTGGCCTGAGAACCCACTCAATAAATACCACCTTCCCTTCCTTTAAGGGTTTCTCTGAGGTAAGTCAAGCACCAATTTGCCGCTCAAGACTATGTATTCAGACATTTACATGTGTTGAGTTACTGACTCCTCACAACAACTACTATTTGCTGAGCACTTCCTGTGTTCCAGACACATAGGGCTTCACGGAAGCATTTGCCTGTGGTCTCACCTAATCCTCAGGCAGCCCTGGGAAGTAGGTACTTTCACCCATTTCACAGATGAAAAAGGCAATATTTAAGAGGTCAAGCAATTGGTAAAAGATAAAGAGGGAGTAGAAGAAGCTGAAATTTCAATCCAGGCAGCCTGTCTTCCAACCCGGCGTGTTCCTTACCTTTCGTAGCTACAGAAGCTAAGGAACAAGGCTACATATGTACAGCTAAGGAGAGATAGAATCATCCGTTTTTGAGCCCAGACTAACCTGACTCTAAGGTACATGTTTATTCTACTGAAAAAGGCTAGCCCCTGCCTGAACATGTGAGCCTCAAGGAATATTTCTGGGATGACCGGACAACTGGACAGGACTGCCATGGGCAACTGAGTCGACAGTTTAATGTTTCACCAGTTATATTTGTTTTACAAAATGGAATTGTGCTCAAAACAATTTACATTCCTCAGAGGCAAAAATAGAATATGCATGATTAATAGGAATAACCTCTTTAACTTTAACAAAACATACACTTATTGCCAGGAATATGACACAAAGTATTTCTTATTGAAACAACCCATATAATAATAATAATAATAATAATAACAACAACAACAACAACAAACACATATAGTGCATTCTATTTGCCTAGCGCTGATGCTTTTCATGGATCAACTCAGTCAATGCTCATAGCATTTACTTTTTATTTTGACACTTTTACCACAATGTTTAATGAACAAATACAACTATATGAAAGAAAGTCTACACTAAAAAAATTCTCACAAGTTTATTTTTGTTGTTGTTTATTTTAGACATGATTTTCTATTCTGTAGCCATTTCTTTTGAAAAAAGAACCCTGAGAGAGACAGCAGGAGAGTGAGTTGTGAAGAGAGGAAGCTGGGAGAAACACGAACAAGTTTTCAGAAAGTGGATTTGGAGGTTGATCTGACATGAGGTTTCCTATGATGTACTCAACCTGGAAAAACAAAATTTTAGTAAAAACAGCTTCATTGCAAACCTGTTTGATCTTGACAAGCAGTTTCTCTTAAGTTCCCAGAGGGTATTTTGTAACAAACACGCTAAATAACTTTAAGTCAACTCCCTGTTGCTATGTGTCGTAGGTAGTGCTACCAAACTGGATGGGGAAAAGGGCTCCAAATACTAATCTTCAGAGTGCACGTTTCTGCTTTGTGCACTCAGGCTGTGCATTATTTCCATTATAAAAATGAGGGAGCTGAGGGACAGAGCGGTTAAGTCACATGCTGAAGGATGTACAGCAGGTGGGTGGTAGAGCGAGACTTTTAATCATGATGCCACTTGCCTCTGTATGGGGAACAATGTTACCTGCGGTTAGAGGTTTAACTTTCATTTTGACAAGGAAAAGACCACACGATCTGTTTAATTTGTACTCAGTTCCCTCAAGTAAATAGAAATAGTACCGATGTGCTGAGTGCTTTTGCTTTTTCTCTTAAATTTTTCCTGCTTTTGGTTACATCAGTCTTGATGAGTTGAAGTCAAGGGTTCTGCACTCACTGTTATTCTATGAAATCTTTTCCTTGTTTCACTTGTCAGAGTCTGAGAATATTCACAGGTGTGACATTTTGGAGCACAGTCCCAGGGGAAGAAAGAAGGGAACTGCGGGAAGTTACGCCACCCCATGGGGCCAGCTTCCCGTCCTGTGCAACTAGAGAGGGTCTGCTTCCCAGGAAAAGCGGTTGCTCATGGAACAGTGCTCCCCGGGCTCTTCGAAGACAGGACTCTGAACCAGATTCTCTGTTAAGGTTTCATCCAGCTGTCCATTCTCGTTTTATGGAACGCCAGCTGCAGTTTATGAAACACAGTAGTTTAAGAAATAGTGGAAAGGGGGAGTTTTTTCTTAGATGGAAACTGTATTTTGAAGTTATCAGTGCTAAAATATGTGGTTGTAAATACTGCTGCTTTGGGTTATTGCCATTACTTTGTCTGTCGCACATTCGACTTTTCACCCAAACAAGGATCTGTCCTTATATGAGATGCAAATGCCTCAGGATGGAATGTCAATGTTAGTCTTTGAAATTGGTGACAGAGGCAATCGGCCATTTTCTGTGGGAGGCAGTTAGCTGCAGTCATCTGCCCAGGGCACTCGGAAAGAGTTGACAGGAAAACAGAAAGGAAGTGAAATTCTGTACATTGTCCTGTGGACAATGAATGCTTTATTCTCATCAGGGACAAATCAGAGTGTTACACAGCAACAGATCTTTCTGCAACTCCATCCCGTGGTTCCCTCAGGCTAGCATGTGTGGACAGTGGCCTCGGAGTCTAGCTCCACAGTTTGTTTCTCTAACGATGTTAAGTAATATTTTTAATGGGTATGAGGTGGTTGAAGTTTGATCTTTAATGAGAGCTAGGCTGATTTGATGAATAGGCCACTTTCTATTAGGTCAGCCAAAAAGTCTGTTTATTTTTTTTCTGTAAAATAAAATACAGATTTTTCACTTTCACCAACAATTTATTGATTGGGGTATTTTGAGTGTATCAGCTATCTCCTGTGCGGTAGAATGTTCATTGTTCTCACTTAATGTCTTGATTTGATTATTGTACACTTCAACTGGTCTACCTAACCATGGAACATTGTCCAGTGAGAAATCTCCGGCATATAACTTCACACACCACTTTTGACATATTCATCCAGTCACAGCACCTTCTCCATATACTGCACAAGTCCTTTATTTTGCATTTCAGTTGCGTTTTTGTATTTCTTGAAATAAATCATCATGTTCCAAAAATGCTGCATATTTTCTTCCATCTTCCATATTAAAATGGCTACCCCAAAATACACCAATTTTGATAAGTTTATTTTTGAAACATGCATGCTGATATGACAGCTGTCACCATACAATCTAACTAAATTGTTTCAGATGCAGTTAAAAACGACTAAGTGCTACTAAAACTATCTTACAAAAAAGACCCAAACAAACTTTTTGGCCGGCCCAATGTATTGTGGTAATTAGTGTTTGTGGCCAGGAACTTTCCTGTGGGTGTCCTGCACCATGAGACTGGTCTGGCTCATCCTGCATTCTCATGTCTGCGGTGATGTGTTCAGAGAGAGCCATACAGCTAGTCGAGGCTGGTCACTGAGGTTGGGGGACTGGAGGCCATTCAAGAAGACGTGATTCAGGCAAGGAAGGAACAAGGACAAGGACATGGGTGGTCCTAGACAGGTACAAGTGGCAGGCACCCACTAGAGAGAAAGGCGTGAGAACAAAGGTTGAGCCAGGAAATCTAAGAATTTCTGCTAGAAGAAGAAGTAGAAGGGGCCAGTGTGTAAGTTAATCATTAATTCACCCAACTATTAACAATGCTTATCGTGGGGGGATGAGTGGTAGGAAACTACCACTTTAAGCCACATAATTCCATGGTATTTAAAATTTCTGCTACATTGTATGTGGTTTTGCCATGAAAGTATTAATTTAAGAAAATATTTAGCCCTGGCTGGTGTAGCTCAGTGGATTGAGCGTGGGCTGTGAACCAAGGGCTTGCCAGTTCAATTCCCAGTCAGGGCACATGCCTGGGTTGTGGGCCAGGTCCCTGGTACAAGACGTCCCTGGTACAGGGTGCACGAGAGGCAACTACACATTGGCAATCCTCTCCCTCTCATTCTCCTTCTCTTCACCTCTCTCTAAAAATGAATAAATAGAAGCTTAAAAAATATTTAGTGTTTACCTGTGTATCTAGCATTGGGGATGTAATGGTGAACAAGACAGACATACTCCTGAGAAACTTACTGTAGAAGACTTCAGTAGAATTTCTCTGGTGGAACCCAGAGAGCTTTATGCATTCCTGTGGAACAGCTGAGAGTAATGAAGACTTAGGACTCAAACTGTACAACATACCTAGTGCAGTGGGCATGTTTCCAAAAGAAGCTAAACAATAAACTCCAGCTTCCTTTCCCGTTCTTGTATTTTCTTAAGTCTTTGGACATTAGTCGTTTCTAAAAGAAAAAAAGAAAACAGGTACATTTCAGTGCCTGGCTGATTCAAGCCAGCAAAATGATCTTTTGGATGATAATGACATTGCTTTTGTCCTTTGATCAAATTCATTAAACACACTTAGGGAATGATTAATGTGGAAATGGGAGGTAGTTTCCTTCTACAAAGCTCAAGGACTGGGCAGACAACAAAGGTAGAATGGAGAGAAGTTAAGGTTGTCCTAGGACTAGGCAAGAGAAAGTACCTGACACCAGAAACTAAAAGCAGAATTTTTGTTGTGCAGTGTTGGCTTGGTAGCTCATTTATAGATTATACCAAATTTCTCCACACTAATTATGGCTCTGGCACCAAAAAATCATAATTGAAGGCAATGTCCTAAAAGCTCATGCCTGAACTAAATCAAAAGATGAATTCTGTAGGGTCAGGTCTTATTTGCACTTCAGGGTGAGCTGGGTGGCAGGGTAGGGTCACTGTTCATGTGGGACTCCACAACTAAACTAAACCAGGAGGGGATGTTAACCAACATGAGACAAGTGCAGAGCTGGGGAAGAAAAACAGAAGGCAGAAGGCAAATCCAAGGTTAGAGAGAGGTTGGAGATGAGGGTCGCAAGCACCCTGAAGTAGGTGCAGTAGAATGGCCAAGGCAGCTAGCTAAGTCCTCGGGGGCTGCACAGTCCCTGGAGAATGCATGGGGTGCACTCTGAGAAGAGCATTGTCTAGTGCTTCAAAACTGCACTGTCCAGTGCAATGCCCGGGAATGAAGAAGGCATTGGGGCTGAGGAAGAGAATTCCGTTTTGAAAGAGAAGTTTAGCAAGATAATTTAGAAGGAATTGTAAAAATGCTATGGCTGCAGTGTAGACAATAGATTGGACTAGAAAAAAACTAGAGGTAGCTAAAGCAGTATGAAGCCCTCCCTCATACATACTCCTTATAGGAAAGAAAATATGACCACTTTGCCTTCCATATTCAAGGACCACGTGGACATCCCTTTCAGAAAGCCCTACTTACTTCATCATGAAGTTTCGATTAGCTAACAGATTTCAGGATTCTCGCTTGGAGAATGCTGGAAGCAGCATCTTTGCTTTGTGAACCGTATGTGCCCATGCCCAGTTTAAGCCCATATCTAAACACCCCTGTATTTTATTTCTAACAACAATTCTGTAACATAAACATGCTTTGGCACCCAATTTGTCATGCCACTATGACAAATGTACTGAAAAGAAAATATGACCTTTTCTAACTATTTTCTCTCACTGATATGCTCTCAACACCTCTGACTCTGGTTCTGTGACAAGTATATATGCTTGTGAGGATTAAATCACATTATATGAGGTCTGTCCAGAAATACAGCCATACACTATGAAAAATAGACATTTACTGAAGATACAAGAACTATTCTACATAAGACAATGATGCCTTAGTCCCCTTCAAAGTAGGCACCTTGGGATCTCACATAGTTCTCCCAACCGCCATCAGCTGCTCCGTCGTCTTTTCCTGACTCTCACTGAGGGTTTGAAATCTTTTCTCTTTCAAAAGGTGATTTGAGTTTTGGGAAAAGCCAGAAGTTGCGGGACATCAAATCTGGGCTGTGGGGGATTGAATCGCCTGGGTATTGACGGTTTGCCACAAGACTCTGCACGAGACGTGATGTGTGGCCAGTCCTGTTGTGATGAAGCTGCCAATCATCAGCTGGCCACAGCCATGGCCTCCTGAATTATCCAAATAGTTTCCGTGGAGGAATGTTCAAGCTTAATACAAAAGCTGATGCAGATGCGTTGCTCTACAAGCTCATTTTGAATGTGACAGCCACGCAGGACACATGCTCACTCCATGGCATCTCCTAGCTCCACTGACTAAGAACAGTGGAGTCGTCATTGTCCATATATGTGCATTCCAGTCCACTCTCCTTGGCTGCCAGGTTACATCAATGTCATGTAAACCATTCTCGTTATGTTAGCAATGGTTGGACATTTTCCAGACAGACCTTGTGTATATAAAGTATGTTGCCTTGATCCTGGCATATGGTAGATCAGAAAATGTTAGCTATTTTTGGTTATAATCAGCAGCAGCAGCATTAGTATCTTCACCATTCTGGGTGCAAGCCTAGTGTGCACACATCATGGCAATGAGAAGACTATTTCTCGGACCTGTCCTTTCTCAATGGTGAAAAATATATGGAGGGGGTACTCTCACCTTGAGAGACTTCAGTGAAAGTACCCCTTGAACTGGCCAACTGGAGAATTCTGATCTCATTGTTTTGAAGGGTAGCTTATCTTCCATTTCAGGGGCCAAACCAGAGTGGTGCACAGACTTCTGATAGTGGGTGGGTTGTGATTAGTACTTCCCCAGCTTTATCTCAAACCACATTTTTACCTATTCACCCTGTTTTAGCCACACTGGCCTCCTTTGAGCTTCTTTCATATACAAGACATTTCCTCCTCCAGGGACATCCCTGTGCTGTGCCCTCAGTCTGGACTATCCTGCTCCCAGCTCGTCACATAGCTGGTTGGCCCTTTTCACCTACCAGGTGTCAGTTTATATAATGCTTCTCAGCTAGGTCTTTCCTGAAAACCCCACTT
The DNA here is from genome assembly GCF_014824575.4 of Sturnira hondurensis. Taxonomy (NCBI): domain Eukaryota; kingdom Metazoa; phylum Chordata; class Mammalia; order Chiroptera; family Phyllostomidae; genus Sturnira; species Sturnira hondurensis. The sequence continues at coordinate 2,565,056 of NW_028078194.1, read as the reverse complement.
AAATGGGTCTCCACCTTTATTCTCTACAACACCACGTTCTGCCACTTTCATAGTCCTTTTCTCAATTTGCAATTAAATGCTTGTATTGTTTTCCTTCTCCCCTGCGATGGGGCTGGCCACTCACTAGCTGCTGCCCAGATGGGGCCGCTCTGAGTTTTCATGGAGTGAACGCCAGAGTTTGGGGAGAATTCATGTATGTTACATGGCATGGATTAGGCTTTATGCGGGAAAGGGAAGATCTCAAGGCTAGGACGCATCATGGAAAGAGAAGACACAAGTCTTCCCATCATCCCACAAAGTGCGGGGGGGTCAGGAGACTGATGGCCCTGCAGGTCTGTGCTGGGAAAGAGGAGCCCTTCCCCGTGACTGGTTTCTGTCTCGGTCCAGACTGCTATAACAAAGTGCGGATGTGGTTCAGGACACGCTACTCCAAAATACGGCAGCTGGGCATATTGACTATTTTAGCTGAAGGAGTTTGTGAAAAATGGCGGAGGCAGGAAGGTCACTCTAGTCTCCCCCACTTCTCTCCTGACGTGGGTCATAAAACCCTCCAGTGAGGATTGCCTTTCCTGTAACAGGAGGAAAGGAGCATCCTTATCCCCAAAGCAAAAGGATGCTGAGAGGAACCTGAACCAACAGTCCAGGCGAAGATCCCCTGGTTTACTATACTTACCTCACACTCTGCCCATGACAGACATTTCCCCAGGACTATCTACTCTGCATCAAACCTCACATAAAAATATCCGGGTTAACCATTTCTTCAGGTCTTTATTGCCCTACATAGGCTCCCATGTTATATAAAATTCCCATTAAATAAATTTGTATGATTTTCTCCTGTTAACCTGTTTTTGCAGCTTAATGTTCAAATCCAGCCAGGGACCCTAAAAGAGTTGAAGAAAATATTTCCTTCCCTTACAGTACTATAGAATGAGTGGCTTGTAAATGACATGAATTCCTTTTTTATAGTTCTGGAAGTCTGAGATCAGGGTGCTGGCATCGTCGGGTCCCAGCGAGAGTGCTCTCCAGGTGGCAGACCGCTGGTTTCCCCTCATCTCTCCCCAGGGTGGAGAGCAGACAGTAGCAAGCTCTCTCCCGACTCTCACAGAGACATTAATTCCATTCACAAGGACTCCACCCTGAGGATCTCATTTTATTCTAATCACCTTCCAAAGGCCCCACTTCCTAATACCATCCCATTGGGAGGTCCGGCTTGCTTGGACATGAATTTGGGAAGATTTGAATCCTAGCACTTTTCTTTTTTAGAGGACAGCAGCCTCCTCAGTCGGGGAACGATCAGATGATTTTCGCCGCTAGGTGGTCTGGATTTGAGTGTCACCTCTTTGAAGGAGTTGTCGGGGAAAACCAAGTGACCGGTTCCTGAGGACCTTGAGGTCCTCCCTTGAGGAAGGTTGTAGCATCCTCTCCTGGAAAAGGAAACCCCTGATTCCACAGGAACTGAGTTTGGGTAGGAGTCATTCTGTGGGTGACTCTTTGGAAATTAGGGTCTTATATCAGCCAAATTCCAGAAACCCTAACAAAGACCCTAATTTAGATCTCTGTGGTGAAGGGGGGGAGTTGCTTATTATGGCGTATAGCCTAAACACCCATGAAACTTCACAGTTTCCTAGGACCTCACGGTGACCGTCTCTTTCCCGCAGGGAACCAGAGCCATCCTGGAGCCCTGTCGTGATGCAGCAGACACCCAGGGACGTAGGGCCTTGGAGTATTTGGTCAGAAGGTACCCACATTTTGCAGAGCCCATAACGTGAAAAGGATGTATGGAGGCATCGTTTAATTTCTGGAGGTTGCCTATTTGGACCTTAAGATCCACATGGCTTCCGCATCCTCTCAGGGCTAACAGGGTTTATAGATAAAGCATACTTTGCCTAAGGACAGTTTAAAAATGGTCCTTATACTACTGCTTATCTTACCAATAACAAAGAGTCCTCAGGGCCCATTGGAAACTTGGAGGTACGTAGATTGCTTCTGCCCTCAACCCAGTCACTTAATGACAGTAAAATACCAGAGCTTCCCAGAACCAGGGACAGGATACTATCAAGTGAGCACTTTTGGGAAAAGAGATAGGGAACCAGGAAACTGGAAAGACTTGGGACAAAAGTGTTTGTGATGAGGGAAGGGAGTAGAGAGCAGAAAAAAGAGGAGTGCATTTAGTCAAGGGAAGTGACTTAAAAGGTGGAGACAAGGATTCTAGCCAACATGAACCCAGAGGAGACAGAGAGAATGAGACGGGTGTTTATGGGCAGCAAAGGACTGAACATTGAAATTAGTTATCCCATCAGAACTCCCTCCAGCTTGTTCTCTGTGCATCTTTCTCGTTCTTTTTCTGCTCTTCAGCTTTCTTGAGACTTCCTGGTTTTTATTTGGGAGTATGATTGTTCTCTGGTGACTTAGTTTTTAACTTAACACTTCAAGCCACAGGCAGAGGTTGCTGAGCTCCGGTTAACATACACTTCCAAATTTCAGTGGGAGGAGATATGACTAGTTCATCCTGGGTCAGGGGTCCAACACCAGTCCAATTGCAAAGGGTTGGAGATGTAGCTCATATAGTCATTAGCTCCTAGAAGCCTATTTTTATGGGTAGGCAATTGCGAGGAGGGTGGATTGGGTATCATCAAGACCTGGGCATCTCCCTATAGAGGTGTCATTTCAGGCAGTGGGTAGAGAGACCCACTGCAAGGGAGGAAACTTGAGACATAAGCTGGTATGTTCCCCAAACTCTAGCTGCCATTATTTCTCACCCATTTTTATGAGTTAATCTTTGAGTGAGACATTCCTAGAGATTTATAGGAGGAAGCAACTGGAAATGGCTGGCTAGGGTGAAAAATTTGGAGTAGAGACCCGAGAGTAGTTTCTTTTTTCTTAAAAAAACAAAAACAAAAACGGAAACAAAAACAAACTACTTTGAAGTATGATTGACATACAAAAAGCTATACATATTTAATGAATACAAATCACTAAGTTTAGAGAGAAGCATATGCACATGAAACAGTACCACATCTATGCCATAAACCTGTCCATCCCCTCCAAATTTCCTCCTGACCCTGTTATTTATCACTATTATTTTGTGCTAAGAACACCTAACACAAGATCTACCCTCTCAGCAAATCTGTAGGAGTACAATATAAAATATAATCTGGAAGCAATTTCTGACATGGATTCATTTACTGCTTTGGGTAAGGATATGGATTTAAACTGCCTAATGTACCCCTTTTCCTCCTTCCCATCCTGTGGGACCGGAGAAACACATTTGAAGGTGGTTTGCGTGGGATCAGAGGTGTCTTCCTAGAGACAGTGATTGTGCCTCACAGGGCTCAGATGTCATCGTTCTCTCGGCCTCATTAGCCACTGGCTCAGCCAACCTTGCTGGGTGAATCCTGGAGTTACCTAGGACTTTCTTTAATCCCCTAGCCTTAGTACTTTTCTACATAAAGATTTATTTTATATCCTTTATTCTGTGACATTTGCTTCTTCTATTATCTCTATATTAAACTATGTCAAAAGGTTTTTGAAAACACTGGTGTTTTGCCCTCACTGACTCGTCGTCATGCGAATAAAGAGANTGGGTAAGGATATGGATTTAAACTGCCTAATGTACCCCTTTTCCTCCTTCCCATCCTGTGGGACCGGAGAAACACATTTGAAGGTGGTTTGCGTGGGATCAGAGGTGTCTTCCTAGAGACAGTGATTGTGCCTCACAGGGCTCAGATGTCATCGTTCTCTTGGCCTCATTAGCCACTGGCTCAGCCAACCTTGCTGGGTGAATCCTGGAGTTACCTAGGACTTTCTTTAATGCCCTAGCCTTAGTACTTTTCTACATAAAGATTTATTTTATATCCTTTATTCTGCGACATTTGCTTCTTCTATTATCTCTATATTAAACTATGTCAAAAGGTTTTTGAAAACACTGGTGTTTTGCCCTCACTGACTCGTAGTCATGCGAATAAAGAGAGACAACTTCAAAGGCTGCTTCAGGTATTAAGGACAGTGATTTCCTCCCCACCGCCCCCCCCCCCCCAATCCAGGCTGGTGAATTGTAATCAAAATGTTTTTCTTTCTCATAACTTCCACCAAAGTCTCTGAAGCACCTTTCAAACCATTTATTTCAGAGTCTTTGTGTTGCATTTAGGTTCCTACGGACACCACAGGGCAAATGCAGAGAGGCGCTGCTCCGGCCCTGCCCAGGGCAGGCTCACTTCCCCTCCTCCACATTGCAGTTGTCTCCATGGCCCTGGTTAGTGTTGGTTTCCCTGTGGTTTTCCCCTTAGGTTGAGGGAAATGTGGAAGTAGGTGAATGTTCTGGCTATTTAAGAGGGTAGAGGGTTCCCTGATCGGTTTGTTCGATAGAAATAAAGACCCAGATGTGATGGGTAGAAGGTACAAATTTGCTAAGAGGCTAGATCTTGTGTTAGATGTTCTTAGCACAAAATAATAGTAGTAAATAACAGGTCAGGAGGAAATTTGGAGGGGATGGACAGGTTTATGGCATAGATGTGGTACTGTTTCACGTGTACATGCTTCTCTCTAAAGTTAGTGATTTGTATTCATTAATATGTATAGCTTTTTGTATGTCAATCATACTTCAAAGTTGTTTGTTTGTTTGATTTTTTAAGAAACTACTCTCAGGTCTCTACTCCAAATTTTTCACCCTAGCCAGCCATTTCCACTTCTTTCTCTTAAACCATCCAGACTAGGCTACCCTACTTCCTTTCGTAAGAAAAGGAGGTTTATTACTAGAATAGAAAGATGTAATAAAAAAGAAATAGGGTGTATGTAAATTGTAATCAAGGTGACTTGGTTACTTATTTAAACTCACCTGGTCCTTACCTTGTTCTTCCTGAGCGACTGTTTCCTGCCACTGTGGTCTGCCACGTGCCCTCGGGATGCCGGCAAAGGGAAGAGTAGAAGTTGGCTTCTTGCTGACCAAAGTAAATGTATCTGCTCCCCAACCCTGGATCTTGCCTGAATAATTTCTGGGGCACCGTTTTTTAAAATTTTTATTCTATTTTATTTTTCAGGGGAGAGCACACATGTAGTCCTCTGCTACCACAAATTATTCTGGGGCACCATTTTCTGCTTTCTTTGAGATGCGAAGCTCTTTAAGCCCATAATTGGCTGGAAAGCTTGGACCAGGTTTGTCATAAATGGAAAAGAAAGTGTAGCTGCCACGTATTTTGGCATCAAGCAGGGAAGATGTACTAGAGGCATGTGGGTATTAAAAGCCATCATCTCCAGTCGGCTAGGACATTTCAGGAGGGAGGACGAGATAGGAGAGGCACTGGGAGGCCAGACTGCACATCAAGGAAGCCCAGGGAAGGGTCTCAAGATGTATGCAGGGTCCTTCTTCTCAGATTCCTTATTTCTTTCTGCCATCGATGGTGAATTCGTTTTCCTGGTTTGATCTGGGACAGAGAAGGTTGCATAGTATGATTATGCTGAAGTGCACGTACAAAATTCAAAAGTTCATTTTCCAAAAAATATTATCACTTCATGCTTCCTTAGATGTCCTCCTCATCCCCCTTCTTTTACAGCTCCTCCCCCAAGCTCATGGCGGTCCGTGCTTTCTCTCATCCTGATCAAAGCTTACTCCCGAAAAAGAATCTCATAAATTTGATTATACTGAAGGCAAAGGTATTATTTCTCCCCCTTGCCAAACCAGGGCATGTACCACTTCACATAAGGAAAGATTTAAGCCAGAGAACTATAGAACATTAGAGTGTTCATATTTTAAGGGATTTCTTTTGACTACCTGCCTTTTTCTGATTTCCATGTGCCAATAACATCTGCCGTCTAAAGTTTTAACTAATTTATTTCATAGCAATGAACTTCTTTGGTTTTCCTTTTAAAAATGCATTGGATTGCAACTGAAGAGTTGAATTAAAACAGCCTGTACAAAGTTAGCGTTTGAGAAGTGACAAAAGAAGACTGCTCTCACACAGACGCCATTCCCCACGCAGCTGCTCTCCCGAAGATAATGAGCTCCCCTCTGTCTGCCTGTCTCCTTTCCGGTGCCACCACTTCCACCTGCTCAGCCTGAGGAAGAGACTCAGCACCTCCTGGGGTTGTGGGGTCGGTGCCAAGTCCCGACTCCAGCCCTATCTCACAGGGGCCTGGTGCACTCTGGGTTTTTAACTAGGGAAATATCAATAAGGAAGGGCTGTTTATAGGTAAATACTGGATAGTCCTTTCTTCTGTGCTGTATAGGTACACACACCAAAGAGGAGACAGCCATCTGAGATGAAAGGTGGCTGATTGATGGCTACAAAAAAGAGAAGTGAGGTAGTTAGGCAGTGATTGGGCTTCAGAGGAATAATAGAATTCTCTGCTAACTTAGCAAAATAGAAATCAGTGGTTCTTATCTCTGACTGCAGTACAGAATTACCTGGGGCTTCTTGAAATACTGATACCTAGACCCTTTGCTCAAGGGTTCTGATTTAATTAGTCTGGGTAGAGGCCTGCGCATCAGTGTTACGAAATGTGCAGGTACAGTTGAGAAACACTAATCTAGGACCACAAGAGTCTTCAGACTTTTCAGTGTTTTCAGGACACAGGCAGGAATGGCTTTTTGAACTGAAGGAAATAATTAGATCTTGCCTTGTACTATATAAATCTGAGCTCTGAATCTCAATGGAGGGGGCATCCTAGAGTCTGATTCTGTGTAATACTTTTAGGTGATGCTAATTGAGATGGTTCATGGACTTTACCTTGAAAATACCCTAGAATGCTAAGAGAAGAGAGCATCTCCTTTTAGTACATCATTGTTTATGATGAACAAGTTGTTTTGTATCAGCTCCACAGTGACCCTGTGACGTAAGCTATATTACCCCATTCTACAGTTCGGGAAACTCAGGTAAAGAAAATTGAATAACTTGTTTGAGAACAGAGAGCTAGTAAACAGCAAAGCCCAATGTCACACGTGCATGTTTAGTTGAAATGCTAGGGACAGGGAAAGCTTAACCACAAATTCCTTTTCCTAAGCTTTTCCATGCTTTCTGTTACCGCACTAGCTGACCCCCAAGGGTCGTAAGCTTTTGGCTCAAAGTTGAGAAGACCTGGCTGAAAAGCAGAGAGAAACACAGTGGCCGGCATCACCAGGCCTAGGCTGAGAGGCTGGGGAGATGCTGTGGTCGGAAAGCGGTCCCAATGCCACAAATTCTGAGGAATTATGAGGCTGGCCAGCCTGGCTTGGAAGAAGAAGACAACAATTATAGAGTTGATTGGAAAGCCTCATTGCTTTAATTCTTGCTGTTTCCCTGTTATTTGTCAAATGCCAATCCTTGTTGTCCTGTTAAGAAAATAAGCTCTCTGCCAGTATAGAAGACCTGAAATAGCCACAAACACCCACTTGTAGCTATAAATGCAACTGGAGGAGGGCAACCCCGTCACAGCAGTGGGGGGTTAGGAATGCAGAAGGGGAGTGGACTAAGGGGAGTCATCTTGCTTTGGCCCTGACTTCTGACCAGGAGAGGAGTCCATTTCCTGTTAGTGATTTCTTCTCCCTTCCTCATCAGAGGGAACATTTTCCCTGAGATGTGGTTCAAGGGTCTGTGAATTCTGTTCTGTAACATTATTAGTAACAATAGCTAACTTACTAGTGTTTGAAATATGTAGATGAGGTGCTCAGGGTTTTATATAAACCCTCTTATGTGTACCTTAAAACCCTGTGAAGTGTTACAAGGACAACCTTTTTTTTTTTTTGTATGGAGAAGCTGAGCCTTAGAGAGTTTCAATAACCGACTGTAAGTGACAGATGCGGAGATAAAGCCTAGGCACTCTGGCCCCAGCTCTCTACTCCCAACAACTTGCCTCACCTGGTGTTATTGGACCAAAAGAGTTCATTTGTCTGCGTACATCAGAGCCCAATAAGACATGAATAGGACTTGCAGCAAAGAAAGTAAGGGTTTATTTTTAGAAAGTGGCCCATGTCTAGAGACAAATGAGCTAATGTTCAAAGACCTTGCTCCCCAATGGCTTCCAGGGGATGGGTTACATAGGGGAAAATCATTAATTGTGCTGACTAAGGTCATGGTCAGGGTTGTGGTCTCTGCTGATTGATTGGTACTAGGGTCGGGGTAGGTGATCAGTGCATCTAGTCCTGATATCAGCCATGGTGTCACTTTGTCTGGTTTCTAGGAGGGAGTTGAATCACAACAGAGGCCTAGATGTGTATTTAGTTTGATTGAAACTGTGCCTGGGGTCAACAGACCTGAAGCTTTGTTCTTAAGGTTATTTGATGCTGACCAGAACCTTGTTGTCCTTCAGGGAAGAAGGAGGCAGGTGAGTCAGAGTGCTGGATGAGGCCAGCTTGAATCAAAAGGAAAGAAAGGAGAAAATGTCATATTAAAGAAAATAGGGATGCTTTATTTTGAGTGACGGGTGCACGAGGCAGTGTGCAGATGATATTTTGCTGAGTTATACACTTGGAAATCTGTATGGTTTTGTCAACCAATGTCAACCCAATAAATGCAATTTGAAAAAAAATGAAATTTCTACACAGTTACACCGATTTCCTAGACACCATTTCCATCATGTGAAAAAAAATCTATCTTCAATGAAAAAGGGCAGTGCATCTTTCCTTTTTGCTATTCATTAGTCTTCCTGTGGGGTTCTCTTTTTCCTTCGCGCTGCACCACTTCCTGTTTTCCTGGGAACACAGGACACTTTTCAGGGAACGCGGTCAATTGGTTGCTGCACCAGCAACAGCAAAAGGCAAACAAACAAAAATTCCCTGGCTGTGCTGCAGAGTACCTCTGAAATCTATGTTTACATATTTTTGTCCTTGAGCATATATGATGGTCTTTTGGAAAAAAAAATGCTCGGTTTGTCTCTATTCCAATCTTTAGTGGGATAAACTGCCAATGATATTAGGAATTCAGGGTTGAAGCCATCTAAGTCATTCAGGTAAACTCATTGATGGAGTGGAAAATGCTCTAAATTGAAATTCAGGGCATTCGGCTTTTAGGCCCTACCTTTTCACTTAGCCGGGTGACATGTAGCAAGTCACTTAACTTCTCTGAACCCGAGTCACTTCATTTATAAAATGAGATAATAGCTTTGCCTTATGAGGAGTCATCCTGAATTGTGGAGCATCTTTCCATCTTAAGTGAATTATGCTGTTGCTCTTTCTTCTTTTAGGAAAAGGAAAGAACCCAACGTGGCACGATTTTCATTAATACTTTCAGGGAGAATGGTTAAGTAACAGACTCTTCTCTCTAATTAGGCAGCTGGAGTCACTGAATACATTGCGTAAATTTCCAAATGACCCGCGTGTGACAGAGCCCAAGGCAGGCGATGGCGGGGGGTGGGGGGAAGGAAGAAAGGAAAAGTAAATTTCTCCTCTTTAGATTCTGGGTGGGGCCTACTGAGACAGTAGGAGTGAGGGGCACCCTAAAGCTTGCTGTTTTCCCCTTCTCAACAACTCTTAGGGAGAGGAAATCGACTTTTTTCCTGACATTCAACTCAAATTTATTGAAAATGCTTCTGGTCAACGCCTTGTCGGGGCTCCCTGGGAAACAGGCCAGGACGAATCTGCGAGCGTGGGAGGGCAAGGGGCCTCACTTAACACCCATCTGCCATCCTTTCCCTAGGCCTGGGCTGAAGTTATGATGATGAAGATGTCCACAAAAGGGGGATCTAGAAATTTCAGCTTGGGGACTCTCTCACTGCTCTCTTGTTCTTACACACAAAGCATCAGGGTTGAAAGCTGGCTTTTGCATGGTTAGAGGCAAAAATCATCGTTAGTTAATTCACAAAGCACACTTACCAGCACAGTGATCTGTAGAGCAGTCCTTATTCTTTTTTTAAAAAAATATTTTATTTATTTATTTTCAGAAAGAGGGGAAGGGAAGGGGAGAGGGAGAGAAATATCAATGTGTGGTTGCTTCTTGTGAGTCCCCTGCTGGGACCTGGCCTGCAACCCAGGCATGTGCCCTGACTGGGAATCGAACTGTGATCCTTTGCTTCACAGACCGGCGCTCAATCCACTGAGCTACACCAGCCAGGGCCTTATTCTTCATGATTATTTCTACACCTGCCTTGTAGGGGCTTAGGGATTTGGAACCTAGAAGTGCCAAGGACCTTCGGAGATTCCTTTTGAACTATGAGAGGATACTAAACATTGGGTTTCTTTGTCTGCCTGAGGGATGTTCCTGCCTGGGAATAGGCATGGCCCTGGGAAGGTTTTTAGAATGGAGAAGTGTGTGTTGGTAAAGTCCCCAGTGCATTAACACAGATTTATTTTCAATTCACACTAGTACATGGCTTACTATGACAATTAGCTTCACTGGTAATTGACATTTGTTCTGGATACTTGTGGTCCTATTCTAATACTGTGACTGTAGCTCACTCTAGGTCTGAGGTGAAGGTTTGGTAGTTTGGACCTGGCTGACTAGATTCACGTTTCTCTAACTTGTGCTGAGCCTTTACTAATCTTCTGGGCCTTTTCATACACATTAGCTCATAAAAAAAGTTTCATGTCATTCCGAAAGGTACCTATTACTATTTTCCTCTTGATACTGAGAAAGCTGGGGATTAGAGGGTTTAACTAACTTGCCTAGGGCACACAAGTGAAATAAATGCCCAGTGGGTGACTGTGCTGAACTTGTCGTCAGGATGGCCTGTACCATTTAGCTTTGTAAAGCAGAGGATGGAGGACTCCTTGGGTTTTTACCCATGTTTCTTTTTCAGGACTTGTTCACTAAGTTTTTGACTACAGTGTGTCCTGGAGGTCGTCAGCTCCTAGAGCCTGCAGTCTCCTGGCCCATTAACATGCTGTTGCTGTGACAAATCATTTAACAACAATCTATTGCAGACCTACTCAAACGTTATACTGGGCACCGAGCATTGAGCAGTAAACAAAAGAGAGAGTCAGTGCCCTCCCTCATGAAGTTTTGTCTACAATGGGAGACAGGAAATAACACCATGTCAGGTAGTGATAAACCCTCTGAGGATAAACAAGATATGAAGATGACAAATGATGGGGATACCATGTTAGATGGGGAGAATAGAGAAAGTCTCTTAGAAGAGGTGACATTTCAACCTAAGTTTGAATAATTTGAGCAGTGAGTCTTACAAATGTAAGGAAAGTGTCCGAGGAAATAGGCAGTGCAAAGGTCCTGTGGTAGAAACATACCAGATGTACTCATGGAGTAGCAGAAAGCTGGGGTGCGTGAGGGGAAGAGTGGAAGGGAACAAGATAGTTGTGCCTGGAAGTAGTGACACCACCAAATCGGACTTTTAAACTCTGCTAGAGGCTTTGAAATTTTAGTGTGATGGGAATCTGTGGAGGGTTTTCAGCTGGGATGCGATATACTCTGTCTTTAAAAGGCTCTGTAAGCTATATCGATAACAGACTGTGGTGTAGGGGGCAGTGGAGGCAGACAGGCCAGTTAGAAGGCTGCCAAAGACCAAGTTAGGCATGTTGGTATACTTGGGGGGTGAGAAGTGACTGAATTAAAAATGTATTTTGAAGGTAGACAAAAAAGATATGTGTTGCTTAGATATTGAGGATTATCAATGTTCGTTTACTCAGTCTGGCCCAAGGCCAACACTCTCATCTGTGAAGTTGGAATTGGTGGCTAGGACCCTGGGGACCGAGGTAAACACAGTGGTATTCACTCATTCTCAGCCTCGTGTCTTCTTCACCCCGAGCTATTGGATCCTTTCATTGCCCTGGACTATCTCCTCCACATTATGTATTGCTGTCTCCTGTGTGTGGGTAGCTGAGATTGTTGAGCTATACATCATCTATTTACTGCCCTGATGGATCTCTTAATCCAGTGAGAGTGGCTATATTACAAAATGGAGTGAAAAATGCTACAATAGAGCGAATGGTGCTCTACTATAATAGTGCCCTGAGTGAATAGACATGTAAGTGATTTATTCTAACTTCGGTTTGACAGGGGAAGTGGCAAGGAATCTGAGCTTTCAAAGAGACCCTCTGGTTTCATGTTCATGTCTGTTCATGGTCAATTTCCAAATTCCTTGCCCTTTCTCCCTCTGTAGCTATTGACTCCCTTTATTTATTGTTCCATTAATGAGTAATCCTTCTTTCTCTGACAACAGGCAGGGGTGGAGGAAGGGCGCATTTATCTCAGTGACTAAGATCCGCTTGCCAAATTACAATGGAGACCCAGGCCTATTCTTTTGTCCTGTGGTGACAATCATCAGGTCTCACAGTGGGCCTTCACTGCCTAGTGACCCGTCAAAGCCAGCACAGTGAGGGAGCCTTTTAGGACTTTATCACATGAAAAGGAAGCTTTGGCCTTGGAGCCTACACGAGGCTTTGTTAACTTTACTCTGTGGGCTGCCTTATAGATTTCTGACTGGCTAGGGAAAAGCATTTCCAGTCAATACTCATCTGGGCCTGAGGCAAGTCCGGGGTTTGCTCTGTCCTACAGGGCTCTCTTTGCCTGGCTCCTTGTTTTCTCGGGCTTGACCAAGCCTTCTTTTGTAATACAGGTATGAATGAACATTGTCACCACTGAAGGCCTAAGGTTCCAGATGCTATCGAGGCTCAGGCAGATTCTCAAGCAGAATTATTGCAGGCCTGTGGGCAACCGCAGTGCTTCAGGCCGAGTGTGAATGTGCTGCTGTATTATCAAGTATCACTAGCTAATGATATGAGACTTCCTTTGTTTTTGGAAAGAAATGTAGACTTTCCTTGGAGCATTTGCCAACTAATTTTGTTGTGAGTCATATACACGTGTATCTGTCTTATTGGACTCTAAGTTCCTGGAGAACACGGAGTGTGTCTGGGTCATTTATTTTTCTACCAGGCTCAAAACAGTGGTGAGCAGACCATGCTTTAAATCAAATGTCTGTCAAGTTGTTTAACCCTTCAGTGCCTCAGTTCCTTCAGGTATGAAATAGAAAACAGGTAAGTTACAAAATTGTTGGAAATCTTAAGCCAAATAACACATTTAGCAATAACACAGTTTAGCGCTGAGCCTGAATTCCCAGTGAACACCAGTGAACAGTACCTATTATTGTAGTATGGTGAGTGCTCCATTAACTTCGAGTTGAGTGAATGGAGGCTTTTGAAGTCTAGAGGTCCGCTGTGGTTAAGTGAGGTTCTATGACCTGCTAACTGCGTTCATCACAGGAGTTCGGCGGTTCATAACTGCTTTGTTGTAACAGGTTAGGGCCAGGGCAGTGTTTGGTGCTTTCACCAAACAAGGTCTACTTTGGGTGTGCCCTAAAGGACCAGGTCACTAGCCTATGAGAGGCATCAGTCAGACATTGAGAAACTCCTCTCTAGGAGTTTCTGGGAGATTTTTAACCTTGTCTGGGAGGTCCTGTCTCATCAGCCCAAGTCATGGAATGGAGTAGAATAGATTGACACCCCAGCCCAATCCATTCTCATATGATTTACTTACATGTCTTCTTTTGTGTGACTTTTGGTTGGTGAGTAATATCTAACAGCATGACATAAATTGTCATGACTGACAGACACGTCTCCTCTGGGGTGAAGGCTTGGGTCATCTTAGCAGTGGATCCCCAGTGACTTCAGGGTGGGAGTGCAAAATTCCGAATCAAAATAAATCGACTTCTGTGGTTGCCTTCCTAGGGCACCCAGGTACCCCACGAATTTCAGGTATCTGTGAGTGTCTGCCTTTCATGAACAGAGCCAGAACCCAAGTTCTAGGATAGCTCCTCATATCAGCCTTACCTTTGGCACCATCTAATTGGAGATAAAGATGACTCCCAGTTGTACAGTTCCTACCACTTACCTTATCTTGTACGTATACTACCTGTACCTTATATCTGTACCTTATCTTGTTTTATCCATGCTGAAAGCCTGAAAGTGAGTATTATCTCCTTTATCCACCTGACAGAACAGAGATTCAGGTAACTTTCCCAAGGTCATAAAATAGGAAGGATTTAAACTAAATCTTTTAATCTTCAACTAGACCCTTCACCTCTCAGTAGGCATGCCATTTATTGGAAAGTGCGCTTGCAGTGTTACATGAGCATAATTTAAGTTTATTACTAGGCTGTTGAGCCTATTCCAGTCCTGTGGGCATACTTTCATCACAAATTTAATAGCTTTTGTTAATTAAATTTAAAAAGTATTAATAATTTTTGTAATACTTTTCTGGGACTCTTCTGGTAAAATGAGAATATTTTTCTCTTTTGTACCATTCAATACTAAAACATTCTCCAGTTGATATAGGACATGTAGAAATATTTTTTAAAATATATTTTTAGAGTTCTTTTGAAAATTGTTTAATATTTTTAAAATCTATTTATTTTTAGAGGGGAAGGGAAGGAGAGAGAGAGAAATATCAATGTATGGTTGCGTCTCATGCGTCCCCTGCTGGGAACTGGCCTGCAACCCAGGCATGTGCCCTGACTGGGAATTGAACCACGATCCTCTGCTTCGCAGGCCCGCGCTCAATCCACTGAGCTGACCAGCCAGAGGTAGGACATGTAGAAATATTTTAAAAATCCAGGACCTTTCACCCATTTTGAGATGTGAATACACACACATATGTACACACACATATACATATATACATGTATGTGTATATGAACATGTATCGTCCTTCACAGTAATCATTGTGGGAGGTCAAATATTTATTTCAACAAATCCTCATTGACACTTTACTTTGGAAATTATTTTCATACCTAGTTAACAGCTATGAAAGAAAATCTGTCTCACTTTAAAAATTATTTCTTCTGTTATTGAGATTTCAAATACATGTGTAACATTCACTGCATTAAAGATCTATCACGCACCTCATTTATATTCAAGATCATATGCTTTAGAGATTATGTGGGAAATTGAGATCCTCTGATTAAGATGTCTCCATTTACTACATATGGCATGCCTAATTACAAATAAAAAATATTTTTATCGATGAAAACTCGCCCACCTTCTTCTTCTGGAAGACATTGTCAAGAGGGTTTCACCTTCAGACATGTCTAAAAATACAGTTTAATTAGGCACACAGCGTTGTGTGCCACTGCTTATGAAGGTGTTCCAAATATCCCTTTGAATTTTTGTAATTGTTAGTATTATTATAACTTCGTATTTGCTAAAGGGCACACACATTTTACTCACAATTATAATTCTTAAATTGTTGACAGAAATAAATGTTTCTTTCTTTTCCTAAAGATGCGATAAAGACAACTGTGCAGGATGTTATTCAGAAATTAGCACTGAAAACTGTGCTGAAAATGTGAGCTTTGGCGTCTGACTCAACCACTTACCACTTTCCAGTTTTCACAGGTCATCCTTGAACTCTAAGGCTTCAGTTTCCTCATCTCTTTTCTGGTCTCTTTTTGGCTATTGAGAACTCTGTTATCAATTTATTATTTTGCCGAATTGTCTGTTCTTTTTCTCTTCTGGCACCTTTTAAGTATTTGTTTTCAATGTCTTTGATATTCTGCAATTTTTCTATGATGAGTATAAGTGGAGGTTTTAAAAATAATTTTGCTCAGTTATCTGGTGCTTATTCACCCTGAGATTTCATGTATTTTATTAACTGGGGAAATTTCACAGCTGTTACCTCTTTAAATATTGTTCTTTTTAATCCTATTTCCTAATATTTCTTTTTTTTAAAGATTTTATTTATTTATCTTTAGAGAGGAAGGGAAGGAGAGAAGGAGAGAAATATCAATGTATGGTTGCCTCTCGTGAGTCCCCTGCTGGGAACTGGCCTGCAACCCAGGCATGTGCCCTGACTGGGAATAAAACTGCGATTGTGTGGTTCGCAGGCCCGCGCTCAATCCACTGAGCTACACCAGCCTAATATTTCTAATAGATATATGTTGGGCCTTCTTCTTTTCTCCACATCTTTCACCATTCCTTACAACTTCATCGCTTTATCACTGAGTGGCACATCTTGGGTTATTTCTTCACCTCTATCTTTGTTGATTCCCCCCACTGACTATTTAAATTTGTTATTTTTTTTAAATCCATTGGGTTTTAATTATAGATAAATGTATATTTTATTTCCAGATGATTAGATGAATAGCAAAGCAAGTTAAGAAAAATGTCATCAGTCTATATGCATTATTTAAAAATAAATAAAATGTACTGAATTTACTTTAACTTAAACCAGGGGGGAAAAGTGAAATGGAAATAATTCCTAAACTTGAAATTAGTAATTCATCAGCAGAAGATATCGTAAGTCCTAAATGACAACACTCAAAAAAATTAAGAAAAACTCATTACGTTTAAAGTCATACACACTATATATATAAATATGTGCATATTTATATACCTGAATATATACACATACATATTATTTAAATATTCTATTTTACATTTTAAAATGCATGTTTAAAAATATACTTTTTAAAAAAGATTTTATTTATTTATCTTCAGAAGGGAAGGGCAGGAGAGAGGGAGAGAAATATCAATGTATGGTTGCCTCTGGTGTGTCCCCTGCGGGGAACTGGCCTGCAACCCAGGCATGTGCCCTGACTGGGAATCGAACCATGATCGCCTGCTTTGCAGGCCCTCACTCAATCCACTGAGCTATACCAGCCAGGGCTAAAAATATACATTTTTAACTTTTCGCTCAAATTATACTTTTTTTCTTAAGGGAGTTTCTTCTCTCTTTTGTGTGTCTCTCTACACCATAAAGAGTTTTAAAGTTTGGTGATGAAGAAAGCCACTGTGGTATTAACCACTGGAGGCCAGCAGATTGATTTTATATTGACAATGAAAAGGTTGCAAGACAGGAGAGGTGTGCCCGTGAGCACGCACCACCACTGCTGGATTCCAATATTCCTGCTTCTGTGATTTGCAGGGACATAGGTCAATAACTTACAGTGCAGTGTACACACCATGTGTGACAGTTATCAGCACCGACATTACAGTACATCAGAGGTAGCTTTCACTTATTTGCATATATAATCCTAGAGAAGAGAAAATTTAAAAAAAACTTTTATTTTTTTAATCCTCATTCATGGTCTCAAGAACAGATTAAAGTTTTTTCCCCGTGTGGTCATCCATTGCTTTCTCTAGTAGTTCATAGTCAAGGACTACAATCTATGAATGGAAGTTGGTGGGCTGGCAGAGCAGTAATAAGAGATTTAGCCTGCATTCATTGACTCTGTAACCAACAAGAGAACTGAAGAATTGCCTAGACAGTAGTGTCTAATCTTAAGACTTAGACTGCTCATGCTTCATGTTTAAGCTTGCAATATATGGTTCCTCTCAACAGGACTGGCACTCTTATCCCCCGGTGCTGTCAATACTGGCTTCCAATCGATCAGAACTACATCCTTCACTAAAACTGTCCTCAGCTACTGAGAACTGCCCCACCCAAGGTTATACCCCCTGGAAAAGGCAGCTTGTGGTCAATGACTAACTGGGGTGATACCCAAAGACCCAAGGCTTAACTCTGAAGAGCCACGCCAGATCCAGAGCTCTCTAACGTTGAATGAGGTTCATTTACAACAGCCTATGGGTCATCTTTACTTTCTGCCCAGTCTTGCCTTCCTCACTTTACCAAAATGGTATGTTTTAAGGTCATTCCCCCAAATACTTTTGCATGAAATGTTAGGAAACATTCTTACAACTGAGCAAAAAGTGGAAAATAAGTATAATATATATAGTAAGTTTTCCAAAAGCTAAATTTTATTTAAAAGTCTGTCTTTTATTATTCTTTTAGGGTGTGTTAAAAATGTCTTTAAAAATTTTATGGTGACGATAGATGGCAATTACAATGTATGACCTCAGCTCTGAATTTCTTTCCAAGTAGTAAGGAATCATTAATTAAAATAAAGAACAATTTACAGGGAAACAACAGTAGAGTGGACGAAGCCAAGAATCAGATCAATGATATGAACAGAAGGAAGCAAACAAAACAAAACAAGACAAAAAACCCCACCAAACCAATCATAACAACAAGAAAAAAAATCCAAAAGTATGTGGATAGTATAAGCAGCCTCTATGACAATTTTAAGAGGTCTAATGTTCACACCATAAGGGTGCCAGAAGCAGAAGAAAAGGAGCAAGAAATTAGAAATCTATTTGAAAAAATAATGAAAGAAAACTTCCCTAATTTGGTGAGGAAATAGACATGCAAGTTGAAGAAGCACAGAGAGTCCCAAACAAGGTGGATGCAAAGAGGCCCACTCCAAGACACATCATAATTAAACAAGGTTAAAAGGCAAAAGTTAAAGACAAAGAGAGAACCTTAAAAGAAGCAAGAGAAAAGCAGTTAGTTACCTATAGGGTAGTTCCCTTAAGACTGTCAGCTGATTTCTCAGAAGAAACTTTGCAGGCTAGAGGGGATTGGCAAGAAACCCCCTGTATGTATTCAAAATCATGGAAAGCAGGGACCTACAGACAAGATTGCTTTACCCAGCAAAGCTTTAATTTATAATCAAAGGGCAGCTAAGGAGCTTCCCAGACAAGAAACAAACTAAAGGAGTTCATCATCATCACCAAACCATTATTATATGAAAGGCTACAGGAACTTATTTAAGAAAAAGATCAAAACTACAAACAATAAAATGGCAATATGTACATATCTATCAACAATCGAATCTAATAAACAAGAACAGAGACAGAATCATGGATGTGGAGAGTGTTTTGATGGGTGCCAGACGGAAAGGTATATGGGGGAATGGGTGGAGAGGTGAGGGGATTAAGAAGTACAAGTAGGTAGTTAAAGAATATCTGTGAGAGTATAAAGTACAGTGTAGGAAATGGAGTAGCCAAAGAACTTTAAATGCATGACCCGTGGACATGAACAATGGTGCAGGGGTTGTGTGAGGGAAGGGGAGCTGCTGGGTGAAGGGGGGAAAAGGGAGAAAAATCAGGATAACTATAATAGCATAATCAATAAAATATAATTTAAAGAAAGAAAGAAAGAAAATTACTGTGCTAAAGGGAATAATGACAGACAACCACATATCCAAGATGATCTTGACCTCCAGTCTCAGGGTTTCCCATTGAGTGACCAAGTAATTTCTTCTTTTATGATTGTACTCTTTTTTTCTACTCTATGCCCCTCCTTCATAAGCCCATTATAGTGTTACCAGCATGGGGAGGGGTATCATATAAGTGGGAGTAGGGAGGGCAAGCTGGAGGCATGCTGTGAATGTCTGTTCATACATTCAAATACCAGCTGGGTTGGTTGCTCAGGTGACTCTTATGGTGGAATCCAGAACTGACCACCTGCCTCATCTCTCTTATGTTTTCATATATCATTACGGCTCTGGCATGCTCTACTAAATATGCACTTGACATTCTAGCTCAACTGACACAGCATGCAACACATTTTCAAGCACCTTAATTAACAAAATCTAACACTCAAAAACTGCTCAACTGCATTTCATGTACATATTACTTAAACAAATGCATTTCTTCCCAAGACAACAGGCTATCAAAACCGCTCCTCTCCACAAGGCCACTGTCATTGTGGTTCAACCAATCTCTTTCATGTTCACCCCATCTCTCCCAGCCCAGGTCACCCTGACTTAGTCCAGATAGTTTGTCTTCCGCTGTGTTTCCAATCTGTTGTTATGCCCTGCCTACTCCAGAGCTTACTCAAGAACATTTTCTTCTTTCAGTAAAAGCCCATCTCTTGAAATTTAAAAGTTTTGGCTATCAGAACTATCACTTCTGTTAATAGCTTTAGAAATTCTATTTTAGAAGTAAAAAAATCTTAATATTTACTGTTTTTCTTGCTATAAGAAAACTTATTCCCCTAAAGACAATATGGATACTTTTGACCCACTATGAGAGGGATTATCATATACAAGAACTTTAGACAGTAATTATTTTAAGGCATATTGAGAATCATAAATGAAGCAAGCATTCACGAGGCTTGTTGTGACCCCTGTTCTGACTGCTGTGTCTTCTGCTCAGAGAGATGGTTTCAAGGTGTTCAGCCCTACCTGTAATGCATATGCCACTCCTCACCCCTCTTGTTGCTCATCTATCAAAACCTTTTTCAGTTCTTCCCTGCTGAGCCCAGACACATCTTCTTAAAATCCCATTACTTTAAGTCCTTGTCATTTGCTCAGTATTGAGTTTCATTAAGATCAAATCTATCACTCATCCCTATAACAGTACAACAGGTCAGTTGTAATTAGCTTTGCTTATAGTTGGGCAATAGCAAGTGTCCATGCCCTTCAGCCAAATGCTGTACGACCCATCTGTAGCTGACATCGGTTTATTGCTCAGGAAGAAGGTCTTTAAAAGTTCCTATTATAAGATCTGTGTTTGGGTGGGGTGATTTCAGGAGGGTTTGAGAAGTGGAAGTTTGCTCTGTGATGAGTACTGTCAAAAAACAGTGCAATTCTATCACTGAGTATCTTCATCTCACCTGTAGGAAGGGCAGAATAGAGCAAGGATAGTACTGTCATTAGTAAAGAAGAGCAGTCACGCATATGAACCAGGAGAGGGGCATGTTGGTCTTCGGTGTGTTGCGCAGTGATTTTGTTTTTCTGTGCTTAGATAAAGTTATGGAGTGGCCTGGTGTCTCCATATGTCATGGACTCAGAGTGAGCATATCTGATATTGTGGTCCCATAGACTGTTTGTGTCCAGCAGGAGAATATCATAGCTTAGCTAGAATGCCAGACCCGCCTCAAAAAATGCAGAAGCCCAGTTGCATCCATCAAACCAGTTCCTGGGTGTCAGAAACTGATTTTTCTCTTTCCCATTAGCTGGGAAAGTGAAAGATCATATAAAAAGCATTTCTGTGCTTTGTAGCCTTGTAGGGTCTTCTGTACACAATCACATAGAAACATGATCAACTTTCTGGAATTTCCTGGGTGACACTTTAACTTAGAGNTCACCCCTCTTGTTGCTCATCTATCAAAACCTTTTTCAGTTCTTCCCTGCTGAGCCCAGACACATCTTCTTAAAATCCCATTACTTTAAGTCCTTGTCATTTGGTCAGTATTGAGTTTCATTAAGATCAAATCTATCACTCATCCCTATAACAGTACAACAGGTCAGTTGTAATTAGCTTTGCTTATAGTTGGGCAATAGCAAGTGTCCGTGCCCTTGACACGGACACTCCAATTGTGGAGGTGATTGGAGACAGGTTGAAATCTGACACAAGTTTTACCCTCTAGAGAGAGAGCAACAGCCTACTCTGCTGCATTCTTGCCAGAGGATGTCAGCCTAGAGCAGATCCATGGTAAGAGTCCAGGCAAACACTTATTTTCTTCATGTTGCCCACTGACTCCCAGTCTGCCCCGACCTGTGAATTTTTGGTAGCTTTTGAAGTCTGCGTCTCAGTGGGTGACTGTTACCTCCAGGTAGCACGCTTTTGTTCCTGAGTGTCATTTTCAGTGCTGGCCTTTTCCTCTCTGTGTCATGGCTTGTTTATATCTCTGCAAATATCAAATGTGTTATGCAATATTGAAGACAGAAAATGCTTAAGAAAAATATACAGAATATTAATGTACCCTCCACAACTTAAAAATAAAATAAGGACAACCCGGATTCCTCTTCAATAGCCCTCTCTGATCACCCCCTACCTCTTTCCCACCCAAAGGTAACCATTATCCGGAATTTGATGTTTCCTTCTCGTACATTTATTTATACTTTTACATATTTACATGTCATAAGGCCATGTGCTGTGTTGCTTTGAGTGGTTGTGCATTTCATTTGAAGAGCTTCATATCCATTGCTCAGCTTGCATCTTTTAACATATTTGTGAGAGTCATCCACATTGAAACATGTATTCTTGTTCACCTACTTTCTTTCTTAGATAATCAATATTTTTTATGAACGTGCTCAACCTTATTACTGATTTTCCTGTTTTAAACATTATGATCATTAGGGGTGTTTTTGTTATTGTTGTTGTTGTTATTGAAAACAATATTGCTATGAATATTTTAAATGCATTTCCTGCTGTACAGGTGGGTGAAATTCTCTAGGATTTGTATGTAGGAGTAGATTTTATGAGTCATAGGGTATGTGTTTGCAACTTTAATTTTCCAAACTGATCATATGAATTTACTTACCCTCCAGTAGTGTAGGATAGTTCCCCAGTCTCCATACTCTGCCAATGATTGCTATTGTCAGGCTTTAAAGTTTTTGTGATGTGCTAAAGTGGAATGGCTTCATTATGATTTCACTTATATTTTCCTATTTTTTTTTTTTTGCTAAATTAGGCAACTTTGCACATGGTATTTGCCATTCAGGTGGTATTGGTCACCTGAAGTGGCTGCTTATATCATTTGACTCTTTCCCTATTTGGTGGCCTTTTTTGATTGGAGAAGTTCTTTGCCTGTGTCACACGCACACAGTGTTTGGTAGGTGGCATGGTTACAAGTATCATCTTGCATTCGGTGAGTTGCCTTGTAATCTGTGAGATATCTTTTCATTTCTTAAGGTATTTTTGATGCATAAAAGTTTTAAAATTTTAATATAGGCAAATTGTTCCAGTTTTTAGTGCTGTGTAAGGACATAGCTTGGTGGCTTAAAACAATAACAGTTATGTTATTATTTCCCATGATTTTTGTTGCTCAGAATTTGGGAAGGACTCAGCTGAATGACTCTGATGCAGGGTCTCATGTTGTAGCAATAAAGTGGTGGCTGGGACTGGAACAGTGGGAAGCCAACTTGGCATTTCTCTCCTTTTGTAGAGTTTCCAAACTTCCCTTTATAATGCCTCTGTGGGATCTTGTTTGGATTTCTCCACAGCATGACATCAGGAGGTAGTCAAGCTGACTACCTGGAGTTCAAGGTTCCAGTGTGTGTTTCAGCAACCAAGGGGGAAGCTGTATTGCCTTTAATGACCCAGCTTTAGAATTTTATTGTGTCAGTTCTATTGTATTCTTTGGTCAAAACAGTTATAAAGCCTACCCATTTTCAGTGAGAGGGATCATAGACCTCATCTCTTAATAGGAGGAGTGTGAAGATCACATTTATAAGAGCGTGTGGAACAAGGAATATTGTGGACATCTTTGGAAAATATAATTTGCCACATTGATTTATCATTATTTCCCCTTAACAACATTTCCCCTTATAGTTTCCTCATGTTTACTTAGAAATCCTTCTCTAACTTAAGGACATAAAGATCTTCTCCTATTTTGTCCTTAAAAGTTTTAAAGCTTTGCTTTATACAATTATATCTTCAGTGTATCTAGAATTGATTTTTGTGCATTTTGTGAAGAGATAATGTAACTTCATTTTAATTATTCTAGCACATTTTTATTATTTTCCCATTTACCAGTGATCTGAAATGCTAGATTTGTTATGCATGAAATTTTCAGGTGTGCATGATTCAGAGCTACCTGTTCTGTCACGCTGAAATTTCTTTTAATTGCTATAGCTTTTGAAAATGTCTCAACTAGTTCTTAAAAACAATTCTGTTTATTGTCTTTTGTCATAAATTTTAGAGTCAGTTTAATACCCTGAAAATCTCTGTTGAAAATTTCTTTCTAATTAAACTGAATTTGTAGAATAGTTGGACAAAACTGTCACCTTTATAATATTTGTCCTGTTATACATAGACACGGTAATGGTCTCCATATATTTATAATTCAGAGAATCAAAAATTTCTCCTTGAAGGCTAGGCATATAAAATTATTTCTAAACTGTTTGGTTTTTTATTTTTTAAAGATTTGATTGATTTATTTTTAGAGAGGGGAAAGGAGGGAGAGAGGGTGAAAAACATCAATGTGTGATTGCCTCTCGTGTGCCCCCTGTAGCCCACAACCTGGGCACGTGCCCTAGACTGGGAATCGAACCCGTGACCCTTTGTTTCACAGGCCAGCACTCAATCCACTGAGCCGCACTAGCCAGGGCTATATTGTTTATTTAAAAAAAAAACTAGTGCTCTATTTGTTTTAGGAAACAGAAATAAAAATGATTCTTATAAGGTGATCTCGTATTCAAGATATTTGCTGATAATTTCTAATAAGTCTAAAATGTTTCTATATTCTTTTAGGGGTTCTAGTGAAAAAAGTTTTCTTCTTTTTCAGTCATTATACATTATTTTGTTTTTCTTCTCCTATCTCACTGCTGAAGTTCTCTAACATAATGTTGAAAAAAAGACAGGGTCCAGAGAGGAGAGGGGAGAGAATCATAGGGGAAAAGGGGATGGACTCACATGAACAAGTATAAAGGACACATGGACAATAACTAAGGGTGGGGGGCGGAAATGGGAGGGAGGCGGGGAGCATGTGGTGGGGGGCGGGCAGGGTTGGGAATATAAGACAGAAAGCTGTACTTGAACAAGAATTAAATTAAAAAATTATTTTTAAAAAAAGAGGTAATGACGAGCATTCTCAACTGGTTTCTGATTTTAAAGCAAGTGTCTCTAAACAGTTCCCCATGAAGGAAGGTAGTTGCTATATAGGTCTTTTGTTCACACTCCTTGTTTGTTAAAAGAAGTTTTCTTCTATGGACAATTTACTAAGAACTGTTCACCATGAATGGTAATGTGTTGTATAGAATTCTCTTCTAGCATCTATTATATTGATAGCATATTTCTTAGTGACAGTTTATATTACCAATTTTATATATTTAAACAAACCCTGAATATCTGCTATAAATATAAACTTATCATAATATGTAAGTCATTGCTAAATTTGGTAAACCAGTATAGGCATACCTTGAAGATACTGTGGGTTCAATTGAAAATTTTATGGATATCCTTTGGTTCTTTCTTTCTTTCTTTTTTTTAAATGTCATCTTTTTTGTAGTTTTTTCCAATTATCATTTAGTCCCCGTGTATTCTCCTACTCCCAGCAATCACCATACTATTGTCCATGTCCATGAGTCCTTTTCTTTTTGCTCAATCCCTTCACTACCTAACCTCCCCTCCCCGACTGGCCATCTTTCTGCTTTCCATCTGTGAGTGTGTCCCCATTTTCCTAGTTAGTTCAGTTTGTTCATTAAATTTCACATGTGAGTGAAATCATATGGCATTTTCCTTTCTCTGACTGGCTTATCTCCCTTAGCATATGTTCTCCAGGTCCATCCATACTGTCTCAAAGGGTAAAATTTTCTTCCATTTTATGCCTGAGTAGTATTCCATCATGTAAATGTCTCATAGTTGTTTTATCCACTCATCTGCTGGTGGACACCGTGGCTGCTACCACATCTTTGTGATTGTAAATAATGTCACAATGAACACAGGGATACTTATGTTCTTTCGAATTAGTGTTTGGGGTTCCTTTAGATGTATTCCCAGAAATTGGATCACTGGGTCGAAAGGCAGATTCATTTTTAATTTGGGGGGGGGTATCTCCATTCTGAAAGCAGTATGGCTATCTAGCTCAAATTTTGTGTCATTTTGGTAAAAGAAGACTTTTATCACTCGAATCTTTTAAAATTTATTCAGTGATGGACAAATTTATTATTCATATTCATCAAATAGTATTACTTGAAGAAATTTATTCAGACTTTTTAATGGTCTGTCTTAGTAAATGTGCCATATATACCTGAGAAGAATATGTGTTCTGCTGTCTTTGGTGGCGTATTCACTGTTCGTCGAATGGGTCAGGTTGTTTGAAGGCGTTGCTCTAGTCGTCTGTGTCCTAAGTGACTTTCTATTCATTGTTTTCTCTCTGCTCTTCATGCTTGTTATTCAGACAGTGTTAAAATCTATGATTTTATTTATATATTTGTCTATTACTCTGTCATTTTATGACCCTTTGTTTCATGCATTTTGAAACTCAGTTATGAGATGAATAAAAATATAGAATTATCTACCCCATCTTCTGAATTATTGCTTTCATGCATTCTAAGTGTATGTTGTAATTCTGTTTAAACCACACAAGACATTATGTCAAAATAATATTCTCTTATGTTTAGATGCACATTTATTCTTTTCACTGCTTTCTTTACTTCCCTACATTTCCATATTTCCCTCTGGGATCCTTTTCCTTCTCCCCGAACAATTCTCTTTGGTATTTGTTTTAGGGAAACTCTGCTCAAGATGAATTATTTCAGTTCTTGGTTTTCTGTTTAAAATATGCGTTTAAAGGATCTTTTTAAAGAATCTTTTTGCTCAGCATATGATTTTTGATCGGTAGGTATTTTCTTTCAAAAATTTAAAGCTGTCATTTCATTGTTTTCTGGCTCCCGTTGTTCCCGTTGAGAATGCAGGTGTCTCGTGGTTAATGTGCCTTTTACACTGAATGCTTGGAAGATTTCACTCCACGTCTTTGATTTTCAGCAGTTATTTATTTTGCTTGGGTTTGCAGAGCTTCTTTTCTCTGTGGGTTGATGTCTCTTTTTTTTCAGTTTTATAAAATTCTCTTCAAATAGTTTTTTTGCTACATTCTCCTCTCTGGGAATGTAATTTTACATATACATATTTTACATATATATTTTTACATATATATGTGTATTTTGCATTTCTTCCTCTCATTGGTTTTATTTTAAATATTTTCTATTGACCTGTCTCACATTTTTTTCTAATCCTACCTTCTGCTATGTATACCTTCTTATAAATTTATCATTGTGTAATTAATTTTAGATGTCATAATTTTCATCCCATTATGTTTTGTAAATTTCAATCATCTGTTGGAATTCTCCATATTTTCTTCTATTTCTCTATTTTTCTCTATTTAAAACAATTTATTAATCTACTTAGTTAAAGATACTTTATGCTAACTGTAATGTATCAGTTTGCTTCTATTTGTACTCTTACATGGTTCTGTTCCTTAGCATGCCTATACATTTTTATTTCATCAAGAACATTGTATATAAATGTTATGGAAATTTCTGATGAACTTCTGTTTAATTCCTCAGAACAGGATTCATTCTTCTGTTAGATAGAATGGGAATGAGAACTTTAATACGATCAAGGTCTGAATCAACCAAGGTCTGGATTGGAGTTTTGGTAAAGCTTAGTCTTTTTTTGTTTAAATTCTCATAATTTGGTAATGGCCATCCAGTGTGTTCAGCTGAGAGAACAGTGTTTAGTCCTTGGGCTTCCTTCTGGTGAATATTCTCCTTCCTCATCTCGTGAACTTGGCAAATGGTTGAAGAGGAAAACCGGCTGTGCCTGAGGCCTGACTTTCAACTCTGCAGACCCTCAACCTGCGGACACTCTCTGGTTTGTCACCAGGCTCAGCAGATTTTATGTTCTGTGCATAATAAGGTCATCAATGAAAAGTATCTTTATGTTGTGAACCATCTCTTTTGAAGCTTTCCTTTACCACAGTGTTTACTGTTCTGTTTCTCAGTCCTTCAGCAGCTCTGACACCTTTTGTCTCATAATTTTATTTATTTTATTATGTTTAAAGATTTTATTTATTTATCTTTAGAGGGAAGGGAAGGAGAGAGGGAGAGAAATATTAATGTACGGTTGCCTCTTCTGTGTCCCCTGCTGGGAACTGGCCTGCAGCCCAGGCATGTGCCCTGACTGGGAATCGAACCGCGATCCTTTGGTTGGCAGGCCTGCGCTCAGTCCTCTGAGCGACGCCACCCAGGGCCTAGTCCCATAATTTAAAAAAATGTATCAGGCATGATTAGTTGTTCTTCTAGAGAACACAGACCTGCTGCAGATTATTCCCAGTCTTTGAACTTTTACTTTCAACTATTGTTTTATTTTTATGAGTTCTTTATCAAATTGAACTGGCCATTATTTATAGATTCTTGATTCTTGTTCTTATCAATTTTCTCTTTTATTTTCTATGAACATTTTAACTGTACTATTTTTTTCTATATCCAATAATTTTACAATCCTAAGTGGCTGGCGGTGTAATTGTTGTGTTACTCCCGCTGACTGTTGCTGATGGTGGCGAGTTTCCTCTTGCAGTGGGAAGATTTGACTGCGAGCCCAGTTTACCTGGTGATGTTGAACCCCAATCTGTCTGTGCATCAAGGCGCTTATGTTAAAGATGCGTTTTTCCAGGGAGGATTTGCATTTATGCCTGTCACTTCCAGTTCATGATCCAGTGTCCCCTGTTCCAGCCAACCACCAGAACCCATTTAGGGCCATTGTATTGGCCGGACTGTCGTCCCCAAAGATATCCACATCCAAATCCTTGGAACCTGTCAAGATGCTACCTTAGGTGGCAAAAGTTATCTTGCAAATGTAATTAAGTTAGGGTCTTGAGGTGAGGAGAGAATCCTAGATTATTCAGGGGCCCTTATATAGTCACTAGGGTTCTGCTAAGAGGGAATCAGGGTACCAGAGAGGAGACAAGGTGCTTCATAGATGGCTTTCCATGATGGAGAAAGCAGTCATGGGTGCAGTCTGGAAGCTAGAAAAAGCAAGGAATGAAGTATCTCCAGAATCTTCCAGAAAGAACACATTCCTCATCTTAGTTTGGTTTTAGACTCGTGAGACCCATTTTGGATTTCTGGCCTTCAGAACTCTAAGAGAATAAATTTGTGTTGTTTTAAGCCGCTAGATTTATAGCAATTGTTACGGCAGCAATAAACTAATACAGTTAGTTTGTGACTATAAATTATCCTAGAGATTCCTGGTTGTTTTGCTGTTGTGTTGTGTTTTGTAATTGAAGCAGAGGCCTGGGGTGGACCAACATTCTTGCCATTCCTCCTCCCTTGGTCCTGGATGCCTGCAGAACTTTTAATCTAACACCCCAATTTGCGATGATCCAAGATTTTGCCTCCCATTCCCCTGCTACTGTTAAAACCAGATATTTAGGGTTTTTTTCATGTCAGCAGATGCTCCAAGGCAGCCTGGCTCCCGTGCTCGCTTTTCTCTCAGCTTTTTAATTGTGTATTACCCAGAATTTCTAGGTGTTGGTAGCAGGAGAGATACCACTCTAAATTCTCAAAGTGATTACTTTGAGCTGTTTTTATAATCTGTAAAATGAACATTTTAATAGTACTGACATACTATAATAGGGTTGTAAACATCTAATAAATATTTCAATGATGATAAAGATGATTATTCTGATGATTCTGATAACTGATGGTTTCTCCAAGCAAGCCAAATTAATCATTCTTTCCTCTGCTTCTATGCCAAATTTATAATTCTATTTTGTGGTAATATATGACGCACTCTGACAGGAATTGTATTAAAGACCATATTTTGTGTGGAGTGTTTGTAAATTAGTCTGGCTTCTTTGGGAACAAAAAACTTAATTGAACTATTGTCTGAGGTAGGTCCCTTTCAGATTTCTACCTTTGAAAATATCTCAAGCAATTTCATCCTTAATTTGAGACTTCAAAACACAAGAATAAAAGATTGATTTAGACTGATGGAACCTATATTTTATAATTAAGCTTTGTGGAAATTGATTTGTGATCTTCACCTTCTGACCAAACTCTGTATTTAAAGGGTATTAAATCAGAGTCAGGACACGAGTGAGGGTACATGGGCTTTTCAGAACACTGGGACTCTGAAGGCAGAGACATTAATCAGGGTGTTTGGGAAATGACTCTAATTTCTGTGCTCAGAGGAGGGCATAGCTTGACAATGCTGCATTTTAAGATCAAGGGAGCCTGCTGTAAATCTCTGAAACAAAAATGGACAGATATTTGGAGTTAGTCCTTTCTGAAAAGAGAAGTCCCAAATATGAGATAGTGGCGGAACAGCAAGAATTGAATTTCTTACATGGGGCCAGATCCTAGCTTGGGAGGACAATGTTATTAGCAACTGGGTGTCATATGAGGTCTGAGGCTACCCGTGATTAGAAATGCTGCCGCTGCCACTGCTCCTGTTCTGTGCTGCCACCCTACATTTGATACGTTTATGTATTATTATTGGTTAACAAATTGGAAATTTGGTCTTGCAGTAATCTTCAATCTATGAGAAGAGCTACAGAGCTTCGCTTAGCATCTTATGCACTTATATTACGTGAAATTACATAAATAAGATTTAGCTACCATAAATAAAATATAGTTCTATACTTTTACACTAGTGGCTAGACTTCAAGTCTCCCTTGTAAATAATTGGTAAAACCCTGAGTATTGTCTTTTTTGATGTGGTTAGCTTTTGTTTATCTTTTCTTTTCTAGTATTTTTTTACTGCTACTCAGACACTGCTGTGTAGTGTAATTCAGGACTAGTATTTGTATCTCATTCTGAATCTCTTTTGTTTTAAAGAATATAAGTAAGTCTCACATGAAGTTATCTAAAAAAGAACTTTTTAAAAAAAATTAGCTCATTAGCTGAAAAGTTCAGGAACAAACAGACTCAGGTATGGCTAGATCTGGGTACTCAGATGAAGCGGCGCAGCAACTTCCTTATCTCCCTTTCTTCCTCCTTTTGTCTCCTCCCTCCTTCTCCTCTTTTTCTCTTTCCCTCCCTTGTTTATACATTTACTCCTTTTTCCTTTATTTTTGTAAGCTCTTTTTCTTTTGTGTCAGGAACAATAGTGTCCAGGAATTAAAAATTTAGATGGTGCTTACAGCTCTTGACTCTGGAACAAGATTGATATTCTCCCTTTAGTTTTGCACGTGACAAGCCTTGCAGCTGATCTGATGAGGTCATGGCGATCTAATTACTGTGGTCAGGTGTGTGAAGTGCTCTTTTTGGCCAGTCCCAGGACTGATGACCATCACTGTGGGAAGGTGGAAGACAAAGCCAACCCCACCCCACCTACAAAGAAGGTGTCTCTCAATGTCAAGTGAAGGTCTTTTATAAGAAGACGGTAGAAGGTCATGCTAGATCAAAATAAATACAGATGACCCTCGAATAACACAGGTTTAACCGCATAGGTCCAATTATATGTGAATTTTCTTCAATACATGTACAATTAGCTCTCCATATCCCCAGGTTTAACATCTGCAAATCAACAAAATCTGGATTAAAAATAGTATTTTCAACCCACTTCAGGAAGTCACAGATGCAGAGGGCTGACTGTATGCATTGTTGTCCGCCACTTTATAGAAAGGCCTTGAGTGTCATTGGATTTGGTGTATTTAGAGGTCTTGGAAGTAACCCCCCATGGAGACTGAGAAATGACTGCAGTTAATTTGGGAAAGTTAAAATGCATAGGCAGATTTTTGACTGCATGGGCATTGGCATCCCTCACCCCTGCGTTGCTCGAGGGCCAACTGTAATAGCGCAAGGAACTTACACAATAGCTTTCATATCAAGACCCTAATCCAATAGTCAGTTTTCGGCATCTTGGTCTCTGTAATTGCTGAAAGTTCAAATTTTAAATATCGTCGTCATCAATACTCTTCTCATTATTTTCAGTAACGTTAGTGCTGTGTCTCCAAGTACCTAGAAGTTCAGGAGGGCATTTCTCCTCTAAAGTACTTTGCAGAAAATCTGCTGATAATTACTGTGAATGACCTCCCTCTCCCTCTCTGTGTTTCCATTTGTGGGTGGTGCAGTTTGCTGGGTGCCTCTCTAGTTAACGGTTCTCTGGTGTTTGGTTATGATTTAAGGCCGACGTAGCTTGAGGACTAGTGGACTCTTTGCTAACAATTGACCAGAGGCAAGTTGCAATCGTTCCAAATTGCCCAAAGTTGCCCTTTTGCGTAATCTGATTCAAATTTTATGCCCTTGTCATGTCTCCATTTAGAGACATTTTTCATTCGTATTAGTCACAGTGATTACTGGCAATTCACTTTTTCAATTGATTTCTGTTGCTTATGAAGTGCCTCATTAAGTG
Source organism: Sturnira hondurensis (assembly GCF_014824575.4). Taxonomy (NCBI): domain Eukaryota; kingdom Metazoa; phylum Chordata; class Mammalia; order Chiroptera; family Phyllostomidae; genus Sturnira; species Sturnira hondurensis. The sequence continues at coordinate 2,533,555 of NW_028078194.1, read as the reverse complement.
CCACTACAGTTTGGTTTCCCAATTCCGAGAGTTGGCATAAACAGGCGTCTCTGTGCGTGAGCGGTGCACAGTGTGGGCATTGCTAATTTCTGGTCATATTTATTTCTAGTGCAGAAATCAATCAGCGACACCCATTCATATGTTGTAACTTCCAGTAACCTTTCTAAAAATCAAAATAAAGTTGAATTCCTCTGAACATTTATATCATGAGTCTTATGTCTCATACCTAACAAAGTTAAAACTGAGACACCATAGCTCCTCTTTTAAGATGACTGGAAAATATGTGCAATGCTCATGTGAATCAGTGGAAACATGTTCATGTGCGGTGCAGTGCATTTAGGGTCATCGAGATGCGTGGTCCCACCCAGGGGGTGGGAATGGGCAGGGGTGAAGTGGGAATCCTACCAGTGATGCTGCTACCCTACTGCGCCCTCAGCCTCTGTGTTCAGCTGCTCGTCAGTGCGTGGTATAAGATGGAATCCTTGGGATAAAAAAATGATTGTTCCCACTAGGCCAAACTGTCTTACTGCTTATTCTTTCATGTCTCTTCTATCCTGTGGGCTACAGTGGCACTTGTAATCCTAATAACATTGAACATTTTGTTTATTGACATTAGGATTTTGATTACACGAATTTTCTGATTTTATGTTAGTTGAGATAATATGCAGAAATTTAAAGAAAGCATAAAACTCCTTTTTAGGTTATCTTGAGCACACACTGGTCTTAAGATTTTGATGAGAACATTTTCCTTCCCGTGTTTTCTCTTTCTCTCTTATGCACATAGAGGCATACACACAATTTTTCATAAATGGGATGATAAATGTTTTTCTGTCATCAGTATCTGAAAACACTATGAACCTATTTATTCAGTTCATCAATTAAATTTTTATGACAACAATCTTGTAAGTTTAGAAAGTGTTTTTTGTGCTGTGATTGACTTTCATTTATTAATATAATTTTTTAACCAACTGCCATATGTCTATTCCAGTAGTTTAGTTTTCCTATGGGTTCCATGCTCTGGATCATCTCACTATACTTCCTGTCTCCAGCTGAGGGTTAAGTGAGCCATTTTCCCTCACATCACTAAGTGAGGCTCAGGTAAACACAGTTCTGCAGTCACTCTAGTGATACTCACTGCGCCCAGCAGAATCCGTGTTTCAGGGCTGGCTGTCTACTGAACTGTACCAGGCATCCAAGCAGCTTTCTGTTCTGTTGGTCTCCTTTTCAGGCACCTGACACATGCTCCTTCATTTCCCTTCTCATCAGCTGTGAAGGCTTGCATTCTCCCAGGTAGATGGTTATAGACGACTCAACCTACCTATCTCCCAGTTGCTCTGGGGGCCAGAGAGACCAGAATTAGTCCCAGAATGCTCATGCGGACTATCTCCGCCCTTCCTCTCTGGAAACCTTAGAGCTTGCAGGACAAGTTCTTTCTAAGAAACTCTTGCTGGTACTCCGGGTCTCCCTTCTACTAGGGCCCAATCTCCCATGTAGCACAGAAATAAAAATAATAAAAAGTCCCACACGGCTCTGTATATCTGGATCCTGGATCTGGTTCACTCCGTCCAAGGCATGCTCAGTTTCCAATGTCAGCAGCTGCTTGTCTCAGGAGAAACAGTCTGTTGGAGTTGTACTAGGAGGGAGGCTGGGACTCCTCAAGTCTTCATAATTCCCAGAGTCCTTCCCTCCTCCCCACAGTCAGAGAAGGAGAGTGTTCTCTTCTTTAATTCTTACAACTCTATGAGAAAAATATTTCTAATCGCCGATTTAGTTAGTTGCTTGTGAATCTTTTCTTCCAGAAGAAATTTGAAGTCAAAATATAAATGCTACAGGAAGCAAGAAAAAATAGCAAATATAGAGGGCCTTCATTCAGAACCTGAACTGAAGGGACACATGATAGGCCATTCCAGTAGACAGTAAAATCTTAATATCCACTGTGCACTTCCCAAAAGATGATAATGGGTGATGTTGCAAAACAGTTTATAGAGCTCTGAGGGCTCTGTGGAGGCATTCTAGCCAGAAAGTCTTTTTTTTTCTTTCTCGTATTTTCCTCTCATAGTCTCCCCCCTAAAAGGAGAAATGTGCCATCAGTCTGTTCTAGATATCCTAGTCAATTATAAAAATCTTTCTTACTGAGTTACTTAGTGCTGTACAGTTATTCTCAATACACAATTGGAAGCAGCTCAAGTCCTGTCAATCAAAGTCTGGGCTGGAGATTAGACTTTGTGCCATCTTGAGGTATGGTGCCTGTCATTCAGCTTCCCTATGTATTAGTTCCAGAAATCTGGAGGGTAGACCTGTATGTCCCAGTTTTACTATGAGGATCAAATGAGAGTCGTATGTGAAATGACTTTGGGAACTCCTGCCAAAACTCTTCCAATGACCTGATCTGCATTTTGAAAAAAAAAAAAATCCAACTTCCCAGTTATGGCCTACCAAGCACCCGTAACCAGGCCATGGCTTATTTAGCCTCTTCTTGCCCCATGGCCCTCCACACCAGTTCCTATTCTTTGACCACCCCAAGCAGATACCGCTCTGTTCACCTGTGGGAAGATCAGTTTTGTATGCTTTATATACACAAGTCTTTCCTCGTGAACATCTCAGGATGGTGATCTGTGGCTCAAACACAATCAGCTCCAGACAGCCTCTGACCACGTCATGAGCTTTGAAATGTGCTTAGCCACAGAGACTTGTTTATGCTTTAAGGCCAAGAAAGTATAATACCACCCATGTGTCTCCCGGAAATTTTGGTTTCTCATCTACAAAATGAATAGATGATCTCCAAAAAGGCCTTTCCACTTTTGAGTCAAGGATTCCAATTTATTTTCGTGGGGTGGGAATGTTTTCTCTCTCCTTACTGATTAACTGCAGGCAGTAGGCCAATAATATTATATACAGTGAGTTAATTCTAAAAGTGATTTCTTTTTAATGAGTTGATTGAGACAACCACAATGTCTTGCCTTTAACCTCAGAGTTGGTATGACGCTCATCCTATCGTATTCTCTATCTTTATGGGAACTTCAAGGCTCAGAGAAATCAATAACAAAGAGCTTATCAGCAACTAATCCCCTCCTTGGGAGTGAAAATAGCTACGCCCACTGGGAGAGCTGATGTGGGTATAATGATCACCATTTTTGTCTCAGCTCCTTCTCTGTTTCCTGATCGGGTATCCTTGATGGGGTTCTGACCTTTGACTGACTTTGCTTTCTTCCCTGTATCAGCATTTGGGAATTTTCTTTCCTTTTTTTCCTGTAGACACCTGATCAATCTTGGGTCAGTCCTGGGCCCCTCGACCTTCTGAAGTGCTTGCTTGACCATTTGCAGAAGCTCTAATTAAGCTCCCATCTATCTCATTCTTAAACTTTTTCTTGCCTGGAATCACTAGGGCATTGTTTTGTTTTTGTTCCCTGAAAGATATCGTAGCACAAAGAAGCTTGGGTTGAGGCAACAGATCTGGGTTTCATTGACTATTTCTGTGATTGAGGCAACTGGTTCAATTTTTCTGGATCTTAGTTTCCAACTTCAAAAGGTCTTATAGGTATTATGAAGTCAAGCAAGCCACCTTGTTTCTGGCGTCCGGTCAGGACATAATGATTTTGGATTTCCTCTGTCTTATGCCTCTTTCCCTACCCTGCTATTAATCATGAATTATTGGGCTTAATTTTTTTCCTTTGAACTTTTACCTCCCTTTGCATTTGTCTTTATTTCCAAATATATTACTCTAATTCAACAAAAAAGATGATTATACTTAATTAAAGTCTTTAATTTAAGCTACTTCTAAGTCTGAAGGTTAGGTATACAATAAAAAGGATATTTGGAAAAAGGTAATACATTGCTATTTATGTTCTCAAATTTATCATTTGTCAATATTTTAGGGGTAAGCTATTGTTTCTAATAGGTCTCCTGTTAAAATGAATTTGAGAGGTGTTGACTATGAGATTTTCTCTCAGTCAAAATAAAGTGGCTGCAATCTGCCCAGAGGCAATCTAACAGTTGGTTAAGAGCAAAGATGCTGGTGTTGAATAACTAGGATTCAAATCCTGGTTCTATCACTTTTTTATTAAGACCTTGGAAAAATTATTTAGCTGCTGGGTCTCACCTTTTCCATCTGTCAAGTAGGAGTAAAAAATACTACTTTAAATACAGCACAGGGAATATAGTCAATACTACAGGGAGCAGCAAAAGTAGCTTTATAGTTTTTCATTTGGAAAATAGTACAATAATTAATAAATAATAATATAAGAATACACTCCATGTTTTGTATACTCCCAACTGTCAACCTACTTTTCCCTGACCCTGTATTGTACGGGTTTTTGAATTATTGGGGAATCACTTTATAAATTGTATTCTTTTCTAGCCACCATGTTGTACACTTGAAACTAATATAAAATAGTATTCAATGTGAAATGTAATTGAAAAATTAAAAAAATGCTTCTTAGAGTTATCATGAAGATTAAATGTGTGTGTACATATAAGATACTCTCAGACCCACAAGAGCCCTAGAATGTAGTGTGTTAGCTGTTACCATCACCATCATGGTTCCTGTTATTCCTTCTAGTTTATGATGCCCCCTGCATTTAATAAAAATCATAGTAGATTAAGCAATATAGAAGGTTATTTCTATAACCTTCTGGTTACATAACCTTCTGGTTCACCTGAAAATCCAAGCTGGTAGATAGTCACAAGTCTATGTCTAAAGACACAGCTTTTATCTATTTTTTGATCTCCTATCATGTAAGGCAGAGGCTAGCATATTGGATCTGTAAAGGGATAATGACAAATTTCTTAGTCTTTCCAAGTCATATGGTTTTTGTTGTAATTACTCGACTTGGCTGTTGCTGTGGTATAGGAACAAAGAAGCATGGCTGTGCTGTTGATCTCTCTGTCCCAACACAGCGCTCTCACTCACGTGGTGAGTGCCGAGTCTCAGCCAATACTGCCATTCCAACCTGTGGGAACAGGAAAGAGGGCAACATACTTCTTTTAAGAATATCATATGGAAGGTGAATACTTAAATTGTCACCGATGTCCCATTGGTTAGAACTTAGTCACGTGGCCATCCCTGGCTGCAGGGAAGCTAGAGCGTGTGGCTGAATTGCCATATTTTCAATTAAAATTTGGGAGATTCTTTTATAAGAGCAGGAGGAAGAATGGATATTGAGAGACAATTAAATTTCTGCCATATGTTTGACAAATGTTATAATAGAAATATATACTTTTTAGAGAAAAAACTAATGAGCAGTATGGTTCTTTGTAGCATCTAATTTGCAAAGCATGTTCATATTTCTTGTAAAGTCTAATATTTTTTAGCATTTTAGAAAATAACCAAGGATATTTATGTATTACGCTCAGTACATAAAATATAATATTAAACCTCAAAAAAGTTGAGATTTTTCTCAAGGTCACATTGCTACTTGTTGGTTGTCACATCTTCAAGTACAAAATATATGCTCTTCCTGCTTTATCCAAACATTGAAAAAATGTTAAGCAATTTTTTTTGCTGTTATTGGGAAGTTATTGGCCTCTGTTACTCTGTAATGAGATGGAAACAATTATAGACAGGCAAAGTACGGGATGTATTAGTTTTCTATTGCTATTTAACAAATTACCACAATCTTTGTTGCTTAATACTACAAACTTATTATAGTGCAGTTCTGTAAGGCAGAAGACCAACACAGATCTTTTCTCAACTAAAATCAAGACACTAGCTAGGTTTCATTCCTTTCTGAAGTCTGTGTGGGAGAATCCATTTCTGTGTCTTTTTCATTTTCTATACCAACCCACTTTCAAAGCTAGCAAAGTTAGATTCTTTCTAATCAGTTCAGCTGGGAGAAGTTATGGATTTTAAGGATTCCTGTGGAAACACTGGTCCCATCAGATAATCCAGGATAATTTCCCCATCCCAAACCCGTACTCTTTTTTTTTTTAAAGATTTTATTTATTTATTTATCTTTAGAGGGGAAGGAGAGAGGGAGAGAAACATCAATGTATGGTTGCCTTGTGCGCATCCCCTGCTAGGAGTTGGCCTGCAGGGAACTGGACTACAACCCAGGCATGTGCCCTGACTGGGAATCGAACCACGATCATCTGGTTCTCAGGCCTGCGCTCAATCCACTGAGCTACACCAGCCAGGGTCAAACCCGTACTCTTAATCACATTTTCATAGTCCCTTTGCGGAGTAAACTAATCTATTCTCTTACAGATTCACAGGATTAGGGTGTGGGGTTATTTTAGGGACTATTAGTCTGCTCACCATATTGGACAAACTTTTTCAGCCACCTTATTTTCTTTATGTTTTGATAATTGTGACCAAAATATTGGCATAAGGAAGTATACTCTGGTGTATGTATATTGAAAAATTCTAAAAGATAGGGTAATATAATAGTTATCATTAGCTTATGATCTTGTCATAAAGAAACTAGAAAGAAAAAGAAAAAAGTCAGTAGCCTGATGAGTAGTCTCAGATGTGGCTATAAGTTTCAACGTATTTAACTTTATACTATTCAGCACCAAACATTAATGGACCAAGGCTGTTTTTGCTTGATACATATTTTACCTTCAGAATGAAAAACTTGTTTTGGGGTAAATCGATGATTAAGAAAACTAAAGAAAGTAGAGTTGCAGAACCATACCTGCAGGTCTATCTCATTTTTCCATCCAGACTAAGTATGAGCACCCTCTTGAGGCCAAAGCCAATTTTCTATTTCTGGATACCTCTGTGATCCTTGTCTATGTCCTTGGTCCCACAAAATGGGGCATGCATGTTTTCTTTCTAAGACTAAAATTTTATAGAAATGTCTCTGGTATATAGAATATAATCTGGGACTTTATTATACCCACAAGGTTTATCTGGAAAAAATCCAGCCATGGTTAATATAATGAGAATGGTTTTCATGACACTGATGTAACCTGACAGCTAAGACGAGTGGACTGGAATGCTCATGCATGAACAATGACAACTTCACTGTAGTAGTCAGTGGGGGTGGTAGCTGCTGTTTAGTGACCATGTGTACTGTGTGGCTGTCACATTCAAAATGACTGAGCAAGTATAGCAACAAATCTGCATTGAATTTTGCATTAAGTTTGAACATTCCTCCATGGAATGAGGAATGATTATTGAGGAATGAGGAATGAGAAACTATTCAGATGATTCAGAAGGCTTCAGCTATGGGAAACTGGTAATTGGCAGCTTCATTACGACAATGTGCCCACTCACGTATGTTGTCTCTTACAGAGTTTTTCAGTGAAACATCAAATCGCCCAGGCGACTCAGACCCCCTACAGCCCAGATTTGGTTCCCTGTGACTCTGGCTTTTCCCAAAACTAAATCACCTTTGAAAGGGAAGAGATTTCAGACCATCAATGAGATTCAGGAAAATACAACAGGGCAGCTGATGGTGATTGAGAGAACTGTGTGAGGTCCCAAGGTGCCTAATTTGGAGGGGACTGAAGCATCATTGTCCTATGTACAAGATTCCTTGTATCTTATATCTTCTTCAATAAATGCCTCTAGCTTTCTAGTTACATAGCTATATATCTTTTGGACAGACCTTGCATATCTTCTACACCAGGACCTGTAATCCCAGCAAAATCCTGATACTTATCATAATGCAACGAATCTGAATTTTAGCTGTAAATTGGATAGAATCATTTTGAGTCATTGATTAGAATACCAGCAATAAAACCTGTTTGTATTTATTGTATTGCTCAGCCAAACATTTACCAACTCTCCAAGGGCAAGTGCCCAAGAGCCCTGTACTTGATATTTGTGCAGAGAATAAATTCCCAGACACCAACAAGATCAGTTAGTTCACACACACACAAACACATAGTCTTAAAATGCCTTTCATGTAGCAATGGCTCAGCATCCTTTCAAAACTGTACAGGAAAAAAACAAATTATATCGGGATACTATAAATCATGAATTCTTCATGTGAAAGAGGGCCTTGGTTAGAATACCCTTGGAACTAACTTTTTACTACCACAAAATGGTTGGTAAACAGATTCCTTTCAAATAACCTAACGAAAAGGATAAAGCCCCAATTTACAGCCTGCAGTTTCTCAAAGATCCATGTTCACCTGAAGATAACATTTGATTGCCTGCACTAGAAATGTGTGACACATACAGTTATGTAGTCTCAAAGGCCTAGCTTCAAGGACTCAAATAAACAAGGCAGAAAATGGTCTAGGACAGCGTAGCCAGGTGGTTCCTGAATGAAGCCATACATCACAGATTTGGGGGCCTATCACAGATCCATTTTGGAAATGGGGCCAGTGGATTAAAATATATATGGTCTGAAAATGACTGGTCAAAATTAGTTTTACCTACAACATATCTGATAATAAGATATCTGTTTTCCGTTTGTACATCTCCGGTGATGGAAATACACTAGCTCCTGAAGTAGCTTCTTGCATTTTCAAACCAACAGTGCTGCATATTGTTTCTTAGCATTCAACATTCAGTCCTAATCTCTTTTATATGCTTATCAATGAACTAGAAAGCTAAAAGCTGTATTCTCAAGATCTCCTTGCAACCAACGAGCAGGACTTGACATAAATTTCACAGATAAAGTGGATTTGCATAAAATTTGAGAGGATAATTGATGAAAAGCTCTCTTGCCTGTGCCTCCTCGTTGTCCATGCGAGACAGCAAGAGTGTGATTTTTTTTCAACAGCAAATTCCATTTTCTAGTCTTTTCACTGTCAAAAATTGGTGGGTATAAGGGCAGTTTGTTCACTTGACTCTAATCTCTGGATTGATCATCCGGGTGCTCGTTCTCCAGTTTGGCAGGATTTATAGGCTGTGGCCTGGTGTGTGGAGAACCCCACAGGCAGGCCAGCACAACCCCAGAGGTGGCCTCAGAGGCAGCAGCTTCATTCGGGGGGTCAGTTCCATGGGATCTGGAGACATTCCAAGAGACTGGCCTAAAGCCTGTTCCTCTAACCCTTCCAACAGCTTTGCAAAGACTTAATTAACTCACTGTACTAAATGTCCTTCATTTTATAAGGAAATTAGAGTCCAAGGAGGGAACTGACTTGCTCTGAATTATATAACTTACTAGTGATGGGAATGCAACTGGGGTTTCGTTCTTCTGAAGGAATACAAGAGAAAAATAAAGGAAAGACAAAGCTAATTGTCTTGACCCACCTCAGTGTCTTCTCCAAGGCCATCCATACTTATAGATGAAATCAAGCTTCTATATTGCCCAATCTTTAATGTAAATAATCCTTACATTCTGTAATTACATACAGCAATACCTGGTATAATATGCATACCCAATATATACTTGTATATATCTATTTATATCTATCTATCTAACTTTTTCAACAAGGGGTTAGCAAACATGGCTGGTAAAAAGAAATGTATGCCCTAAGGTGGAGGAGTATGAATTAGTAAAAGAAGAAAAAATCACTAAAAAGTTTTGGAAGAAAATGGTTTAGTTAATACCTTTTGCAAGCATTTTCCCAATCTAATTTTATCAAATATCTGTTATGTGCAAGACAGTCAACAAAGATATTATATGAGCCCTTGAACAAGACCTTACAAAAATCAGAAGTTTCTGGCAGTTCTCTAAAATGTTTAGTAACTCTAGTCGAGAAGGAAATCCAGCTAGCTGGTCAAGAATATTTCTCAGGAAACTCACGACAACCCGCATTGATTACAACTTACTTTCCAAGCATTTACCAAGTCTCTGTTCAATGACTTAGTATAGGATTTGGCCTGAGGTCAACAACAAAACATAGCAAGGAATGATTTGCCAAATATTTGTGCTACTTTTGTACAATCAGACAATCATCTCCTCTATTCTTTTATTGCCTTTCTAATCTTTTGTGGTTTTTAAAGTTCCCTTCGTGTAGATCAATAAACTAATTTGAAAGTGTTCTTAGTACCCCGAATTATAGTTAAGTAATTAATAAAGCACTTTGTGATAGCATAGGCATTCAGTCTTCAACAGTGAACAAAAGACACGGCTTCTACTCAAAGATTTGACCTTCTAAATGAGCAGTAATTCATGACAATAAATCATGATGTTACAACAACCGTAGGGATCTGCGGATGCCAAAGCAGACGGAAGTCCTCACGGAAACAGTGAGACAGCCATCGGGCCAGACCACATGGAGAGAGACTGGAGGTCCTTCTCACATACTTTAATTCTCAGTGTCTTCATTTCACGGTTATTTCTACCTTTCCTCACTACCATCTTTTAAAGAAAGAGAAGTGAAGTAACAAGTGAGTTATTTTTTTCTTATCCCTTAACCCTGTTCTGTCTTAATCAGTGACCTATCAAATTTTGATGTTCTTGCTCTGAATATAGTAAAACTCTCCCCTGTCCTCCTCCTCCTCCTTCATCCTTTTTTTTTTTTTTGATAAATGTAGCATTTTTGCCAGTGTTGCTCATTAGAGAATCTAACTCTTTTGACTCTGGTACTGGTCTGAGCCATTCCTTTATAATTAGGCATTCTGTAGGTATTTTGTTTATTTGTTTGTTTGTTGGGCATCAATAATGTAGGAACAGTCACTGCTCTAGGAACCGCCGGGGATGCAGCAGTGTGCGGAACCAAGTCCCTGCCCTCGAGGAACTGATGTTCTGTGGGGAGAGAAGACGAAAGCAAAATAGAAGATAAATATATATGACATGTTAGAGGACACCGAAAAAGTGCTATGGAGCAGAGGACAGTGAGGAGGGGAGTAGTGAGTGTCTAGGGTACGGGTTGCAGAGGCTGCAGAGGACGGGAAGCTGGCATTTGAGAATGCCCTGCAGGAGGTAAAGTGTTTCATTCACACTCTGATTTCCATCATTGTCTCTATGTCTTTCTTTCACCTTTTATCCATAAACTAAAAGTAAAATATAAAGATCAATTATTGTTTATATAAAACCTGACTGTAGAAAACCTTAGGAAATCTATGTAAAGAAAAAGGATAAAATTGAAAGTACCCATATTCTCACCATATACTTAGGTATACATCTGTGTGTGCACGTATGTCTGCATATACCTGTGTGCACGCATATAAAATTGGGATCAAATGTAGTTTTTGCAACCTGTGTTTCTGACTGACATTATGCCTTGGATATCGATTGAATGCCTTCCATTGTATTGAATGACTAAATAAAGAAACGCCTGCCGTTGGGCATCAAGAAAAACTCTCAGAGAAGCAACCTTGTAACTAAGTCTTTTGAATACATTCATCACTGAATATGTTCTTAGTAGACATTTCTAGAATAGAATTGTTGAGACAGTATATGCTTTAATAGCTGATATGTACTTTTAAAATTACTCTGCCAGAGCCCAAAGTTGAAGGATGCAAATAATAATCTTTGTAGCTGATTTGCGTACTTACAACTGTTGATGCACATGCCCAAAGGGCAAAATCTCTGTGTTGAAATCCCTTACTTGAACTAAATTGTTTTTCTTAAATAAATACAATTTCAAATGTACTTAGCTTTGTGGTGTCTTTTAAAGAAAATGATGTATTATTCCCAAATTCATTTGCCAATTCATTTTGATGTGAGCCGATCCAAAGGTTTTAAGCCTCAAGAAGGACTTAGGAAGCAATTCAGAGTGTTCTTAAAAATGCCAACCGAAGCTGTTCTGAAAGAGTGTCTTTCAGAAACACCGTGAGTGGGTCTGTGCCGCTTTTCTCCTATCCTAGGTGCCGACTGAACAGAAAGAGAAAGAGAGGAGTCTTTGGCGCAGAGAAAGCTCACTGTCGTCACAGATGATGGATTCCAACCATGAGGACCTGGCAAACAAGAAACTGACACACTGATGTGAACATCTTAAAAATGACCTTCTGTAACTGCCTTGAAGAATAAAGATGATCTTGACTATCTGAGGTTTATACGTGACGTTGCCTAGAGTAAAAGGTTTTTTGGCCTTCCAATAGTGACCTCCACCTCCTCCCATCCCTACCATCTACTAAGCTTTTCGGAGTTAACCTGTTGCTTTCAAATCGATGTGGAAGTAGTAGGAGTTATAGAGATGTAATAAAAGGACCACCGCCAGTGTTCACTCTGCTTTAAACAGAAAGAACTGAAACACCCCTCCAGAGAAGCGCTCTCTCCTGGCTGTGGCATGTCACAGTGGCATGAGCTTCAGGTCAGACACCGTTTACTAGCTCGGCAAATTACTTAATCTCATTGAGTCCTCGTTTCCCACCATTACCTGGGAAAAGCAGCTAATAACAGTTACTTGGTCATACTGTTGGAAGAATGAAAATAAACGATTGTACAAAGTGCCATCTCATAGTAGTTTTCTTCCTTTTCTGAAAATTATGACACAGGAAGACATTAAGTATATTTTCTTCAGGACTGGGAAGGTTTTTTTTTTTTTTGGTATAAAATGTTCTTGTTATTCAGGCTCCAGCCCCAAAGCATTTCCTCTTGATAGCAGTGTATCAATTGTGAAGCTGCCAGAGTTCATTCTATTGACGTGCATTGGCTAACTATCATAATCACTGAGCTTAAATGTATTAACTCAGCAATTGCAAGATTCTGAAAGGAGCTGACCTTCCATGAAGAAGCAGTGCTGCAAAGATCACATAACTCTTGCTAACTGCCATTACAATCTGGCTTGCTACTCATGCTAATTAAAAAGATGGTCAGTGGTTATGCAGTGAAAGGTTCTTGCTTTCTAGGCCTCGATAAAGTTGCAAAGTAACAGGGATTAAAAGGAGAGAAGCTGGATGTCCTCAGGGACCTACGTTTGAAAATAAAAATTAGAAAAAAGTAACCAAGAGTGACCTACTGTGAAGTGTGTGTGTGTGTGTAGACACAAGCATGGGTGTTTGTACAGGCTGTTTAAACACAATGTAACAGTTAAGAAGCCAACCCGCCTGCACGGTTGGTTGGCTTCTAAACTCAGCATGCTCCCCACTAGACACTCAGCCTTCGTGAAGTTACTTTGACTTTCTAAGTTGAAGTTCCTTCATCTGTAGAAATGTTAAATAAACCTGACCTCTAAAGGGTTTGGGGAATACAAATGAACTAATACACGTGATGTACTTAGCACCTTGAGGATACTAAAAAATATTAGTTGTTATCATTGTCATAGTTAAGTTGTCATTATTATTAAAGCACAGGCGTGGGCCAGTGTCAGCTGACTACTGACTTCAGCACAGTACCCTAATGTCTCTTTTGCATTTTTTCTCCTCTTGAACTTTTATTTCCTTGATAAGTAAATGTGAGGGTTGGTCAAGATGGTTTCTAAAACACCCTTCAGCTCCAAATGTCGTTTTCTGTTAGCTCTGTAACATAGGGCATGTTTTATATTTTTTACATGGGTTTTGTTAGATGAGTTTTATGTTATTATAATGTGGGCCTTTTGGAGATGTGTGGTCCTTTCTGCATTATTTATGTCTTCTTGAAAGAGTATGTGTGTACGTGTATGTTCATCCATTGTTTCAGAGAGAAATGGATGGAATTACCTGTAACCAACCACAAAATATTTTTATCATAAAAAGTGTATGAAAACCCACCATATTGGAAATGACAATTCCATATTATTTTATGACATTGAAAAGACAAAGGTTTTGGCTGCCAAGTGTCAGTGGTAAATGGGTGCAGAAGGTGAGGGATAGACGCCTTAGCAAGCGTGGGAGCCGAAGGAGTTTAGTTTCAAACTCTGACACATCTTCATCTAACATTTCCCACCGCTTTAGCCTCAAGGAGCTTTGCTGTCAGCTTCGGGAAGATACAGGGGTCTCGGCCATGGGGTGTCTGAGGTGAGTAGGGGAAATTGAAACAGATATTTTGGTACAAATCTTTCCTTGGGTGATTTTTTTTTCTCAGCAAAGAGTTGTTTTTTTTTAACTTTTTTTTTTTTGCTTTAAATTGTGGGTGCCTGAATGTGTGTGAAAAATACTCTCCTTATTCCTGTTTTCTGTGTTCCATCAACAAATGTAGCGATTTAAAAACATGTGCATGGTCAAGTCTATCAATTCCAAACTAGAACAGCTCCAAATCCAAACAGCAGTGTTTGTGTTGGGGTTTCTGGGTTAATATGAAGAAAATTAGTACAAACCGTGTATTTTGGTCTTTATAGAGGAAGCTCCTTGTGTATTCTACCATTCTCTAGCTTTTCCCTGAAGTTTGTTTTCTTAAAACAGGTAAAAACAAAACAAAACAAAACAAAACAAGACCAGATGCTGCTAGACCCTTCTACCTGCTTCGCTCTGAATGCGGAGCACCTGGGTTCCGATCTCAGCCTTCACTGGGTTTGAAATCTGAGACAGGTCACTCGCTTCCCTGCGCCTCCGTTTCCTTATTTCTAAAATAAGGGTAGTTGTAGAAATCACTCCATAGGCAGCACCGTGAGCACTTAATAAATGTTAGTTATGACTGTTATTCTACGCACACACCAACCTTGACTGTATCCAAAGGTCCTGTTCCCATTGGGGACTGCAGGGTCACTCCACTTAACCGCATGGCTTGTTAAATACAATCATGATCCTTTAGACAACAGCCCCACGTCTTTTATATCATTTAAAATACTTAAACATGTAATGAGATAGTGCTGGTCAAAGAGTTTGGTATAATGTTTAGTATAATGTACAATGTTCACATTTGATCTCATTTGCATGAGCAGAGCTCAAATAAAAATGTTTCTAAGAAGTTGTTTCAAATATAGATTAGTAAAAATAAAAGTATGAAATTATAGCAGAATAGGTTTCTTCCTACGTAATTGAACTTTGTCTGCAACCACCTGGAAAAGTCCCTAAATGCACTTCGTTTACTCACGTTACCTTCCCGCTGCCATGGTCTGTACTTGGCAACATCAATCAAAGTTTCTTACAGGCAGAACAATGAACCCCCAACCTCCCAAAAGATGTGTCCTAATCCTGGGAGCCGATGCCTAGGTTGGCCTGCCTAGAAGAGGGGATTTTGAAGATGAGATTAATAACGTTAAGATAAGGAGATTATTTTGGATTATCTGAGTGGGCCAGTGTAGTCTCAACAGTCCACAGATGGAGGCCAGGAGATCAGGGTCCTGGAGTGATTTGATGATGCTGGGTGCTGGTTTTAGAAGATCTCTAAGCATCATGAAGAACATAATATCATGGCCAATTGCATTTTGTGGGCCATTTAGTGTTTCAGAAGATTTTGTTCTTACAATTACAACCTTTTCCTCTCAGGACAGTTTTATGAAGCTATTTATTTTTTGGATGACAGGGGCATATTTAAAAGTCTTTCTCCCTAAAGCATAAAATGTACATTTTATGGTCGAAAGTGTCCCTATTTTCCCTTAACACTAAAGTTAAAATTTGTATCTCCCAGAAATAATATATTTTTATTAGTCCCCAGAGATGGGATTATACTCTACAGAATACCCTAGCTTTCAAAAGGAACAACAGTCTTTGATGACATGCAGGAATTGCTTTCTCACGGACCATTCCTTTTGGATTTCCTCACTCGGCTCATGGCTTCCTCTTTCCCCGAGACACCCATTTTGTTTGCCAGGGCCACACAGAGGATGGAATTGGAATGGCTGAAGCACATCCTTGAATGATGGCTTTGCACTGGAGAGTGGCCTCTATGGCACTGTGGTATTAGGCTACCCAGACATGCAGAGTTTTAACGGACTGATGGGATCGACCTTTCTGCATTAGTTTCCTGACTGATGGTGAAAAAGCCAGATGCAAGCTGGTTAGAGCTCAACTTGCTGAAGCAGAAAAGCTGTGTATGTATTCCCTCCCCATAGTCTTCCTGTGTGTCTGATTTTTAAGTCACCTAAGACCAAGTTCTCTTCCTTCTGTGCCTCACCTTTCATCTCAAATTATCAACATGGACACGGGGATTATTTTTGCAATCTCACCCTTCGTCTGTTTCGGGTTGCAAGTTCACATGCTTATAGGGTCTGGTAAGCAACATAAATAAGGTAAACGAGTCAGGCAGTGGCTAGTGAGAGGCAGGGATTGTGGTGGATTGGAGTCCGTGTACCCTCTCAAAGGGGTTAACGGCTCCCCAGCCCTGGCTAATTTTGTTATGTTGAAACATGGGAGAAGTGTTTGTAGATGTTCTGACTTTCTTTTTTAAGAGAGGCTAGAAATCTATGTTTTTATATGATATCACCCAATATTTTTTGGTGATTTTTGAGAGAGAGAAAGAGAGAGACATCAATTCGCTATTCCACTTACTAGTGCATCCATTGGGTGATCCTTGTGTGTGCCCTGACCCGGGATCAAACCCGAAACCTTGGCCTATGGGACAGTGCTCTAACCGAGTGAGTCACCCAGCCAGGGCCCAGTATCGCTCAATTTTAAAATTCTGTGGACCGTGCCTACCTTCTCCAGAATGGATTCGGCCTTGGGAGATCAGACCTTGGTTTATAATGTCTCTACTTTATGTTTACTCTACACATAGAGCATTTTCTGTATCCTCGTTTTCGCTTCTTAGAAGTTCACTTACTTATTAATTCTTGCAGGATGGGAGGGTGCTGTGGCAGCCCCCAAGGAGGTTGTTTAAAGAGAATCTGAGAGCATCAAGGGAAGATTCTTTGAAGAATTGTGACTAAACTAGGTTTGAGGGATGAGTAGAAATTGGTTCAGTGAAATATGAGAAGATACTGAAGAGAAGGGAAGAAAATGTGGGATGTGGGAGAGAGCGCTCCGAGGGACATCAGTGTGAACCAAATCGCAGACACGAGAGAGGGCACCACGCTTTAGGAGAAGCCACAGATGTTCATCTAGACTGGAATTTAGCGTAGGAAGAAGGGAATCATAACAGATGACCCCACAGAGGTAGGCAGGTGCCAAAATGGGAAGAACTCCCGCGCTGTAATGGAATTTAATTTTAACCTGAAGCAATAAGGGACCCATCCAGTTTGCTTCTCTCTAAAGCTGGCATTCTTCTCCATCCCAGGAGTTATTCTCTAATTTATTTGATTTGCTCAAGGCTGTGAGTAATTTTATACAACAAACTTCTGTAATTGTGAGCACAAAGAGACTGCTTGGGGCCTAAGGCAAACTGAGCAAACCCATTATTGGAACCAGGGATCTCTTTGGAGCTAGGGACTTAGTAATTGGACTGAAATAAACTCAAAGTGGTTTGGAGGCCCAGTTGCGTAAAATCAGATCTTTTTCTTAGAGCAATAACCCATTTAGTTTCCACGCTATTCCCAACGGCCGTAGAATGTCAGCACAAGGATTTGCGGAATCTCCGGTGGCATCACTGGGTTTGCATTTGTGCTTGCTGCGGCTCAAAGGAGAGAGCCCCATGTACTGTAGCACTGGGAGAGGGCTGGCACGTTGAAATGATTCTGACCTATTTCCTAAGGCAAAGGGACATGGCTGCAAGCCTTTGAGGGACCAGAATTCTAGAAAAAAGGGACGGAAGAAAACAGCAAATTAGAAGACCATTTGAAACACGGAAAACCAGGGCAAGCAGCATTTTGGTCATGTAGTAGTAGGTCACCCTACTAATAAAATAGATATTTGATGTCATTTTACCATTTCATTATGCATACGTATAACAATATCTTAATGGCTATTTTCTGGTATGATCCTAATCATTTTCCTGGACTGAAGTTGTTAGAAAAACGATGATAGTGAGCAAGATATTTCCCCTATCATTGAATAAGCAAGCTAGCTGCTCTTTTGCATAAATGAGAGATGCTGGGTGTAAATTTGTTCGAAATCAGGATAATTTGCTATGTTTTTTTTCAATATGCAGAAAATAAAATAGGCTGCATTATGAGTTACAGAATCATTTTATTATCATAACCGAAACAGATGCTATTTCTTGAGAGAATGAGGTGAATGTGTGAAAGTATTTCCAGCTACTGCCTCTGGATTTTTCTGACGTTGCAATGTGTTTGTGAGCAAAGACCTTTAACAACGAAGTCCAGGAGCACACAGTCAACAGAGCAGTAAAAGAAACTTCAAAAACTGCAGCCAAGCTAGACTCCTTTGGGAAGTACTGGGTTGGAAAATTAGTCATTTTTCTTGGCAAATTAGTAAGCTATAATTGGAATAAATTGTTTCCTTCAATATGTTAGCACAGTGGCTTCACATATGTAAATATGTTGAATTTATCCCAATACTATATTCATATTAATATACATATGAAAAGACACACATTTCTCAAGCTAAAATTGCATAGAGTCTTTTGTTACAAATGATGTTCAAATTTATTTTTAGGCACTTATTTGTCTGAATTTGATTCTTTAACTTGTAATGCTTTTTATAAATTACTCTTGTAATCATATATGAAACTAAATAGCTCTATCTCCTGCTCATTTATGGGGGGGAACCTCATGCAAAAAAGAAGATTAGTCATCTCAGAGCATCCTTCAATGATTTGCTTATTTATATTATCTGTAGTTTGGTTCACACTTTTTACTAATAACTACTGCTTTTAATCATTTTTTTTGCCAGACATCACATATATAGTATCAGAACAACTCTGAAAAATAGGTTTTATTTCTCACTTTATGAGTGGGGAAAATGATACTTCAAGAGGTTTAAAAGGATGCTCAAGTACTAATGCCAGGATCTGAGCTAATGTCAACCGCAATGCTGCATGGTCTCAGCTGGGTTTTCCTGTCTTCATGGTGAAACACCTGGGAGGTGCTTATACCCTTTGCCCACACCAGGACATATAATAGCACTATGCTTAATTTTATCAGGACAATTAGAAGCATCTTTGTTAGCATAAAATATTCTATTAATTGTAATATGAACATAGGTCTCCTTATCAGAGAAAAATCTTCAGCAAGCTGATGACATACACTTAAGAAAATCTTACTTCTAAATATTCCTCTTAATAATTCTTTGAGTCTTGTTTTATTATGATATTTGTTATCACATTCAAGAAAGCTGTTGAAAGCAAGTACATATGTTAGTTTTTTATAAATGCGCTGGAGAAATATAAATTTGAAAAAATTCTATCAGCTTATATTTTTTTCTTTAACTTGGAACAAAACCACCGTATTTCCTTTCTTTTTTTAATTCTTCCCAGAGGACATTTTTTCATTACTTTTAGAAAGAGATGAAGGGTGGCGGAGAGAGTGAGAGAAACATTGATTGATTGCCTGTCATGCTCGCAGTGACCGGTGATGCAGGGATTGCATCTGCAACCTGAGTACATGCCCTGACTTGGGATCAAACCTGCAGCCTTTCAGTTTATGTGATGATGTTCTAACCGACTGAGCTGCGCGGGCCAGGGCACCATCGTGTTTTCTTGATACACTACCTTAATGTTGCTCAGTGGGAATTACCTGAGAAAACAGTCGTAATGCAATTACAGGTAGAATTTTTAAAAACCTCTTTCTTTTTTTTAAAATCTTTTCTAGATTTTATTTATTTATCTTTAGAGGGGAAAGGAAGGAGAGAGAGAGAGAGAGAAATATCAATGTATGGTTGCCTCTGGTGTGTCCCCTGCCGGGAACTGGCCTGCAACCCAGGCATGTGCCCTGACTGGGAATCGAACCACGATCGTGTGGTTCGCAGGCCTGCGCTCAATCCACTGAGCTACGCCAGCCAGGGCCTAAAAACCTCTTTCTTAGATTGATAGTTTTTGTTTTCATATCTTTGGCATTAATATATCTCTTTTTCTCCTGTGAAGCTCTGTTATTTTCAGTATTGCTTTTGATTTCAGTTTTATTTTACTTAAATTTTACATAGTGTGAAATGCCCAAATTTCATGAACACAATTTGAGTTTTTCCAAATTTATACTCAGTGTAACCTCCAGCCCTATCCAGAAATAGAATGTTTTTGTCATTCCAGAAAACTCCTGGAAAATTCTCTCCATCCAGAGGCAACCCTTTTCTGAATTTTCTCACCACAGATCAGTCTTCCTTGTTCTGAAATTACATCTAAATAATGTGTGCTTGGTCGTGTCTGGCTTTTTCTGCTCAGCATTAAACCTACGGGATTCATCTGTGTTTTTAGGTGTATCACTAATACCATTCTTTTTATTGCTGAATAGGGCCCCTTTTGCGAAAACATCGTGACATGTTTATCCATTCTCCTATTGAGAGGTGTCTGTGTTGCTGTGGGAGGAGGCCACTGAGAGGATGTGGCCGTTGGCTGACTCACGAGCTGGACTTGGCCGTCAGAGAGAACCTCTCCTGCCCTGCCCTCAGAGTGTGCCTTCTTCCCACCGTTCCCGCGGTGGGAGCCACTATGAAGGATGCAGCCTTGTGAGAGCAACATGTTGTTGAGACCCTCTGGACTGAGTACTGACTGAACCCAGGGAAGGTCTCCATGTGAACTTTGAAGGGTCTGGCAGGTGGGTGTGAAGATCTACGTGTCTCCCAGCCACTCGAAATAAGCCTGCTGAGTAAGTTCCCTTGCTTATCAAAATTGCTAAGGCCAATCTGGAGTCGTCTGCTTCTTTCTTTGGTCTGTCCTTGTCCTCTGTGTACCAGGGTCGGTTTGCAAACCAACAGTTGTTGATAAATGTTTTTGCTGTCATGAACAGATGTGCTATGAACATTCCTGAACAAGTCTTTTCATGCACAGGTATTTTCATTCTTGGAAAACAGGGTATGTTTAATTCCATAAGAAGCAGCGACTGTTTTCCAAAGTGTTTATACTATTTTACATTTCCATCGGTAGTGGATGAGCATTCTGGTTGCTACATGGCTCCCCCAAATTTGGTTTGTCGGTCTTTTCACCATCCTTGTGAGTGTGTATTCGTATCTCCTTATGGTTTTCATTTGCATTTTTCTGAGGGTTACTGATATTGAGTGCTTTATTTATAGGCTTATTGGCCACTTGTATGTCTTTCTTTGTGAAGTATCTGTGCAAGTTTTGCTCAATTTATAGAATTGTTTATCTTTTGGTTGAAGTTATTTATATTTTTCTGAAAGTAAATCTTTTTGTCAGAAGTATTATTCAACAAATATTTTTCCCAGTCTGAGCCTTACCTATTCATTTTCTTAATGGTGTCTTCTGATGAAAAGACATTTTTAATTTTTATGAGTCTAATGTATCAATCTTTTTCTTTTATGATTGATGCTTTCTCTGTCCTGTTCAAGAAATGTTTGCCTAACTCCAGGTCGCAAATATAGTGTGTCCCTCCCTTGTGGGCTCATCCCTCACCTTTCATAAACTTTTATAGCCTTGAAATTTATCTCTGTACTTTTAAAGCTACAGGACTGTAGCTTTCTGCATGAGTACGAGATACTCAAATGATTTGAGAATGTCCCAAGTATCACCTGCTATCATTTTCTTATTTTGAATGTTGAGTTCTTTCCAATTTTTTTCACCAAATTTGACCATTGATT
Source organism: Sturnira hondurensis (assembly GCF_014824575.4). Taxonomy (NCBI): domain Eukaryota; kingdom Metazoa; phylum Chordata; class Mammalia; order Chiroptera; family Phyllostomidae; genus Sturnira; species Sturnira hondurensis. The sequence goes on along the minus strand of NW_028078194.1, from coordinate 2,512,326 downwards.
TGTGTTTTTAAAGTTGTGTTCTTTTAATATTTTTGTCCTGAGTTTATGATTACAATCCATAGCACAGTTAGTATAATACAAGCTATTCTACCATTCATGGAAACAGAACTCTACAGATCTTTTTGATATTAAAATAGTGTAAATTTTTTAAGCACAAGTACTGAAGCATGTATTTCTTTCCAAGTCCATGGACAAAGACAACCCAGGGGGAGGATTGAAAGTAGAAGGTGGGGGCGTGGATAGGGCAGGGGAGAGTAATAGGGGGGAAATGGGGACAACTGTAATTGAACAACAATAAAAAAATTAAAAAGAACAAAGTCCTGAAAGAATATGCTAATGGGCCATGCGTGCAATAGCATATCAGTAAACACCTGCTGGAGTAAATGGATCTGGCTGAACTGGATGATTTGCTACATCTACATAACAATTTGATTAAATTTTTGTAAAATTATCGCAGAACATGAGCTGGGGGATTCTAGAAGTTCAAGTAATTTAGTACAAGACATTTTTATTTTAAATTTCTTTTTAATTTAATCTTTATTACATTTTTTATTACCAATTAGCTTCATTATACTCCCCTCCTACCAACAGTCCCCACTCATGTCCATGAGTCCTTTTTCCTTTTAGCTCAATCCTCCACCCCTGCAGGCTCCCCTCCCCCACAGGCTGTCATCCTTCACTCCATCTGTGAGTCTGTCCCCATTTTCCTTATTAGCTCAGTTTGTTCATTAGATTCCACATATGAATGAAATCCTGTGGTATGTTCCTTTCTCTGACTGTCTTGTTTCACTTAGCATAATGTTCTCTGGGTCCATTCATATGGTTGCAAAAGGTAAAGTTTTCTTCTTTCTAAGGTTGAGTATTCCATTGTGTAAATGTTCCAAAATTGTTTTATCCACTCATGTACTGATGGACACTTGGGCTGCTTCCACATCTTGGCAATTGTAAATAGCACAGTAAAGAACATAGGGGTGCTTCTGTTCTTTCAAATTAGTGTTATGGGTTCTTTCAGATATATTCCCTGAAGTAGAATCACTGGGTCAAAAGGCAGATCTATTTTTCATTTTTTGAGGTAACTTTCCACAGTGGCTGTACCAAACTGCATTCCCACCAACAGTGCAAAAGGGTCTCCCTTTTTCTACATCCTCATTAGCACTTGTTGTTTGATGATTTATTACACTTGATCTTAGCCAAAAGGCCTAGGAGTGATTTTTTGGTGACTTATTGATAATAGCCATTCTGACAGATGTGAGATGATATCTCACTGTGGTTTTAATTTGCATTTCTCTGATGATTAATGACATTGAACATTTTTTTGTATGTCTATTGACCATCTGTAAGTCCTCTTTGGAAAAATGTGTCTTCAGATCCTTTGCCCATTTTTCAATTGAGTTGTTTGTATTTTTATTGTTGAGTTTTATAAGGTCTTTATAAATTTTGGATACTAAGCCCTTATTAGATGCGTTGGCAAATATGTTCTCCCATTCCATAGGTTGTCTTTTTATTTTGTTGATGATTTTATTTTCTTGATGCTGTGTAAAAATTTCTTACTTTGATATAATCCCATTTGTTTATTTTTTCTTTTGTTTCCCTTCACTGGGGAGATATATCCAATAAAAAGTTGCTAAAAACAATGTCTGCGATTTTTCTACCTATGTTTTCTTCTAGGATTTTCAGAGTTTCAGTTCTGACATTTAAGTTTTTGATTCGTTTTGAATTTGTTCTTTTGTGTGGTGTGAAAAGGTGGTCTAGTTTCATTTTTTTGCACCTATCTGTCCAATTTTCTCAGCACCATTTATTGAATAAAGTATTTTTAGCCCATTGTGTGTGCTTGCTTCCTATGTTGAATATTAATTGACTATAAAGGTGTGGGTTTATTTCTTGGTTCTCTATTCTGTTTCATTGACCTATGTGCCTGTTTTTATGCCATTACCATGCTGTTTTGATTACTATGGCCTTATTGTATAGTTTCATATTAGGTAGTGTGATTCCTCCAACTTTGTTTTTTTTCTCAGGATTGCTGTTGCTATGTGGGGCCTTTCGTGGTTCCACATAAATATTTGTTCTCATTTTGTGAAATATGTCAATGGAATCTTGATAGGAATTGTACTGAATCTATAGATTGCTTTGTACAGACATTTTAATGATGGTAATTCTTCCTATCCATGAGCACGGTATGTGCTTCCATTTTTTTGCACCTTCTATTTTTGTTCAGTGTTTTATAATTTTCCATGTACAGGTTTTATACATCCTTGGTTAGTTTTATTCCTAGGTATTTTATTCTTTTTGAAGCAATTGTGACTGGGATTGTTTTCTTAATTCCCCTTTCTGTTAGTTTGTTATTGGCATATAAAAATACAATTGATTTCTAAATATTAATTTTGTATCCTGAAACTTTGTTGAATTCATTTATCAGTTTCAATAGTTCCTTGGTGGAATCTTTGGGGTTTCCTATGTACAGTGTCATGTGATCTGCAAATAATGATAGTTTTTCTTCTTTTCTGATTTGGATGCACAAGCCACTATTTTGAATGTAATAGCTTAAGTTATGTTTGCCACTATATATAGACCTGAGTGGTTGAATTAGGCTTAAATGTTGGATTCTTCTGGGGGGGGGGGGTATGGCTGCAATCCAAAGTGTTATCACCAGGTGAAGTCTCATGCCTGGTTCAAGCCATATAAATCAACATCCTAAATCTAGAATTTTAGGCCAATTCTAAATATATGTCAATGTTGGTACAAATTCAAAATTAATGCTAGTTAATTGTAGGTAATAGGACCATATGGAGTTCAGTATAAAGGAAGATTCTAAAGTTGAATCTAGGTCAAACACAAAGAATGACATGAGCAAATGGTCCTATCTTCTATAGGCTCTGAAATGAAAAGTGATGCCATATGTACCATGGGTATCTTACTTTGAACTAGACTTTGTACTGCATTATTTACTGAGAGACACAACCTATGTTATGCAACCCAATTGTTTTCTTTCCTCTGAGGCTCCAGAAGTGAGCCTCAGTCAATAATGTACTTAACCAGTGAATAAGTGTCAGTTGCTTGTGTGATGGGTAACTGCAGTTTTAAACTTTAAAAAAAAATTGTATGAAAGCCAAAAAGAAAAGGTCTATTTTTAAGTTTTTTTTTTTTTTGCTTCCCGGCATGGTTTCTAGAAACACATCACGGTGAAAATGGGGACTTGCTGCTCGTTTTATGGAGTCGACTTTTCTATCGATGCCCTAATTTTACCCTGGGAGGAAATTATTGAAAATCCTTTCCCACTGACAAAATAAATTCTCAGAAATACCTAATAGCACACACAGTCAACTTTGGAGCACTGCCAACATTTTTGTAGCATAATGTTGCATTTAAATATGCTTTTTAAGTATCTAATTATGCATAAGCATAGCGAATGCTCCTAGTAGATATGGCCTCTAGAGAACAGATCCTATTTTAGGGTAAATCAGTGAATCTTGACAAATTTAAAATAATTTGCTTGGTTTTAGAAATTTTACTATGCATGTTCACTTCTATATGCCTCTAGAAATAAGCTGAGGGTATTCAATGTGGGAGTCACTCTCAAATAAGTTTATATCCCACACACTTTTCTCATAAAACCCTCAGAAATATGACAGTACACATGTTGACATCCAATTGTCTTTTAAAATGTGACTAGAGAGGACAAAAGGAAACATGAGTATTTAAATTCATCTGAAATAAATAAAAACATTTGGAAATGTAGCTGAACTCTGTTGTATTATTCATTTACTCCTTTATTAGTGGTACACAATTTTATAGAGCACTAAATACGTACAAGACACTGCTCCATGTTGACAAAGCATGGTCGATGCCCAGAGGGATCGCAGCAGAGGAGACGCACAAGTTACGTCAGTGTGGTATGTTGTCTTTTATAGTGGCGGTTTGGGCGGAGTGCCGTGTGATGACTTCTGAGAGGTAACACACTAAGTTTGTCATGTGTCGGAAGGTGTTATAAAGAGTTGTGGGAACTGATTCTAATTTCTAGTGAATCTTTCTCAAGATTCAAACGATATCACCCCAAACTGTATCCTTCCCTGTATTTGACTCTGCTTCTTTGTTATTGGTTCTATTCTGATGCAAACTCTTCAGACCCCAGATGGGTTCTAGTAGCCTCTGTGGCTGCATACTTTCTCATTAATATCAAAACAGAAAGAGAATATTCACTTTTTTCCAAGTTGAAAAATGTCCAGGCATTGAATCCCCAGGTGCTTTATTGGTCTGACTTGAATTGGTTGCCTACTCTTGAATCGGTCACCTTGGCCAGCACAAGTTTCTGGTAGGGAAGTGGTAGAGGGGATTAAAGTTGAATGTAGGTATACATTTCCTATCTTGAATGGCTTGGCAATTTGGGATACTTTGGGGGAGAAAGGGAATGGATAAAAATACCAAGTAAGGGAATGAATACCAAATAAAATGTACTCCTTCCTACTTCAGAGTGATCTTATGCCCATTTCTCATTTCCAGATCCAACTTCACACAATGAAGTCCAGATTCCATGGGATGTATACAAGAACCCTGGGAAACTGTCCCTTTCTGCTAATACTAGCCAAATTGATGCCATCTTTCCACCTGAAGCCAACCCAGTCACCAAGCGATTAAATGATTAACTCTGGGTTCATTCATTCATTCAATATTTATTGATTATATTATTCTGTACTAGGCAGCACACAAGTTCTATTTAACAATGTTTAGCAAGATACAGTTTCCTCACACAGAGTGTACTTTCTAGTGGAAGAGACAAGTAAATAAGTGCAAAATAGGAATCAAAGTTTGATACTGGAAGTACAAAGGGCTAAAAAAGCACTTAGATGGAGCCTTTGTCCTTGCCTTGGAGTCCCCAGGAAGCAAAACCTGAATAATGAATCAGAGTAAATGGACATTCATTAGGTGAAAAGCTGGAAGAAGTTAATCCGAGTCAGAGGGAACATGTGGATTTTTTTTTTCACGTGGTGAGCTTGTGCTTCTCTGTCTAAATGTTTCATGGCAGATACTACTCAGATCTGAGATCCATTCTCCCCTTTCACCAGGTGAAATCCACTTTTATTGTAGACTGAAATGTGCCTACTGTTAAATTAATGAAACGAAGGAGCCATTAGACTGAGGTAGCTCTACTGCTGTGGTGGCCTCGTTAAGGAAACCAACATCCAAGCCTATAAAAACCTAAGGCTATGAAACTGAGACCTAAGGACAGCCGATCACAACCACTTAAGCTCCAGTCAGCCAGTGATCTCCTTGCATTTGCTTCTCTTTCCTTTCTATAAAAGTCTCTCCCTGAATTCCTGTTGGAGCTAAACTAACCCTTTCTGGTTCGGTGCTGCCCAGTTTGAACTGATGTTTGCTCAAATAAACTATTAAAACGTTTAATGTGTCTAACATTTATATTTTAACACCTCTGAAATAGATTTACCTTGCATGATTCCCTTCTAGTCTTTCCTGGACAAACAAAAGCCAAGCCAAACAAACTAGTAAAGCAGTGTTTCTTTTTTTTTTAAATATAATTTTTATTTAATTCTTGTTCAAGTACAGGTTTCTGTCTTATATTCCCAACCCTGCCTGCACCCCCCGCCCCATGCTCCCCGCCTCCCTCCCCTTTTCACCCCCCACCCTTAGTTATTGTCCATGTGTCCTTTATACTTGTTCATGTGAGTCCATTCCCTGTGGCAATGAGGAAATTGCTGCTTGTTGAATTACTGTGTTTCTAAAGACAATGAAATACAGTTTCTGGACATAAGTTCCCTGGATGAAGACATTTTCGAGATTTTAAAGCTAACAAAACAGATATTAAAAACACATTCTACATGACTATCCCAAATTGTTATTATCAAAATGCCTTTTCCCCATTTAACTTCTTTGACTTTAATATTTTTTAAAATTCAAACTGACCTGGAGAACTTAGTGTATTTTATCCTGACAACCGAAACCCATTCAAAATGCTCAATTAATGCTCTCAAATATTCAAATAAAAATTTGCATTTCAGTGTTCTGAGTAAAAGATGTAATTGATCTCTAAATTCTATTAAAGCCTTACCATTATGCTTAGCAGACAGGTCTCCTTTGAGTAATGAGGTTTCAACACAGGCATAAAAGGTTAGGTGATTAGTGAGGTAGAGGATGGGATAATAAAGATGGGGGCTGAAGCTCTTCTTTTTATCCTAAGCTGGTATTTGATTTAACTCAGCGTTTCTTTGCAAGACAAATAGTCCTCAGACCTTATTAAAGATTTCAGTGGGGTTCATTCAGTCAGAGGTCTTTGCTTCTCATAATTATTGTAACAGAAAATGTCCCCCAGGACTTAATTATTCTTAAAATTATATATGAAAGGGTAATGGTAACTTACGAGAGAAAATGCTATTTATGACCCTGCTTGTATCAAAAGCAATGTGACTTTTGGTGTATGAAAGATATTTTGGATTTTTGCACACCGTGATTCATTTGGGGTGTCAGGTTTAGAAATCACTCTGCAAAATGGTGGGGGAATAATTTGAAACTCTATAGCAATCTTTGCTGAGAGAGAAGTCATAGTAGGGGACACATCACAAATTCTATAAACTGCCCACAAAGACAGTCTACTAATGTCATAGGTGACTGAGTGATCAATTTCTGGAGGAAATCAATGTTTTTTATTTCTTTATCAGTAGGAGCTGTCTCCTGTGCTTTTCTGTTCTGCTGAGACTGGCATGGGTGCTCATTCAATACTGAAAATTATAACATTAGGAACTGGAAGAAGCTTTATTTGCTATCTTGTTCACACTCCAACTTCACCTTCCTTTAATCAATTGTTTGTGGAAAGTTAGGTTGTGGAGAAATGAGCCCCTGCAACCCTCTCCAGGGTCCATCCTCCAGACTTGAGTGTCTAGAGACAACTGTGGTGGTGACGATAGTGGCAGTGGTGATGGCAGCATCCGGTTTCACTGAGTATTAGATATGGATGTCAGCTATGCTGGTCAGTGCCTTCATCCAAAACACCACGTGGGAGCCTCAGCAGTAGTGGCTTTCCTGTGGGTCAGTTCTGTGTTATTCTAGGAATCATTTCCAAGGGCCTGCTGAGGAGTCTTATTCCTCATCCAAACAACCTATGTATGAATTTTCTGGCCCACACATAGGCGATTACAAAGGCTTAATGTGGCAGAACTCACAGTAAAAGCTGTCTCCACACTCCACTTCTGCACACAAGACTTGATGCATAGCCAAATGCGTCTTTTCTCTGAGGGTACTTGCAGTCAAGGACTCAGCCCCCCAGGTTGCCATGCTTTTAAATAAATTTACATTCCCAGTCCAGGCACCTTCATTAAGATTCTCTCTACCTAGGTCCTTCTTGCTGAGTTCCTCTTCAGGTATCTCTGCTGAGTCCTCTTATGGGGAAGAGGTGGTAAAAACCTTGAAATGTTTTCCCCAACTCTGACTCAGTACTAAGTGCTTTTCTACTCCCAACCCTCCTACTCTGACTCTGCTCCTGCCCCAGGGTCCAACAGTGAGAAGACCCCCGCATCTGTACTGGGTTGGCCCTATGTACTATACTGGTCTACTGGTCAACCCTCCACCACTGTACCATTCCATGGGGAAATAATAGAATGACAAGGGATAGTTGGCATTTTCTCTGACCTTGGCCTCCTGCTTATATTCTCACAGGAAGTGACTAAAGGCTTTATTGTTAGTTGTGTTTTGGCTTGTTGCTTTAATGGTCTTCTCTGACACCTGGCAGCTCAGTTTTCTCTCAAGATCGACTGAGATCCTGACACTAGCATTCAAGGTAATCCAATGGTTTTGTTTAAAATGCTTTGTGTAAAAGCCCCTCCAGTTTAAAATTCCTAGAGTGGCTTCTTTTTCCTGTGCTGAACCCTGACCATTATAGGATTTGTTATCAAGAAGTGAAGCTGCTTTGCCTTAATGGTCAAGCGGACATTGTAGGCTGGAAAGCTGGTTATTCTTGTCATGCCATGACAAATATTTGGTAAAACAAATACTGTAATTCAGGTATGGGACTACTGAACCTGAAGCTCCTAAGAGAATAAGTTAGAACAAGTCAGAATGTCAATAGGCAATAAATGCTACTTGCTGCTTTTAACCAAGTTTTAGAAAGAGATAAACTGAAGAATTAGCTCATTTGCAAGCAGGGATAAAATGAGCACAGCTCTGCTAAGGGTGGCTTTTTCTGGCTGTGGTCTGCAATTAATATTGACCGATAGTCCAGTATTTGAGGGCTTCACAAGTTCACAAGTTGAAAAAGTCAATTGCTTTTTTTTTATCTCTGATAATAAATTGTGATTTCAGCCTTCTTAAAACTCCAGTTTAGGGTTTGTGGCAGATAATGGGAGCCAACTCAGTGGCCAGATGAAAGGCACTGCTTTTGAATGGAGGCTTATTGCTTCAGAGGGCATCACCAATGGCCAAGCAGAGAGACCCGAGCTGTACTCATAGAAAAGCTCAGTGCTAGTCATTGTTACTGTTGTTTTTTTAAACTTAAAGAAAAGGGGGCTCTGATTTTTGTTCTGAGAAGCTGGGAGCTTTTGTTAAAAGAGAAACAACTTAGTTTTAACCAATAATCATTTCTAATAGACTATGTATCATTTTAAGATTTGTAGGTAATAGAAGATATGATGTTGTTTTCTGGTTTCTAATTCAGTAAAAATCAAATGACCACCATACGCATTTAATCTATGAAGCCTTTGTCTTCAAGCTGTTCATTAACCTATGTAGGTAGACCAACATATTACATATTGTTCTAAAATTTACTAGGTGGATGCTATCGCAGAGCTTCAAAAATCCTTCAGGAGGGTGCATTCGTCTGCTATGGCCACTGGAACAAAATACCACAGGCTGGGTGGCTTAAACAACAGAAATTTATTTCTCCAAGTTTTGAAGTTGGGAAGTCCAAGATTAAGATGCTGCACATTTGGTTTCTCCTGGGAACTCAGGATAATGTCTTCCGTAGGCAGTCAATCCCTATCTGATAGGATAAGGGTGGATCAAACCTTAGGATGCGGTTGCCAGCAAATTCCTAGCAAAGTTAACAAACAAATTACATATTTAAAAATAAACAAACAAATCACGTATTTTTATTAAGTGCAAGTAAAGGCTAGAAAAAAAAGGAAATTTGTAAAATAACTGAGAATAAATGAACAAATAATATGTAGAAAATGAATAGAGAGGTTCTCTTGATGCAGTTTGATTTAATCATCAATCGTCATCTATTTTAACTTATGTTTATTTGAAAATGACTCTCAAAAGGAAAGATGTCTTTGATTTTTCATTGAACACCTAGATATCATAAGTCTTACTTCAGACTTTGGACTGAAGTAGTGGTTTATAGCCTTTGACAATGTCTGGAGACGTTTCTGGTTCTTACACTGGGGTGGGGGTGTGCTACTGGCATGTAGCGGATAGAAGCCAAAGATATTGCCAAACATCCTACAATGCACATTTTTGCCCCCCACAATAAGGATTTATCCAGCCCAAATTGGTGGTAATAGTACAGATCCATGGACATTTTCAATGACTTTCTGATTTTTTTTGTTTTGCTTCTGCATCTTAAAAAGTCTTTGATATGTCTGTGTGTGTATCCTACATAATACATGTTAATGCATTAGTGAATGCACTACGTTGTTTTTGCTTTGTCAGCTAAGAGCCTAGAAGAAACAACATCCCAGGAACCATGAACACACCTAGTGTCCACAGCCTGATTTCTAATGCATTCTCCAATAAAGGGGACCAGGAGTCTGTACTCCAATAAAGGAGTATTGGAGGGGACCAGGAGTCCCCTTTATTGGAAAAATGACTGATTTTAAGACGGGTGCAAGAAGTACACAAGAGGAGCCTGGAACACTTTGTAGTGCCAGAAAGTAAGAAAGTGTTCAAATTAAATACTAAAATAAATGGGGATATAGGAAGGAGACATGAGAACTAACTAAAAAGCTCCCAATGACCCAAGTTGCAAGCATTTGAGCAAAATTAAGTAATACTGGGTTACAACCCAAGGTATAAAATAAGTACCTACAAGTCTATACTGATATCAGTAAATTATTAAATAAATGATTAAGTGGAAGAGGATAGGCAACTTTCTATATAGAAAAATCCCAAATAACTTGTACAGATTCTTTGCCCCGAAGGAGGTGGCCATACTTTGTAGTCTCTAAGTGTGGGCTGCACATAGTGACTTCCTTCCCAAGAGTAGAGTATGGGGAGGGAGAACAGAAGTGTAACTTTACAGCGGAGAAACCTGACATCCACTACTTCACCCAGGTGTTCAAGGTTAACATCAATAATGATAAATTGTGTGTATAATATGAGGAATTACATGGATATTGATATAATGTGATAAAAGTGACACTTCGCAGTCTTTTTCTCTAAACCCATCACTCTAATCATAAGGAAAACATGAGAAAAATTCCAATGGAGAGATATTCTGCAGAATATTTGGCTTGCATTTCTGGACATTGTCAAGGTCTTCAAAAACAAAGGAAGTGTGAGAAACTGTTACAACCAAGAGGAATGTAAGGAGACATGACAGCTAGCAAGAATGTGATTTGCTTGATGAGATCTAGACCAGAAAAAGGACATAAGGCACAAGCTAAGGAACTCTGAATACAAATAGATTAAATGGTCCATACAAATGGTCCATTAATGATTACAAATGCACCATATGTAATCAAGAATCTGACTTCGCATGTCGATGTTTGCTGACGACTTTTCAGTCTCACCCCTCTGCCTTCCATATCTGCTCACATCTGGGCAAGCAAACTAGAAAGCTTGGGTGCTGTCTCCCTTGGTGCTGGTGGGATATTTGAACCCCATTGACTCCTGACCACACAAAGGAGCCGCCACTCTGATCTAACCCTGCAACCACCACGACGAACCTAAGCCAGTCTCCTTTCTCAGCTTTCTCGAGCTATTGGAGACTAAAGCTAGAAAACCTGCTATACTCTCCTCATTATATAAGTAGTGAATATTTTTATAACCTCTTGGTGCGTGTTACGTGTGTGCGTGGCATCATCAGCTAAGACATCGAAAATGAATTTGGAGTGTGGGGGTCTTTTTGGTTTTTTTAGAGTTGCTACAAGACTGTATTAATATAAGATATTAATAATGAGGGAAACTGAGTTTGGCATATATAGGCACTCTCTCTCTTTGCTTTTTTCCTGTAAATCTAAACCCCTTCAAAAATAAGGCTTATTGTTAAAAAAAGTGTTTGCACCATAGTTCAGAAGGACTGAGATATAATCTAATTCTGTCTTTGGGTCTGTTATGGACTAAATGTTGGTGTCCCCGATTCCTATGTCGATGCTCCAGCCCACGATGTGATGTATTAGAAGGCAGGGCCTATGGGAGGTGCTTGGGTTTAGATGAGGTCTTGAGAGTGGAACATCCACTGTAAGAAAAGGGGAGACAGCAGAGCTTCCTCTCTGCTCCATGTGAGGATGTCTGCACACAACCCAGGGAGTACGCCCTCACCAAGGACCAAATCTGCCAGCCCCTTGACCTTGGGCTTTCAGCCACCGGAACTCTGAGAAATAAATGTTTATTATTTCAGCCACCCAGATCATGGTATTTTGTTACGATAGTCTGAGAAGACTAAGACAGGGTCCATGGAAACTTCTATGTGAAGCTTCTTCTGGAAGAGACCATTTAGTGTTGTTGGAAGACTCTTGCTCAGCTTCATTTTGAGCCAAATTGCATGAGGAGATAAAGTGCATTTTCTTGTGATTTACTTTTAGTATACAATTTTTAATTTTTACACATATTTTATTGTTTATGCTATTATAGTTATCCTCATTTTTTGTGCCCTTCCCCACCTCCACCCAGCCCCTTCCCAGTCAATCCCCACACCGTTCTCCATGCCCATGGGTCAGGAGTACATGTTCTTTGGCTAATCGCTTCATCTTCTTTCATCCAGTCAGTCCCCTTCTCCTCCTTTCCAGCTGATAGCTGTCAGTCTGTCCCACGTGTCTTTGTCTCTGTTTTGTGTCTTAGTTTATTTCATTCATTACATTCCACATAGGAGTGAGATTATACGGTGTTTCTCGTTCACCAATTCCACTTCCGAGAATATATCCTAAGAATTCCTAAATACTGTTTCAAAAGAATATATGCACCCTTATGTTCACAGCAGTGTTGTTTACAATATTAGACCATTTTAAAAAACAATGCGGATAGTATATTTCTCTTTCTCTTCAGCCAGTCATGGAGGCGGCAGTTTCAAACAAATAGCTGCCCCCAGCAGAGCTTTGATCTGGAATGGTAATGATCTCATGATTGTCACTCTGAATGCTGCTTTTGTAAAGGACACGTATAGCTCAGAGTAGAGGTCCAATCATCAGGCAGAATAAATTGCTTTCAGGGCATGTTGCTTATATTTCTGGTAGCCTTTGTTTATTTGCATCTTGTATAGTAAGTATGATGGTAATCCTGCACACTAATTCCTGAAGATGCGCTGAGCCTTTTCCATGCGTTATCTCCCTTAATCCTCATTCTACCTAGGAAAGGGGGCATCCTGGTTTATAAATGAGAAAATTAAACCCTAAGAAAGGTTAACTAACTCTCTTAAGGTCTCCCAGTTAATAAGTGGTAATGCTGGACTCAATCTCAACTCCATATGACTGCAAAACCCGAGTTTCTCCTACTAGATTATAGCACCTTTTATTTATATACCAATGCCCCTCAATAAGATTTGAATTCCTTGGAAATGAGAATCGTGTTGTATCCATTTTTGGATCTCCAAACATAGCATAGAACCATATCTGGAAAAGGTGTTTACTAAATTTGTTCTTGATTTTCCCTTAATACATAAATTTGGTTGCATTACTTAATCACATACAAGAATAATCTTACCAGTTATTTTCAACTTCTTAAGTAATCATAATTTTTATAGATAGTTAATACTGCCAAGAAGCATGAGCTTATGCAATTATATAGATGAAAAATTCACTCCCACTTGAAAACTAAATAGTAATTGTATGTGCGACTAAAATTCTGCTGTGCTGTGCTTGGTAGTCACTTTTACCTGGGCTAGGAAAGACATTCTTGTCCTGCGTCTTCAAACCCAGGTAGAAGAGAGGATCTTTAAGAGCTCTTGTGGGAGAGCATGTGGAATTTATTATTGTTTGTATACAGATTTTGGATGATGAACTTGGCGTGTAAAATCTAAAGTCCATTCAAATTGATATTAGACACCATGCAACTCTTTTGAGGGAGCAGTACAGTATGTAAAAACCATTTTATAACTTCAGTATTTCTGTATCAAGAGCCATCGGACACACATAATGACAATTGTATGTTACGTTCTATGGATTTATTTGTACTCTACCCTGATAAAATGAATCTGGTACAAAGGACTATTTTTCCTTTATCTGAAGAGATGCTTTAGCATCACAGATACGCTGTGGATTAAGTCCTGCTCGCCTACATAATCACAAGAAGACAATTCTTTTGCTATCGCTTGTAATGTTCTAAGTGATGCACATTCTTCAGATTTCTCAAGAACTTTCCACTAAATCCAAAAGTGCTCTCTTGTCCATGGTTCTCTCTCTCTGGCCCAACATAGAGTGGAAATGCATGGCAGCAGAACAAGTTGAATTAAATTGCTTAGATCTTTGTAACCTATAATAACTCAGACATCTGTGTGCAATTATAATACTCAATATTTAGGACTCACAATGAGGCCAGTACCTGAGCAGATGCTGGGTGGTGAATGAGCATTACAGATATGAAGCCCAAGTCTCAATTTCTCCATATTGCTGCTAGCTAGCTCCATGATATCAGCAAAGGCCTTGGTTTCCTCCTATGCAAAATTCTAAGTGGGTGATCTCTGAATGTAATGTTTCATAGTTCTAAAATTTTATTGTAGAAACACAAACATGGTCTGTGAGGTCTTTACATTCTGACTTAATTAATAATAATTTTTAACTTCCATAGTTCTGAGTTCTGGAAAGAACTTAATTGTCTGAAAATGATGTATGTACTTAGATTTAGATATGGAAAGATTTATATGAAGAAAGATGTATAAGTTTGTGTTTAAAATTTATGTGGAAGTGTGTAAATAATAAAAATAAATTGATGGTAGGAAGCTACTTGAATCTATTGGGTAAAAAAAACAACAAAAATAATTCTGGCTTAATTAACAATCTATCTACATAGTTAACTTTCTGCTACTAAAAGGCTCTTAAAGGTTCTTCTTGTTCAACTACTATTTCAGAAAGTGACTATTTTGGAGATGCACCCTGGGCTCTCCATGCCCCTGCGTGGAGAAACAGATTTGCCTGACAAAAGTAACTCATAGAAAGCCCCAGGCAGTACCAGGGTGTGGGAAGGCCACAGAGCTAAGGGGAACAGGGGAAATGGGTGGTCAGAAATGATTTTGGAGGTACTGATGGGATTTGGAAGTGGCTTTTTATCCAAGTCAAGAGGAATAGTAGAAAGGTATCAGATTTCTCAGGATTTTGGTTTGGGATATTTCAAATTTGAGATGGTTCTAATGCAATCAAAGATTTCCAGGAGAGAGTAATATAGGCAAAGTATGTAATTCTCCCAATAACCTTATGAGGTAACTTTTACTACTATCATGCTTACAGGCAGGACATGTAATTATCATCCTGGTGGTAGGTGTTCAAGTACACATAGTTAGTAAGTAGGGATGTTGCCATTTGAATCCAGGCAGCGAAAGTCCACAGCCACGTTTCTTACCATGTAGCTTCATTGCTTTTTCCCAACTCTTTTAATGCTGGCACAAGAAAGTATATACAATCATTGGGATTGAATGAAAAATACAGATTTAATGGGGAAAATAAATGGATTCACAAACAGAGGTCACCCAAGAATTATCATGATCTATATTCAAATACTTACATAATACAAATACTTACATAATATTTTACCTAAGTCTCAATAGTAGTTTTATAAATTAACATTTAATAAATCTGTGGAAGAAATGCTTATTCAATATATCATACATTTCAAGAGTTCTGAGTAAGGAAGACTTCATTCATTCATTCATTTATTCATTCTGTTACTCATTCAGTGGACATTTATTAAACCTCTAGTGTGTACCAGGTATTACAATGAAGATAATAAATAAGTTTCTTTTCTCAATAAATTTACACTGTAGTGGAAGAGAGCAACATAAATCAAATAACTATTCATGTGAATGTAAAATTTAACTATAATGAGAGCTAAAGGGAAAGAAGTTACTATACAGGAGAGAGATTATATGTGAAGATCAGAACAAAATGAACAAATAAGAATTCCAAAAACCCAGGGGAGCCCTGGCTGGTGTGGCTCAGTGGATTAAGTGCTGGCCTGCAAACCAAAGGTCACCAGTTCGATTTCCAGTCAGGGCACCTGGGTTGCAGGCCAGGTCCCTGGTTGGGGCATGCAAAAGGCAACCACACATGGATGTTTCTCTCCCTCTCTTCCTCCCTCCCTTACCCTCTCTCTATCAATTAATTAATTGAAGGGGAAAAAAGCCAGGGGAGTTTAAGAAGACTCTGGGACATCTCCAAAAGGGCCAACATTGAAACCACAGGGATGCCAGAAGGAGAAGAGGAATAGCAAGAAATTGGAAACATTTTGAAAAAATAACCAAAGGTAACTTCCCTAATTTGGCAAAGAAAATAGACATACAAGTTCAGGAAGCATAGAGTCCCAAACAAGTTGGAGCCAAAGAGGTCCATACCAAGTCATATCATAATTGAAATGCCAAAGGTTAAAGATAAGAGAGAATCTTAAAGCAGCAAGAGAAAGACAGAGGGTTGCCTACAAGGGAGTCCTCATAAGCTGATTTATCAACAGAAATTTTGCAGGCAAGGAGGGACTGACAAGAAGTATACAAAGTGATGAAAAGTAAGGACCTACAACCAAGAGTACTCTAGCCAGCAAAGCTATCACTTAGAATGGAAGGGCCGCTAAAGTGCTTCCCACACAAGGTAAAATTAAAGGAGTTCATCATCACCAAGCCCTTATTATTTGCAATGTTAAAGGGTCATATTTTAAAAAAGATTAAAAACTATGATCATTAAAATGACAACAAACTCATAACTATCAATAACTGAATCTAAAAAAAAACAGACTAAGCAAACAGCTAGCACAGGAATAGAAACATAGGTATGGAGATCATTTGCAGGGCTATCAACTGGGAGAGGGAAGGGGGAGAATGGGGAAAAGGCACAGAGATTTAGAAGCATTATTCGGTAGCTACAAAATAGACAGGAGGATGTTAAGGACAGTGTAAACAAGGGAGAAGACAAAGGACTTGTTTGATCCATGGACATGAACTAAGGGGAAATCACTGGAAGGAAGGGGGTACTGGGCAAAGGGGAGCAAAGGGGGAAAAACTGGGACAACTGTAACAGCTTAATCAATATATATATTTTAAAAAAATAAAAAGGAGAGAATAAAGGAAGAAATTAATAATCCTTCACATGCTAAATAGCATGGGGGACATTACTGAAATAATTTATGAATTATGTGACTAAATAACTAATGTGTCCTCCTCCCATGATGGAATCCATCCCTAGTTTGTTTTTTCTCTTTGTACTATTTCAGTATAATTCTTCTTCCTACAGTTGCACACACAATGATTACATTGAAGGGCATTTTGCCTGTGGCAGGACTATGCTTATACTCATAAGGTTGAATCCCATGTCATATTGGCTTGGTTTTATGTACATAAGATACTTATTCAGAAGAAATAACACCAGTTTTTAAAATTCTGATATTAAACTCATCTACCAAATCTTTTCTAATGTTTAAAGTATTTTCTTAATTTCTTTATTACAGAGTATTGTTTGCCAAACTTCAGTCACTGATCCATTAGCACAAAACTGAGACTAGTGGATAGATGTAGTTTGATGCAACAGTCATGGTTTAAATGAGTGATGTTGAAAATACCTAAGATTTACATGGAAATTCATAGTTTATGACCACTTTACGTACATTGTTATCAAGCCTCACAAAACACTGGGACAGGGATTCTCAGCACTAAATGTACATCAGCATCAGCCCAGGAGAGTTTTAAGACATTTGGATGTCTGGGTTCCACTGTAGAGCTAATGAATCAGAATCTTCAGTGCAGTAGTTTTTGTATGAGTAGTTTAAAAAATGATGCATTTATGAAATACGGCCAGGCATCATGAAACGGTAAAATGGGTCCACTGTTTTCATGTTACAGATGAGGGAATCAAAGCAAAATAATTTTCACCAAATCATACGTCTTTCTAACCCAGTAATTCTTAAACTTCTGACTCCCAATGCCTATTTTATTACATAGTTTGTAATTCTCTACTATGTTGAAGTTTATACATTATAACATATATATGTTATAATTGAAAAGTTTTATATGGAGCTGTGCTTCCAGTTGAAATGCAGGAGGGTGTGAAAGACTTTCATCACTCCCAAAACAACAGAAACCATGAAATAAACAGCAAAAAGCACACACTTTAAAAATCAGTGAAAGTTCTGTAAATGCAAAAAAAATCTCAAAAAAAATGAAGTCCTAGAAAATCATGCCATTCCAAGTGAAAAGGAAACAGAGGACATTTTTGTACTTGTGGCCAGTTGTAGAGGTTGGGGGTAGGGGAAAGAGAGAGAATCTGTCTGGGAAGGACAATGTTGGCTTCTGTTCAAAAAAACTAGTCAAACTTTTGAACCTGTGGTTCTGTAAGATACAAAATCCAAAATGAACTCATGAAAAAATAAAAAAATTGAATAGCCCTATATCTATTGAAAAAATGGGTTTGTTATTTGAAAATTTCCTACAAAAAAATCTTCAGGCTCAGACGGGGTCACTGGTGAATGCTATCAAACATTCAAGAAAAAAAATTATTCTACACAGACTTTCAGAAAATAGAAGAGGTGATATAACTATTCAGCTTATCAAGCAAACAATCCTGATACAAAAAACAACATGAGGATATCACAAATAAAGAGAACTAAAGACCAATCTCTCTCAACAATAATGCAGAAGTCCTCAGAAAAAAATATAATTCAACACTAGATAAAAAAGGTAAAACATCATGACCACTTGAGTTTTATCCCAAGAATGTGTATGTGGTTCAACATTTTAAAAGCCATCAGTGAAATTTACCACATTAGTCAAGTCCAAGAGAAAAAGTCGTGGCAAAAAAGATAGTTGATTAAGAAATATGTTGAGAAAATCAACATATACTCATGCCAAAACTCTCAACAAAATGTAAATAGAAAAGAATATATTTAATCTGAAAAAGCTCATAAATAAAAAAACCTATAGCTAACCTTATATTTAATGGAAAAAATATTGAATACTCTACTTCAAAGATGAGTAGCAAAGCAAGGATGTTATCTCCACCCCTTTATTTCACATTGATCAGAAATTCTTAGAACAACACTGCAGGCAAAAGAAATAAAAAGTACAACAATTGAAAGGAAAAGAAAAAAACTTGTTATTTGTAGATGGCACAATTGTATATGTAGAAAATCTTAAGAAATCTACAAAAAGTAGTAGAATTAATAAATGATTTTAATAGAGTAACTGAATTACAAGGTCAGTATTCAAAATTAATTGCATTAATTTTGCATGAATTTGCAATTATTTAATTGCATGAATATACAACTAAAAATAAAAGTTAAAAACAATACTATGTACAGTAACATCATGAAATCCTTATGATCCCTGTAAAAGATATAAAAGACCTTTACATAGAAAATGACAAAAAATTGCTGAGAAAAATTAAAAGACCTAAATAAATGTTCATCGTTTGGAAGACAATATTGTTAAGATACCCCTTTTTTTCCAACTTTATCTATACATTCAAGTCCATCCTAATCAAAATCCATCAACATGTATTTTATAGAAATTGATAGGAAAATACTTAAATTTATATAGAAATGTGTATATCCTACAATAGCTACAAAAATTTTGAAAAAGAAGAATAAAGTTAGGTGAATTAGACCACCCAAGGTCAAGACAACTTAAAGCCATAGTAGACAGCATGTAAGGAAAAACACAGGATTTAACAGAACAAAAATAGAGCTATACATATAAGATCTATTGATTTTTAACAAACTTCAATGGCAAATAAACCTTTATATTTTTAATAAATGATGCTGGAACAACTGAATATCCTTAGGCAAAAAAAATGAGGCTCTGTTTTATACCATACATAAAATTTAAGTGAAATACTCTAACCTAGACATAAAAGCTAAAACCATAAAACTTCTAGAAAACTTCCCAAGAGTGTGTCCTTGTGAAGTTTGGGTAGGCAGAGTTTTTTGACAGGATACCAAAAACACTAAATCTTAAAAATGTAAATTAGGCTTATCAAGATTAAAAGTATCTACTCTTCAAAAGAAGTTGTTAAGGAAATGAAAAGATAACCATACACTGGGGGGGTAATGTTTGCAATATATTTATCTGACAAAAACTTTGTATCCAAAGCAATCTATATAATGCCTTTAACCGTGACCTAATGAGAAACAAAATCATTTAAAATAAAATGTGCGTTACAATGCATCAGTGAAGGAGTGAGATGCTTACGATTAGAGGTGGAACCATTCTGTCTATGACAGCTGGGAATGCAGAACGGCTCGAGGAAGATGGTTGGTGTCTAGGGCTTGATTTCCTGAAATGAAGAACAACTGTTGTAAGTCTGAACAAAACCAAGTACTCTCTTATTTTTGTTTTCATGGTAGTTGACATCCTGGAGATTTCAATGTGTATTAAAATTCTGTACATAGACTTTGTGTTTATGTGTAAAATGTAGTTAGATTCTCAGCTGGGATTATTAACAAATTTCTATACCCACAACAACATCCTATGGTTTATTCAAAAGAAAGTTGCACAAGTTACAGTTCTTTGATGTTTGAGACTGTGAATCTCATTGCAGACCCCCAACTTACAAACACTATTAGGGTTCTTTACCATTATGACAATCAAAAACTGGTCCCCTTTTTCCAAAAATGTCCCCTAGTGGGTGGTACCATCCCTGAAGGGAACTACTGTTATATTAATGCAATCAAGGGAAAAAACAGAGATTTCCTGGCCCAGGCAATACATGAATGGGGGATGTCTCTGTTCCCATTGCCTCATTTCTTTCCCCAGATGAATGCATAAATAAAGCCCTACCAGTTTCTATGTTTCAAAATATTTCCTTATTTTAGAAATATGGATGGTTTTAGCAAAATGATGGAGATCATCTCTGCTGATTGTTCCATAGCACATAGAAAGAAGCCAGCAGCTGCTTTCTTGGTTGGTGGCCCGTAAAAGCTGACAGATTGAATACTTTCAACCTTGACAGTGAATGAAACGCATTTAGAGAGATGTGCGATTAAAAGCTGGTCTCTGCAAACAGCTTGGCATAGATGAAAAGATCCTGCAGCCTAGAGCCCTGAGTCCCCCGGGCTTTGAGTTAACGGTGCCTAGGCCCTGCTCTCCCTCCCAGTTTGAAAAATGCCCCAGAGCTTCTGTCTTTGGTAATGACTGTGCACAGAGGCTCTGCTGTGCAGAGTAACCTCTCCTTGACAGGGATCCAGAAACAGTGCTTGTCTTGGCTCTCTGGTTTTGTCAAGCCCATACATCTCATGGTTTGCATCTCGATGGTGCTATTGCATAAACCAGTTAAAAAATGGCATGGCTTTTCCATCAGGCTTGCAGATGCTTTCATGTTTTTGATACAAATGCACATAAGCTCCGATGTCAATGTGCTGTAGTCTCTCAGAGGGTTTCAGAAAAAAAGGGAGAAGCAAACAATTTCAGAAACATACCATACAGTTACTGCTTTGAAAATACCATTTCTGATTGGGAACTTGGTTGGCAGGCTCTGTCATAAAAAATGGTGACTCATTCCAAGATTGTGTTCTTGGGTTTTTGCAGATATTAAAGTCTCAGTCGTATCTGTCCAACAGAGTCAAGCTAGCAATAAAATGATCTAGGATGATGAGGAAAACTCTTCTCGTTTCATTCCACCTGGAAACAGGGCAGAGTGGTGATCTGAAAATCTAGTGCATGTGGCACTTGCAAAGAGAGTATCGTCATTTCCCTTTACACATTACAGACATTTTCACAGATGCACTGAAAGTCAAGACTGGAAGGGTCCAAAGGGTGTCACTTAGTGCAACATCTAATCTGATACTTAAATCTTCTTTGTAATCTGTTTTACAGAACCATCTGCTTGCTGTTTCAAGATGTGTGAGCTTTATAAATACATCAGATCTTTGGAGAGACCCTGACAAGAGTAGAACTCAAATGCCTTCATTGTAAAATTGTTCTCCCTTGAATATTAGAATTTTTCTCTGGTATCAACAACACCCTTGGCTTCTGATTTGATGTGGTTTCCAGACAGAATGTCATTATGCTTATTTTATTTTGCATAGAAATGAGTTTGTTTAAGTCCTTCTTAAAAATTGACCTCTAGAACTAAACATAGTTCTTCTTCCAGGTGTCTTCTGACTGGTGGAAAATAGAATAGGCCTTGCATAATTCTCTTTTCTTAATGAACCGATATTCTTTCTTTTTAGTTTCAGTGGTGGTTATTTTTTGAAGGGACCCTGTTAATTCAAAACAAAACAATGAAAGGAAATCTAACTTTGTAAAGTAGGCTTACGCCCATTCCCTGCCATTTTCCTGTATGCTTTCTCCATCAAAAGTCAATAAGGGGGACTGAGCGGGAGATGTTAGTAGTGAATTTCTTTGAAATGACACCTTGACTAATTTCAGCATTCAGGAGTTTAGTGGTCAGTCATTGCAACAGCTAATGAGTTTAATAGCTTGAATATTAAAAATATTATCAGTCCCTGGGCAGGTTGCTCAGTTAGTCGGAGCATTGTTCCACACATCAAAAGTTTACTGGTTTGATCTCTGGTCAGAGAACAAACCTAGTTTCAAGATTCATCCCTGGTCAGGATATGTATGGGAAGCAACTGATTGATGTTTCTCTCTCATATCCATCTCTCTCTTTCCCTCTCCCTTCCCCCCTCTCTAAAACCAATAAAACACATCCTTGGGTGAGGATCAAAAAATATATATATATAATCAGGATGTGACCAAACGCTCAGTTTTGCACCTCTCAGTTTTGCCTTGGTAAATAGGTTCATCCCCATGGGGATGCACAGTGTTGTGTGTCCCACAATTTCCACTAAATGCTCTGGGACCACACTGTTCCAGGAGGTTAGAGCAGCAAACCTGTCTTTGCCTCTGCCATGCCCCAGAGACGTGAGACTGTATTAAAATAGCCTCAAATCTTAAACGTGGGGAGGGGGGAAATTAATTCTCCAAAAATCTTGGTGTGCTGTAAATAAAAATCCAGGAAACATTTCTTAGGTTAGATTTATTCTCTTACATTCTAGTCTCTAACCTGCACCAGGTAATTTTTGTCATTGTGTGATATGCTTCAGAGAGCCCTCGGGGTAAAGAAATACACAGGTACTTTTTCTTTTAACTGTGAGAACTCAGGCAGAGAGTGGAGCTCATCATAGTCCTGAGTCCATATCACATGATCAAAATCAATTCATGTAAGGCTTTACCCCCATTTGTTTTATTTTCTCTTCTGATAGATTTGCTTTATATTCTTCAATATACTTAAGAACATATATTTATACATTTATATAAGGGTCCAGCACAAATAACATCCCCTTTTATCACAACATCATAAGCACATAATTTTGTAACATAACAATATCACACTTGAACATACCATATGACATTTGAGGCAAAAGTTCAAATTAAAACTATAATTTATTACATCCATATTATTACCCTACCAACCACACTCAAGCATGCATTACTTTTGCCAAACCCTGTATATACATACTTAAATACACACATATCCTTGTGAAATACATGGTTTTGATTTGTGTGTGTGCTTTTAATTTACATAAATGGTACTGCACTCTAAATCCCGCTCTAAGAGTTTGCTCCTTTCTTCACTGTGTTAAAGACTGGTCAGCATTACTGTGTGTGCATCTGATTTTTTTTTCTTAGAGCTTCATAGTATCCCATGATACACAACTACTTTATTTTATAAAATTCAACTTAAAAATAGACACTAGGCATGCCTCATATGCCTTTCATTATAAACAATGCCACCATGAACATGCTTGAACACGCACCTCTAAGAGTCTCTAAGGGAGCTTCCCTGAGATGCAGTTCTCCTGGAGCCGCAATACTTAGTTTTCCTAGACAGCCCACTGCCCTCCGGCATGGCTGGACTGGGGAGTTCTTGTTGCCAGTTCAGTTCCCGAGTGTTCAGGCCCACACCTCCCCAGCGTTGGATATCACTCATCTTCCTTATGTTTGCACTCTGATGGGTGTACATTGATTTTTATTGTTGCTTTCATTAGTACTTTTCTATGAGCAATTGTGACTTCCAGTATCTTTCCTGGATTTGTTAGGTGAGCGTCCTCTAGTTTTTACTTGCGCTTCCTGTCTTTTTCTTTATTGTCAAGAGTTCCTTTTTACAATCTAAATATTATTTCCTCATCAGTTTTAAAGGTTGAAAATATCTTCTCTGAGTCTTCTCTCTGTCCATTTATTTCATAATATCCTCTAGAAAATCTTTGGTTTTAATATAGTCGGATCTTTTCTTTTTCTCCTTTTATTTAACCTTACAGTCTTTTTGAACAGTTGTTTCAGATCTCCCTATGACCTTTGTCAAAAATATATTCCCCATTTTCATCTGTATGATTTATGGTTTTATCTTTACCTTTGAGTTTTTAATTCATTTAGTGCTCAGTTGGCATGCAGTTGAAAAAGAAGGGTTCAGCTCCTTTTCTCTCCATGTGGTGGACTAGCTTTTTAATAACATCATCACTAAATAGTTCATCTGTTCTTCATTCCTGTGGTACCACCTTTATTATTTATCAAGTATTCAAATGTGCAGGGTCTATTTTATGTCTCTTCCATAGTATTCTGTTCATTTTTTAGGCTAAACAATCCATTCTTCTGTTTCTGTATTAGTATCATATCTTTTTTTAAATTCTATGCCTTAGTCATGTATGTTAATAGCTTATAGAATTAGTCTTCCTTCTTGTTCTTTTTCAAAGTTGATTTTCACTTTTCTTCCACATAAACTTTAGAATGAGTTTATTTAATCTCTCCAATGGTACTTTTTGTTGCTACTGTGTTGAATTTACAAATTACTTCAGGAGATAATTGACCTCTATGCCTTATTAATTATTCAATTTGTTGAATCCCTCAATTTATTCTAATTTCTTTCATGTCCGTTTTTTAAAGATTTTATTTTTATTTATCTTTAGAGGGGAAAGGAAGGAGAGAAGGAGAGAAATATCAATGTATGGTTGCCTCCCATGAGTCCCCTACTAGAAACTGGCCTGCAACCCAGGAATGTGTCCTGACTGGGAATTGAACCGCGATTGTGTGGCTCGCAGGCCCGCGCTCAATCCACTGAGCTACACCAGCCAGGGCTCTTTCATGTCCTTTAATAGAGTTGAAATGTTTTCTGTGAAAGGCTTTATGCGTTCACTATCATGTTCATTTCTATGCACTTTACATTCTTTGCTGCTACTATGAATAGTATCATTTTGAGACTGAGTCCATTTTGTGAAATGAATCAGGCAAATCAAAAAGTTCTTATATGTAGAAAACATCTTGGCAAGAAAAGTTGTCTCTTAGCTCACTCATATTTGTCCCAATTCCTATATTAAACCCCTTATTCCTGCGACAGAGACTGTGTTTCTGACTGAACTTAGGCTGATTGATACTGATATACCAACAGTGACATAGTTTATTGGAATATGTGAAGAAATTACTAGGATCTGTAACCTAAACTGGTTCCTGAAGCATAGAAAATTTCTTTACAAAGATACAGGAATTAGTAGAGTTAAGAGAGAAGTAAAGTAAGTTTGCTGCCCTTGGGAAGTTTCTAGGGCAATTCATGTCCTAGATATATAGATATGTTGGCACTAGTTAGTTTTTTTATATTTTTCATGATAAGAGAAAAAAAGGGAAAAGTAATACTATATTTGAACTTTTTCTCATCGCAAAGCTACAAGAAGAAAATTCGTAAATTATGTGCTTAATAAAATTTCTGCATTGTGCAAAACCAAGCAATGTGTTAGAAGAATAATATTGTGGTAAGGAGTGTTATTGGTCCTAATTCTTCACTCTTCCTGATAGCTACACTTTTTTCCATGTAACCATGGAATTAATTCTTCTCACTTACAAAAGGTAGTGTATACTTCCTACCTTTTGTGCTTCTTTTTGGTCAGTGGGAACTTGGTAGACATGGTGTACAAGGGCTTGGAGTCAGTGTGTATAATAAAGCTGCATCTTGCCCATCTCTCATCATCATGGGAAGAACACACAAAGGGTAGTTTGCTGGTCTAAGGAGGAAGAGTCCTTGGAAGCAAAGCCAGTTGGCCAGCTTACAGACATTCAGCTTGACAGAACTGCCCACCCCAGCCCAATTTAGACCAGCTGATTGGCAGACAGAAGCTCACAAGCTCAGGTTAGCAAAACTAATCTATTCCAGATGCCACCAATGAATCAGAGCCTCCTCTGACACCCCAGGTACCCAACAGTCCACGAGTGTAATGATTAGTGCTCTGAGTCACAAGTTTTAGGGTGGCTTGTTAGTGTAGTGTTTTTGCGCAGTAATACTAATTGATAATGCAGGTAATAATACTACTGATAATGTACCATGACAGTAGTGATAAATGTAGAAATATTTAATGAAATTCAATACCTTCTCATTAAAAATGAAATTAAAACTTTTTGAAGATTAGAAGGAATTTTAACTTGACCAATGGAATATAACAAAAATTTGTAGAAACCCTATATTTAAAGGCAAAAATTTAGAATATTTACTTTAGAATTAGGTGAAAATGAAATTTCTTATTGTTTCACTTATATTCAATATTGCACTGGAGTTCCTACCAGTATAATAAGAAAAAGGAAACAAAATTATAAAAAGAAAGATGGGAAGGAAAGAACACTGTCATTTATAATTGGATACAATCATCCTTATAGAAACCCAAGGTAATTTATAAAGTTTTAGAATTAAGCAAAGCTTCTGAACATAGATTAATAGCAAAAATAATTTGGTTTTCTATAAATAAGCAATAAAAATTCAATTAAATACAAATCATATATACTATAGTAACAAATGTAACATACCTATGAATGAATCTTCAAAACAGAAGTTGAGGACAATACTGAGAGATTTATAAACCTTTACTGAACAATATATTAAAAGGCATATAAAATTATTCCATGTGCATGGATAATGTAATTAATGTCATTAATGTTTTTCAAGATAATGTGTAAGGTTTGTACAATTCCATAATAATAATAATAATAATAAACCTAGCAAATTTTTGTCAATCTGAATAAAGTATGGACTCTTGTTAATAATAAAATCAACATTGGTTCATTAATTGTGATAAACATATCATACTAATGTAAGATATCAAAAATAAGAGAAACTGGTTATGTAATACATAGGAACTTCTCATTTTTTTCTGTAAATCTAAAACTGTTCTAAACAGTCTATTAAAATGGGGAAAAAATTAAAAATTGGTTATATACTGTAGGTCTTGAAGTATACCTGTACTAAGGTGATGTTCCACAAGTTTCAAGGAGAAAAGTTTTAGAAATAGGGCTTTATGCTTTTTCCAGTTCAGGTTAGGATTTATTAAAGTTGAGCCTGGCGCATTTCTGTTCCCAAATAGCAGTGACCCATGCAGTGATAAATGGAGACATGAAAGGCATTTTGTCTTCTATACTTTGTCAAGAAGTCTCCTCAAAACCATTTCCTTTGTTCTGGTACTTCTTCCTATCCATACAAAAAATGAGATGAAGTAACTAAAAATAAATTAAATAAAACCAGGCTAAAACAAGCATTTCTAGTAAAGTCTTGCAAGTCTGGCTGGCATACCACCTCAAAAAAGAGGTGTACTGTGTGAATTAAAAATAGGTAAGGACAAAAGAAAGATCTGCTAAAGCAAGTCTGAGGACATCTGTAGAGAAGTAATGCTAAAAGGAAGATTTGCTGCAAATTGGCTGGAGGGTGAGGCTGATGACCCTGTTAGAAAAGTTATGTCTTCAGGCTCTCACCCTTCACCCTGCCCTTCACCTTGCCTTACTACTGATGGGTCCACAGGGTCTCCTACGTACAGGAAGAACAGTGAAGCCAGTGGTGACAGGCTTAGCCACTTTCTCTTCAGCAGCTTTGCTCTTTGTCAGAGACACACAACTCATTGGGACAAATGCCCATGAAGGTCCCCCAGGGCTGTTGAATGAGCAGATGACCTGGGAATGAAAGGAATGTTCCTCTGGTTGAAATAAAATCATCACTGAAGTGAGCCCAGACGTCACCGCATTCCTTTCCCATTTTCAGCCTCTGACAGAAATTAGTAGCTATGGCTCAAATTCTGTTATTGTGTCAGGTTTAAAAGATGTTCTGGCCCAGAGGAAGGAGCAGCAAAGGAAAAGTCTGGCAAACAGATTCTGCTTTTGGGTAGGCCACTTAAGAATAGGTGACATTTATTGAACACTTACTATGTTCTATGCGTCATATACAAAGCTTTGCATTTGTCATTTCACTTAATTTCACAACGACTCTATGTAGCCCCCACCCCTGCTCCATTTAATGGATGAGAAGTAAATCGATTCAGTCACACAGCTAGGAATTACGGTGGCAGAGTTCTTACTTAGGCAGTTTGTCCCCAGAGCTACACTCTTACCTACTATTGTATATGTCTCTCTGCACAATTTGGGCCTTAATTTTCTGTTTTGCAAAATGATTTCATGGCTAAATAACTGAGGTGTAGTCCTTAATGGTCAGTTATTAATTACCGACTATCTACAACAGACACAATATTTTTGTTTTTGTTTTTTTCTTAATATATTTATTGATTATGCCACTACGGTTGTCCTAGTCCCCCCTTCATTCCCCTCCACCTTGCACATTCCTCCCCCATCAGTCCCCCCTTTCATTTATGTCCATGTGTCACAAGTTCTTTAGATTCTACATTTCCCATACTATTCTTGCCCTCCCCCTGTCTATTTTCTACCTACCGTTTATGCTACTTATTCTCTGTACCTTCTCCCCCCTTCTCCTCCTCCCACCCCATGGGATCTCCATTTCTATGGTTCTGCTCCTGATCTAGCTGTCCTCTTAGTTTGCTTTTGTTTTAGGTGTGGTTGTTAATAACTGTGAGTTCCCTGTCCTTTCATTGTTCATATTTTTATCTTCTTTTTTCTTAGATAAGTCCCTTTAACATTTCATATAATAAAGGCTTGGTGGTGATCAACTCCTTGAACTTGACTTTATCTGAGAAGCACTTTATCTGTCCTTTCATTCTAAATGAAAGCTTTGCTGAATAGAGCAATCTTGGATGTAGGTCTTTGGATTTCATGACTTAGAATACTTCTTTCTAGCCCCTTCTTGCCTGTAAGGTCTCTTTTGAGAAATCAGCTAACAGTCTGATAGGAACTCCTTTGTAGGTGACTGACTCCTTATCTCTTGCTGCTTCTAGGATTCTCTCCATTTTAATCTTGGCTAATGTAATTATGATATGCCTTGGTGTGTTCCTTCTTGGGTCCAACTTCTTTGGGACTCTCTGAGCTTCCTGGATTTCCTGGAAGTCTATTTCCTTTGCCAGATTGGGGAAGTTCTCCTTTATTATTTGTTCAAATAACTTTTCCACTTGTCACTCTTCCTCTTCCCCTTCTGGTACCCCTATAATTCGGATGTTGGAACGTTTAAAGATGTCCTGGAGGTTCCTAAGCCTCTCTTCATTTCTTTGATTTCTTGTTTCTTCATTCTTTTCTGTTTGGTAATTTCTTTCTTCCTTCTGGTCCACTCCCTTGATTTGAGTTCCAGTTTCCTTTCTATCAGTATTGGTTTCCTGTGCATTTCCCTTCATTTCAATTAGTTTAGCCTTCATTTGTTCCTCTAATTTGTGACTAAAATCAACCAATTCTGTGAGCATCCTGATGACCAGTGTTTTGAACTGTGCATCTGAAAGGTTAGCTATCTCTTGGTCACTTAGATTTATTGGCTCTGGGGCTTTGAGCTGTTCTTGAGCCATAATGTTTGGTCTGTTCACACCTGTTATATATGAGGGGCGGAGCCTTAGGAGTTCACCAGGGCGGGGCAACCCAGGTTACTGGGTTGTGACCCTATATGTGGGGGCGGGGTCAGAGAGGGGCAATGGCATTTGTTCTGCTCTCTCTCAGATTTCTGTCCCCTCTGAGGCTTCCCACAGGCACATTGAGCCCCTCTGGTTCTGGTTCCCAGGTGTGTGGGCCTGTGTACCCTCCAGGACCCTCTGGGTCTCCCCAGTGAACTCTCTGTGAGCCTGGGAACTTCTCCCAGCACCTCGACCCCCCGAAAGTCTTTCCAATTGGTGCTTTCAGGCTCTAATTCCCGTCGCTGGGGCCCTAGCCTGAGCAGTCTGTCTTACTGCTCGCTCCTTCATTTGGTTTATCCGCGCTCGAATGTGTGACTGTGGTCAGATAACCGCCTTGCACCCTCACTGGGTCCACCAGTTGCCACCCTACGCCTGGGATCTGTCAGCTGCCTCTTGCGCTCTTTCCTGCCCAACCCCGCCCCACTGCTGACTCCGCCCCTCTTACTGGTCTGGCTGAATGGTTTGTTGTTGGACTTTCATACAGTTCAATTTTCTGTGTTTTGGCTGCATTTTTATTACTAAAACTTTGTTGTCTTTAAACTTGGTTGTGCGAGGAGGCACAGTGTTTCTACTTATGCCTCCATCTTGGCCGGAACAGCAGATACAATATTTTGATGGAGGTAACAAGTAAAACTTTCTAAAAAATCAGTGCATTCCCTTCGACATGGTAGAAGGATTTCACCACCACTGAAAGAATCAACTATTAAAATGTCTAAAATCAATGTCTAAAATGCTATTAGACATTCCAATAGGCTTTAGGATTGTGCCTTGTTAGGAATATGCTCATCAAGAATTGTGACTCGTTTGTCCTGACCAGTGTGGCTCAGTTTGTTGGGCATTGTCCTGCAAAGCCAAAGGTTGCAGGTTCAATTCCTGGTTAGGGCATGTACCTGGGTTGTGGTTTGGTCCCTGGTCAGGGTGTGTATGAGAGGCAACTGATGTTTCTCTCCCTCTCATTCTCCCACCCATCCCCTCTCACTCTAAATAAATACTTTTTTTTTTTAAAGAGTTTTGACTTGCCATGGAAATCTGAAAAGAAACATGTTCTCATTTTTAGCAAATGTGCTTTGTTTGATACAACTGTGTCCAACCAGACAACACTGAGATGCATTTGGTAGCATTTTAATCTAGATAACCTCAGAAAGAAGCAGTTTCTTATTGTTAAACATAAAATTAATCAGCATACACAAAAGGGCCCACTCTTGGAAAATAAATGACTTAGAGGGATTTGATTACTGCTAGGCACTAATTGGGTGCTAGTAATTAATAGCTGAAGAATAGGAAGAAAGCAGGACATTATTTAACATTGACGCTCGTCCTTTAGTTGGAAGAGGTGCAGATAAGTCCGAATTCAGGGACTAGTAGACATTTTCCTGTGGCGCCATATCCAGGAGGCCTTACAGTGAGTTTTTCCTTTTGCTGTGAGTGATGCATTTAAAGATGGCTGGAGAATCTGGTACAATCATTTGACTCTTTCGTTCCTCTCTTCTCATTCTCTCTTAGATGCATTCCAATCTGATTTTCTCAATCTTTTTCTTAGTGCGTCAGCAATTTGATATAATTGTCGATTCCCTCCTTTTAAAACACCTTTACTTTTTGGCTTTTGGTCCTCATGCCCTTAGTTCTCTGAACTCACTGCTCCTTTTCATTCTCCTCCACCAATCTTCATCTCCCTGACATTGCCTAGACACAATATGAGGGAAATCATGCCAAACAGTTTTTAGCAGAAAGATGTAATGTGTGTGTGTGTGTATGTGCTTTGAGAATATCTCAATGTTTTAGAATGTTGAATCAAAGTTCTCGTAGGCCAAGTATAGTTGGGAACTGTCCTACATAATTTTTCAGCAAGGGAGAAAGTTTTAAGTACACTTTGGGGAGCCTGTACATACATCTAAAGAGATAAGCCTAGTAATGCACATCTTAATGCAATCTTAGGTTAATGGTCTCAGTTCTCAAATCTGTTTTCTTAGTCTATTCGTCCTCCAAAAGTGATCATATCCATTCACGTGAATTTATATATTATCTATGCACCGATGATCCCAAAATTTATGTCTCTAATTCATACATTTACCTAAACTCCAAAATCCTATCTTTATCTGCCTAATTGACCTTTTTCCACTTAGAAAGACGCATGTCCAGAATTAGACACCGCCTTTCCAACTATCTCCCACCTATTCTTCTGGCAGTTTCCCCATGCCAATGTGGGGAAATTTTGTCCTAGTTATTCTGTTAAAAACTTAAACTCAACCTTGAGTCCTATTTCTTATCACGCTTGGCTTCTGAACAATCATTAAATATTTTCATCAACACCTTCGTAGCATATCCAGGATGGGACCCACTGCCACTACCTCTGCCGCTACTACCTCCATCTGTGCCACATTCTCCCCTGGGTGATAGTGGCCTCCTAACTGCTCTACCTGTTTATCCACTAAAAATTTATTCCTAATCTAACACCCAGAGCCAGATCATATTATTTCTCTGCTCAGAAACCTGCAATGGCCTCACTTGTTCAGAGCAAAAGATGACTTCTTTCGGTGGTTTACACAGTCCTGTGGTATCTGGACCCTGTTTCAGCTCTAAGCCCGCCTCCTGGCCTCTTTCCCCTGCTCACTCTGCACTGGTTACATCAGCTTCTTCACTCTTTCTCAACACATCAGTCACCTTCCCTCCTCAAAGTCTTTGCTTTTGTTTTTCCTTCTCCTACAGTGACGTTTCTCTAGATATCTGCAAGGCTTGTCCCCTTACCTACTCATATCTTATCTTAATAGTGGTGACCTTATACAAAAATAGAAATCCCTCTGTCCCCATTCCTCTTTCACAACTTTATTTTTCTCCCTAGCATTGATCACTATCAGACACATTTCACATTTACTTGTATCTTAGTTGTCCATCTTCCCCTATCAGAATATAAGCTCCAGCTTAGCAACTGGTTGCTAACTGACCTTACAGATTGCCAAATATTTCCAAGTCTTAAGCTTTTCATCTGTAGAATGTCATCGTGACTTCATAAGGGTGTTTAGAGATTTAGGTTATATGATGCTTGTTAAGTATCTTAGTACAGTGCCTGGAACACACAATAATTAATCATGATTGCTGGTCCCTCAGATACCAACAAGCAGCTGTGTCCCAACATCCTGGTGAAATCTACAGAGGGATTCTAAGTGGTGTAGGTGACTTACTCTGTCTCATAATTTCCAATTCGGTGGGAAAACCATGTCAAATTCCACATCCTCCTGGAGCTGGATCAGTAGTCTCCTTAAATGAGGTAGTGTAATTGAAGATTCTGATAAAGAAAAAATTACAACCATGCCTGTATTAGCCTTTGGGTTACAGTTAAGGTACAAGATATAAAAAGTTGTACCACCTCCAGTAGACAGCCGGTCTTGGGAGCTCATTAAGTTTTAAGGAACAAAAGATTCCGGTTTGAGGACTGCCCCTGCAGGCCAGAGACTTGTCACAGCCAACCTCTTTGATTGATTGCTCAGACCTTGCATATCCTGTTTGACGATCTGAGTGCATTCAGGTGCAATTGACTAGTGCTTGAGAAGCTTGGATGGAAGGATGCAGATGAAATATTTGTCTACTTTTTTTATTGTTTCAGTGAAGCTTTTTTCTGCTGCTCTGAATTCTCCCACTCAGAAGCATTTTGGCTTATTTAATTCTTTGCCAAGGCAGCAGTTTGAGCAGGGTTGTGGCCCTTCCTTCCGTGCCTTAATCCTTGAGACACACATAAACAGCATCTGTGGCAATTCAGACCTTACTCCCCTCCTACTTCTCATGGTGGTAAATATTCAGTGGATGAACCAGGCTTCTGCTACGTCCTCTGGAGTTTTCTGATGTCCTCTTTAGAAACAAATGTATTCAAACTCAGTCAATGTTACTAGAATATTCATTCAGGGATATTGGATAATGAGATGTGGCAGGGGGGCCAGAAGGCTTCTAGGGGTGCTAGACGGTCTACCAGGCACTTCGCTCCCTTCTGTCTCTGTCTACTGTTTCCATCAGCTGTAGTTCTGCCCATGATTCAAGGCTCAGAGTCAGCACTACTCCATTTTTTGATTCTCCTTTAATGAACTCATTTTACAGAGTTTCATACCCTTTGTGTATACCTTTCTTGTAATCCTTGTAGGAGAATTCTTGTCACTTTTCTGCCCTTGAGTTCCTTCAAGGGAAAAAACCATGTCCAATTCACCTTTGCTCACAGTTTTAACAATTTGTTCATTTAAGAATGAACAAATTCTTGTTCATTCAGGTATTTGCTCTGAGTTGCTTTACCTTAATGACCTCAGTTGTCTTTAACTCTAGAAAGGGTGTTTCTTTTTTTTTTTTTCTTTTGGAAGGAGAGGCTGGGTAAGCTGGATTCTTACAATATGGGAAGAAATAGCTATTTTCACTTGAACTTTTTGGTTGCTGAGAAGGGGTGGAGCTTTGCATCTTCTCCATTCTTCCTTGTCCTATTCGTTTCTTTGCAGGGTTCCAAGAATGGATAAGGAATCTTAAGGCAGAAGCCCAAAGTCGTGTCTTTTCCCTTATCTTTTAGTTTTCTGGTTGAGGAAATTTTCATTTTCAGGGTCAGGGAAGAGATGCCAAGCCCTTCAAATCACGTCTTTAAAGATGAAAGCACAATAAAGAACCAACTTTAAACCCGTTATTTAAAAATATGTTTAAAAATGTCTATGTTAAGTCCAAATTTTAATCAAATTCTATAGTGTTTATTTTTCTTAAAAGCTAGGACTGGTATTTGATTCTAATCAATATTGGCCATCATATGTACACAAAAATAATTAAACATCAAGTGACAATTTAAAGTGGTACAAAGAAGTGCCAAGGAAGAGTGATGTTTCACTTATTTAGTGAGTTTTACCCTGTTACACATTTAGGGAGATAAAGATACTGAACAACTGCAATGTTCTACTTAGAGTCACAGTTCTTAACTTCCACACTTAGGCCTTTTACAATTTTCATGTGCAGTCAAACAATGTTTCTGAGACATTGAAAAGGCATGTATTCTACTTACTACTGAGTGCTGTTTCAAGTATGTTGCCATCAAAAATGTTGGAAAAGCATCACATTCTCTGCAGAGTTTATCTGATATCAGAAAGTACAAAATATAAGTGATAACGTGAGTGTTATAAGTAATTGTTTTGAGTTTGTCTTTAGAAAAATAGCCTTCCAAAAGTACAACATACATTCTCCTCTCAACACTTTCTCTGACCTTTAGAAAATATTTTCTTGTTTACTGTCTCTTTGTGTCCTTTTTCAATCTTTACCTATTTCTTTCTCTTTTTATGGACCAGCAGATACACTCTGGTTAGTATCTCTGCTGATATTGTTGTTGTTGTTTTTACTGTTGCTCTTCTTGTTCTTCTCCTCCTTTCCCTCCTCCTTCTTTTTCTTCTTCTTCTTCTCCCACCCCCCCTCTTCTTCTCCTTCCCTTTCTCCTCCTCCTCCTCCTTCCTCTAAAACCCTTAGTTTCTTCCTTACCCCAACACTAGCCAGTTCCATTCGGCATCAGTTTCCAAATATGATTTTGTCATCAGGTCACAGATCACAGAGTCTCAGAGTTCATTAGTTCAGCCGTGTCTTCACTGCAAGAATCTTTCAACGTCCTTGAGACCCATTCTTCTCTTCAGCTTTTTATGCCAAGAGGCAAGGCTTTCTAATGAGCACATCTAATTTCTTATAAGTTCTTTAACCCAAATCCTTTGCTGGTTACTTACCCCATCACCCCTAGGTTTGCCCTCTGGAGCCACGTGGAACGAGTCTAGCCCTTCTTCCATAAAGCTTCAGCTGTTTGCAAATCTTCCTTAAATCTTCCCTAAACTTTATATCCACGGTGTCTCTAAATTGTTTTTATTTTTTTAATTTATTTTTCAATTACAGTTGACAAACAGTATTATATTATTTCCAAGTGTATAACATAGTGGTTAGACATTTATAAAACTTATGAAGCGATCACTCCAGTAAGTCCGGTACCCATCTGACACCATATGTAGTTATTGCAATTTTACTGGCTCTACTCCCTGTGCTGTATTTTATATCCTTTTGACTCTAAATTATTTTTATAACCTATTTTTGGGATACTTTATCACCTAGTCATCATTTTGCCAATATTCTTCTAAATGGGATTT
Source organism: Sturnira hondurensis (assembly GCF_014824575.4). NCBI lineage: Eukaryota > Metazoa > Chordata > Mammalia > Chiroptera > Phyllostomidae > Sturnira > Sturnira hondurensis. The sequence continues at coordinate 2,477,047 of NW_028078194.1, read as the reverse complement.
AACATTCAGGTGTTGTTTAATCTGTGTGAAGCCCCGTGGAATTATTAATTTCCTTGGTCTGAATTAATTTCCTTTGGTATAAGATTACATTAAACATCCTATTAACTGCATCACATTTTAGCTCATAACAACCTGTGGTCATCAAAAACACTAGTGCTTTTACACGGAATTATTTTTAGGTATGTTTTTTCTTAAGCTTGGAAAACTTAATTTTTGTAAAAGATGTGAAGGCTTTTCCTTTGTTAACTAATTAATTCATCATCCCAGCCAACTAAAAGTAATTTTGAAATTGTTAGCCATTAGCAATTTTCAGCCTTTTATTTAAAGACAATTAATCAGGAAGATATATTTTTTACTTACTAATACCTACTTCCTAACTGTAACTCAACCTCTTCATTTTCTACTCAAAAAATTGAAAACCAAGTGAATGACAATATTAATTGTTAACTTAATTCATAAAAATCTCAAGTTAAATCTTGCAACTGGGGGAAGAAAGATGTGCCCAGGTTCTTGTTTGTTTCAATAATGAAGGTGAACACATATTCATACTTTCCAGAAAATAAAACATCAATTTAAATGTTATTATTAGGACAAGGCAATGCCTCATCGGGTAACAGAACAAGTCTGATTATCTTTATTGGTCCCACCAATTCTACTCTTCAGCTTTCTGTGCCCTGATTTATGCCCAGAGAGGCTGACCTGTGAAGCACAGCAAGGGCACTTTGTCTCCGCCTTCTGGTGAGGTGTGGGGAATGCAGAACACCAGCAGAAGATTGCAGGTACTCAGGTATGAGAGTGAGGAGAGGGTGTTCTGGCGCCTTCTCTGCTGAGTTCCCAACTCTTGCTCATATCTGTCTATTAAAGGTCATAGCATTCTCTCTCTCTGTCTTCTCTTTCTCTCCCTCCACTCCTCTGCTACCTCCCATACCCACCCCCCACTTCCATGGTAGTAATAGCTCCTTCCCCAACTCCTCCAAATTTCTCACCATGACTCCCTGGGGCACTACTCCATCTCGCTTGAATTTCCCTTAACCTTGCCCACACCTTTGTAAATAGTCTTTTTATTAAATTCTCCTCCATTATGCCCTTGGTTGTGCCAATTGTTTTCCCTCCTGGACCCTGAGTGGCTTGGCAGTCTATCAGAATTACCAATTTATAGAGATTGAAGGTAACTTGCATGAGACACAGCTACTATGCAGAGACTTCACAATTGCCATATGTTCACCAACATTTGTCATGGGATGACTCAGCCTGTCCAGGTTTTCTGTGCAGAACTGTTGGGAACTCTTTATCCACCAGCAAGTTCCAACCTCATGTGGCCTACACTTGGGGTGTGCTTAGCTGTAAATACTAATGCAAATATGAGCCCTGGAATCATGTGTCAGTAGTTAGCCAGAAGGTCTTCATCCAGCTAATCCTCAGGATATGCTTCTATCAAAAGGAAAAAAAAATACACCTACACTTGCAGATTCTTAAAGAAGACACAGTTGACCTCAGAGGTCCATGAATGCTGTCTTAGTCCTTGTAGGCTACTATAATAAAATATCACAGACTGGGTGGCTTATAAATAATAGTAGTTGATTTCTCACAGTTCTTTAGGCTGGGAGTCTGAGATCAGGGGGCCAGCGTGGTTAGGGGAGTGCTGTCTTCCAGTCTGCAAACTTTTCATTGTATCCTCGCATGACAGAAAAGGTAGGGATCTCTCTGGAACCATAAGGGCACTTAGCCCATTTATTCATTTTTAAGGGTTTCACACTGAGGACTTAAGTACTTCCCAAAGGTGACACCTTACCAATTCTATCACCTGGGGGTTAGGATTTCAACATAGGACTTTTGGAGGGACACACATACCCAGACCTTATCATATGCCCAGTTTAAGAAACATTGTCACACAGCCAATAAGCAAAAATAAACTTGTTAATGGTCAATCTCAACTTGGTCACTTTTAACAACATGGCATGTAACTTGCTAAATGTTTCTGAATCTCAGTCTTTTTTATCTATGAAAATAAGATAATAGTATCTACTTCATTGTTTGGTGGATTAAAAAAAATTTTTCTTAAAAAATCTCAACCCAGCCTTACATTTTGCTAGCACTCAACAAATATTTATTAGAAACAAGAAAAATATTTTAGTAGAATGAAATCAACTACCCATTCACATGTCAAAAACAGACATTGGTGTTCAGTTTCCTCATTAATAAAAAGAAAGAGCTAAAGACGGGGTGTAAGTGGGGTGATGACATTAATTATGAAGTTTTAAAAATGGTGGCCCACTAGGGTGGATGCGAGGTCCCATAAACCACGTACCCCGTTTGCTCCCAGTGGGCAGTAGGAAGTGAATATAAAAAGAATTGAAGGTTAAATCTAAACTTTAAAGAGCAAATGATCAATTATTTTTAAAAACTTGTAACAGTTATTCTCCAAATCTATTCAGTAATGCAAGAAGAGCAACAATTGACATCCAACTACCCAACTCAACACAGTATGATTAGTAATGAACTCTTCATAAAATTTTGAGAATTTCAAAATCTGCATGAACAAACTACTAAGCAGGTAGCAAACTGATTTTTCAGTAGCAGGCTCGGTAAATGCTAATAATGCTCTAATTTTAGTTTATAAATATATCCAATGTACAAACCAAGGTTTACTAAACTTAATTTGTTACTAGTAGGTGTACGAATATGCCCATCATTGTACAGTAAAACCAGAATCTTCTATCAGTTTCCTGCTGTTGCGGAGAGAAACTCTCAACACATTAATGGGATATGAACTAAGATTTGGGTAGTATTGTTCTGAGGCTGCTTTCTTCACTACACTCTGTGAATTTACTTAAGGCATTTTATTACTTCTATTCTATCCCAATCCCAAGTAACTCCCTGTGTTCGTTTTCTGGGACTGCCATAACAAAGTACCACAAATTAGGTTGCTTAAAATAACAGAAATTTATAGTCTTACAGTGCTGGAGCTAGAAGTCCAAACTCAAGTTCTTGGCAGGGTTGGGTCCTTCTGAGGGCTGGGCAGGAGAATCTTGCCCATGCTTCTGTCTGAGATTCCGGTAGTTTGCGAGCTATTCTGGCTATTCCTCGGCTTGTAGAAGCATCACTCCAACCCTCCCCCTTCACGTGGCATTCTCCCTGTGTGTCTCCACACCATTTTTCCTCTGTGCATATCTGCCCCAGTCTCCAAATTTCTCTTTTTTATAAGGATTCCAGTTCTATTGGATTAGGACCAACCCTAATAGCCTCATCCTAACTTGACTGCCTCTGTAAAGACCATTATTTACAAATAATGTCACATTCTGAGTTACAGGGCATTAGAACCCTAGCATATCTTTTCTGAGGGACACAATTCAACTCATAACACCTACAAGCATACATTGGTAGAAAAAAGAACAAGTGTTTTGGGATCAGTGTCTATCTTGCTTTAGACAACTTCCTTGAGACATGGAAGAAATATTTATATAAACCCAGGGCCGAGCTCCTAGGATACAAATTACTCAGTGTGGCATGTTCTCCTACACAAAATTGAAGTCTGCTTCAGCATCATCTCTGGCCTTCAGGATAGGTCACTATGAAAAGAATGAGTTCAGGGACTCCCTCAAAGGAAAAGGTGTATGGGGGAGAATTCTGCAAGTTATACACTAGACTGCCCTTTCTTTTATGTGGCAGCTATCCTGAGGATGTGTGGAGTTGACCTCCAATTACTGGAATCCTGACTGACCAGTGACAAGCTGCAGCTTCTGAGTCCCTCATAGCAGGAACCCTTTGCTTCTCAGATGCGGCTCCCAGCCAACCACCGAGTTAGGTATCGATACTAAAGCAGGAATATTCCTGGGGGATACAGGCATACCGATGGGCTGAATTTTACCTTGGTTCTCTCCAGTGGCTTTGCCAAACATTTTTCTGGTGTAGGGAAATTTAGCATCCAATTCCCCGCCCCCCCTTTCTCCTTTGCTCAGGGCTACACCTGCACTTTGTCCTGCCCTCTTTTGGCTCCTTTCTATTTTTTTTCCCACAAGCATTTTCCTAATAAAGATTCTTTCATGTTTATGTCTGTCTTGGCACCTGCTTCTAGGAGGAGCTGGCTTAACACATTGTAATTCCAGGAAGCAGAGCTTTTGCCTCTTTCTCTATGCTTTTGGATTAAGGCCTTGCCTTTTATTCCTCCCCTTTATATCTAAATTAAGGTAAATAATAAGCAACCATTATAGTGGATAATCTTTAAATAAAATAGTGTTGAGCCAACCAAACTCAAAATACATATGTATCTCTTTTGTATAATCTTAACTTTTTTAAAGAGTTAATTCTGACTTTGTTCTTATACATATGCTATTATTAAAATGTTTACTTCAAAAATCATAGAAACTTATTTTATATATTGTATATAAAACCCCCTTTCAGTTGAATTGTTAAGGTTTCCCCCCAATTTGCTCTTAATAAAGCTTTACAACAGGTAAGAAATGCTTTTAATTGCATACTTATTACCAAAGGCAACACAATTCATTTTAAAGATTTAGAAGGCATTACGCTCAGTGAAGTTAGCCAGTCAGAGAGAAATAAGCACAGTATTTCACTCATATTTGTACTTTAATAAACAAAATAGAAACAGGCTCATAGATAAAGAACAGACTAATAGCCATCAGAGTAGGAGGGCACTGGGGCTGGGTGAAAAAGGTGAAGGGATTAAGCAAAAAAAAAAAAATTAGAGACAGACAATGGTATGGTGATTTCCAGAGCGAAAGTGGGGTGGGAGAGGTAGAAGAGAATATAGGGGTATAAATGATGATGGAAGAAGGCCCAACTTGGGATGGTGAACACATAACACAATATACAGATGATGTACTGTAGAGTTGTATATCTGAAACCTACCTACATAATGTGAATAACCAATGTCATCTCAGTCGGTTCAATAAAAAAGAAGAAATATATGTGTTAAAAAGTCAAAAGAGTTGTAGTTTAATATTTTAATTACAGTTCACACTTTATATTATTTTGTTTTTGTTACAGATGTATAGCATAATGGTTAGACAATTATGTACTTTACAAAGGGCTCCCCCAGATATTTCCAGTACCTACCTGGCACCAAACATCGTGATTACAATATTATTGACTATATTCCATATGCTGTACTTTACCTCCTTGTAACTACCAAACTACCAATCTGTTCTTCTTAATCCCATCACCAGTCCTCCAAACCCTCTCTCTTCTAGAAAAATTGTAATTTTAAAGCCATCAATTACTAGATATTGAATTAAAGAACTTAGATAGCCATGCAAGAAATATCAAAATTAATTAAATTACACAAATTCTTTAAAAAGCAACAGTGAAATACCAACTTCATACCACTAATGAAAATGAATACGACATGTGAAAACTTTAGGCCTGTTGCGTGTCCGACCCTGGCCAGCAGAGTCTGCCTGTTGTGGCTGACAACGAGAATGAATGCACAGGTGACAACAATCCTGTGGAGAAAAAGGGAACGAATGGCATGACTATTCTCTCAAGGGGAGAGTGCCTATGGATGTCTCGGCCACTCCCTCAAGAGGGGAGCATCTCGATTCTTGCCTAGACGGGCTTTTATTGTTTTCCTGGGCTCTTACATCAGAGAAAGATTTATTACCTATTACATAGAATATTATTGTCTACATTGTAAATATAATTAAGAAAATGAAAATAACACGCAGAGGGGAATGGCGATGAGCTCATTAGCTCTGTCCTTGGAAGAACTCATACAGGCTTTGGATATTACCTTGAAGATAGACAATACACATTTGTTGTTTTAGACCAGGGTGATGGAGTTCTAGCAAGAGTAAGCCATAAGAGTCTATATACATTTTCTAGGCCTGATTTCCATGGGAAAACTCAGTTTGAAGGTCTGGCTCTTGCTTACTGCTTCGCTTCTGTAGGTTTTCCATACAGAGTTGAGTCCNAGCAAAAAAAAAAATTAGAGACAGACAATGGTATGGTGATTTCCAGAGCGAAAGTGGGGTGGGAGAGGTAGAAGAGAATATAGGGGGTATAAATGATGATGGAAGAAGGCCCGACTTGGGATGGTGAACACACAACACAATATACAGATGATGTACTGTAGAGTTGTCTACCTGAAACCTACCTACATAGTGTGGATAACCAATGTCACCTCAGTCAATTCAATAAAAAAGAAGAAATATATGTGTTAAAAAGTCAAGAGTTGTAATTTAATATTTTAATTGCAGTTCACATTTTATATTATTTTGTTTTTGTTACAGATGTATAGCATAATGGTTAGACAATTATGTACTTTACAAAGGGCTCCCCGGATATTTCCAGTACCTACCTGGCACCAAACATCGTGATTACAATATTATTGACTATATTCCATATGCTGTACTTTACCTCCTTGCAACTATTTTGTAACTACCAAACTACCAATCTGTACTTCTTAATCCCATCACCAGTCCTCCAAACCCTCTCTCTTCTAGAAAAATTATAATTTTAAAGCCATCAATTACTAGATATTGAATTAAAGAACTTGGATAGCCATGCAAGAAATATCAAAATTAATTAAATTACACAAATTCTTTAAAAAGCAACAGTGAAATACCAACTTCATACCACTAATGAAAATGAATACAACACGTGAAAACTTTAGGCCTGTTGCGTGTCCGACCCTGGCCAGCAGAGTCTGCCTGTTGTGGCTAACAATGAGAATGAATGCACAGGTGACAACAATCCTGTGGAGAAAAAGGGAACGAACGGCATGACTATTCCTCAAGGGGAGAGTGCCTATGGATGTCTCAAGAGGAGAGCATCTCGATTCTTGCCTAGACAGGCTTTTATTGTTTTCCTGGGCTCTTACATCAGAGAAAGATTTATTACCTATTACATAGAATATTATTGTCTACATTTTAAATATAATTAAGAAAATGAAAATAACACGCAGAGGGGAATGGCGATGAGCTCATTAGCTCTGTCCTTGGAAGAACTCATACAGGCTTTGGATATTACCTTGAAGATAGACAATACACATTTGTTGTTTTAGACCAGGGTGATGGAGTTCTAGCAAGAGTAAGCCATAAGAGTCTATATACATCTTCTAGGCCTGATTTCCATGGGAAAACTCGGTTTGAAGGTCTGGCTCTTGCCTACTGCGTCGCTTCTGTAGGTTTTCCATACAGAGTTGAGTCCCATTTGCCAGACTAAAATAAACCGGTCTCCTACACTGTTGCACATTGCAAGTGAGAAGGGGCCTGGCCTTATTTTCCTAAAGTCAGTTCTTTAATAAATTTACCCTAATGATTTTCTGGAACACTTTCCTCCTTTTTCTTTCAATCAAATTTAGATTCTGTTGTAGTCTTTACAATGACATTATCCGGAATTCATCGGAGCTGTGTGTGTCACACACAGTGTGTACCACTCGGGTCCCACATGCCGTGTATCTCTCCAGGACTCTTCACAATTTCTGTGTGTCTGTCCCGTCGTACCTTATCTGTGTGTATCATCTGTACCTGCATCGATTAGTACCATCTATGTCCGGATCTACTCATATCACCCATTGGTGTATCTAAATAAATGTGCACATATTTACAAACGTGTGCCTTTCACTTTACAGAATTTGACGCAGAAAGGAATATTGAAGCAAATGCTCTATCCGGCATCTTGATTTACACTTGACAGTATTTTTACATCAGAGACACTGACACACATAGAAAATGCCAGATTTTTTGTTGACAATTCAGCAACATTTCCCCTTTCCTTTCCTGTATTGCAGGGGTTGAAAGCCTAGGGACTATACTCCCCAGAATTCCTGCCAGCGAGGTACTGCGTTGCATACTGCCAGCCAGGGCCCTTGCAACAAGGAAAGAAGCCTCTGTGGCTCGTCATGCAGTGGCGCAGGCATGTGGACTGCAGAGGGGACTGGTGTGAGGTTTGATGAGTGAATTGCTGGTGTCAGTCTGTGGATCAGCCGTGGTAGTTTCCAGTGATTCCTATTCTTTCTGAGGTTTTTAATACTAGCAGGAACTTCCCTGACCCTTATTTCATCAGGCATTGCAATTGTTTTGTAACTCTTTAATCTCTGCATTATATGTCTTTCTGTTTGTAATGCCTCAAGCAGTTTCTGCTTTCCTGACCAAACGCTGATACGTGGAGTTTCCATAATTTGTCCAAGGCCGCACAGGTACTTAGGATTTAAACCCAGATCTGTCCAGCTTTCGACAGCGTGTTCATTGGTAAATTCTAGGTCTTTCTCCCAATCTCTTCTGAGGTGCTCTGCATCCCTCAATGGTGAATAGTATATTTGGAGTTTATTGGGGAATAAGATTAAATATATGTTTTAAATAACACTTTACATCTCATTAAGCATGCTTAGGTCCACTAGGAGAAGTCTGTGGTAAATTAAAATATATAGCCACAGGCCAACAAGCAATAGAATTATTGAAGACGTGAGAATATTGAAGGCGTATCCTTTTATTAATGTTCATAGTCCTGGGTTAAAGAGGGAGGGTAGTAAAGACCAGCAGAGACCAGAAATTTATTGTGATTTGAGATGATGGGACTTATTAATCCAGTAACCATTCCTGCACTTGTATGTATGTGTGAGCATCTTTAGAATACTACTCAATTCCAGGCATTTCAATATCTGTTGGCTACATAAGGTGAATATGAACCCGATGGGACTGATTTGGTTTTAAGTTCAAGTCTTTCCTTTGATTCAGGAAGAAAAACATTTAAAAACCACACAATTGTTACTGTTAGTAATGATTTGCCATTATTTTCTAAAAGTGAAAATTAAATTTAGAAACGTACTTATTTGTACATTATATTGTTGACATTTGAGAAGGAGTCTATTTTATGTTCTTGTAAATAGCTAGTCTACAGCAATGTTTTACTTCTCTATTCATTAGGGTGCTTTCAAAATTCTCTGAAAGGGCAGAAAGTGAAAGCTGGATTAACAATGAAGCAATTGATTTAATTGCAAAATAAATGCCTATGGTATTGCTTCAAAAGTTCGTGACTGGGAAAAATACGAAGCATAAAGGAAAAAATCGAGAGAAGCACTTGCGTTGCTATGGGGACAGGATTTGTAGGTGACCTTAAAAAAAGAATTAATGTGCTTGGATTTTTGTGTGTGCGTGCAGTTCACTCTCAGTTTGGAAGTGGTCGCACGTTGTATGTTTGACAAAACATGAGAATGATTAATCTAGTATTTAGAGGAATTTTTGTGATAAATCAGATAAATCGCTCAGGTGATTTATCTATATCCAAAATAATCTAAGCCATATAAATGTTGTGTGTATATTTCCCATTTTTAAAATTCTTCAAACAATTTGCAGACTTCAGTTTCCTGTAGTGATGGGCTAGGTTTTCTGCCTAGTCCCCTCCCGCCTGCACATCCATAAATACATCATGCCCTCACACGGTGATGAAAAATGGCTGGAGAAAATAGTGTTGAAATTATAATTTAAATCATCAAAAAGCTGATGAAATGGCAAAGAATTGCCTGGTTAAAATGAAAGGAACAGTGAAAACTCAGAAAGATAAACTGACCCAATGCTGCTCTTTCTCAGAGGGAATTTGACGATTGAATTTTGATGTACCAAATGGTGAAGAGAAAATAAATATGTAACTCCAGAACCCAGATATGCAGTCTAATAGGGGACTCTCCTTATGTAAACTGGGTCTAATTAGCTGTATATACAGAATAAGAGGGGCCTGAAAGTAAACCTAGCTTTTACCAAACCCCGTATTCTAAAGCTTACCTTGTGATTAAGCAGAGCAGAGGGAAAAATTCCTGAAAACTTGTATCCAACAGACCTGCCCTTGCATATATTGTCAAGTCAGTTTACTGTGGTCATAGAAAAGATAGTGTTTCTAGATGCAGACAAAACAACAAAACTTTTCTGGAGTTAACACACCTTTATTTTAGGCTTCCAGTGGTTGTTACAAATATTTTTTCAAGGACGTTGAGCAGTACTTGTCAAAGATAATCAAACAAGAAAATAAGACATAAGTCACCATAAGTCAGCACAAGCAGAAATAACAAAAATATACAAATCTGCAAACATTCAAAATATAAAATTAGTAAACACCTTATAAAAACACTTTGTTTCTTATGCTTATATAAATAAAAGGCTTGAGCCCTGGCTGGTGTGGCTCGGTGGATCGAGCGCCAGCCTGCAAACCAAAGGGTCACGGGTTGGATTCCCAGTCAGGGCACATGCCTGAGTTGCAGGCCAGGTCCCCGAGAGAGGGTGCATGAAAGGCAACCACACATTGATGTTTCTCTCCCTCCCCCTCTCTCTAAAAATAAATAAATAAATAAAAGGCTTGAGAACACCTACAATGAAAAATAAAAAATAAAAAGTGACCTAGTGGATTTCAAACAACACATGAGAAATTCTGTAGGTTAAAAATATTAACCAAAATGAAAACTCAAAGAATACATATAGCAGTGAATTAGACAAAATCTAAGACAAAATTAGTAAACTGGAAGATAGGTGAGGAAAAATAACTGAAAGTGTAACACAGAGAAAAAAAAAGGTGGAAAATGTGGAGAAGACATATTTTATGAGGATGACTGACAGGGCAGGAAACTCTGACACAGGGTGGGTAAAATGGGTTTACTGTCGTGAGTGCAGGAAACAGAGTTTATTCTTGTGTTATTATTATTTATTAGTGATTGCATTATTTTCCATATAAACAACTATAAACTTAATTTGCCCCACCCTATATTTATTTGGACTTCCAAAATATTGAAATTTTATTTTTGCATTCAAATTTACAATTTATTTATTTCTAATTTTCTCCTATTCTAAAGAGATGTGAACTATATAGTCTGTGCATATATATTTGGTTTAAAAATATTGTGACATGGTTTTTTAAATTTACTATTTAACACATCACTACTATATTATGATACTGTAAATTTAAACAAAAGCTAAGACTATTTGTATAATACTGATTATATAAATAAATGAACATTGTTTAATAAATTATAACTACCAAATTTAATGCTTAAATGAAGACATTAAATTTATAATTACTATCTTATTAAAATGTACAAACTCAAAATAAACACTAGAGATATTTTACATGATACCTTTTCTTTATTAACACATTCTTCTAATTGAAAGGGGAAAGAAAAGAGGTTAACTGAACTTGAGTATGCAAGTGGCCTTTCCAGTTTATGGATCTGTTGAATTAACAAACATCACATTTTTTCCCTATTTCATAAAAGGAGTAAGTATTTTCTCAAAAACAGCTAAAGTTACTAAAATAATTGACTGTGATGTCTAGGACAACTAAACTATTGTCTTTGTTTTAAAAAAAACTGAAAAAGTCATGTAAAATTATGAAAACAGGAAGTATAGTGAAACGATAAAGTAGCTGGTGTTTTTTAAAAATGAGCATTTGTAGGAAATCTCTTACCTGGTCCACAATATCTGGACTGTGTCAGCTTCTGTGATGGTAAAGCCCATAGATTCCAAATCACAGGGTGAAGAACTGAGATGTCATTCAGTTTAATCCTCAAAAAATGACTCTCTAAATTGCCCAAAAGATGTTCATTTAAACTTTTAAAAATACTTTTCCAGTAATGAGTAACTTAGTGTGACCAAATAATTAGATCACTCAAACTCTCTAACCCCTTTTTCTTCTGGATCTGTTTTTGTTTATTTCTTTTTAAAAAATCTTTATTGCATTATAATCTACATAGAGTTACAATTCATACATTAAAATGTACACCTGATGAATGTTGACCCATTACACACTCATAAAGCCATCCTTACAACCAAGATATCACACTTTGCTGAAGTTTTCTCACACTCATTGTAATCCATTCCTTTATTGACTCTTTGTCCTTGAAAATACTTATTTGTAATGATACTTGGGGGCTTAGTAAGAAGACTCATTGTTTTTTAAAAAATTATTTTATTGTTGTTCAATTACAGTTGTCTGCATTCTCCCGCACCACTCCCCCCACCCCAGCCCAACCCACCTCTGCCCCTGCTTCCACCTCCCGACCACCTGGCTTTGTCCATGTGACCCTCATAGTTGTTCCTGAAAACCCTTCCTCCCATTCTCCCCTCCCACCTCCCCTCTGGTTACTGTCAGATCGTTCTTAATTTCAATGTCTCTGGTTATATTTTGTTGGCTTTTTTCTTTCATTGATTAGGTTCCAGTTAAAAGTGAGATCCTATGGTATTTGTCCCTCAGCACCTGGTTTATTTCACTAGAGAGCATAATGCTCTCCAGTTCCATCCACGCTGTTGTAAAGGGTAGGAGCTCCTTCGTTCTTTCTGCTGTGTAATATTCCACTGGGTAAAAAAATGTACCATAGTTTTTTGATCCATTTATTTACTGATGGGCACCTAGGTTGCTTCCAGCACTTGGCTATTGTAAATTGTGCTGCTGTGAACATTGGGGTGCATAGGTTCTTTTGGGTTGTGTTTCAGGGCTCTTAGGATATAATCCCAGCAGTGGAATGGCTGGGTAAAAAGTCAGTTCCATTTTTAGTTTTCTGAGGAAATTCCATACTGTTTTCCACAGTGGTTGCATCAGTCTGCATTCCCACCAACAGTGCACTAGGGTCCCCCTCTCTCCACACCCTCTCCACCACTTGTTTGTTGATTTGTTTATGGTGGCCATTCTGACCAGTGTCAAGTGTTATCTTGCGGTTTTAATGTGCATCTCTCTGATGGCTAGTGATGCTGAGAGCATCTTTTCATATGTCTCTGGGAAGACTCATTCTTCAAGAAAGGATTCGTCATCACTTCCAGCAGGTCCTTGGAGACAATCCTACTCTGGGGTCACTTCCTGAGAATTTTTTTTGATGACCAAGTTGTATGATTTATATATGCAAATCTGCCTGATAGCTGACTTATGGTTTTTTCCTTTACCTGCATCTTTGCCCCAGTTTGTCTTCCCCTTCTCCACAGAGCAACTTTCCTTGGGATTCCCTTTGAAGATGGTGTATGGGACAGTTGGGTCACACACTTGAGTGGGTGACACATATTTAATTTTAGTTCATTCTTGCCTGAGAGGTTAGTCCCATGAGTGTCCATCTTAATGTGAGGAGGGCCTCATACTGGTCTTTCTATCATGGGAAAACTCTAAGTTTTACTTCTTTCCTTTTTATGCTCTGCAACATTTTCAAAGCTAGTGTTTAATTTTGCCAGGTTTGGCAAATGCCGTAGGAGCAAAAGTAGCTTGAGTGCTCCACTTCTACTTAGAAATTCATGCTTTTTCTTAGAATCTGAGATGCTCATATCTTACTATCTTTTCAACTCTTCGTGTTGAGTTTTTTTAAAGTACATTTATCCAGTAATTTTACTTTCTTTAGCAGGGGGGTTGATTTGATAATGTAGCCCAATGTTTTCTCTGAAACTGGACTTCATATTCTGAATTTTTATTATTGTTTTAACAAAGAAATTTATTCTTTTCCACCTAAGTGGTTTGTTTAAATTCACTTATTCTATTCAATTTAGCCTTGGAATCCTTATCAATTAAAAATACAAAGTCTGTTTTTAGTAAGTCAGATTGTTCACTTTTTTTAATGGTTTTTCTCTTTTTCTTTCTGCTTATATGTGACAGGTTTTATCTAGAGTCTTGTTGCTAAAAACTCAACCACAAAGTACATGTGGGGTAAGGCAGGAATGCATATTCACTTCAGTGAGATTATCATTCGATCAGGATTTTCCTTTCAGTAGATAGCATCAGAATGGGCTATCAGCTTATAGTCTAGTTTGTGGTGAGTAGAGAAAAGGTCTATTTTTTTTTCATTCAAAAGGGAAGAAATTGGAATATATGTTATCTTCTCCTAACCATCAGCTTTTCTATTTTATTTAAATAACAAACCAGTCACGATTGGATCAAAGAATCAGAACCTCTTTCCATACATATTAGCACACTTTGATGAGGTTTTGGCTTGCTGTTTATGAAGCCAGACTGGGGACCACTTCTGAATTATGCAAGTACATAGCCCTAGGGATTGAGAGTTTAATTCTAGCCCCATCACTAATTTCCACTATCTGACCTTACATGCTGTCTTCCACAGAAGAAAGGGCCATCTGAGTTGGTCAGCAGAGTCGTTAAATATCACTTCACTGCATCCCAGATTTCATGAACTGGAATCACTGGGGATGAGTCCTAGGAAATTTTTTAGGTCCAAGGGCTATTTCACTTGTTTCTTAATCTAATCATTGCAACAAATCTGAAGGTGGATATCAATCATCCCATTTCGGTGATGAGGAAATTGAACCTCTGAGAAGCTAAGCAACTCACGTGTGGATTCACGACTAAAAGATGAGTAGGGAGGGATTCAGAGCCAAGTTTTCTGTGTCTATGTTCAATCCTCTTCCCACTGCATCAGAACTATATACCAAAAAAGCTGTTGGTATATCAGTGCCAACTGATGGTTGTTGGCACTAATACAGCGCCAATAGGAATCCTCAATTTGGGGCGCAGTGAAGAAGGAAACTGTATTTAGTGGCAACAGCTCAACAGCAGTGCTAGAGCATAGCTCTGAAAACCACATGGTTGTGTGGCTACCCTGGGCCAGGTGGCCCTGGGGCCAGGCCCCTCTCTAGGTAGGCAGTTCCAGTCAGCCAGGGTTTGCCCTGCCCTGCTCTGCCTGGTCTGCCTTGCTCAGCGCTGGCTCCAGGTGATGTCATTGGTGTTTCAGCTTGGCAACCTGATGGCTTTGTCCTCATGCAGATAAGGACACTGAATTCTCATAGTTTTATTGGTCCAAAGGCACTGTCCTGATTTGCCAGAATAGAGTCACTCTGATTGATTAGAACTGTGCTGGTTTGATTAGATGGGGAAAACATTAGATTGACTGAAATAGGACTACAGAAACTCCTCTATAGGAGATGGCTCAGATGGCAGAAACAGTGCTGGCAGGCAGGTTAGCGTAGAGGATTCTCCACAAAGTGCAGTTTGTGCAAAAGAAAAGGCTGCTTGGTTTGTTTGTTTGTTAGTTTTTCCCTAGGTTTTGTGTGTGTGTGTTGGGGGGGTTGTTTGTTTGTTTGTTCTGGTTGGAGCCCAGTTGACCACCAGGAGTCCTTCTTAGTCCTCACAGTTCACACCAGGAGAGACTAAAGTAAGGGAAGAAAGGGCATTGCACAATAACTATTTACAATATTATAAAAATAATATTTTAAAGGCAATGAGATAGAATACTACATTTCTCTAAACAAATATCATTCATATATTAATTCTACTTAGCAGTTAAAAACAAAAATAACTCCCACAAATCATAGTACTATTTAACCAATCTTTTAAAAATAAACTTTTAATATTCATGATGTTACATGACTTAAATTCTGTACCTATTGCCTTCTGAATGCATTCACACTTCTTAATAATAGGAGCTAATTTTGATTTGACCCTCTTAACTCTCTACCTCATTTTCACTCATATAAATTTCTGTAGGCATACCACATAACTCGTATTTTCATAGGCCTGGGTTCCTACTACTTGGAACATCCTACCATATATATACATCCTCACCGCCTTCTTTACTGCTTCCCCTTTTCATCTTCAAGTAAATTCCTGTTCTTAATTTAAAACTGCTCAAATGCCACATTAGCTGTGAGAACTTCCTTGACCACACAGTTTCTCAAGCCTTAATTCTCTAGTGGTACCATGTTTATACTTCAGTTAACCTTTAGGTCACTTTAGTGATGGAAATGATTTCCGTATGTGGTTGTGTTCCCCACTGGACAAGTTCTTTGGGAGTAGAGTGACTTATTCATCTCCGTTTACCCCGTGTCTGACACTACGTAAATGCTTGAATACATTCGTTAAAAATATCAAACCTGCACACGTGGGACAGTTCTTTTACAGCAGTGAAACCTCAATAGTTTGAATTTCTTCCATCTGTGCTGCTTCCCCCTTCCCCGGCGTGGAGCCACAGAGAAGGTACAGATTACTCTCTAGACCCTGGAATGGAGTGGAAGGGCTTTAGAGATTTACCCTGGAGGCAAATTGCTGAGTCTGCTACTGTAGCAAGTGAGACAAATCAGATTTGAGAAAGAATTTGAATTCCGATAGGAGACGGGGACATTCTGCTATTTGAAAGAAATCACGCTGCGTCCAGATCCCTTCTACGGAAGCAGTCTGGTTGCAAACGAGGAGATAAGATGGCGTGGGGAGACACAGCCATATCAGCATAAAATACTGGAAAGAGTGGGAGAAAACTCTGGTCCACCAGCACCGCCATGGGGAAGAGTCTGGGTTTCCTTACTGAAGCTGGTTTCATAGCAGGTAGATATAAACACATTTCAAGAACGTCCTTCTATTTCAAGGTTATTTCGGCAGATTATGTAATTCTCTTTGCCATGATTCAGTATTTCCAAGATACTCTTTAACCTTGTCTATTTTCTAAACAGGCTTCCTTCTGGGAACATCTCCTACCCTTGGCAGGGGGATTAAATGAGATGGGGGTGAAGAAGCCCAAAGCTCAGGGTGTGACATGTACCATACTCAAAACAAGTGGTAGCTGATATGAAACACTGTGAATTAGCACACTGATTCTCTGGTTTATGAATCAGCCTTGGGGAAGCCTGTGGCTTGAATGAGTCAATTTACAAGGTCCTGGAGTATCAGTGGTATAGAGCCCTGTCCTACAGGGAGAAAACCCTGCAACTCAGCCCAGCACAGCTGGCCCTTGTGTAGCAACACAGGGCATCGTGACAAGGACTGAACTCGGCTCCCAACACTGCCATCTGGCTCATAGCAAGGCTCTGTAGAAGACTTCTGGGGTCCTGGGAAAACCAATTTTGTTTTCCTGCTCTCTGCTTGTGTCTGATCATTATCTCTTTCTCATCATCAAAGTGAGGCTGAAAATATGTGGCCTAAATGAAGGAACTTGGGGACAGTGGAAATAAGAAGTTGTAAATAAAACACTAAAATTGTAGAAGCTCAAAACAGTTTGGAGGGTCACTGCACCAGTCTAATCTTCAAAACTCTCCCATTGTCAATGAAATAAGCAAGATTTGTGCCAGTAAATCCATAGTTTAAGCTTGGATTATTCCAGGTATTTAAGTCCTTGGAGTATTTCTGTGTTGCCATATTTCTATTATTTAACAATTGCTGGAGATTTTACAGTTTGAGCAAACACTCTAAGCTCCAATTTACATTATAAAATGTAAAAAAATAAAATACCATATTAGTCATTATCCTAAATACCACCAAGCTCTCCAGTCTTCTGAAGGTGCCCTCTTGTTTGACATTCACGTGAAATAATTCAAGCTTCCAACTTAAATAAACAGTTGGAGTGCAAGACTCTCAACATTTCTGTAGGTTCCCCAAAAAGAGGGGCTAACTCTGGCATTAAATTGCTTATTACTTCTTGCTTTGGGTCAGTTATTACTGATGGATGCTGCCTGCTCCAACTCTGTCTTCCTTCTCTCCTAAGTGGAAATGAAACTCCTCTCCTTTGTCGTCCAAGAAGTGCTGCACTCATTCAATGTTATTATGGTGACAGAATCGTCCTGAAGATTAGGAGATAGTGGAGATCATTTCTGCCTAGATACAGAAACAACTAAATATCAAATATTACTAGTCATCACTGTTGAAAAGTTTCTTTTTTCCTCCCTGTTATCAATTCCTCTTTTTTCAGCACATCTGTTGTTTTATTGCAGAGAACTACTGCTCTGCCTTCACCTGTCTCCATTGAATTTGAGGACTCTAATTCCTTATTTCTCAGACAGCCAGATAGATAGAGAGAGAGAGAGAGAGAGAGAGAGAGAGACAGGGAGAGACAGAGAGAGAGACAGTGGATTTTCCCTCTATCTAGGAATTATAGAAGAAAATCCAAAGGTCTAGAACATCAGCTACAGACCACGCCAAGGCTGCATACTAAGGAAGTGGGTAACTTCAGGACAGTGTTTAACTCTGACCTCAATGAGGGATGTTTTAAGAAACCACCTGGAGAGCTTGACCTGTACCTGCTGTTATTTAGGAACCTGCTGATATTTAGGTACCTGCTGATAATTTATACCTAAAAAGTGGCAGGAGAGCAAAGTGATCTGCTTGCATTCAAAATGATCTGCTCTTCCAGATATGGAACACATGTGCATTGATGTAGGAGCTGAATTTGGACCATCTTGATGGATCCTAAAGGACCTCTTGGAGGGCATGGTGACCCCATGACAAGGAGTACTATGGGGTGGACCACTGAGGGGGTTGCTAGGGCTGAGGGGAAAATCATGAGTGGCCAGCTTCAAGTGGCAGAAGCAGTGTCTTCCTTGACAAGGGAGCAGCAGATGAGAAATGAGCAGAATTGGGGGTTTCTGAAGACTCCACATAAGTGCCCAGTGAGAGAGAGAGAGAGAGAGAGAGATAAGTGGAAAAATTGAATAGGAGAGAGATTGAAAGGGGGAAGAAATATATATATTTTTCTTTATTTCTTCTTTTACTTGACCCACAAGCTTTACTTACATTTGTCTACAGCATCATTTCCTTATGAAATGGACTAGTACAGCTTAGTTAAACCAAATGAAATCATAATTATCTGAACTGTCTGCAAACTACTATTTGCTAAATGTATAACCTTGCATTTGCCCAGTACAGCCAAAGTTTTAATACAGAAAGCACACGGATAAACCAACAGTAACATGTAGAATCTAGAAGACCATCTGGGCAGTTTCGAAGGTGGACTTTCAACAAGTCTGAGGCACAAGTACAAGAGAGAAAAGTTCTTGTGCAAACTGCAGTAAATGTATCAAAAGAAAGATGTAGAAAAAACAAGGAACAAGCCCATTGTAAAAATATTATCAAAATATTTCTATGTAAGATATTTTGCTTTCATCTTCAGATCAGGCGAGAGAAAAATCACTCCTTTTAAAATAAAACGTGCCCTGGCTGGTGTAGCCCAGTGGATTGAGCGCGGGCCTGCGAACCACATGATTGCGGTTCGATTCCCAGTCAGGGCACATACCTGGGTTGCTGGCCAGTTCCCGGTTCCCGGCAGGGGACGCACGAGAGGCAACCACACATTGGCTTCTCTTTCTCTCTCTCTCTCTCCTTCCCTTCCCCTCTAAGATAAATAAATAAAATCTTAATAAATAAATAAATAAATAAAATAAAACAAATACAATTTTGTTTGGTCTGTCTACAAAATAGCTTATAATGTTTTAATTTTTAGTTGCAGAAGACATGCTTTAAAAAAAAAGAACAAGAATAATGGGTGCTGATCCCCATGATAAAAGGTCCCTAAGCACAATCGTTGGTTTTCCTTAATGTACTTACCTTGCATTGTCATTGAAAGCACTGGAAGGAGAAGCTCTTTTGTTTTCACACCAGAAGACACATAACGCTCAAGTGACCAGATTTTAACTTTGAGAAATAAGGCAAACTCCAAAAGTATTTTAAGCCATAAATAATTTCAAGTGAACAATTACTTCTGTTTATGTTATGCAGAAATAATCATTCATTACTCAGGAAAAAAATTTATGCAGTATGTTTAAACATCTCATGACAAATGTTGGCTTAAATTAACGATGTCTCTGTTGGTCTTTCCTCCAAAGAAAAATATACTTCAAAAGCTGTCTTCAATTTGTTGTTCATTAACTACAATTTAGCTTTGTCTACCTCATCATATGTGAAAACTGGATTTTTAAAGGCTATCACACAAAGCTTCTTAAAATATTTAGATAAACATTTTGAAATAAGATGTTTTTCTCATCAGAAAACCATATCAGGAAAGAGTGAACTGTTGGATATTCTTGCTCAAAATTATGTCAGAAAATGAGAAATGAGTAATACCTTTCTCCTTCTACAAATTCACAAGGTTTTTTCTGCACTAAATGTGTTACAAAAGGAAAACTGAATAAAAAGAAGACAATGATTCTAAGGCCTTCTAATCCTAGGAAATTTCAAAACGAAGTTTCTAGTGGGCTGTTTTATAACCAGTTTAAGTTTTTCTGGGAAGAATTGATTTGACATAGGGTATCGTGAACAGGGTGACTCCTTCTCTCAGATTAAGATAAAGAGACTGTTTCCAACCACCTCACCAGTCTTGCCTCCGTGCCCAAAGCTCAGGCAAGCTTAAGGTAATCTCAAGTCAATAAACAGTTCATATTCAGAAATGAGAAAAACAGTTCAAATTAGGGAACAAAATAAATAAATGAAGAAACCATAGTACTTTGTTATAGGTGAGGTGGCTTTAAATAAATGGTTGTAAATAAAGAATGATAAGTAGAGCCTCTATTTGGGGACATTATGGCTTAAAGTACTGTATCCTTTTTTTAAGATTTTTTATTATTATTTATTTATCTTTAGAGGAGAAAGGAAAGAGAGAGGGAGAGAAATATCAATGTATGGTTGCCTCTCATGCGTCCCCTGCCAGGAGCTGGCCTGCCACCTAGGCATGTGCCCTGGCTGGGAATCGAACCATGATCCTTTGGTCCACAAGCCCGTGCTCAATCCACTGAGCTACACCAGCCAGGGCAGTACTGTTTCCTTTTAATTTCACAAATAAGCACAGCTGTATCATTCTGAAAAGCAGTGAAAGGCATACACCTCTATTAGCACTTATGACCAAGTAAGACCAACTTCTTAAAAAATATGCTTCCTGCACTGTACTGAATTTTTTAAGATGTAAATTTTAATATATTATTTATCTTTTGAATTTGAACGGGCAACAGAACGGGATGATCCAGAAGGTGACCTGTGGTGCCTTTCGGGTGACCGTGATGTTGTTTATCTTTTTTGATCACCAGATGAAGATCTAGAATGGCTTCTCTTCCTGTGCCTCTCAGGAGAAGATGATGAGCTTGAATAAGATCTTTTTCACGGGGAAGAGGAGCTCCTGTGGGACCTGGAGCTCGATCCTGATTTCGACCCATGAGATCTCAAACGTTCTCTGGAACTGGAATGAGACCTTGACTGGGAACTGGAAGAACTCCTTGAACGGGACCTGCACCTAGACCCTGAAGTTGGGGTGGGGGGGGGGGATGAGCATAAAGATTGTGAATGTGAAGACTGAGACTTTGAGCAAGTTTGTCTATTCGATTCCTTTTTATTGCTATCTTCTTCAGTGGCATAAAGGTTATATTTTGAGAGGTCAGCATCATCTTCATCCTCATCTAGCTTGTGTTCAGAAAGATCTTCATCCTCATCCTCCTCTTCTCCCTCAGATGCTTTACCTTCAACTTCCTTTAAAATATATACTGGGCCATCTGCCTTTCCTCTGTATGTTTTCTTTTTATATCCAAACTCATCATACCCACCCTCAGATTCTTCTCTTTCTGTATAGTCAACGTTTTCTCTTGCGTTAAAACTGCCGCCATATCCTGTTCTTTTTTCTAACTTGGCATACTTCCGAGTGTTACACATGTTACGCTCTGACCTGGCCCAATTCACATGACTGCAAGTTTTTCTCTGCCAGTCAGTAGCACTGCATAGGCCTCGGCTCTTCTCTGCAAGTGCTTTTCCTATTTCAGTTCCCTCTGCTTTCATCATCTTAGCCTCAGTTATTTTCTCCCGACCACATCCATTGTAGCTGGTTCTTCTGCGAAGTTCACATTTCCACATTTTTTTGTCAGGTTAAATCCAGTCAGTGTCACCGACTCAGAAGTCCTTGGTTGACATCTGGAACGCCGCCACCACAACCACCAGCAGCTATGTCTTCACATATATATACTTATTTTTCAAAGGGGAAAGGAAATATATATATCCTTCTCACAAGGATACCATTGCCTTGCATACACACATGTATATATGTATACACACACACACACACACACACACATATATGGGGGGAGAGAGAGAGAAGGGAGGAAAGGGAACTTTCTTGGTGGCCACCAATGACAGGAGCAACCATAGCAGTTGAGTAAAATGTTTCCTGCCTCATTTCTCTCCTCTTACCCTCCTCTCAAGCCCTAGGGAAGCCAGAGACGGCCTAGTGAGTTACCAAGGAGGACAAGCACAAAGTGCATAAGGCGATCAAGCTCCGCGCCTTGCTGCAGCTTTGAAGCCTAAGTCAGCCCAAGATGCACGGTGATAGATAGGGAAGAAGGTTTGACTTCTACCAGAGAATAAGGCTTTGTTGTTAGACTGGACTAAAGCGGGCATTTTATATTAAAAGAGACTATTCACTCATATGTGAGAGTGACAGGAAAAGCTATTTTATGTTTTTGAGATTTCACCTAGAGGCAAGACAGTGATTGACAAAAGTGGTTGGGAGGCAGTGGCACAGAACAACAGGAAAAGCTCATTTATAATTTCACCCCCACTGAGTACAAATCAATGTGTCCTTGTTTCTCTTCTCTCTCTCTCTCTCACACACACACACACACACACTTACAGTTCTATTATGTTTTGTGTTCAAATAAATTTTTCTTCCTTTGTCTCAACTTCTCCCTTCTAGACAAGCATAGAGTCTTCCCTTCAGTAACCCAAAGCCCAGGTACTTGTTTGTTTACTTTGGCTTTTAAATAAAAAGGCATGTCCCCCTTCCCATATGAATTTTAACTAAATTGCACTGCTCCTCTCAAGCATGAGCTGCCACAGTGGTCTCCCCTCTGCCCCGACAGTACATTGTTTTGTTCCTCCCACTGCACCTCCATTAACTACTGGCTATGTGAGCATGGACACTGGATGCCCGGGAGTGTCTCTCGATGATTATTGATCTAAACCTATGATGCAGTTCTCAGGGTGTCTGCTAACCTGAAATCCCATAAATGTTGTGAACTCAATTTTTACTGTGGCCAATACTCAACACATTTTCATAAAGTTACATCCTTCCCACTTACAATACAAACTAAATCTCCGGAGTTGGCAGAACCCTCTCAGACGAAGTCCAGCAGGAACGTGGCATTGCTACTCTTTTTGCCTGTGTCCTGCAACTTGCGCTAGAATGTGACAGCTGTGTCTTTCACAAATGTATGGGCCATCAGTCCTTGCAGACTATTGAGCCAGTTTTCCTGTGCTTTCAAGCCAGAGAACACTTTCAAGCCTGCTGGGAGCAGGGTTATCATCTTTTTATTGTTCCATATTTTCTGCCATGGTCAGCTTTCTTCTGGGCACATTTCTTCCAGTTAGTCCCCAGTGGGTCTGTCAGTTAATACAGGCCTCCAAACCTTTCTTTTAGCACAATCTTGTGTTTTATCCTCATATATGTTGTTCTAGTGCTTAATTGGCTGCAGAGTATATGTGGCCATTTCCACAGAAAGTACTGTATTTTTCAGACTATAAGATGCACCCTTTCCCCCCTCAATTTGGGAGAAACAATGTTTGCTAATGCTGCTGTTGAGTTCTATTTATATTTACATTGGTGAAATATTATGTAATTTATGTTATTAAATATTTTACCACATTTTTTGCTTCAAATTTGTTTCTTATTTTCCTCCTCTAAAACCTAGATGCATCTGGTGGTCCGAAAAACGTGGTATCTCCCTTCATTATGGCAAAAGAGGCTCTTCCAGAATAGAGCAAATATTTGATTTAAAACAGAGGTTGCAAATAGTCAGACATGAATCCAAGACGTATTTTGTTTCCCCCAGATAGTAATTACATGCAGTTTTAAAATTTCTGAATGCCTTAGAATGCTATTCACTCTTCAGTTCATCTCTCTTTCCTGTTTTATTCATTTATACTACCTGCTTGTCTTCTGTGGACAAGTAGGATTGTAGCTTCTGGAATAAAGTCTCCATTGGCAAGCCTGTCTGTGTAAGAAAGATTAATGGTCCTCCAAAGATATCCACATCCTAATCCTCAGAACCTGTGAATATGTCATCCTACCTGGCAAAACAGACTTTGCAAGTGTGATTAAATTCAGCATCCTGAGATGGGGAGATTATCCTAAGTTATCTGGGTGGTCCCCAGATAAGTTACTGGGGTCCTTAGTGAGGAAGCAAGAGGATCTAAGTTAGGAAAAGGAGATGTGACAGCTGAAGCTGAGGTTGGAGCGATGCACTTTGACGACAGAGAAGGGGTCATAAGTCAGGGGTCATGCAGGTGGTTCCTTAAGCTGGAGAAGGAAGCAGACTCTCTCCTTGAGTCTCTGGAATTAATACGGCCCTACCAATGCTTTGAATTGAGCCTCAGAAGACTCATTTCATACAGCTGACCTCCAGAACTGTGTGATAATTTGTGTTGTTTTAAGCCACTAGCTTGCTGTAGTTTGTTCCAACAGCAATAGGAGTGGTATATACTATCTACGGGTTAAAATACAACTGACTAACCTTCATTTACACCAGCATCTTCTCTTCTTGGTCTTAGCAGGTACTTCGATGTAGCTTTAGTAACAAAAGAAATTATTCTGTGGGGTGAGAGTCAATGCTTACGAATTTGTTTCCTTTCTAAAACTACAGCATATAGCAATAGTTGTTTGTTTGCATCTATTGGATAAATCATGACTTATAAAATCCACAAAATAATGGATCCATAGGCTTTAGATGCTTTTAACTTCAGGGCTCTTTTATCTGGTTAGCAACCAGAAATGGACTAAGACGAACTTTCTCTTCCTTGTTCTAAGACTTTTGACAATCACTCTCTAGTAGTTTCCCTACGTACCTACTCCATCATACATACAGACAGGAGATAACTACATCTTGTAGTTTCTATCTTTCTTCGCCCTACTTGTCATTTCTCATTCATCCTTCCTTCAATGTCAGTGCTTCAAGGACATTGTTGCTTTGCATGCTTCAAATTCACTCCTGCTTATGAAGAAGATAAATTACATTTCAGCAACTGAGGTGTGGGCTCAGGAGAAGGATCTTCTAGTGGACATTTCAAAAAGTCACTTGCCATGTGAGCAATGACAAGTCTAAATAAAGGAGGTAGGTAGATAGGTTTTATATTTTACTTCCCCACTGGTACAAGGGAAGATGTCTTCTTTGCATTGACTATTTCTTTATTTCGTGTAGCTTCAAACTATAAAATGTAGTTTGATATACAGTGGTGAAGCCATGAGGCAATAGAGACAAATACAGTTTGGGTCTTCATCAACATTTGCAGATTAACAACTGTGGGCCTTGATTTCAAGGGAGACAGTGGTAACAGATGCCATCCTTGTAGGATCTCCAGGTGTGATGGATAAAAAAATGGATGTAAAATAGAGGAGTGTAGGATGGAGCACCTGTCAGTATAACTTCTGTTGTTATTGGCTGCTAAATAGTTTGACTTCAGATAATAAACAGAGGGAGTTAAAAACCTGGTCATTCCCATGGCCATGAATTTAAAGCATGTAGGAAGTAGATTACATAAATTTGGATAGAAATGTATTATTTTGTTTCATTATGACAAAACTATCTTGAATCATTAAAGGTTTCTGCCCAGCACAAACTCAAGCAATCTCCACCTTCCTCTTTGCTTTACATCATGTAGACCTGGTCTAAGCAAACAACAGAGTGTTGTAGGGTGGGGATCCCAAATTGGAGGCCTCATGCCCGGTCAGGTACAGGAAGAATCATCTGGGCTAGTCTAGTATTTTTTTAAAGCATGATTGCTTTTAGATAAGGCACATGCAGTGCACACCAATCCTCCTTGTCTTATCGAAGTGGTTTTGCATGTTTTTATTACTTGCTTATGATACAAAAAATTCCATGTTCAAATCCAAAGAATATATTACCTTATATGGCAAAGGGACCTCTGCAGTTGTGCTTAACTTAAGGATCTTGCTATAGGATGGTTATCCTGAATTACCTGACTGAGCCCAATGCATTCACAGGGGTCCTCAAAGTGAAAGAGGTCAGAGGGGGAGGTCAGAGAGATCTGCCTTTCTGTAGCATCATGGTATAATGCTACATAGTTGGCTTTGTAGATTGAGGAATGGACCACATGCCAAGGAATACAGGCAGCCTCCAGAAGCTGGAAAAGTCAAGGGAAAAGATTCTCCCCTAAAACCCCTTGAAGGACATTGGCCCCTACTGATACATTGATTCCTTCCTGACCAGTGATTCCCATTTTGGACTTCTAGCCCGGAGAACTTGAAGAATACAGGTGGTTCCTTGAAGCTGGAGAAGATTTGTGTTGTTTTAAGCCACTAAATCTGTGGTAATCTCTTATAGAAACAACAGGGAACTAACACATTGTCTAACCCTAAAGTTTCTCAGTTCGATAAAACTGAGAAAGAATATAGTAACATTAAAGTCACAATAGGTTATATATTTGAGTGTTGCTATGTACCAAACACTTTTTATGTATTAACTCATTTGCTTCTCAAAACTATCCTATATGTATGAAGATGAGCCCCATTTTCAGATAAAGACTGTAGCCCATAAGACTGTTGTCAGGTGACAATGACAAGGTTGGAATTCAGGTAACTGGGCTGTAAAACTCATGACCAGGTACACTGCCTCCATTTTAATGGACATTAGGAGACCCGAGCAGCTCTTGGTAATCTGCAACTAACTTGATGAATCACTTCCTTTCTGAGCCTCAGATCCTTCATCTATAAATTACAAAAATTACAGTAGATCAGGGTATTTTAAGCTTTTAAACATTGTTGTTTTATCCCCATCAAATGAAATCATGAATGGAACTTCAGTATTAAATGAATGAAAGAGATAAAGGGACTACTGCTTGAGTTGAAGCAAGGCAGGTGGTTGGGTTTTGCTCTTTCACATTTGCTCCCTGAGGACTCCCATCAGAATCCAAGGGCACCAGGGAACACAATGTGAGAAGCACCCAATCACATGGGGTCTAAGATCTTGTCTAACGGTATCTGATTCTACATGTGACATCTTACAGAAAAAATGTACGAAGTTAAATGAATAAACTAACAAAAGGTAAAGTATGTTGCATGGACCTCACAGCCTGATAAAACAAAGGGTATGGGTTGCTCTCTCTTTGATTTTATTTCATGTTATATTTCCATGTTTGGGCTTATTTGTGTGAGTCTGTAAGTCTTAGTATGCTGGACACATTCCTTATTTCCAGGCCTTTGTCATTGTCCTGTTTCCCAGTGCTAAACTAGGCCCTGCAGTGGGCAAGTCTCTAGTATAAGGATGGGGAGGGGAGGAGCATTTCCATTTTGAAGTTGATGCATTACAAAACCTGGGTTGGTTTTTATCTTCACAGGAGGATGCAGATTTGCTTAATGTCATTTTCCTTGCTCAGTTCTTACTTGCCTCTTAGTGCTTATGAAATCCAGTCAACTGGTGTGGCTGATGAGTGACCTGAAATAACTCATCAATAATAACACATTTGCCTTGGCCCTTGGCAGAGGCACACATGTGACAGAAGCAAAGGGGACTTTGGAGATGACCAAGACAAAACCCATCTTTGTTTTTCCATCTGTTCTTCCACTTCATCCCTGCCCTTTTCCATAACATAAAACTACCTTTAAGGAACCTAACTGAGAGGCAGAATTCAGACATCAGATTTCTGAGACAACTCAGGCTATTGGGATAACAGTGTAGGAAAAGTATTGAAGTAAAAATAATTCCTTACTTATTCAAGTCAACATTACTTATATTTTTATATATATGTTTACTCATTCAAGTGAGTTTCTTAAAAATACTGCATCTCACTATGTGTCAGTCACTATCTTAAGCGATGAACATGCAAATTTACATAGACAAAGATCCTAACTTCAAAGAATGCATGGCCTAGGAGGAGACAGACATACAAAAATATCATCATCAAAGGACAATTATTATATTTTAAATACCTTCAATGTATAGGGGAAAAGATCCTAAAAACTCGTAAGTCAAGGACAGTTTATACACCAGATATTATTTCAGTTTAAACTTAAATTTTAAGTGAGAATTAAAGAAGGGGTCAGGATTCTATGTAAAAAAACAACCCTGGAGATATGAGTAAGCAAAGGCATTTCTGAGAACTGGAAAATAGTGTTCAGAGATGTATAGAAGAGAGGCTAAGACTGGTATGGTAAGAGAGGCAAGAATCCAGATTAAAAAGGGTCCTGTAAACCACACAAAGTTTAGATTATATTCTATATTCTATAGTGATGAGGAGCCATGAAAAAACTTTGAAAACTTCAGTAGTAATCTGATCAGATTTATGAATTAGAAAGATAAACCCATGTCAACATAGCACACAGGCTCCCATGACAGAATGAATGTCTGATGGAGAAAGCAGGACATGGCTAAAAGAAGAGCAACTGTTAGTGAAGATATTAAAAATTATTCAGATGAGATATGAGGAAGAGCTGAAGTAGGGCAGCAGAGTTGGTAATGGAGAGGCAGGCAGGATTCTAGACATATCTAGGTAAAACAATTTGAAGAACTTGGTTATGTACACTATGAAGGGCAAGGAAAAAGAAATTCTCTAGGATAATCATTTGGCGTCTGGTTGGAAACACTGAATGCCCTTTCAAAGAAACAGACAGTGCAAGTGGAATGGTTTTATTGAAGATGACAAGTTCTATTTTAAACGTGTATATTTTGAGGCATCTGAAAGATAACTGAGAAAGTAAATTGAGTATTTCCTTAGATTCTGGAGCTTAGAAGTGAAATTTGTCAAAAGCTGCAGGTTTTGAAGTCACATAGATTAGTTTTAGCCATTGGAATGGATGGGATTGTCCAGTTTCTGGGAGACCTTAAATACTAGGCTAAAAATAAGGACTATTTCTTTCATGCACGTGGGACCCAGTGAAAGTATTTTTTTGGGGGGGGGATGATGGAATAGGGGAGGTAATGGTGAAATGGGAAATAATTTTGTCAGCAGCATATTTGATAAATATCCGAAGTGCTGCAAACAGACTTTTTCTTAACAAACAAAAATTTGGTGAAGTAGAAGAGATGCCTCAGGATTAGCCAGTGACTTCTCAAGGGAGTCTAAGCAGAGTTGTACTTTGTACCTCATAGGTGCAATCAGGATTTGTATTAGTGCTTTCATTGAGAAGAGCATAGCATTTAACAAATGTAAGTCATTCTGCACAACAGAGGTCTCAGAGGTGCCACTCTGAAAACTACCCAGCACCTGTTTAATTAATACAAGGAAACACTATAATTGGGAATTTTCACTTCACAGAATCTGCTCAATTCATTTCCTCTGTATCAGAGAACTGTCATTATAAATCAGTCTGAGAGTTGAACTGTTCACTCATTTCATTGTTATGTTTTTGTATTTGCAACAAAAAGCTGTCAGTAAAGGTTATGGTTAGGTTAAAAATGGATTCTTTTGCTGAAGGGCAAGGCCATATATCTAGGAATTTTAAAAAGTTAGCAAATCATGTTGTCGTCTCTTGCTTTCATAAAACGACTCATTCAAATTGCTGCATGATTTCACTGGCAATACATGTCCACAGCGATGAAGTGGAAAAACCACACAAACCCAAATCCAGTCTCTAAAAACTAGTGCCTATTCCTGGAACTATTGCCTATTCACTGGTATCACTGACTCTTCTCCCAATGATCCAGGTACATATATATTTCTTTTTAAATATTATCTAATAAAGCATGGATATAGTTATGGTTTTTATTCAAAAAATTAGGGCTACACGTAAGAAAATAAAATTCACCTGTGCTACTTGTGCTGGGCTTGGAGATTCCCAGGAGAAGCCAAGCTATGATCTAGGCTGACTGCCACTAGTGCTATGCCAAGGGTCACTTAGCAAGAGGTACAGGGGCTGGGGGCTCACTGAAGCCAGTTGTTGCTTCTTTGAGAGGATTTAGGAAGTTGTGAAGCATGAGGCAAGACCAGCCATACATATAGAAAAGTCTCTGTTAACAACTTGGGTGGGTCCATAATTTGGGTGGGATGGAGTCTCAGGGGATCTCAGGGCAAGGCAAACAGTGTTAACCAGGTTGATGGAGTATCAGATATGACACCTGCTTACTGGCTCTGTGGCTCAAGGGTTCAGAAAAGAGACAATGGCCTCTGCCCACCTTTCTGTTTGGGAGAAAGCTGTCCTTCATCTCTCATTTTGATGCCAGACACTTCAATTCTTCCCTGTATGCCACTGGAGTGTTTCTGCTATTCTGGTGCTGGAGCTCAAAGGGAGTGAGTCTGAGTAAGTTTGTGTGTGGGTTCTTCAAGAAGAATTGCTTGGGACTCCAGAAGTTTCTTCCACTGAATCAGTTCTTACTGGTTTTTGCAACCAGAAGTTATGGGGTCTTATCTTCCTGGCACTGGAATCCAGGGTTAGGGGCCTGGTGTGGAGCTGGGATTCCTTGCTCCCAAGATATCCCTCCTGAATTTCTATCCAACGTATGTGGATAGAGGACCAACCTATTTCACATCTCCAGCCCCCCTACCAGTATGGGTGGGTGTGGTTTCTTTAATTCCATAGTTGTCAGACTTCCACTTGAATCAGTTTCTGCCGGTTCTGAGTGATGGGTGTTCTATAATTTAGTTGTAATTTTGATGTGGTTGTGTGAGGAGGTGAACCATGTAGTCCAGACAAGTTGGCCCTGGAAAAATACAGGTTATGACTGACCTTCTCCTTCACCACCCTTGAAATCCCAGTGCCTGCACAACAAGTAGACAGCTAAGGACCTTGTTGGAGCACCACCTCCATGTTCCTATACAGCTGATCTTTCAGAGGGGGAGGTTGGTGGTCAGTGGTCCCATGCAGTTCTTACAGGTAACTGGCCTAGGTAAATCCTTACCATTGACCTGCCAACAGCAACCAAGGTTCAACTACAAGAGGAGAGTATACTGAGCCCACATGATTGGTGCAACTCAAGTACCCAGCTTGGGTGATAGGGGAGGCTGTGCCAGTGACCCTATAGGACACCTACTACATTAGGCCATGCTACCAAGACAGAGAGTCATTATAGCTCTATTTAGTACATAGAAACAAACACAGGGAGGCTGCCAAAATGAGGAGACAAAGAAACATGGCTCAAATGAAAGAACAGATCAAAACTCCAAAAAAAAAAAAGAACTAAACAAAAGGGAGATAAGCAATCTATTAGATGCAGAGTTCAAAACATTGGTTATAAGGATGCTCAAGGAACTTAATGAGGACCTCAACAGCATAAAAAGGATCCAGTCTAAAATAAAGAATTTACTAATTGAAATAAAGAAAAGTTTACAAGGAAACAACAGTAGAGTGGATGAAGCTGATAATCAAATCAATGATTTGGAACATAAGGAAGTAAAAAACAACAAATCACGCCAACAAGAGAAAAATAATAATTAAAAAAAAAAACAAGGATGCTGTAAGTAGCCTCTGGGAAAATTTCAAGCATTCCAACATTCATATCATAGCAGTGGCAGAAGGAGAAGAGGAAGAAGAAGACATTGGAAATCTATTTGAAAAAATAATGAAAGAAAACTTACCTAATTTGGTGAAAGAAATAGACATGCAAGTTCAGGAAGCACAGAGAAACCAAAACAAGATGGATGAAAGAAGGCCCCCTCCAATAGACATAATTAAAGTGCCGAAGGTTAAAGATAAAGAGGTAATCTTAAAAGCAGCAAGAGAAAAGCAGTTAGTTGCCTACAGGGGAGTTCCCATAAGACTGTCAGCTGATTTCTCAAAAGAAACTTTGCAGGTTAGCAGGGATTGGCAAGAAATATTGAACGTTGTGAAAAGCAAGAACCTACACCCAAGATTGCGTTTTCTAACAAAGATATCATTTAGAAATGAAGAACAGATAAAGAGCTTCACAAGCAAGAAAACACTACAAGAGTCCATCATCACCAAACCATTATATAACATGTTAAAGGGACTTATTTAAGAAAAAGAAGAACATCAAAACTACGAACAATAAAAAGACAAAAATACATATTAATTAACAATTTAATCTAAAAAACAAACTAAGCAAACAAGAACAGACACAGAATCATGGGTACAGAGAGCATTTTGATGTGCCATATTGGAAGGGAGTATGGGGGAAAGGGTGAAGAGGTCAAGGGATTAAGGAGTATAAATAGGTAGTTACGGAATAGCCATGGAGATGTAAATAGGAAATAGAGTAGCCAAAGAACTTATGTGAGTGACCCATGTACATGAACAATGGTGTGGGGATTACCTGAGGGAGTGCAGGGTGCTAGATGGAGGGACACAAAGGGGGAAAAATCAGGACAACTTTAATAGCATAATCAGTAAAATAAAATTAAAAAATAAAAAATACAATCTAAAATAATAAAAAATAATAAAAATCACCTATGCCTTATAGAGATAATTATTGTTTAATGACTAAAATAAAAATAAAAATTATTGTTGGCTTGGAATATATTTTACCAAATAGAGCAAAATACTAATTTTTTTTTGTTTTTTAGCTTAAATATTTCTTTCTTTCTTTCCTTTCCAAACTTGGCTCTTTTTGCTAACATTGGTGTTTTCCAAGAGAGCTTGGAAAGCATCTCAACAGAAAAGATGAAAGAAAGGCAGAGTACTACCCCAGGCAAGCAACTTTGTGTTTGAAATTTCTAATAAACAACAGACAGATATTTTAAATATGTAGTTGGACATAACAGTTAGTAACTGAACAGTGAAATCAGGTCCGGCATTCAGGCTACTGATGTGTATAAAATCACCAAATGTGAGAATGTAGATAGAGGAGAGGACTGTGGAGCTGATCCACACTGAAATATTGAATAGAGGCTAAGCCCACATAGAAGGTTGAAAAAGGGTAGCTGGCCCTGGCTGGGTGGCTCAGTTAGTTGAAGCATTATTCCATATGCCAAAAAATTACATGTTTGAGTTCCATTCAAGACACATGCCTACGTTGTGGGTTTGATCCCCTGTAGGGGAACATCCAGGAGGCAACACATCAGTGTTTCTTTCTCTCTCCCTCTTCCTTTTTCTCTAAAAAATCAATAAAAATATCCTCAGGTGAGGATTAAAGCCAGAGAGAGAGAGGGAGAGAGAGAGCGAGCATTGCTGGTAATGTCATGAAACCCAAGCAAGAGGATGTGCCAATTTTGTTGAGTTTGCAAAGAAGTCAAGAGAGAGGGTAACAGGGAAGGATTTTCTTATCTGAAATCCTCTTCCTCCTTGTTTTCATGGATAATTCTAACTCTCCCCCTTGACTCAGATGAACAACCATTCTCTTCAGCAAGTCTTTTTTTTCCCCACCACTCCTTAACAATTATTCCTCCCTATACCTCTACTTTCTCTCAAATGGTTCTTGCAATTTTGCTATCTCTTAGCTAAAGATCTGTCTCCTTGGAATATACACTTTTGTAGGGCCAAGGCCATTGCCTTTCTTGTTAATCAGCATACTTCTAGGACTCAGCACTGTAAATGCCACATAGTAGGTGCTAAGAAAAGTTTACCAAATGAATAAATAAATGAATAAACTAACTCCTTCTTATATTTTTCTTTTGTTCCCAATCAAGAAAGTATATACAGCTGTCTTTTCCTCTTCCACGGTTAATGTTTGGTTGTAGTTTTGAAGAATTAGTGCCAGGTGTTCCCTGTGACTAGGATGATTTACATCCGCCATCTTCCCTTACTTCCTTTCTGTTCACCATTTTTAGGCAGCATACTTTGACTTGTTCTGTGCATGTCTCTATATTCTCTTTGTACTGTTCATGTGTTTCTTCTTCTATGTAAACTCAGAGTGGCAGGGTGGAAGGAGGCCTAGAATAAGAACTAAGAACCATAGGCTCTAGTTTCAACTGTGGCAATAACCAGCTATATGGTGCAGATGAGTCAGAACTCTAGGCTTGCTAGTTCTCATCTGTGAAAATCTGCTCAAATGTCTTTTCTTCTGTTAAAAGGACTGTATCTTTTTATTCTACTCATTGATGCCCCAACATTTGTTGAGTAAGCTCTATTGTACTCTGCCTACAAAGAACAATTTATAAATACTTCAGTTAATATATTCAAGAAGTAGAATTTACAGTTTGTTTGGCTTTATAATCTTATAAAATGGAAATGATCTTTGGCATTGGTGATTCCAAACCCTCATGCAATGAACATGTTTTTCATATCATTCTTTTAATGTACTGTTGAACTTTGTTTGCTAGTATGTTGGTGAAACTTTTTGTACCTATATTCATTAGGGATATTGGCCTATAGTTTTTTTGTAGTGTCTTTGTCAGGCTTTGGTATCAAGGTGAGTTTGAAAGTGAATTCTCTGTTCAAATTTTTAAAAAGTTTAAGAACAATTTACATTAATTCTTTTAAAAAGGTTTGGCAGAATTCACTACTGAAACTATCTATCTGGCCCTGGGCTTTTTTTTTTCTTGGGGAGGAGGTGGGGGAGAATTTTTATTACTGATTCAA
This sequence comes from Sturnira hondurensis, assembly GCF_014824575.4. Classification (NCBI taxonomy): domain Eukaryota; kingdom Metazoa; phylum Chordata; class Mammalia; order Chiroptera; family Phyllostomidae; genus Sturnira; species Sturnira hondurensis. Next base: position 2,442,963 of record NW_028078194.1, on the reverse strand, counting down.
TCTTGTTTGTTACTGGTCTATTTGGTTTTTTAAATGTCATCATGGTTTAGCCTTGCTAGGATATATTTTTCTAGGAATTTATCCATTTCTTGTCGATTATCCAATTTGTTGCCATATAGCTGTTTAGAATAGCCACTTATTCTTTTTATATCTGTCATATCAGTTATAATATCTCTTCTTTCATTTCTGATTTTATTTGAGTCTATTCTCTTTTTTTAGTTAGTTCAGCCAAGAAATTATCAATATTGTTTATCTTTAAAAAACAACTCAATTTCATTGATTTTTTTCTAATTTTTATTTACTATCTAATGTTTGTCATTTTTTCCCCTCTGCTTATTTTGAGTTCAGTTTGTACACATTTTCTTTTCATATTTTTGTTCACAATGCTTTGAAAAAGAAAATAATTTGTTTACTTCAAACATATTTTCAGTTCCCATTCAATGTAGGCAGGCAGTGTAGTATAGTGGACACTATTTTGGAGTCCCATGGACCAGGTTTAAAGCTGTCCCACACTTACTGGCTGTCCAACCTTGGGTAAATTACTTAGTATCTCTGAGTGTTGCATGTTTTCCTGGTCAGATGGAGGTGATGGTCCGGCCTCCAGTACTGAGCAGGGCATTATCATTTTATAATTATTTTCTTTTACAACAGGTCACAGGTGAACATACCCACAATCAAAGTGATGTCCGTGCCGAGGGAGCTGGCCCATGCAGTCAGGCCATGACTCTGATAGAATTCTTCAAGCCATTCCACACCGAGTTCCCTCAGGGCCATCTGGAAGCCCAGGCTGAGGCTGTGTGCAAAGAAAGAGGAAAGGACCATCATCCGCACCCTTCTGTCACTGATGTTTAGGTGGGGTTTAAGTGTCTTCTTCTGTTTGTGGTCATCTTCAAAATTATACCCAATATCTTCATGCTTTGTATTCATTTTCTAAGATTTTTTTTGCCCAGGGCGTGGGCAGTGTGGCCTCTCTGTGCTCCTGGCCAGACTCCTGAACTTGCCGTGTTTCTTGGAGCCCCCCAAATGATTGGGCATAGAGGTTTGTTACTGTATAAAATTTCTTAATAACCTATTTTACATTCTTCAGGCATTTCTTCAACATTAGCAGTGCTATGAGAAGGTCACTATTTCATATTTCCTTCTGTCTTTAAGAAAAATTTCCAAAAGTTTAATTATGATAAATGTTATTAAATGTATGTTAAACATTCAAATAAATGTATAATTAATGTATTTTATTAGCTCTTCTATCCTTGGGCATCATAGCAACCACTAACATCTCTAATGCAATTCATAGCTAAGGACAGCTCATTTGATTTTCTAACACTCTATATGTTAATTTTTATTAATGATGTATTTTCACTCCTTTTCCCAAATAATATTTTATGTTAACTAGAATGACCTGACGTGGGTGCTTGATAAAATACAAAATGCCAAAAATACATTTGGTGTACCATTAAAATTCTTTCAACTAGTTTTTTCCTTTCAGCCTATTTTCTAGTAAAGTAGTCACATTCATATTCATCAGCCAATGATCCGTAACAATGATCTATGTGTTAAGCGTAACAATGAATAGTTCACAATGATAAAATCATTTTCAGTTTTCACAATGTGAAAAAACATGTTTAATGAGAAACTTCTAAGCAAGACATAGTAGATGTAAGCATTTCAGACCTGGCAGGCAATGTTAATGTTTACCAATTCCTTATTACGATTCTGGCAAGAAGGAAATTTTTAAAAACAACACCGGCATTGGTGACAGTGACAGTGACAGAAATGGAAGCTCTCCTAAGTCCAATATTTGTTGTGCCCTACTAGCTATAAGAGAAAAAGGATGTCGATGTTGCAATGAGGCCTATGGAGGGTTTTCTAGCAGGGGTCAGCAAAGTAGAGCATGTAGGCCAAATTTCTGTCTGCCTCCGTCTTTATATGCAAAGTTTGATTGCAACACTGCCCCTCTTTTTACGTGTTGTCTGGGACTCCTTTTGTGCTTCATCTAGAGAGCTGAGTAGTTACAAAAGAGACCTTAAGGCCCACAACGTCTAAAATTTCTATTCTCCGGCCCTTTGTAGAGAAAGTTTGCCAAACCCTGCCTCAGAGTAACAGAGTGAAATGCTCAGCCTCTCTTATTCCATCTTGTTCAAATCTGCTGTGTTCCCATGGCCTTCAGGTTAATAGTTTCTGCTCAGTCTTGCATAGAGACATGTCAATCATTAGAGGAATTCTACTTTCAGCTTGAGTTTTACAAAAATAGCTCCTTATCAGAAAGTGCCTCTTCTGAGGAGATAAGGGAAGTATGTATTGTTTGTCAAAGATCTGCAAGAACCTCATGACCAGACTTGCATCAACTAGAGTTGACAGACTGAACACAGTCTTCCTCAGACCCCTGCTGGTGCCCAGATGTCTATGGTCATCAATCACCTCTTGCCCCTCCCACTTTCCCTTCCTTTGACATAAAGAAAGCTGTACTTTCTGAAGGTGGATTTCGGGCCCGACTAGGTCTCCTATCTTCTTTGTTGGCACTTTCTCTATTGATAAACCTTCCTTTACTCCAAAGGGAAGTTTTGAGTTTTGGCCTTTTGAAGTATCAGGTACATGGACTTTGGAAAGTAACAACAGGTCTTAAATAGTTCATTCACATTTGTCCTTTTATTTGGTCATCACAACACGCTTACAAAACAGGTAAGATAAGCATTACTATTATCTCTAATTTATGCATACATAAACTGAAACTCCGGACTGCTGAATGATTTTCTGCAGGTCCTGTGATGGTTTGGTTGTTGGAATGGAACAAGAGTCTGGGTTTTCCATCCCCCTAGGCCACAGCTCTTTTTATTTTCCAACTTCCCAGACTCCCCTACACATAAACACTTCCACTTCTCTCTCTGTATCTGTGATACTGGATTTTATAATAATAAATATGTGTTTGGTTTTCATCACCCTTTCTGGTACAGAGATCCAAAAACCCTCAGAATTTCATAAGTGGGAAGAGCAACAAAGGTGCCTCATGCCACTGGGTGGGGATAGAAGCCCAGGTTTCCCATATGGACTCCGTCTGCACTGTAGGAGAGAGGTCTCCCTGACTGCTCATGGAGACGGAAGCTTTGGTCTCCTGCTCAGCCTTTTCTGACCAAATACAGAGGGAAATTAGGGCACCTGGTTACAGCCTGGCAAGAGTGGGAGTCTAGGCTCTCCATTTGGCTTTTGCTGGTGGCATTGGGAGTAGGTCCACAGGTTTTATTGGTAGTGTTGGCTAGACTAAATCTCTTAGTGGCTAAATGTTTTATTGGATAAAGCCTTTATGTTTTCTTTTCTGGTTCTTTAACTAGAGAGGACCAAGGCTCTTATCTCTCTAGGCCTTCTTTGGTCTGTTTCCACAAGAGTTTTGCTGGTCTTTCCAGTATCCAGCATGCATACACACACACACACACACACACACACACACACACACACCCCATGATAGTATATCTATATAGATAGATAATGTATATAGACCTATATTGAAATATATATCATTTTATATATCTCTATCTATCTAACTCTAGCTATATGACATTTCTCATTTCTCAGATAATTAGCCAATTTGCCTTTTTATGCCATGGTTCAGAGTCTTGTTACATTTGTTTTATAAATAAGGCCAACAGTTTTTAGCTATACTCAGTTGGAGGACTAGAATAATCACATCTCTTCTATCTTCAGGAAGCAGAAGTCTTCATCCTCACGGCTCAACTTTGTTTTGTTTTCCCAGTACCCTTCTACGGGCCTCTGCCATGTCTGCTCCTTCTTTGCTGTTCTCTGCACCTGTCTTTATTCTTACTCTTCCTAACAGAATTATAATATACTTCAGTCATACAAAGGACTTCTGTATTTAAGAAAAAGCCTGATAAATTGCATCCAAGATATTAATCACTAAATCTGACTTAATATGCTATACATCCAGGTCTATTCTCATTTTAACAGAGAAGAATTTCTGAAGCCAAGTAAATTAGCCTTGAAATGCTTCAATTATTGGCCCCACAACAGTCCTGTCAAGGTGGGTCTGATGGTCAAAGATATTTTTTGTGATAATCTAAGTTATTCTTTCATTTTTGTCCATATTTGTAGGTAAGATAGCTTTGTAATAGGTCAGATTCTTAGTTTTAGTATTAAATCTATGCCCTTTGGATATGGCCTTGAACTGGGAGGTTTTCCCTGGTAGCACCATAACATCACTTGCCAAACATTGTCATGTTTGCTGGCCAAATACTCTAATATTGCTACAGAATGGTTATAAGTCAGCAGTTTCAATAAATATGTTTGACTCATAGAAAACGACATCACTGCATTTCACTGCCTATTAAATAGACATATTAGTTGAACATTAGCCACTTTTCTTCCTTACTTGCCTTCTCAGGGAAACTTAGGCCTTGAAAAAGAGATTGAAATGCTAGTACAATGCCCGTGGCAAACCTTGTCCCACCTGAATTTTCCATGGGAACCCTGGAATGTGGCAGTTTAACAACTTCCAGGAAGTTACCTTGTCTGTTCTTCTGGGGCCTTGGAAGTGAAAGATTTGATAGGGAGTGAGATACCTCTGGCTCCATTCTTTTTTCTTAAGATTGCTTTGGCTCTTTGGGGTCTGTTGTGGTTCCATACAAATCTGATGATTTTTTTTCTATTTCTTTTAGAAAATGTCATTGTGATTTTGATGGTGATTACATTAAATTTATATGTTGCTTTGGGAAGTATAAGACATCTTAACTATGTTGATTCTTCCAATCCATGATATCTTTCCATTTCACTATGTCTTTTTCAATCTCTCTTAATAATGCTGTATAATTTTCAGGTTCTTCACATCCTTTGTCAAGTTTTTTGCTAGGTATTTTATTATTTTTGTTGCAATTGCCAAAGAAACTGGTATTTTTAATTTTTCTTCCCTGAAATTCCATTGTTAGTATAAAGGAATGTAGTGGATTTTTGCACATTGATTTTGTATCCTGTAACTTTACCATATTTGTTTATTGTTTTTCCTAATTTTTGATGAATTTCTTTATATAGATACTCATGTCATACTAAAAGAAATTAAGAATAGAATTACCATATAACTCAGCAAGCCCTCTCCTGGGTATTGACCTGAAAATTTTGAAAACATTTATTTGCAAAGATATATGGACTCCTATGTTTATGGCAACATTATCATTCATGGTGACCAAGACATGGAAAGAACTGAAGTGTCCTTTGATAGGCGATTGGAAAAAGAAGATGTGGTACAGTATACAATGAAATACTACTCAACCACAAGAAAAAATGAAATACTGCCATTTGTGACAACATGGATAGGCTTTAAGAATATTATATTATGCTAGTGAGATGTCTGAGAATTTTTTAAAAAAGAATATTATGCGAAGTGAAATAAGTCAGAAAAAGCTAAGAACCATATACTTTTACTCGTGTGTGGGATATAACACAATAAATGAACAACAAGAAAAACAAACAAAAAACCTCATAGAGACAACAGTAGGGTGGTTACCAGGGGGAAGGGGATGGAAAGGGTGGTGAAGAATAAAGGGGGTCAAGTACATGGTGATGGAAGATGATGCGACTTTGGGTGGTGGGCACACAATGTAATATGTAAATTATGTACAATAGAAATGTACACTTGAGCCCTGGCGGGTGTAGCTCAGTGGATTGAGTGAGGGCCTGTGAACCAGATGATCATGGTTTGATTCCCAGTCAGGGCACATGCCTGGGTTGCAGGCCATTTCCCAGCATGGGATGCACAAGAGGCAACCATACATTAATACTTCTCTCCTTCTCTCCTTCCCTTCCCCTCTAAAGATAAATAAATGAAATCTTTAAAAAAGCAAGGTATAGGATGTAATAAAAATTAAAAAAAGAAAGAAATGTACACTTGAAACCTGCATAATCTTATTGACCAATGTCACACCGATAAACTTAATTTTGACAGATTCGACAAACTATTGTGCTTTGTTTGGTGGCACTGTTGTCTTCTCTTTTTGGTCTTCTTCTCTCCTTTCTTCAAAGGGACAAGTCAAGCAAGGGTCTGATGTAGTGGGTTTGGGAGAGCAGATTTAGGAGGTGGCAGAGTGGCTAGATATGGAAAGACTGGAGGGTAAGCACAGTATTCTGGGAAACACTGAAATTCCAAAACAGACAAGTGGCCTACTTATCACATGGGGGAAAAACACAAACGCTCAGAGCCAATTTTACATTGGAATTGGGAAAGAAGAAAAAAATGAAGGGGAAAGGCCAAGAGAATTCACAGGACTAGAGCATAGAAGACTAACACATGCATATTTTTCACTGACTGTTGGTTTGGAATTTAGCCTGATTTAAATAGCCAAACCTAAATCCTATATGACCTTAAACATGTTCCTGGAAGCATCTTCACACTTCTCCAAATGTAACTGTGTGCCCATGTGCATGCATGAGTGTACAACACACAGGCACATGCACATGCACATGTGTGTATCAGAGAGGAGTGCAGTGATGACAATGGCAGACAAGACAGGGTGAACCAATTGTATAGAAGGAATTTTACTTCAACCAATTTATTCACCAGGATTCTTTAAAAAATGGAGATCTTTAAGTGTCTACCAGTTATCTGCATCCAGAAAGGAGGGTCATATCAATTATTCAAAAGTAACACTTTTAAGTCAAGGATTTGTTTAATTATGAGGTGACATAATGGTCGAAAAGACAAAGATATTATAAGTAGTTCACAGCCTATCTTTGCATCATGATTAGTTGGATAAAAATAGGCAGAAATATAATGGCCAATCTTTGAAATTATGGCCTCCAACATCATAAAAACCAAAGAAGCAATTAACCCAGAAAACCAAGATTGAATACTTATATAGAAATAGTTGATAATTGCTTAGGTTAAAGTCATTTCAATGCCAATTCATTTAACAATGGTTCAAAAATTAAGCAAATTGTAGCATGTTACAGATGTCCACAGAAAATGTGCTCTTTTTGATCGATCAAAACATTATAGAAATGTCTAATTTAGAATTTGAGATGCAGAGATGTGAGTGGTTACCAATATAAAAATTATCTGTCCTACTTCTCGGTTACCCTAGCTATAGTTGGACTCCTGAACTATAAGGGACTGTACTTGTTTGTAAAACAAATCATTCCATTGTTGTACAGTTCAAAAAATCACAAAATAAATGTTTCTCCTAATATCTTCATATGTGTAAACTAAGCCACTAGAGAGAAACCATGATTGTCGTGGCCGGGCACTGGCTCAGCAATCACGAGTTCTGGTTAACATTCTCACTTCATTCACTAGCTTTGCTCCTTCGCAGCCCTTCATCATTTTTCGTCTGTTTCCTTCTGTAGAAAATTACAAAAAAAAAAAAATGCTTTTAGCCTATGGGGCTATTATGAGATTTTAAAAAACTACTGTGAATGTGACTTAAAAATCAGCAATTGTTAAATACATAAAAAGCACTATTGCTCATTCTGACAGACTCACATAAAATGCTCCTACAAGCTCTTCCACATTCACAATGTGAATTTTTTAGTAAGCCCATGATCAAAAAATTATGTTCTAAAGGCTCATATATACCAAACACATAGCAGTTTCATGATTCTGCTGTGGTTTAATTATAAGCTCACAAAATCTGTAATTTGCAGAATTTTGCATTTTTTCTCTTTAAGATTAAAGTATGGCTGTTAGCCTTTTAAAGTCTTATTGCCATCTGGAAGTGCCCCCGTTCTCTAAACTCAAGGGCATAAACTTTCAGTTATGAGATGAATAAATTCTGGGAATCTAATGCCCAGCATAGTGACTATAGTTCCCAACCCAGGTACTGCGTTGTGTACCTGAAATTTGCCAAGTTAGTCTTACATGTTACCACCACAACACAAACACATGCATATTTGTAATAAATCATCACATGTGCATATTTTATAGTATATGCAATTTTTGTTTTTCAATGATACCTTAATAAAGCTGGTGGAGGAGGGCATCTGTCATCACATCCACTATTTGACAGATTTGTCATTTTTAAAAGAATCAAACCTATTATTTTATATCTTACGTATTTTATATTTTAGAGTCTTTTGAAAGCCAAAGTTCAAGTAAGTGGAAAAGTACAAAAAAGGACCCACCTTGAAAATAATTTCAAATCTTTCTTTTGTGCAAAAATTGTTTGTTTAGATTGAGACAGAAATAAAATAGGGATTGCATTGTTCTACCTTTTTGGTGACTTCTGAGCACTTCTTGGTAGTGAGAAACCACAGGTTAAAGTGAATAGTTTAAAAATTCAATTCACATAGTGCTTCCCTTTTTCATAACTACACTGAAACCTTTAGTCTGATACTTTTTATCACTTAGAGAAATGTCTAGTATCTCCCAGGCTCCAGGGCCAGTGATAGTATCTGACATTGTGCCTAGATGTGTGGCTGCTTCTGTCACTCCTGGGCCTTGTTCCTAGTGGTTTTAATGTAGTTGCTCTTCTCAAGGCAGGAAAAGTGGAACGGAGTTGGTCTAACATGTAGGTAGACAAGGCAGCCTACCACATAGTTTGTAATAACATAAATGGGTCTTTTGAAGGTCATTCATCATGGCTAAACATGCACAAATGCAATATTATACAAATATTTAATTTCTTTAAACCCTGTGAAGAAGCTCTTAATGTTACAGTATCTAATTTTTTGACAGAGAAACAGATCCAGAGAAATTAAGAGACCTTGACTAAGCAAGGAAGTGGCTGTTCTGCTTCTCAAACTCAGGTCTTACAACCTCCAAGTCTCCAACTCACCTGACACCACTGATTCCTTAAACATCTATTGTACTGCAACGAAGCTCACATCGCAGCATCGTTTAGTTATTCTTACTTATAGTCTCCCAAACTTGGTTATAAAAACCATGCTTGCTATTTCTTTACTTTTTCCAAAGCAACTGATATACACCCCTATTAAGAAAATGTTTATTAAAAATTTTTGGTAGCTTATTTTTATTGTATTTTTTCTGTTACCAGTTTTCCTCCTTATATACTCTTCCACCTCCAACCACCCCTCTCCCTCACAAATCACCACACTGTTGTCCATGTTCATGAGTGCTTTTTCTTTTTTACTTGATCCCTCACCCCTGAAGGCCATTCCCCCACATGTCAGCCTGCTATCTGTGAATCTATCTCTAGTTGTTTTGCTTGTTGATTCAGTATGAGTCATAATTAGTGTATTGACATCAATTGCTATTTAGCAGAACTCAAGATGTGTGCATTTTGACAGATAAAAGAGATACATTCAAAGCACATGGACAGAAATAATACACAGTTCTGAGAATTATGAACTTAAATTTTTTACGAACTTAAATTATGAACTTAAAATAAATAAATATTTGTTTATTTATTTTAGAGAGAGGGGAAGGGAAGGAGAAAGAGAGGGAGAGAAACATCAATGTGTGGTTGCCTCTTGTGCACCCACTACTGGTAGATTGGCCTGGCCTGCAGTCCAGGCATGTGCCCTGACTGGGAATTGAATTGCTAACCCTTTGGTCCACAGGCCGGCACTCAATCCACTGAACCACACCAGCCAGGGCTGAACTTAAATTTCTAAGGGAAGTTGAGGTCAGTCTCCTAGAGAAACTCCTGAAGATGAAACACCAGGTGAAAGGTAAGAGGATATCTGAGACAGAAGTGATGCGTTTATGATATTTTACCATCTGGCCAATAACCTTAGGCATAGAGAAGAACTTCAGGGGAACCAGGGACACAGTCCCTTTGAGGATCTTGTCATTCATTCTGACCTTGTTACTTTCTCCCCATTAGCACTCTTTGCTGCCACATCTTTGAGTTAGGGGTTGTCATTCCAGTTTATCAGAAGAGATGCCTCTCTTCCTTCCTGTCATCCCCTCTTCCCTTCCCTCTCTTTCTAGAATAAAAAATGACCAAAGTGTAATGTGTATCTAGTTATGAAAATAATATATATTTAAAAATCACAGAAAAAATAACCAAATTAAAAAACTAAAGAAAACAAGGCCATCTCTAAAATACATTTTAAAAAATAACTGCCATTCTTATTATATGGCTCTTCAGACTTTTTACATGTATATAAATATACACGGGGTTGAATTTACTACTATTTTATCCACCTCTGTTTTAACTTCCCAGCATCACTTCTAACAGTTGTAGAAGATGCCGGTGCATGCTGTTGCCCATGTTTAAAACGTATGCCCTATTGCTGGGTATTCAAACTGTAATGAACATCTACATACAAATATCTTTGTCAATTTTTAGGATTATTTTCAGTGGCTAAATTCATAGAAATGGGATTTAGGGTCAAAAGAAATGCAAATTTAGAAGACTTTCAAAATTTTTTTCATCTTCCTGAGAAGTCTTTTAATAAACTATCCTTATGTTCTCTCCAATATAGGTTATTATTAAACTTTTAAATGGTTAGAAGTATGGATCCCTCACTTTGTCCCCTCCACCCCCCACCCATTTAAACATGTGAATGGCTTTATGCTTTATCACTTCAAGGGAGATATCGAATGTAGAAAACAGAAGTAGCCTATAGGAAATTTTGGTTTTCTTGCCATCTCCACCCTCCCCAAATCCCTAGACTCTCTGCAGAGCAAAAGTTTGGAGAGAACTGGCCCCCGAGCACATGAGACGCAGGAAGCAGAGTTTTCTCCTGGATCCAAAAGCAATTCTGTCTGAGGAAGTTAGCAATATCGGATTTGACAATAAAATGTTTATATCTATATTTATGAGGGAGTGCAGCTCATTTGGGTAACTAAGTTGACAGGAAGCCTGTCTTCTATGGCTACCTCCAACATGAATGTCTCTTAGAGACTTGGTTTTTTTGGGGTTTTTTTTGTAATCACTGCAGATATTTGTTTAACTCAGCCACCAGGAAGTGAAGGCAGATGGGGTGGGGTGGTGGGTGGAAAGGTCACTGCCTCAGGACATCAGATTATCTAAGATCTGCTTTTGACTCTGCCTCTGCTTGGCTTTGGACAGTTAAGGAATTTCTGGAAACTTCCCTTCTCATTGTGTGAGAGACACAATCAGTAACAGTGACAAGGAAAAAAACAATGCAGAGTGCCTGGATTCTGTCCGGTGACTTATCAGACATTGGCTGGTGCCTGTTGTGTATCAGGCACTGTTTTAGGCACTCAGGCTACAAGAAGGAAAGTTTGTTTGCATTCAGGGAATGTAGGTATGTACATGGAATAATAACAATACACTATAAACCCATAATTTATGTAATATCCTATGTTTTATAGACTTTTATGTATTTAATGTAATTTCATAGCAATATTATTAAATGTTCTAATTGAGATGTGAATTGAAATTATAGAAGAGCAAAGGTAAATAAATGATTATTTATAAATTATAAAAAATCATTTCTCTAAAACACAAATGGTTTAGTACCACTGGATTTTTTGAAAAATTATTGTCTTATTCAATATCTTAATGACCTAACCTATAGAAAAAGTTTGTGCTCAGGGAACCAGCAAAACAAGGTCAACCTCAAAATGAATGAGAAAAAGTACCTTTTCATAATTTAATATTAGATATCTCAGATGAAATGAAAAAGTCATGAAGGATAAAATGAGAGTTTGGTTGGATTTTACCACACCTAATCTTATAATTTAGAATCTTTTTACTTGTATGACCAATGGTGGTAGTATCAAAGGGCTTTATTCACCCAGCCGTGCTACCTAGAGATACCTGGATTTAGTGTCTGTCTGATATTTAAGGCATTGGTTTTAACATTTCGTTCACACATTCCCACCATAAGGCTAGCAGAGGTGGGCAAAGAAGAGATACCAAAATTGCCCCATGTTGAAACTTGGTGGCCAGAACTTTGTGGCCGGGGGCTTTTCAAAGGAGGCACTCCCGTGGCCTGTCTTTCATGTTCCCGCAAGCAGTGAAGCATTGGTCTTATATCTAAAATTCACTGGGAAACCATTAGAGCCACTCCATTAGAATTACTATCAATGTCTCTAAATTCCCATTTCTAAAGTCAAAGTCTAAATAACTTAAGATTTTTTCAGAAGTCTCATTCTTTGAAAAGGTTTGTTAATACTCTATTGGAAAGGTTAAAATCTGCAAGCTTGATGACTTATATGCATTTGAAAAATCAATTTTAAAAAGGTACCTCCTGCCAGCCATGGGAACTGCAGATGAGTTGAAATCCTTTCAATTTCTTTTGCTATTCAAATTGGGTTTCTAGTGCTTTTGCACTTCAGCCAAACGCTTTTAGGCATAATATAAAGCCTTCTGAGTGGCAAGATAAAATGTATGTGCATTTTCCCATTGCATAGCTTCAATCCAGATTTTCCATGTTTAAAAAGAAAATAATAGGAATAAAGGTCCCAGTCACATGCAGTCAAAAATTAGCTTTTTCTTAGTTAACATTCTCTAAAGTAAACAAATGACAATGTATATTATCTAAGCAGCTTCTTATTTTTAACATCAAAAGAAACTTGATGGCCTCTGTTAGCCTGAACACCCTTTTCAACAAATGTACGGTTGTAAGAAAATATCTAGAAACATGGGCATTTTAAAGATTTAAACCCATTGGCTTTATTATTATTATTATTATTATTTATTATTTGCAGAGTAGTGCTTAACTCAGTATTTTCAAAAGAAAGCCGGCGAGGCTCAAACAAAGGCGTGTGCCTGTGTATCAGTGGGGTTGGGTGGTGGCATGGGGGTGGAGGGAGGCAGCAGTCAGCAATAGCTGTTGTGGTCAAGGTCATGTGGCATCAACCAGGTATTGCACAGCTTGTCCTGTTTAATCTTTATAACAGCCTTACAGACATGGGCATTGCTATTCTTGTTGTACAAATGAGAAGACTATGGCTTAGAAAAGTTAAGTTATTTGCAACAATCGTGTGGCAAACACAGGGCTACGGGTTTAACCCCAGGTTCAGTCTCCTCAGAAGCTTATGTGTTCCATCCTGTTTTGCTACATCTGCCTAGAGCAGGAACCCAGAGAAGAAGAAAATTCTACCCCTCCTCACTCTGTCCCTCACTGAATGACCACATGATTATACTGAGAGGCTCATGGAAAGTGTGCCGATTTAGAACCAAAGGAACTCGGTTCTAGGCTGGGCCTTTGATGTGAACAATTGAGCGAATTCATTACTAGAATAGCTTTCTGGTCATCTAATTCAAGCTCAAAGAGAATTATTAGGGCACAACACAAGTTTTAGTTTTTATTTTAACACTTTTACATTAACAAGATAAAGGTTCATGAAAATTTTTGAAATAAAAAAATAAAAAATACATTATTATCATCCAAAAATAAGTACTGATAATTATTTTTGTGTTTCAGTGAAGACTTATTTTTTGCCCTTTTCTTCTCTTTCTCTCTCTCTCTCTCTCTGGAAAGTAGTTGTGCACATGTGTATTTGTATGAGTATGTAATATCAAGGTCATTCAATACACATAGCTTTATATTCTGCTAATTTCACTTTGTCGTATTGATTTTTTCTATGACGTGATTAATTCTTTACATGTTTTTTGATAGCTACATAAAAGTTCCCTAATTTTGGACATTAGGTTGCTTCCAATTTGTTACAACTCTAAAACATGTCTTAGAAAATACTTTTACTGTTTGTAATTGTCTACAATTCTGATTATTCCTTTAAGATAGATTTCTTGGAGTTGGTCAAACGATATAAGGTTTTTATTTTTTATTTATTTTTAAAGATTTTATTTATTTTTCTTTAGAGGGGAAGGGAAGGAGAGAGGGAGAGAAATACAATGTATGGTTGCCTCTCATGTGTCCCCTGCTGGGAACTGGCCTGCAACCCAGGCATGTGCCCTGACTGGGAATTGAACCGCAATCAATCATGTGGTCTGCAGGCCCGCACTCAATCCACTGAGCTACGTGAGCCAGGGCACAATATAAGCTTTTTAAAGGCTCCTAATACATAATGCCTAGCTTTACTCTAGAAAGTTTACATTAATTTAGTATTTTACCAGCGGTTTCTGGAAGTAGCAGTTTCACTTTATCCTCATCTACACAGTATTTTTTTATAAGTCCAATTTTTTAATAGATTAAATAGACATAAAGTTACATTTCAATAAATATAATCAGAACAAACAACACAGGCTATAAGAAAATAATTCTGAAAACTGCCCATTATTCACTGAAAGCATGCATGTAGGTGATTAATATGGACAGTCCCTATTGCTTTCTCAACCTTTTGTCATTCTACTGTGATAATAACTAAACAGAAACTTGGGAGTAAAATAGCAATTCCACACATCAAGTGTTATACAAAAACTGTCGGCTTTGAATATTATTGTTAAATAACAGCTGAATCGGTGAATATTAGGTTGCTATTTGTTTGATTTGGTTTTAATTCTTTAATTACTAGAAATACTAGCATTTTTAATATATTTATTGGCTCTTTCATTTCTTCTTGAGAGACAGTAGTGTTTACTGGTTGAGGGTGTGATCCTTGGAGTCAGTCAATCTGATGCTTGACCTGTTATTTAAACTTTCTGTTCTTTAGTTTCCTCACCGAAAAAATTAGGATGATATTAATACTCTCGTAAAACTGTCATATGAATAATCAGTGTTATTAGCCCAAGTATGTATAGAAGTATTTGACACATATAACTTGTAAGGATGGTATAGAATCTTTAATGAACATCAACTTGACTTTGTTCATTTATTCATTTGTTGGTTTGTTTGTTTCGTATATGGATTCATTGATGTCTTTTTGTCTCTTTTCTGTTACAGTGTGCTTTTTTTCCTATTGATTAATTTAAAAATGTGAATAAAAACATGAGCTCTATAGTTTGCTGTTTTCCTTTTTTTTGGAAGTAGGTGGTAAAAGTGAGAGACCAGAAAAAAAAATAGACTCAAAATGGCACTGACAATATATGTCTTCTTCTTTCTCTCTCTGCCAAGGCCAGCCTAGATAGAACATTGTAGCCCCATTATACTGACTAGTGCAATGGAAAGAGACTGGGACAGCACAGGTAGTCGAATTCGTTTGTATAATGAATTTAGGTATTTAGAGACATCTGTGGTATCTCAGGGAACCCAAGGTATTCATGTGCCCTTGGACAGACCTCACCTATAGTGGAGGCATGGATGAGACTCATTTACAATTTAGTAAGGTGACGAGCTGGTACAAGTCAGAATACAGGACATATGGTTTTTGGCTTGTCAGTTGGCTTCTGAGATTGGGCTTTAATATGTCATCACGCTGTGTAACTCCCATATAGAATGGTTGCTGGGCAACCAGAGTGTGATTTGGTAGAAATAGTAGGCAATTCTTTGACTCATAATCCCACTTGACCATTTTCACTAATATATTTACTGTTCATCATAATTCCCTTCCATTTGATTTCCTGACAGTCGAATGCTGATGTTCTCCAACTAAAAATACTTTCAAGTTTAATGAGATTTCCATCTCTCACTCTATTCATTCACATCAACAAAACAACTAATGGGTTCCCAAGACATGTTTTTTTTTTCTGTCACTAAGGTTATAACCATAACTTTACCTATATTCTGAACCAGAAATGGAGACTCACGATGCTCTAGAGCTGCCAGCCTTTGCAGCTCTAAGTCCCGATGGCTTTTAATGCCACCGAGGCATTTACTTTTAAGTGTTTGTTGTGGTGTTTCTATAGGCAATGGTACAATGAGCTAGAATATAAGTCATCCTTTGATTCGTTTCATACAAGTGGACTCATTCATTCAGTCACTTGCCATTCCACATGTATTTTCTAAGTGTCTGCTATGTGACTAGCTCGGTGCTAGGCTTGGAGAATTTATCTGTGAATATAACAAAACCTCTTCCTTCAATTTGCTTGTTGTCAAGTGGGAGAGACAGACAAAGACATTTTTTTACCAATCAAAGGGACAAGTGCTATGTGAACACAAAGGAGAAGCATTTAATCAAGATGTA
This sequence comes from Sturnira hondurensis, assembly GCF_014824575.4. Taxonomy (NCBI): domain Eukaryota; kingdom Metazoa; phylum Chordata; class Mammalia; order Chiroptera; family Phyllostomidae; genus Sturnira; species Sturnira hondurensis. The sequence continues at coordinate 2,427,065 of NW_028078194.1, read as the reverse complement.
AGAGGTTAGGGAAGATTTCCCAGGTAGAATGGCAATATGAAACATGAAGTATGAGTTAACCAGAACATTAAGAGGAGAGAGCATGGCAAAGAATTCTAGGCAAAGAGAACAAGATGTACAAAGACTGAAAGAGAATTCCCAGTGGGTTGGGGACACCAGTGAGTGTGACTGGAAAGTGATTGGAGGATGGGAAGATTCAGACTAAGAGTACCTGTGTTCAGAGGAGGGGTGGTAGTTCCAGTCACTAAGCTACTGTCTCGTGGCTTTAGTCTTCCATCTCAGACAAAGGCGAGTGGCGTCTGCCCCTTCCTTACTGCTTTAACATTTTAGGATTCATATCTCATAGATAACAGGTTACCACAGTCATATGGTCCAAGCTTTTCCATATGGATTTCTTGTGGTCAAAATGATAGCTTTCTATTGAAGGTTTATGCATCTATTCTCCAGATTTTATTTATAGTAAATGTAATAAAACATGGTACTACCAGTTAATTATCTTCCAGAATCTGCTTTTCCAATTGTACACACAAGGCATTAGGTATACAGTAGGCCCTGACTCTTTTCCCTGGCAGGACCCCATCTTGTAAGTAGGCTGAACACCATAGGTGGTTTTAAATGAAAGTAATTCCCTGAGCAGCTGACAGGTGCCAAAAATAAATGACTGTCCTTTGAGTTATCAATCTGTACTGTAAATGCAGCTGAAATAGGTCAGTTGTCTTAGAAATACTCGGCTTTCTCACTTGGGAGAACATAACAGTTGTATTCAAATGAACACCGTGCTTATGAAGGGGAATGTTGCTGCAGGACTGAGAAAAGCAATGTTTACTCAGACTTCTTCCACCTACACCACGGTCACCATAGATTCTGGGAGTTCGGGTTTGAACATACGAGAGGAGGTGTCTTTCTTTTGAGTTGTATTTTTCATGGTATTCCAAGACAAAGTTAAACAACAAAGTGAAGAGAGCCCTCTAAAATCCAATGTTTTGGAGCAGCGTATTAGTTGGAGCAATAATTTCTCCTTCATTTTCCTCCAAAGCTTCCTCCAATACCCCTGAGTTAAAGAGCAGAAGTGAATTCACGGAGCGGGAAGCAGATGCTGATAAATGACTCACTCAGGATAGCACAACAGGTGAGGTTGGAACTGAAGATAGAGCAAACTCCCCAGGATTGCTCATTGAAGAGCAGTTATATTCGACCAGAAGTTGGTGCTTTGTCCTCTGGTTTGCTATCTTCAAAGACTTCCAGAATGTGGACAGTTTCCCTTTGGTTAAAGCAACCAATTGTTTCAAAGGATAACATTTCTGTAATAATACTGGCTAACATTGTATCATTTGATTTATGCTGAGCACAGTACTAAGTTCTTTACATGTACTATATCATTTTATTCTCACCACTTTTAGTCTATGAAGTAGATTCTATGAGTTACTCTCATTTTTACAAATCATCTTCATTTTACAACCCGTTGTAGCCCAGAGTAGTTAAGGAACTTTGCTAAGTTCACACAGCTATTAAGTATTGGGTCCAGCAGCGCAGAGACATACCCATCTTTTCTATAGATGTATTTGGCACATAGTAGGCATTGAAAAATGTATGTTAATAGATTGCCACGTCCAGTTCCAGCGCCAACCAGGCTGTCTGACAACGTCCGAGCATGGGGAGGACGACTTCAAAGAAGCTTGTTCCAGCCTGGCGGACGTGGCATGAATGGATGTGTGGTGTTGATCTTAGTCTTGCTGTCTCTTGGTGTTCTAACCTCTACCTTTCTGATAATTTGGAATCTCCTAGAAATGCTGACCATTCTCAGAGCTGAACAGCAACTAAGTCAGGCTGAGAACAATATCACCTTGGCCTTTCCCCAGAATAACACCTCCTTCTCTGACCTGATTAAGCAGCTGTAGGATATGATGATATCAGCGAGTAGGGGGCCTGGAACACCCAAGGCAGCCCCCTTAAGTAAGTCCCGAGGCAAATCCCCTCTAATGAAATCGCCCCTGAATGTTTAAAGTTGTTAGAATAACAGTCCCTCCTTTACCTTGAATAGGGATATATATCTATGGTCAAAATAACTTTCGTTTAATATAATTGAAACTATGGGAACTTTCGTATTTTTCCTAATTACCTTTATATTGATTTTTTCTGTTTAACTGATTATACTATGCACCTGTAAATGTTAATCATTACCAGAAATGAAAATATAAAAAATCTGCTTGTACTTGCAATACACGGAACAGTGCTTCACCTGCCTTTGAGCTGTGTAGTTGCCTGTTACCCATCGCCGACGCCTATCCTCACCTCAAGGGACCCCTGGACCCTGCTGCGGCCGGACCGCGGCAATAGACAGCCAGGGGCTATGGCAATTAGAGATAACTTTGGCACAACAAGCAGGTTTATGCCATCCTGTAGCCTCATTCTGCTGTCTGTCTAGAACTACCCAGTCACATCCTTTCTGCAGGAACTCCTGGACCCTTGGCACCTCTTCCCGTTTGGCCCTTTACCTTTCTCTTTCTGATGACTGTTTGCATCGTCTCTCTGCCTACCTTTGGGCATTTCTTTCTTTACTCAATTTACTATTCTTTTTTAAAAATTCTGTAATATTCCTCTTCTTCCTGGTCTATATTTTGTTCTGATTTCCCTTCCCCAAAATAATACCCAAGATCATTTTTTATTTGTCTTATTCCGTTCATCTATTAGAACATAGACATTAGAGGCACAGTCCTGCGTTTGAATCTCAACCTCAACCTAACTTGTATAACTTAGAGCAAATTCTTTAACTTGTTTTTAAATAATTTGTCTAAACATCTGTAATAGCTAATTCACAAGTACAAAATCCAAAAACATATGAAAATATAGAGTGAAATAAATGGCAAGTTTATTGATGATTTCGGATGAACCAATTTTAGTGTGTGATTTTTTAATCCCACTTAATATAATTACTTATATGTTTCATACAAACATTATTTTATTTGCCTCTAAAATGCTGTGCCAGACCTCACTTGGTTACAGAATATGTGATGTATACACATTATTATCTCTTAAAACCCAAGCAATTCTGAATTCTGGAATACACATGGCTATAAGGATTTTGGATAAGTGATTGCATATTTGTTATATTTTTTCTTAGGGTTGTGAAGATTAGAAATAAACTATGTCACTTGTTTCAGACAGTGACACATAGTAGGCACTTGGTCAATTGTGGCACTTAATTCCAAAATGTGTCTTTTAAATTTATATTTCTGTGTTCAACATAGGAAGGAAAAAAGGATTGTGAGAGTGCTATGAAGCAGAATGAGACAAAAGACTGAATAGCAGCTTAAAAAATATCCTTATTCTATAAATTATTTTTAGTTCATTCATGACCATTATCATGCTTCAGTTAGCTGTCTGCCCAAAACCTAAAAATTATTTCCAGCATTGATTTGATACCTGCCTACCTCTTAAAGAACAATTTGGTCACAAAGCACATCTCTATGGGGATGCGATGTGTTTAATTAGACTTGAATTCTCTGCTTTGGGAAATCACTCTATAGAAGCTGGGCATGCTTTAAACATAACTCAGTATTTTGAAGTAGGAAGTTAAGTGCTGCAGCTCATCTGGAAGAAATTACACATAATGGCATCAAGTTCACTACCACTAATAGGAAACATGGAGTCCTTCAGTGGGTGATAAAATGGGATGAATGCAAGACCATGCTGCGTCTCGAAATAATTGCAGTGGCTATGCATTATGTTTTGTGAGGTTATAAAAAAGGGAAAAAAGCACACTTTTTATTGTTGGTGTGAAAGGAGTGAAAAATAAAAGGAACTGCTGCATAAAGTATCACAGCTCCCTCTGACAAAATGTGATTAAAAATGGCCTGGCATTTCTTTCTGAAAAACACCTTGAACTATCCTTGGAGGGGCAAACTTATCTTATTCCAAAAAGATAATTGCTGCAACAACCCCCTTCAATATTTGTGTGTATTATCTTCCCAAGTGGTCCTAAATCTCAGATCAAAGGATGCTTCCTGGGAATAAAACAACTAGAAGACGTACACTGACTGCTTCTTTGGTGCTCAGCTTTGTGCTAGAAACTGCAGCAGAGCCTTCGCCAAAAAATGAAAACTCATCAGCGGGACAATTTCCACCTCTGATGAAAACCTAAGCTCAATTACTACCCAGGCAGTCAGTCTGTTTGCCAATCTGACAGAGGAAACTCAATTTCCAATGGCTGTAAAAGGGAGGCTTCTGTGAACATCTTAATAATCAAGATATTTTGCTTGAAGCAGACTCTTAGAGCCAGAACTCATATCTGTAGTGTTTGAAGGAAAAAATGCTTCACCAGTTATTTCTACATTTAATCAATCAAAAGAGAAAATTAAAGATAATACTTTCCAATCACAGCCGCAACATAACCAACTAATTTTTATTTTAGCCCTCCAAACAATGTTACCTAAAAAGAGTTCATTATGAAAAGGCTGACTAGAAAGATGGAGTTTGATAAAGAAGTTAAATTGACTTCAACATCTTTGTTATTTTTAACACGAGGCAAACCATATAAAGATAAGCAAAAGATCATTTTTTTTGCTGGTTTCTGAAAAGAAACATTACTCTTTTCAACACAATCTCTATTTTGTTTTTACTGCATTCCTTCTTTTTATAGCCTGTGATATCTGCTGTGGACCAAACTGTGTTCTTCCGCATCCATATATTGAAGCCCTAAACTCCAATGTGATGCTATTAGAAGATGAGGCCTTTGGAAGGTGATTAAATTCAGATGAGGTCATGAGGGTGAAACACTCATGATAGGGTTAGTTCTCTCCTAAGAAGAATCACAAAAGAGGTTACTCTTTCTCTCTCTTTCTCCCTCTCCTGACCCTGCAAGGACATAAGGAGAAGCCAGGCTTCTGCAAGCCAGGAAGAGAATCCTTTTCAAAAACTCACCATGCTTGTACTTTGATCTTGGATTTCTAGCCTCCAGACCTGTGAGAAATCAAATTTCTTTTGTTTACACCATCCAGTCTATGCTATTTTGTTATGGCAGCCTGAGCAGACGAACATAAGATCCAAACTGGGTCAAATCTGAAATTTAGTTTACATGGACAGTAATACCAGGCCTATAGGGTTGTGTCATTTAAAAGTTTAAGGTAAATTTTTAAACAGTTGAACAATACAAGCAACCAATTTGTTGTACAGGAGGAAACAACACCATGTTAAATCAAACCAGTTGTTATTCTTTCGGAATCCAGCAACTGACATGTATTATGCCCGTCGAAGATGCCCTCAATAGACACTGACATCTTCAAGTGGAAATATTGGTGGGATCATGCCGATATGCCTTAAAAGCAGGAAAAAAGATATATTAAATCACACAATCATAGAATGTCAGAATTAGAAAGAACCTTTGTACTTGCCTACCATAGAGGTTTTCAACCTACACTAAAAGTTTTGATTTCTTGGGAAGAGATGCAGGCATTGTAATCGACTCTGGATCAATCTTGTGAAGTGAGACTCCCTCCCTTCAGCTTTAACTACAGTTCAAGTGGAATAATTTGTTTTACATATTAGGGCTCCCCAAGAATTCACTTAAAGAAAGCTTTTCTCAAAACCTTCGCTTTACTTCAGCCTTTCTCTTGCTGAGGAGAAAGAATTCCTGAAGCATATGAAGTCACCTCATTTCTCTCAAGTCCACACAAAATTTACATAGTTCCCTCAGCTTCTTTGAAGAGACAGACCTTCATATTGGCTTTGACATCACTACGATGTTAGGGTCTGCCTTCTACCTTCTGTTTTCTCTTCAAGAACCTGTTGTTTTGTTATAAACATTAATTTTAATAAACCTCTTTCACTCCTTAGGCAAAAAATAAAGCTTCAGCCAGAGGTTGGCAAAGTACAACCTGTAGGCCAAATCTGGCCCACGAGTTGTAGTTTGTAAATTAAGTTTTATTGAAATGTAGCCACCCTCATTTGTTTATGTATTGTCTATGTTTGCTGAGCTGTGGTGATTGAGACCATATGGCTTGCAAAGCTGAAAAATATTTACTCTCTGTCCCTTTACAGGAAAAGTTTGCCAACCCTTGGCTTAAACTACCTTGAAGGCTGTCCAGCCTACTGATCACTTGGAATTGAAAGCTACAGTTTTGTATAAATTTGAATCTGTTATTTTTCCTCCTTGCTTTGCCAAGTGCTTGGTTAGGTGATCTATTAGACTCTTCACCAGTGGAAGCAGTTGCCTACATCTTAGGGGCATTTGGAGGCACTCAGAAAGCACCCCAAATCATCTGGAAGTTATTTTTTGTTATGTCTTATTTCTTTAATTTGTAGGCAACCACTCAATACTTGGAGAATTTGTTTCCAAGTGCTGTTGTCATCTCTGTTTTCTGGGCTCTATATTCAGTTTAACAGATGGTCTAAAAGGAATATTTGACATCATGATGATGAGTTCATATATGATTTTTTGCTGTGGTTAATCTGTTGTGAATTGAAATAATGTGCACCAGGTTTTGTGCCTTGATTTCGCTATGCTTTGTAGAAACATAGACACCCTTATTTCCCTTGATACTAACAAGCTGAAGTCTCCAAGTGAACCCACAATGTGAGTGACGCAGAGGAAATAGAAGGAGGAAGATGTAGTGGTGTAAACAAGGGCTTTAAAATCAAGTACACTCCTGTGTATAATGCACACCCACATTTTGGGCCCAAACTTTCAGGAAAAAAAATCTTTTGTTTTAATAGGTCAATTCAATTATTTATTTATTCACGTTTAGATACCTGTTTTTTTTTGTTATAAAGGAACTTTAGAATTTATTTTTTAACATATTATAGTATAAGAAATTTTATGTAACAAAGAATTACAAAACACAAGAACAGATACAAGGTATTTTGGGAAGTATCCATATATGATGCTCATCCTTATTTTTATCCCCCAAATTTGTGCAAAAGTGCACAGTATACATGGCAAAATATGGTAATTAGAATTCCATTGCTGACGCTCATTAGTTTTGTGTTTTGGGACAAATTATTTTGCCTTTTGAAGCTTCAGTTCTTTCACCTATAGGTCCTACCTTGTGGTGGTACTTGTGAGCATTGAATGCAATCCTGTATGCAAAGGTCCTCCCCTATATTTGGCATGGAGATGTTCACATTTTAATTACCTTGTTTTCTTTGCTTCCCTTCTTTCTTTCTACCAGGCTTGTTTATTTCACTTACTAACATTTTAAAATACAGAAATACACGGCTACTTGAAGATAGAAAATATTATGTGAAATAGTTTTTGGTGAAAAGAGTGGATTTATCTAGCTTAGGGTAAAATAGATTGACCATCATTCAAGCTCTGTTTATTAATGTTGACAAAGCTTAGAGTTTTCAGTCGAGCCATCAGGTGGGTCTGGTCATGAAGTACAGGTCCACCAGTAGTACCATGGTTCTGTGCAACATCATTTAAGGGTATATTTCACATGTGAAAGGGATTGAATATGTGACCTATTGCTTCAATATTTCAGGTGAATTTTTTTTGCTATAGATGCTCCAGAATAATGAAGTTATTTTCTATATTTATTGGGGCACACATTGTTCTTATGGCTTATCTGATTGCGTAACTGGTAATTAGATGTAATTTCAGCTTACTCTTTGTGACTTATTTAGGAATCACATGGGCTTTTATGACTTTATTATCTGCACCAGAAAACCACTTTCGTCTTCTGTGAAAGTTCCATTCATTGTAAGCTATTTCTGATTGGGGAGAGAGAGAAAGAAAGAGGAAAGGAAAGGGGGAAGGAGGGAGGTAAGCAGAGAGAGAGGCAGAGAGAGGCAGAAATCAAAACAGTCTTCTCTGGCACTGGTTCAATTCTGAAAGCAACCTTTCCCTATCACTGTTGTAACTCAGGACTTGTGTTTCCACGGTAATCCACCAGCAACTAAACAATTCAGCTAGGCTTGGGTGACCTGGGTCTTAGAATAGAAGTAGTAAAATGGTTTAAGAGTTACAATAAGAGCCAGTGCCCATGTGGGTTAGATAAATATGGCTTTGGGTTCCTGAGTTACAGTTGCTATAAGAAAAAATGATAAAAAGATGCATTGTTATTTCTCTAAACTGGTATGCAACCAAAAGCTGAATGGGCTTTAATTTTTGACAATATAAATTAATAAATAAAATAAAAAACAGATATGACAGCTTTCCTAAAATTATTTACCTAATTTACTTCGTAATTTAGCTTTATGACTGCTGTGTGTCCTGAATTAAATGTCTTTTGCTTCATTTTTGGTACATACACTCCTTTTTTAGATTGTTTTTGGTAGAAAAATCTTATTTAGTTGTATGTGGATCACCAGAGAAGTCTTATGTGACTAGAGAATGGCTGGGACCAACTTTGGTGGCCTCTGCCCTATCATATACTATAATATTGCTGTATATTATACAGCCACGTATATGTTCTTCAAACAGACTATGTCTCAGCAGCTTTGGTGGGGGAGCAGCTGCTGGATAGTTCAACTCTATAGAGTCAATCAAATGCATGGATAGAGAGGAATTCATTCTGTCTAGGAGATACTTGGGATTCACCTTTGCTATCTTATATCAGTTAATTTGTGCCAGGCTTTTCAAAATCCATTAGAGAGCTATCATTTTATGACAGTGTTTTTGCTATTGGACTTGGGGACAAGACAATGAAACTTCATGGAGACTGTGTTGAGCTATATGAAAACACATTGGTTCCTCTCTCTTTTTGGGTGTGTGGGATCGAAAGTAGGTAGGTTTGTTAGGTAGGTAGGTACCTTATCTAGGTAATTGGGTACAGTTCCAAGTAGCCACAGATTATATATGTGCAGTTGAATGGTAATTGATTGGAATAGAGTTCTATGGAGTTCCCTGGTCAGTCCCAAGGTAGTCACTCCTAAGCTGAGTAACTATCACTCAGGATAATAATAGCTGTCATAATAAGCTCCCAAATTACAGTGGCTTAACACAATGTCAGGTTTATTTCTCATTCATATAACAGCCTGTTGTGTGTGTCTGCAGGTGGCCTTCTAGGTAATCAATCACTCAAAGACCCAGGCTAACTCTGTCCTCTGTCACGTCTCTCCCTTCTCTTTTAGCTAGTACACAGGGACAGAAACCTACTCTACCTGGGAGTGACACACACAACCTCCCCTCACATTCCACTGAAAAGAACCAGTCTTAGGCTTCTCCCTTCATGCAGGGAACCTCATCACTGGCTGCACAGTCTTTTCTTAGCCTCAGCTCTGCAGGCAGAAGGCAAGCATGAATCTTTGGTTGATAGTTAGCTATCTTTGCCACAAGAATAGATTTGAGTACGGTTGAGTCCAAAAGGAACCATGGTGGAGAAGACATACGAGGAGAAAAAAAGGGACTCTGAAGGGACTTCCTAGGTCAGAGTTCAGATGATTGCAGTAATTAATTTAAATGTATTCCATTTCTGAAATCTTTAAGAATTTTTTTTAACCTTAAAGGAGTAAATGTGGACCATACATGAGAATTCAAAAAAATTCTTTCCCTGTTTCCATTCGTGTTGGCCTGAAGTATGTCTCTTCTTTCCACCCTTCCTCACATAGTTCCTTGGAAGTTAAAGCTTTTGCAGAGTCAACTCTCCCACATCATTCCAGACATTAATTTCTAAGGAAAGTCCAGCTCAAAGAAGCCAAGTGGCCCAGGCTCTCCATTCCAAATTGCTTCCATTATTGAGTGTTTGCTATGTCAGCTTTTTATTCACATTATCCATCCCATCCTCCCAATGACCTAACGAGATACACATTTTGACTTGAACATTAAATTAAAATATACTTTAAAGATGTCTTATAGGGACAAGATAGTCTCATTCGACTTTGCCCATAACGCCAAATCTAAAACACTGTGAACTGGGCAAGAAGACTTTCTCAGGTAGGAACGAACATTGGGAATAATGATCTGAGTGAAAAACAGTAAACAGAATAGAAAAAAAGAGAATATACTTAACAAAGGTAATGGGAGGCTGAACGCAAAAAAGAAATTGGTGATTTGTTGTATCTTTTTCCTTAAAAAAGACTCATAACTGCTGTCATAACCATTCGGTCCAGTTAAGCAGAGAAAATGTACTGTGCCTTCTTCTCTTAGGGTTTCATTGATTGCTTAACTCTTACTGCGGCAGTTGCAGAGGCTTTATGAGACATAAAAAAGTCACCACAGGCTCACACTCTGCTGTGACCCAGGTGGTTTTTACAAGGATCCCCTTGAAGTCTGTGTGAGTAAACCACCTTGACAAGCACTTCCCAGGGTAACCTGTCCCGTTTGTTCCCCCCTCGGGTAATGGCTTAAATGTTCAGAATGAAATGTGAAATTTTAAAATGAAGAATATAAATACACGTATATCCAATTTTGAAAAAAAGGCTAAAGTGTTTAGAGTAGTTATTTATGAATACTAAAATAATTACATTTTTCTTATACTCTCCTAGGTTTTACACACTTGATAAGTGGCTATTTATTACTTTTTTTTATTATAGTGAATTTCTTAATGGGGAAAGTAATGTCAAATTAGGTAGGAGGAATGGAATCAGTTTACAATTAGGGTCTATCATTTTTTTAAGATTTTATTTATTTATCTATAGAGGGGAAGGGAAGGAGAGAAGGAGAGAAATATCAATGTATGGTTGCCTCTGGTGTGTCCCCTGCTGGGAACTGGCCTGCAACCCAGGCATGTGCCCTGACTGGGAATTGAATCGCGATCGTGTGGTTCGCAGGCCCGTGCTCAATCCACTGAGCTACACCAGCCAGGGCTATTTATTACATTTTTAAATTTAAAAAGTATAAATATTATCTACAAAAGGATAGCTTATCGCAGACTTGGTATTGCTTTTTTTGAACTCTGAGGGGAATTGCACTTTTCCAGAATTAGGTAGTTTCTTTTAAATGGAAACTAAAGAAATGCAGCGACTTAAAATAATGGTCTGAGGAAGACTACTTTTTTAGGTTTTTGATTGTCTACTAAATTCAAGGTTTTTGTGTTTTTAGTTGAAATTATTTAATAGTAATTAGTAGAGTGAGGTCTGTAGTTGCATGTTCAATCTGGTAGAGAGAGAGTGTGGTAGACCATCTTTAAGACAGCCCCCAAAGACGCTGCCTTCTGGGTTTTATGTCCTAGTATAATCTTTTACCCTTGAATGAGGGTTGGACCTAGTGACTCACTGCTAACAAACAAACTATAGCAATAGTGATGTAATGTCAATTCTGAGATTAAGCTATAGTTTCCTCTTTCTCCGTCTTGCTTTCCCTCTCCCTCTTATTTACTAGCTCTAAGGGAGGTTAAAAACCATGTCGTGAGCTTTCTCATAGAGTGAACCATGTGATAAGGACCGCATGTCTCCAAGCAACACAGAACAAAGAGGCAAAATGATCTGCTAACAGTTATTTGAGTTTTCTTGGAAGCAGATTCTACCCAACTGAAGTCGAGATCTGAAACCAGAGGCACCAGCTAAGCCATGCTTATATTCCTGACCCACAGAAATTATGAGATAATAAATATTTGCTGATTTACGTTACTAAACTTTAGGGTAATTTAGATACAGCAATAGATAATTACTACAAATTAGTATTGGCTACCTGGAGTAGGATGCTACAAAGGATTTTGAGACTTTGTCTACTCCTTAGGAAAATGTAGTCCATTGATTATAATTGTCTGCCATGACCGAGGATGGTCATATGTGTGTTATTCTTTTACATTCATGCTCTAGTTGGCCTTGATTATGGTGAACAGAATGATAGCCAGTAGAATGAACTCATATGCGGGTTCTGGGAAAAACCCTGGTATAAATATAACCTATTAGGCCACTGTCAATTGTTAATATCATGACAATAACAATATCATTGTTAAGGGGCCAGACTGGGCTGTGTTGGTCCTGATTTGGGTCAGTCTCCTGAGATATACTGATTATATAATTCAAGGGCGTGGGGCGATCTGAGGCAAGATTCTGGGCTGCCCAAACCAGCCCAGAGATGGTGCTATTTCCTGGAGAAAGCCCCAGAACAGGGAGACAGACAATGAAAAACGGTGGAGAGAGAGCGAAAGACATTTGTCCCTTCCTGCACAATTTGTCTGCTGTCAGTCTCAACTTCTGGGTGGCTGAAGAACTCATGAGTACAAACAAAGTGGACTAGAAAATACATCAGTACAGCTCTTAAAAGCGCACTGGAAGGATGACGGGCTCTGAGGAATTGCTGCTTCCCAGATATCGACACCAAAGAATTCCCAGAAGACCTACAAATTCGGGGCTGGCCAACGCAGGTCCTGGAGCACTGCTGAAACGAAAACATGTTCCCTTCTCCCAGGGGCATCTCAATACACATCTAATGAATACTGGCCTGTGATCCCAAGGAATGGTAAATTTTCAGGAAAAAAAATCATGTTGAAGGAAACTTCTTGATTTGTTCAACTCAAGGTTCAGATATATATTTTTTATGGGTGGGAGTATACTTTGCACAGTAAAATGCCATATTTTTGAAGGTCTAAAAATAAATTGTTTGTAATTCCTTAAAAATTAAAATAAAAGTGAACTTTCTGTGGGACGTGCCTGAGAACTTCTGAGGATCCTCTTACATAAATACCACATGAACAATGCTAACAAACTGTTTACATAGCTGAAGTATGTTGAGCCTATTTTTAATGTCTAATTTGAAGACTATATTAGAGTCTAAATTACTTTAACTAGATACTCCAAGTATTTTCACGAATATTACGTAGATGAAAGTAAATGTGTTTGTATAACCCAGACCGATTATATTTGCCCTTTATTGAGTTATTCTTGGTTCCCCCAAAACCAGCTTTCATAAGAGCTTGCATATTCTCACATTTAAAGAAAATGATAAGAAAATGTGTGAGAAGTTTGAGATTTCAGTGTTGTTTATATTCTTCTTTTTTATCTTATTAAGCTATGCAGAATAAAAATGTGTTTTGAAAGACCTCCACATGAGACTTCTCCCCATGACTGGAACATAAAAAGAATTCATTTATCTTTCCCTGTTAAAATTCTCTCATTTATTCAACCTCAGAAGGCTTTCCACATAAGGTAAATAATTTTCTATTTCATTTTCTCTTGACTGCTTTGGAAGTTCCTGAAATGCTTTTTTTTTTTTTTGCCATTGGGACACACAAGCACACAAACTGAAAGAAAAATCTTATTACATGAAGTGGAGAAGAAAAATATTGATAATCTAGCTTTGTCCAGGCAAACCCAATGGAAAAGGTGAAAAAGATCTACTTGGTAAATGACTGTCTAATACTTACAGTAGAGAGAGTGAGGCTATCTTGAGGCTGAATCTGGGTTTCTGGTTTGGCACTAGCACATCAGCTTATTCCTTCATTGGACTCAAAATCTAAATGTCAAGCAATGAGGCTTGATGTTCCTTGAAGTTCCTAATGCTTCATTTATAGGTTTCAGCCGATTGAAAACGCAGTTGTGCCAGGGAAGAGGCATAAATAAGATCATTGTGCTGGGATAATAATACCACTGTTGCCCATCCCAATTAATAGCACCACCATGCGCTTGGTTGCTCAGTCACCCCAAACTGGAAATTATTCTTACCTCTCGGTTAACCACAAAATCGATTCGCCACCAAAAAGTAGTGATATCACCCCCCAAATGTCATGCAAATGAAAATACTTCTCATTTTCACTGTCATCAGCCTAGTTTTGTCTCTCATCACCTCTCTCATATCCTCAACAAATTTTCAGTATTTCATACCATATTATTAACTGTAGTTCCATTCAGTCCATGAAACAGCCCCGGATCCTCTAAAATGCAAATCTGATCATATCACTACTCTGATTAAATTTCTCATTGTTCTTAGAATCAATATGGTATACTTGATACTTAGTGGTCACACAGTAGGAGAATGACTGAATAAATTAAAGTATTTTGGCTAATTGTAGATTGTGGTCTAGATAAATAACATGAATTTTCTGAGTTTTTGAATGAAAAAAATATACATACCCACAAAGGGCTTTCTGTCTTTAAACTATATAAAAGCTGCCTAAAAACCTTCATAATCATTATTTTTTCTAGTTCACTTACTGCAACAAATGATTTTGCAAAGTGTACTAGTTTCCAGATAGTGAAACACATTGTTCTGTATGTTATTGCTCTTTTATCTAGAGGAGAGTAGAAGAATGGTCTTAATAGTTTATACATCAAGATTCTGTTTAAATGTTTTTTTGGCTAGAGTGATACAACATGCTTGTTATTTCTTTTGTTACTCTTCTTCCCTCCACTCCTGGTCCTCAGAAGCAGTCTTTTTCATTTTTTTCAAGTAATTTTTTAACTTTATTTTTATTATTGACACTGTTACAGATGTCCTCATTTCCCCCATCCCCTTTGCCCACCTCCAACCAGTCCCTGTCCGTCCTTTCCTCTGGCGGTCGCCAGACTGTTGTCTGTGTCCCTGTGTCATCCATAGAATGATAGTAGGTGGAAAGCCTGGAATGAAAACTGTGCAATGGGTCTAGAAATCAAATATTTCAGATTGGGCAGGGAAAGGAATTGTTTTTAAATGGAGAGAACATGTAACTGATCAAGATTATCCAGCATGTTTGAGTGCAGTGAGGTTTCAAGCCCTGTCAGAAAATATGTGGTAGCAGTGATAAACATGTGGGAAAAAGGCAGTGGTTAATCTACAAAGTAGGCAAGAAAGGAAATGTGATCATAATATATTAGGGGACTCAGCTGGAAATAGTATTTTCATAGTCGTGATGATGTCAATACTGAATTTGGATTTAACCCAAAATTCTGATATAATTGTCTTGAGTAAGTGAGGGGAAAGGAAATACATTGAAGAGGCTGTAAAATGAAGGTTAAATATCTGATTTCTCTATATCAAGAAAAAATCTAGAAAAAATTCAAATCATTAAATATCAGTATAAACATATCAACTACATAAAAGCAGCAGATACAAGGAATAGACTGACAACTTTGGTAAGGGGAGAGGGACTAGATTTCATTCCAGGCTTTCCACCTACTATCATTCTAGAAATATCTTACAACTCTCTCTCCTTTTTCTTTTTTTTCTCTCTCCTGGGTTAGATACCTTATTTTTGGGTACAGTACCCCTGTTGTGGAAACTATACCACATCACTAGAGCTGCCTGACTTGGTGTGCTGGCGTATGAACTGATTCCATCATTAAACATCAGGCATGGTTTCACTGAGTGTGGAATTCCACAATGAAAATCATTTTTTCATAGAAGTTCAAATACATGACTTGGTTGTTTTTCTAGCTTCTGGTATTCCTGGTAACAAATCTGACTATTCTTATTTCTGATTTTTTGTAAGCAATCTATATTCTCTGTAACCTTTTCAGATCTCTTTAAATCCAGGGTCCTCAAATTTGATGATTATGTGCCTTTTGAGTGCTTTTCAATCATCGACCTGAGCTTCAATGAATATTTTCCTTATAGGAATGTAAATTCTGAGAATGTTGTGTATTGTTTCTTCAATATTGTTTTATCCTCCTCCCCCCCCCCACATTCTTTTTCTGGTATTTGAATTTTCCAGTTGATCCCAGTTAGAGTTTAGTCTCTAATTTTCTTTTCTTTAAAAAGAATATTACATTTCATCTCTTTGTCATTTTTTTATACCTAGGGAAATCTTTGAGATTTTCTCAATTGTGCATTTGTGTGCTGCTCATACCTGCTCTCACATGTCTTTCACTTCTGAGACCTGTTTTGGAAATTTTGTGACTGTCACTTTTTCTTTAAAGATTTTATTCATTTATCTTTAGAAGGAAAGGGAAGGAAAGAGGGAGAGAAATATCAGTGTATGGTTGCCTTTCATGTGTCCCCCACTGGGAACTGGCCTGCAACCAAGGCATTTGCCCTGACTGGGAATCAAACCGTGATCCCTTAGTTCAAAGGCCCGCGCTCAATCCACTGAGCTACATCAGCCAGGACATGACTGTTACTTTTTATAGCACTTTTTTCCCTCTGGAAAAATTAATTATAGTTTCATAAAAATTGCTTCTTTCTATTTGCTATAGCTCCTGAATCCCCTTTCTCTTTTTCAGGGGCTTTTCACTAATATTTAGTCTATGCATATGTGCATATTTCAGAGGGAGGTACATACGCAACGCCTTGTGCGATGTCTGTTGTATGTGTGCAGAATTTTTCAACCGGTGGGCTTCACTATAGAATCATTAGTTGTGAGATCCAGGAACCTGGGGACTCAGCTTCCTTCACTCTGTTAACTTAGGGATCTTCACCTTCTGAAAAATTGGCATTTCTTGTCTATCTTGGTCTCATCTTTTTTTGTTAGTGTAATTTAGCATTTACACTTACTTATTTCCATAGATGAGCAATGTCCTGCAAGGTATTATATATTTTATATTGAATAACATGTCTAGGGGGTTATATTTCAAGTTTACACAGTGCGGAGGAGAAAATCTGGCAGGGAGCTGGCAGTTTTACTTGAAAAGAGGGTAAAGTGCCATGAAAACTCTTCATAAAGAGGTTGGCCCTTGGCTAACTAAGTCTTGAGAGAAGAAGATATTGGCCAGACGAGAGGCTGAACAGTGACCCCTGCATAGGGTAGAGTAAGATTGAAGGCTCGGGCCACAGCACGGCATCGCCTTCTCCATAGACCTGCAAGGGGGCCAGCACGGGTTCAGGGAGTGGGTAGGAGTGAGAAATAAGCTCTGAAGTTAACCAAGTTCAGGATATAAAACTCTCCATGCTCCATACCGAGGCCCTGAGCAAAGCATCACGGGAGATAAGAAGTGAGTAAAATATTATTTCTTTCTTAAGCAGCTTACAATTTCAGAGGAAAGGAAAGATATAAAAATAAAAGGAAATAATGCTGGGCATGACTGTGTGAAATAAAATGTGTTTTCCAAGGAGAAAGGGATTATATTTTATTGTGGGAAAAGGTGCTATGAAGGAGGAAATATTTTTGAGCCTTCAAATTTAGATAAGGAGAGCTTTTGCCAAAACAAATGGAGATGGAAGGAAATAAAATGAGCAAAAGTATGGCACTGGATATAGAAAGAATGAAGGGAGATGAGCAAGCAGTTCAACCTGGTTGTTATCCAGACAGGCAACATAAATACAATGATACAGACTGGGCCGGGGTGGATGGTCTTGGATGCCAGCCTGGGCAGTCTGTGCTTAACTGTGTGGGCCAAGAGGATTTGTGCACGTAGCCAACCTACTGGAAATGACCATCAATGTCCCCAGTGCACAATTTTCTCTTCTTCCCTTGTTTCTGGTAAATGGACTTCCTTACTCTTTAAGCACGAAATATCCTTGAACAACAAGTAGTTTTGCTTCTTATGGTCATTCTCCCTTTTGATTCAGTCTTTACATCTTATTCAGTGAGTGGAAAAATGCACATTGAAAACTCTAACCTCTCTGCTTTTAATGACTGGCCGCTGCACTCCATGTGAAGTTCAAATTCCTTACGGTGGTGTCTACAAGATCCCAAAGGCTCTAGCTCCTGACTGCACCGTGGACATCATGTCGTACCATTTTCCTCTCCACTCCCTACGTGCCAATAAAAATCAATTTGGTCTTTCTTTACTATGACAAGCTCATACTCACCTACACGCCTTTGCACTTGCTGTTCCCTTTACCCTGGATGCTCTCTTACCAGCAATTTGCAGAGTTGGTTCCACGGTGGATTTTAGGTATCAGGTAAAATACCATTTCCCCAAAGTGGTTTTCTTTGCCCATCTCATTGAACCACCTTCTATCCCTTGTTATGTGCTGCATTGCCCTGTTTATTTCCTTTGGAACGCTTTTCTTAGTATATAATTATATTGCTCAGTTTTGTGTTAAACAATTATTTGTTTATTATCTGTTTCCCAGCCCACTAGAAATTACTCTTCAAGAAATCAGAAACTTTGTCTTTCCTATTTTCTGCCGTATCTCCAATGCTTAGCATAGTGTTTGGCACGCAATAAATACTCAATAAATATTTGTGAAATGAAAGAATAAGTGTTTATCTGAAATGCCTTTCCTCACTTTTGTTACATTGCTTCCTAAATATTGAGTGGATCTTTCTGTAACTAAATCATTTCTTTTATTGTTTTTATTCTATATTCTTCTTTATTTTTGTAAATACCTGATATACTATAAGCTCCACCAAGTCTCTATCTTTAAAGATTTTACTCTTTGTATCTTAACTACAGATTCTCAATAAATATTTTTAAAATGCTTGTAGGATGAGGAAGGATATGTAAGGAAGTAAGAGGTAAATGGTGAGACTGTCTCTTGCATGAAAGGCAGGACACTCATTTCATCTTTTATAAAAGATGAATACATTATTTGTATAATGGCTGTTATTGTTAATCCTTGTCCTGGCCCTACTGGTAAGTGGGTCTTTGACCTTGGGACACAGTGATTTATATTTCTAAATTTTGATTTTTTTCATCTGCAATACAGAGTAATGGTGCTTAAAGTGTGACCTATGACTCACTTTCATCAGAATTCCCTGGGCTGCACATAAAACATTGATTTCTGTGGTCTCTGCATGAATCTCCACCTGCTCAGCCTCTCTGAGACGGGGGTGTGGGGATCTGAATTTTTAACAGTCTCTTTCAGTGATGCTTATGCTATCTGAGAGACACTGATGAGGGCTTGTATTAAATGATCTTCTATGATTATGAATTCTCCTGTGTAACTGCAATAGTGTATGTTGGCCATCTGGTAAGAGAAAGAGCTATATTCTTTAGTTATTGCTCATGTAGATTGCTGCTGCTGGAAGTTTCCAAGTAATTCTTGTCAGCTGCTAAGTAATGTGCTGTTTCTTCTGAGTAATGGTCTATTCTTTGCATTCTATTGTATTAAATTACATTATTTCTCATGCTTTGTGTCTCAGGGAAAAATAAAACCATGGTGTGGCAATTTCTCTTAGGAAATGTTTCCACTTACATAGATCACATAGTTCATGAGTCAGATTCTTCAAATACATAACGTCTGGGGGCTAACCCTTGTGTCTGGGGAAGCGGCAGTAACTTCTTCCAGCTATGGGTCCAACGCGGTGTACTCATATTGTTTATTCTGCAACATGATTACAAGAAAGTGCTGTGGGAATTCGGTGGTCAGTGAGGACCACTGAAAACCAGCTGGGGAAAAGCGACCCTCTATCAAGGCAGAATATATGATGTACAAAAAAATAAGAAATAATTGCCAAAAATTCAAACAAGGAATAATTTCCCTCTCCCTGGTAAATTTAGAAAAGGTCTTAGGGAGAGGGAACCTTGGAGGAGCGCTAACTGCTCACAATGTTTTCATGGAAGGAGGGGAGTAAAGAGACTGCCAAGAACATGGCGGCACAGGTGCAGGGGAGGGGTAGAAGGGGGCACAGGAGGAGAAATGCCTGTTTCCGGAGACCCAGCTCAAAGGGAATTAATTTCTGTCTGCCTCCATGACTCAGCTTCTTTAATAGAGTTTTAGGAAATGTTCATATGCTGAAAATGGAAGCAAAGGCCCATAGACAGTTGAAGAAAACATGACCTTAACAAAAGTTTGGTATGAAGAAAATATTTTTTATTCTCAGTATTTCAGACTGAGACTGGCCAGGAATTTAATAGCTATATGCCATCTACCCACTTAATGTTTGAGATGCACACACACAAAATAGTTTCTATTAATTCAACTTCTCAATATAACTTGGCTGAAATCTCTTCTCTTGCATGTCAGATATTCCCAGAAATGCCGAGAGTCACTCACCCATAGCTCTAAAAATTAATTATATCTGGAAACTCATCAAAACTTGCATTTATGCATAAGCTAAATAATTACTACTAAGAATAATGACAATGACACTTAATATTGGCACCACAATTTTACAGTTTATAAAGCACTTATAATTCACATTTGTCACCCTCAGTTCTAGCATCTTCTCATTTAATCCTCACCATGATACGGTAAAGCAGGTCCTACCTCAGAAGGTACATACAAGTGGTTGCCCAAAGTGAAAATACTACTTAGTGCTTTGGAGAGCTAAGAGGAGTAGTAATTCACCTTAGCATGAGAAAAGGTTTACACCCAGCCCCCTTTGTATTATGAAGGTGTCTGGAAGTTGTGAGATCCTGGCTAGCAGACAGAATCTCCCTTTTGAACTCTGAGTCCCATCCTCAGGGGTCTAGGGTAGAAACTCTGAAGAAGTAGAATGTGGGGGAAATGTTGTGACTGTAAATGAGCTTGACACCCAGGAGCGTGAATGGGATTTTGGGACTTGTTCCAAGCCTGGCAGCTCCCCTTACACGAATAAGGAAATGGACAGCTGAAGTGGGCATTGACACAGTGATATTCAGTGTCCAGATCAGAGTACCCGTCTCGGCACCACTTTTCAAACAACGACTTGCTGAGAAAGACTGCCACTCTGCAATTAGATAATGATTGCTTCTGTACTTTGGTAGCACCCTGTGCTGATTTCCAGTCCCTATTATACGTAACACTAAAACTCTCTGGATACTCATGAGCCTAAGAGGGTTAGAGTTTCCTTCTGATGTGCTGCCATCGTGAGCTGGGGACAGAGCTTGAATGTCTACACTCTAACAAAGAAACAGCGTTCAGTGTGAATTCCTAGCTGAGTAAAGGGAGAATGGTGCTGTATAAAAGATATTGGGAAAGTGCATCTTCAGCCACCAGCAAAGGGCATTGGGTAAGGACAAGCAAAATAGAACTGCCACATTGAGGGAACAACTAAGCAGTTGATTTGGAATGTGAACAGCAAGTTTCAGTGTATTTATGACTTTCAGCTTCCAGAAAAACTAAGCTATTAAGTGAACAACAGACAACAAATCACTGGAGAAGCCAGAGGAGGAATCCCCAGCCCAGAGTTCTTCCCTGATTTCTACTCTGTCTCCCAAGGTGAGTGGTTCATCCTTTGGCAAAATCATGGGCATGATTCTGCCCAGCTTAACAGAGAAGCCCCAGGCTGCCCTGCGTCTTTCCCAGTTCAGGAAGACATATTAACAAATGACGTATAGCACTAACCATCCCACTAAATGCCCCAGTTTCCCTTTTTAATACAGAGAACAGAATATAAAGACTTACAACTGCACTGCAATGTAGAAATACATGAGCCATAAAGAAATAATTATTTGTAAATTGTGCATCCTCGCTTTTCAATGTGCCATGGGTCATCTGCCTGAGAAAACCAGAGCTCCAGAAAGTCATCTATTTCTGCTGACTCTTTCCCACTTAGAAACCTAATCACCTCCGCCACAGTGAGAGTGGGTCCTTGGCAATGGCTGGGTTTGACTTACTCGGCTTAGACTTCCAAGTGTGCAGCACCCAGCAGGAGCAGATGGACTTCTAAGCAACCTGACAACAATTTCCTAATACAAGTGCTGGGAGCTAGAGCCAAACACGTTTCATTTCTTACCCTTTCCACGGAGCAGAGATTACTAAACAGAACAGGAGGTTTTCCAAGGTAACATATGCAAGCAACCTATTTACAGCAGGCTTTTCTCAAGTGTCACCATCTCTCTCTACTTAGCAATGGGAGCCGGTCATTAGTAAGGCCATCCAACAGTAACCCACAGGGTAGGACAGGCAGATGGAGAGGTTAAAGCCTCTGAGGACAGCACAGAAGATAATTTAAGTGCATAACATATGCCCTCCTTTACCTTGGGTTTAGTATGAGCAAGGCAGGGGCCTTTATCTGCACTTACATTTCAGTTAGGCAACACTTGTAAAAGCTCATGAGAATGTGGTTGTCCCACAGCAGCACTGCGAAAACCACAATTGCCACTTGCAAAACCAGGAATAAAGACAATTAGAGTTAGTATTACTATTAGAATTCCAATACTTATTGTGATTCTAATAGTCACTAGGACTATTGTCAGGTTTGTTGAATCAGAGAATACAGTTAGCATGAGAGAGAGGCAGGACAACACATCCAAAAGTAAAAGAGACTGAACCCATGAAAGTCAATTACTTTTTTAGCTTTATTAAAGTATAATTGACATAAAAGAATATGTATATTTAAAGTATGCAAGGTAATGTTTTGATATAAGTATACATTGTGAGATGATTACCACAATCAAGTTAGTTAATAAACATATCCATCATCTCATATACCATATTTTTGGACTATAAGATACACTTTTCCCCGAAATTTGGGAGGAAATGGGGGTGCATCTTATAGCCCAAATGTAGCTTATTTGGCTCGCTGTGGGGAGGGTGGGGTGCAGCGGTGGAGCAGGGTCACAGGTTATTAAATATTTTACCACATTTTTTGCTTCAAATTTTTTTTCCTATCTTCCTCCTCTAAAACCTAGATGCGTCTTATGGTCTGCTGCATGTTATAGTCCTAAAAATGCGGTAGTTACATTTTTTGTGGTTAGAACACTTAAGATAAACTCTCTTAGCAAATTTCATAAATGCAACACTTTATTAACTATAGTTTCCATACTGTACAGTAGGTCTTCAGAATTTATTCATCTTATAACTGAATGTTTTGATTCTTTGACCAGCGTCGCCCATTTCTTCCACCCCTCAGGCCCCAGGAAGCACCTCTCAACTCTCTGTTTCTATATGTTCCACTGTTTAGATTTCATATACTATGAGATCATACAGTATTTGTCTTCCTCTGTTTGGCTTACTTCACTTTGCATAATGCCCTGCAGGTTCATCCATGTCATTACAAATGGCAGAGTTTCATCCTGTTGATGACTGAATAATATACACATACATTTATACATATGAAATCTCAGTTTTATCTATTCATCTCCCAAGGACACGTAGCTTGTTTCCATATCTGAGCTACTATGAATACTGCTACACTGAACAGGGGAGTGCAGGTGTCCCTTCAAGACACTGGTTTTGTGTCCTTCGTGTATATACCGAGAAATGGAGTTGCTGAACCACGTGGTAGTTTGATTTTGACTTTTGGAGGAAGCTCCATACTGTTTCCCAGTGTGGTTGCACCAGTCTCCATTCCACCAACAGTGTGCAAGAGCTCCCTTTTATTCACATCCTCACCAATACTTACCTTCTTACACTTTTTGGTAATAGCCATTCTAACAAGTGTGATGTGCTAGCTCATTGTGGTTCTGACTTGCACTTCCCTGGTGCTTAGTGATGGTGAGCATCTTTTCATATACCCGTTAACCATTTGTATGTCTTCTTTGGAAAAATGTCTATTCAGGTCTCTAATCCATTTTTAGTTGAAGTTGTGTTTTTTGCTATTGAGTTATATGAGTTTCTTATATATATGAAATATTAATTTCTTATTAGATATATGATTCGCAAATATTTTGTCCCATTCGGTTTTTATTACTTGTTTCCTTTGCGATGCAGAACCCTTTCAATTTGCTGTAGTTCCACTTGTTCATTTTTGCTTTTGTTGCCTGTGCTTTTGGTATCCTATCCAAAAAATCATTGCCAAGAGCAATGTTAAAGAGCTTTTTTCCTATGTTTTCTTCTAGAAGATGAATGTTTTCAGGCCTTTAATCCATTTTGAGTGGATCTTTGTGTGTGCTTTGAGATAAGGGTCCCGTTTCATTCATTTGCAGATGGATAGCCCTCCTCCCCACCACGGATTCAAGTGCAGAATCTAAAGTGGCCCTGTGAGCCAGCTCCAGTCCCTTTCTGCTGCCAGCGGATAGTCCTGCCCTCACAGGGGCCCCACAGGAGACAACCAGTTCACTCCACCATTTGAGCATCGCTGGCCACTGCAGATCCCAAAGCAGCTCTGACACTGGGCTCTAGCCCTGCTCTAACTTCTGCCTGCTCAAAGACCACCCTGGAGCCACACCCACACCTGTTACTGCCAGCCCAGGAGTCAGCTGAGAACAGGCAGTTGCCACATGACCAGGATTTAGCCTCACCTGACTGAGGTCCCTGAGACAATCCCATCAATTAGGATACCAAGCAAGAGTATATCTTTACCTGCTGAAACCAGACTGTGAAGACAAGAAGAGATGTTTGTTCCTTTAAATATGTAGACAGCAATGCAAGGCTATACAAATCACAAGGAATCAGACAAACCTGACACTATCAAAGACAAGTAATAAAGTTCCAGTAACTGGCTGTAATGAAATAAAGATTTACAAATTGCCTGACAAAGAATTAGAAAGAGTAGTCTTAAAAAAGCTCAGTAAGCTACCAGGGAACACAGACAACAAAATCAGGAAAAGTCAATTCCTAAAACACCAAAATCTCTGTTATTGCTCTTTAAAGAAGAGTTTTGGCAACGCAAAAGCTCTCTGGGAAAGTCCCATTCAATGACGGGGTCTCCGAAATTGTAGCAGTGTCAGACAATGGATGTTTTTAGCAGATAAATTCTCTCCCATATCCCTCCAGTCCTGTAACATTCTGGAGTCTTTTCTCCTGTGTGTCATCCTCAGGCCCCTGGGACCTGTGGAGGGAGCAGGAGAGGTTCCCAGAGAATCTGACGCCTTTTGCAGAGAGGGCGAGAACACTGCGCTGGAACGCACCACGGGGTGGTGGGAGAACACGGGCTCCGGTTCACAAGTTCAGCTGTGAATCAGGAGCCGAGTCCCTTCGAGAGGCTGAAAACCTCTGTACTTCACTTTCCTCCTGTGTAAAATGGGGGATAATGCCAACTTGTCAGAGATGTTGAGAAAATAAAAATGAGGCGTTAATGCAGGCAAAGCGCCTAGGGGAAAGCAGTCGCTCAATAATGATGTTTTCTTTCTCTGCTATTTGTCACGAATCAGTCCTCCTAACTAGCCCCTCTCAGAAAAACATTTCCAGCTCCTACTTTCTTAGTACTATTCATGTTCAACTCATAAATATCCTCTGGCTTAAATTTTGAAATACTGAGAAAGCTAGTAGTGAAACTTCTAAGTAGAAATCTAGGTCAAAAATAGAACATATGGAAAAGATTAAAACCTGAAAATGCAACAGCCAATAAATATATGAAAAACTTCTCTGTTTTTCTAGTAGCCAGGGAAATGCAAATTAATGGAAAATATCAATTTATAATCATCAGATTGGCAAAAAGTCTAAAGAAGTGATACTACCTACTCATGGGATTGTAAGAAAGGGAGCACCTTAAAATGTTAATTGAGAAAATGTGGATTTTTACATTATTTTTGGAAAGAAATCTCATACGTATTTTAATTGGTGTTTGTGTTATTTCTAGGTTTTACCACTCCAGGGTTGTAATAAACATCCTTGTACTAGTGTTTCTGCTTCTAAGGGATCATTCCCAGAAATGGGATGCGAGACTACTGCGGCAAAAAGAGACATCAACACTGGAGTGGTAAAAATCTAGAACAATGCAAACATCCATAAAAAACCCCCCACAAATGGTCCAGGTATTTTTGGTTAACTTGTACATTTATCTGGTGGAATATAATGCAACAAGATGAATCTACACCATTTTACTTGAAGAAATTTCCATAATATATTACACGAAAATAGCAAGATATGGAAGAATAAATGATTCCATTTTTGAAAAACAATGGCAGAAGCACCTCTATGCACATACGTGTGTGTGAATCATTATACGAGCATGGAGGAGTCCATGTGAGGAGACCAACAGAGGAACTCACATTACCTGCCTGTGGTGTGTCTAGGGCTTGCAGAGAAAAGGGGGAACATGGGAACAGAAATGTAGACAAACCCAAAGTGCTGCATGAGGTATATTGTTGGTCTGTGTATAAATACGAGGGATTTATGTTTACAAAGAAACTGCACTTATGTCACGTTCCAAATTTTTGTAAGAACTATGTGTGTATACATGCAGAGATACCTGAAAGAATGAATAAAGGCATTATCATAACACTCACATAACTTTTCTGTTTCTGTTTCTGTTTTGTTAGAATGCTTTATATTGAGCCTTAATGTTTATACAGTCAGGGAAAAGCTTTATTCACTGTAAAAAACATGAGAGGGAATGATGCCAGGGCTGACTGTAATCCCACAGGTGATTCCAGCAGTAAGCAAGAATCTCTGGAAGCCTTTTTGAGTTTGTTTCAAATCCTGGGAAATCTTGGAACATATCGCAGATTGGGAACTCAAGAGGCAGACTCTCAGATGGAGTTCACGTGCAGGCAGGATGATTGCCAGGGAAAGTGCTTGTGATCCACAGCCAGGGAAAGGAGGAGGAAGCGAGGAGGTGTAGAAGGCAAGGTTAGACTGTCATCCTGGTCCAGTGACAGCCGTGCTCGACCCCACAGGGGCTCTGGAACTAGAATGGCCCTTCAGCACCGTCCTGAGTTAAGCTGTGATGGCCAGGCCTTAATAACTCCCACCCCCATATAAATCAGTCATGGGTGTCCCTGGAGGGAGAGCAGCCCAGGCAATCCTGGAACGGGCCAAAGCTGAGGATGGTCTGAAGACACCCCGGCAGCTGGGATATCAGGTGTTTTATTGAGCTGGGCTGTGCATCTCATTGCTATCCCAGCATGGCCCTGATGATCCCAATGGGCCAGGAATGCTGGCTGGCCTGGCTCAGTTCAGCCTTCTTCTGTAGGATCAAATCCCAAGTTAGTTAAAAGAGGCAATTGCATGGGATAGTTGGTTTGTCTTGTGGAGAAGTTCCTCATGGGGCACTCAGAGCAGTAACGTGTGCATTTTATTAACCAGGGACAAGTATTTACTAAGCTCCTACCATGGGCCAGGCACTGAGCTGGGTTCTGTGGAAAAAACAAAGCTAAATGAGACTAGCCACCCCTACCCCCGCCCCCGCTCTCAGGGGTTTTTAACAGGGGAGGTAAAGCACGTTCCTGGGCACCAGCCCCACAACACTGAGTGTGAAGCGCTGCCTGGCAGGCACAACGAAGTGCTCGAGGAAGATGGCAGTGAGGGAGCATCTTCATGTCAACACACGAGTGTCACGAAGTGAGCCAGTCAGATGACTTTGGAAGCTCCGTTCATTTTTCTGGAGGTAGCTGAGCAAGTCTGTAAACAGCAGGCAGCTGTGATGTCATGGAAGAATGTGAAGCTAGAATTTAAAATACCTGGGTTCCAATGATATTTCTGCTCCTACTTGCCCATGAACTTAAGGAAAATTGTTTAAAACTTTATAAGCTTCAATTTTGCTATACATCAACAAGAGATAAAGTGTATTGCTCATATATTCAGGATAATGTGAGGTGATGCCAGGCTAGATGCTAGGAAGATGACAGAGAACAAGATGGCTTTGATAAGAGTTAAAAGGTGGTCCAAAGGTTGTGGGTGATTGTTAAGTTGGTATGAGTTAAAGACTACACAAACCTGAAAATTATTGTTGTTGTATTAGTAAACGGCAGTTAATCCATCCATGAGATTTATAATGAGTTTCCCCATGAAATCAATTTTACAGGATATTGCTGAATGACATATCACTCCCCAGTGGCTTCCTGGGGAACTCTTGGGAATATCTGGAACCTAAGACAAGAGCTTTCTGTACGATGTTAGATTAGTTAATTAATGGAATTATGCAATAAATATCTCAGATATTAAGTGGGGGAGATTTTTATGCCAATACTGATAACTCCTGAACAAACTCAGGCTTTCTGATGATGGCTTTCCCTTATCCTCAGTCCTGTTGCTCAGTCCTTTTCTCAAGCAAGCACACAGAGTCCTGTGGATGCTATTACTTCTGTGATCAGCATCTCAACATTTGCTGGGACTCTATTAATGTGCTGAACCTTGGAATCAGGCAAGAATTTCCTTTTAGCTAGGTCTCTGGCAAGAGGTCATTCTTCTTCCCCTAGCTTTATCTATCACTCGAGCACCAAAAGGAGCAGGAATTGTTCACCCACCTGATGTCACTCTGAATATTACTGTTTCTTTGTTATCCCTGACTTAGGAATCAATTTTGCACCCTGGTGCCTTGCTTTTCCTCCTTACTTTCTTTAAGACAGGTGATGCCGAGTATGTGTTAGGAACAGGGTGAGTCCCCATTTAACTCCCACCCTCCATCAGCTGCCCCACGCTCAGGTCACTTTTTGCAGACTTATTTTTTGAGATGGACAGTTGTCATTTTCTAAATCTAAACGTGTGAATACAAACATCTTTACTGCTCCATCAAGGACATTCTTGAGTGACATGGTATTCTTTTTACTGCAAGTTCATGGCGATAAAAAATATAATGACTACTAATGCGGTAAAGTGCCTGTGCTTTGATTAGTGCTGAGGTGTAGCCATTTTATCCACTATTGTTTTCACACCACTGGTATGAATGAAAACACCGTGAAAAGGGAAGAAAGCCTTTTAGCATTATTACAAAGATTTTGACTTCACAGACCCCCTACAAGGGTCTGGGGCTCCCTCAGACATCCACCCACCATGCATGGAGGACTGCTGTCCGAAGTTCTTATTACAATTGCTAGTTGTGGTTTCCGAATGGATGTGTGATATGATGCTGGCTAGTGAGACCTGAAGGGAAGAAAGCTTCTGTATGGCTTCTGAGAAAGTTTTCCTCTTCTGGAAAAAAACAGGTGTGGGGAAGTGCACATTCTCTTTTCACCTTGAACTAGATATTGTCATATATGAATGTGACTCCTGGAAATACTACAGCCATCTTGTGACCACAAGAGAACCAAATATAAGACGAAATCCATGCAGAAGGTAGGGGAGCAGAGGGAAGAAAAGAACCTGGGTTCTTGATACACATTTTTGAGCTACTGATTAAAATCCCATATCTGGGATTCTCATTTCCTGTGTACTTTATAAGATTTTAAACCTCCTTAATTTTAAAGAGAATGTAAAATGAGATTTCATCTTGTGGGCATATTTCCTAATGAGGTGACTTAAACAAGTGTACATGTGTAAGGAATATGGAGCCTGAAGGGTGATTACAGTGTCCCCCCCCCCCCCCGAGAACTGTTGCAGGGTACACGGCAGAGTGAAGATCAAAGAGACTAGAGCATTTGCTTAACTACTCTGGTTAGGCATGATCACCAAGCTCTTAAAGATAAAAAATGAAGGCTGAGATCAGATACACTTGTATATTCTTTACAGCTTTCTAAAAATACATAAATTATCAAAACTATCAGTAGCTTTTATTACAAAATGTCAGTTATTCTCCATAAATTCTATTGTCATTTTTATAGGGTTTCAAGCAAAATCATTTCTGCAGGCACTGAATTATATATAGATACTTATGACAGGGGTTCAAGTAAACAAAATTTAAAAGCACCACCTTCCTTGAAAAATTCTGTCTCACAGTGCGATTGTCAGCTATTACTTAAATGGGAGTTGTTAGCATATACTTTGCAAGACCATTGTTATCAGAGATGGAAGGATGGTCAGTGAAGATAAATAGATTCCGGATAGGATGAGATTTTTGGAGGAAGTGGGTCTGGTAGGTTGCAGAAGGAGTTATCTTTGGACATTCAAGAGGCACTCTGCCTAGGAAGGTGGCATATTGAAAAGGTGTTGGCTCATCCTTTCTAAGTATGCTATTATATTAGTCAGAACATAGCAATTCCTCCTTTAATAGCAAATAAACTTTGAAAGGCTCAGTGGTTTAGAACCACAGATTCTTGTAAAGTCTGGTGCAGGGTAGGGAACACTCTTACCCATCTACTTGGAAGGTTTCCCCTGTGTTGGAGGCCACCATAGTATCATACAACATGACCTCCTTGCTAATGGACGTGGGAGATAAGCAGACCATAAAGGTGACACACTAGCTTTAATACTTTGGCCTAGAAGAAATTCATATCACTGTCTCTCCTTTCACTGGCTGGAGCTAGTATAAATGACCCTCCCTAACTGCAAGGTGACAGAAAGTTAATCTCGAGGAGAGGAGAAAGGGATATGGATAAGCATAAATAATCTCTATTGTAGTCTGCCTTTTTGATCACCAAATCATTAGTTCATTCTTCTGTCTACATGGAAAACACACTCAATTACTTCCTTACTTTGTCAATTACTTCCTTTGACTTTGAAGACAAGTCAAAGTCACATCCAGGAACTATATTCTTACAGTGGAAGATCTCTAGGAGATACGGAAAGTCTTCTCCATTGTGTCCAAAGCAGCATGTCTTAGGCTGGTAGCCTATGAACTAAGGAATCAAGTTTACCTTGCCTCTCTCCTTCCCAATATAAATTCATGGAACAAAGACAGAAAAAATAAAATAGCCATTCCAATTTAGAAAGAGAAAGAGTGGAAAATTCACATTAATCACTTGTTTGTAGCAATTTTGAATTTTTTATTATTTCTATTCACATTTTTTGGACTTGACTACTTGCAATGGCCTTTAAGATTTCATCTTCCAATGGTCCCAGAAGGGAGAGTGGAATCTGATGAGAATGTGCACTGGAAATCTCTACCACAGCTACTAAAATTCAAGGCAATATTTTAATATCAGTCACAAAACTCACATATACGTGATATTATAAGTTATTCTCAAATTTTCTGGTGGTAAAATTCCAGAGTGTTCATCAGAGCTAAACTTCTTTTCATGTTTGTTTTTAAATATATTGATTTTTAGAGAGAGAGAGAGGGAGGAATGGAGAGAAAAGCATCAATGTTCTTTCACTTATTTGTGCATTCATTTGTTGCTTCTTGTATGTGCTCTGAATGGAGACCAAACCACAATCTTGGTATATCAGGAGAATGGTCTAACCAAGTAAGCTAGCTACCTGGCCAGGGATCTTTTCATGTTTTATGTATTTTATTTGCTTATACTGTAAATATGTTCCCAGTCTCCCTACTAGCTAATTCAGTTGAGGAGAGGGCATTAAAGAATACTAGAGATGGTAAAAGTCATCTGTTTTAGAAATTTGCCTAAAACCAGTAGGAGGAGGAGGCAGATGACCAAATCATCTACATCTCAAGGAAGTAGTCATCCCATCAACTGTGAAGCTAGGCCTGGAGGCATCTGTGTCCTCAGAGCAGTCTCATTTACACATCTTAGAGTCCTGTTTGAGTGTGTCTTTGGTTGTATGTACAGGAATACTTATATAAATGCATCTTAAATAATAGAGGTTTATTAAGCTTACATTAATAACCACATGAAAGGTAGTTATGCTAAGTGAAATAAACCAGGCAGTGAAAGACAAATACCATATGATCTCACCTATAAGTGGAAATTAATCAACAAAACAAACAAGTGAGCAAAATATAACCAGAGACATTGAAATAAAGAACAAACTGACAGTAACCAGAGGGGAAGGGGGGATGGGATAATGGGGGAAAGAAGGGGAAGGGTCATCAAGGCACATGTATAAAGGACACACGGACAAAGCCCAGGGGTGGTAGGAATGAGGGAGTAGGTGGAGGTAGGTGGGGCAGGGGAAAGTGGTGGTGGAAAAATGGAGACAACTATACTTGAACAACAATAAAAAAATTAAAGTTAAAAAAAGAAAGAAAGTTGGTGCTTCCAGGGGTAGTTCAGCTGCTCAGTAATGTCACTGAATTCTACTTTCCTCTTTCAGCTTTCTTCAGCTACCTGCTCGGTTATCATTAGCTTCTTAGATCAAGTTGGCCATTGAGTGGCTGAACAACAGCAAATTCTTTAAAAAACAATTACAGATGACCTACATAAACACACACTTTGGATTGGGGGACAGTTTGACCTTTGGCACTCAAATAGTAATCCAACACTATGAAAACACTGTAGAACCCCAGAAATCATCTGGCCCTATGACCCCATTAACTAGTGAGGCACTTTTGGTTACATGCGTTTCCTAAGTCACACATCATGTTCAAAGAAGATTATAACTGGGCTCTTCCAAACAATAACTAAGTGGATTGGGTTCAGTTTAGGCAATTCACTTATTAATCTTAAAGATGTAAGAGGTCTAAATTATGGGCTGCAGAAACTGTTCCATTCTGGGAACAACCTCTCTGCTAGAAGAGAGGAATGCACAGCTGCTTCTTCGGCTTTGGTCATTAGGTTGTTCTGGATTTGAGGGATTTAAACACTGTCCTTCCTGGTATATATTAGGAAGATTCAACCTGATTCCTCCACATTTTATTTGCTCCTCAGAGCTCCTTTTTCTTGTACATCAGGAAAATCCTCGATAGCTTCTGTGACATGCAAGCCTGAAAAATTGTAGATGCTTTGATGCCAAAAACCAAATTCTTGAATTTTTATGTAGTTTTCCTCTTGTTCTCCATATCCTCTTTTCCCCACTATTTCATTGACAATATTTTGAGTTGGGAAGAGGTAAAGAGGTGTCTTAGAAATTCTTTCTCCAGACTCCAGACTCTAAGATTTAAGAAAGGAAAATGAAGCGAGCCTTCTATAGTAGGAATGACAAACGAGTTTTAGCTTATATGCCAGCTTTAAATAATTTGTAATAAAGACCTTAAACTCTTTGTTAAGAAGGACTGGGCTTGTCTTTTGAGAATATTGGCAAGGATGGAAGCAGAGAGAACTTTTCTAGACTTCTGGTGGGAGTATAACTGGCCCAACGACTTTGGAAAACACTTTAACATTATCTCATAAACTAAGCATGCCTAACCTCTGGTCTGGCAAGCCTACTCTTAGTTATCTACCCTAGCAAGTCCCTTGCAATGGACACCAAAAGACTTATGTAAGAACAGTTATAAGAGGATTGTTTGTAATAGCCCAATCATAAAACAAACTAAATGTCCATAAAGAGCAGATGCATAAATTGTGGTTAATATAGCAGAATAGTATGGCCATAAATAAATCATAGTTCCATGCATAATTTAAAAAGAAATTCACAAAAATTATACTGAGCAAGTGAAACAAATCTCACAGTATTTTTAGTTGAGTAAAGGTCTAAAACAGGCAATACGAACGAGGTTGTTTGGAGATGTTCATGTAGGTATAGAAAGGAAATGATTATCACAAGGAATTGATTATCACAAGAAATTATTACTACAAGGAAAAGAAAGGAAATGATTATCACAGCAGTCCGCACACCATCACTACCAGAAAACAAGTGGGCAGCACGTCATCCTTGGGAGTAGTGTTTGCAAGACTATAATTCCGTTGAAAACGCTTTAGTTAAAGTACATTGTGAATACAGCATGTTCTCATGTACTTTAGCAATCTAAAAAATAGATCATTAAAAACTGACGTAAAGGGCATAGCCAGCCTGAACACACTGGACATCTAACAAAGGATAAAAGAATTCCGGAAATGGGATGCGGCTTCAGAGCTGTTTGTAAGACTATACCTGTAAGCAATGGCTCCAAGCATTAGCATTTGACAAGCCCCCAAATGCCCTGAAAGTAATTCACAGGGAGGACAAGTAGAGAGGGAGATTGAGTATGGACAGGAGCCAAGAAGAAAAAAGTTTGAATTATTGGATTCACCTGGTATAAACTAAACTGTTTGAAAAGTTAAAAAACAAAACAACCCAGCACAATGGTGTCCTTGGAGAGCAGGCAAACGGCAACCATCAGGAAGGACCTGCTAAGGTATTATGGATGTCTCTTTCTCAACCTGGGTGGAGCGTAAACTGGTGATTATTTTATATTATTATGAAAATATATATTTTATATATTTATGTAGATATGTATGAGTCTGTATATAAGATGTTTCAAAACGTAAAAAAAAAAAAAAAACCCCATCGGCTCAGCAATGGGAAATGTCTGTCACATGGCCCTAATGAGCCATGTAGGGGTCGCCACTCCTCGGCACGGGGCTTTCCAGCCCCTCAAGGTAGAAAAGGGTCAGAACTTTGGGGGGAAAGGTATATTAACAGTAAAGGTAATGTGTTTGAGAGTTCCCTGTGATCTGTCCCTTAGGAAACCCAAGCTCGGCACTGAGTATGTCCAGGGGCAGAAGAGAAAACCTACTCCAATGTTTACAGAATAGCAAATATAATTCACAGGTTTCAAGGAAGGAGCACATGTAGTGTTTATTGTAGGATACAGTATTCCTAACGAGCACTGTCGAGGATACATTAAATTGATTATTTTTCCAATTATATTTGCTGAAATAGCCTGTTTATATTAAATTTCAACAGGAATGCCCCAGGATAATTAATCAGAGTCTGCCAGCAATTCAGTGGAGGATTGGAAGTGTGCTCAGTTTCTTTTCTCCTACACTTTTCTGTAGGGAAAGGAAATATGAACTTTTTTTTTTCCTTAATTGGTAGAAGGTGCCAAGAAGAAGCAGAAATTCCCAGCTGCCAGCCTCCAGACACCTGCCTCATTTACTTCTTCTCTTTCTTTCCAGTGACCACAGATCTAAGATACTTCTCCAGAGGGAGAAGTTGAACATTTTGTCTCTGTTCTCCAGCTGTGCAGGCTTAGCAAGGCTGAGGGGGCGGTAGTGTAAGAGGGTGCTGGACTGCTCAGGGACTGAGGAATTAAAACGAAAATCTTAAAAATCTCTATTTTAACACCTGTGACTATTGTAATGTGGATTCTTTATAGATAATATTGCATCCTTAAAGCAGCTGTTTCTCATTTATTTTTTTTTAAATGTAGAGCTTTTAACACTGCTTCCTGGGTTGGAGGAGGGAGAGGACAGTTACCCTGAAAGCACTCAGATTTAATATGGACAATTTGTGGGTCAGAGATCTGCTGCACGAGTCTCGCAGAATTTTACTTATGGGTCTTAGAGCTAGAGAACAAATCCTAGAGCATCCAGGGAGATGATTTTGAACAGCAAGTACTGCAGAGGATGCTTGATAGACCTTTTTTAGGCAAAATAATATGCTAGCAGTGGGCTCTGAAACAATTTCAAGAAATGCTTCAATACTGAACTAATTTGAATGCTAAAATACATCTCTGCTTAACTGTGGGCAATTGCCTCTTAGTGAAAATTGGTTTCTACATTGAAAACAAAGCAGCAAAATCCTTTTCTCTTCTTTTGTCATTAAAATCAGGCTGAAGAGATGAATTAGGAAACAAGGGAAGGCACAGTCAGGTATGAATTGCCTGACTCTTGTAATGACAACAGTGACCATTGGAATTTCCTAAGTGATGAGAGTTGTAAAGGTGTCTTTTGCTCTGTAAATGTGCTGGTTTTTGGATTTCTCCTATGTAATCAAAGGATAGGTTAGTTGACAGGGAGGTCAGCTATGCAATTAGAGGGTTCACAAGTCCTGACGGGAGAGTGGGCCAGGAGATTCTGCCCCTCCACCACCACCACCCCCAACCCCATCCACCACGGATGAGAATATATCTACCAAGACATGATCTGCTTGGGGAGGAAAGGTGGCCGATCTTTCAAGGGAGAAAGGCCAGGAGTCTGTTTCTCAATGGGCTTTTATTGGGTTCAATTTGCACAGGAATACAGGTAAAGCTCATCTATCATCGTCAGGGGGCAGTAAGGATCAAACAATAGATAGCACACAAAGAACTACAAGGGCTTATTCTGAGCCAGGGTCTGTTAGCTAATGGGCTACAAAACTTTCTAAACAAACTCCTTTCCTGCTCAGACCCTTATCAGAAAATTGAGGGATTTCTTGCAAAGCAAGTTTCACAGTATTTTATGCATTCTTTCTTAGTCCTGATTGCCCCAGGGAACAAGCCCTTTCCAGCACAGGGCTGCACCACCTTCTGTCATTGTTTCAGGCTTAAGTCAGGCAGGGGAAGTAAGGCAGCCAAGAGATTAGGAGATTCTTGCAGACAGAATGAGGACTCAGGCTATGTCAAAGCTGAGGGGGAAGGGTTCATCACTCTCTTTTTTGGTAGCCCCCCAAGTCCTTCCCTGGGGGCCCCTTCGTGACTGTACCTGTCTTAGGTCATTCCTCCCTTGAGGAATCTTACCTGTCATTGGCTAAATGGTCAGCCTCAGGGACAAGCAGGGTGAATGAAATAAAGGGGGCAGAGGTGGTACCCCTGCCGGGGAGATAAGCTTTTTGTCCTTAGTAACTTAGGTTCCAAGGTCTCTCAGCTTTAGTCCTGAGGGGTTACAGTTTATGAAACCAGGCAGGACGGTTCCTGACACAAATGGTCATGGATTTAATCAGCCACATGTGAAAGTATATGATTTCAAGTATATGATTCTATAATACAGCACCTATATATTGCATTGTGTGTCACCACCCAAAGTCAAATCTCCTTCTATCACTGTACATTTGGCTCCCTTTACTACCTCCTCCCATCATCCTTCTCCTCTGGTAACCATGGCACTGTTGTCTGTGTCTAAGTTTTTGTTTGTCTTTGTTCATTTGTTGTTTTCAGTTTTATATCCCACATATGAGGGAAATCATATCAGTCTTGACATTTTCCATCTGACTTAGTTCATTTAGCATGATGTTCTCAAAATCCATCCGTGTTGCCACATATGGCAGTATTTCATCTTTTCTTGTAGCTGAGTAGTGTTCTTTTAATTGGAATATATCAGAAAATTATTGGAATCTTCCCACATGGTATATACCATACCATGAATAAGTACATGTTATTAAAATCAATTTAGAAATATTTGTTGAATATAGCAGTTGTTGAGTTTGACCTCACCTAACAGAATCCTCCATGTCTAATTAGCATGTAGATTGTCATTTTCTGGTGGATTGTTTTGAAAATAAAACTTGTAAATACGAGGTTTTGTGCACAGAATGTCAATACTCTTTCTATTCTAGGTAGGAATGCCATGGAAAATGGGTGCTCTAACTACAACACTCTGGAGGCTGTTAAAAAGTCTGGGGTCTGAAACTGGACAGAGCCTACTTTTCCCTGTATGCTGCACTGTACTATGTCATGGTGTCATCTACATGCACGTGAGCTCCCTCTCCAGATTGTAAACTTCTTGAGGGCTTTTTCTGGATGTGTATTAGATGCTTAATTGAGCTTCCTGAGTGGATAGAGCTCTCGAAACTAAGAAGAACTCTTGGTGCAAGCACTGGACCATAACATTTCAGAGTAAGTAGGTACCTACTC
Organism: Sturnira hondurensis; assembly: GCF_014824575.4. Taxonomy (NCBI): domain Eukaryota; kingdom Metazoa; phylum Chordata; class Mammalia; order Chiroptera; family Phyllostomidae; genus Sturnira; species Sturnira hondurensis. The sequence goes on along the minus strand of NW_028078194.1, from coordinate 2,390,388 downwards.
AGAGAGGGAAGTTAGCATGATGTGGAAGTTGGAGGAGTACTTACAGGGAAAATAGAAGGGACCCAAAAATGTGCTCTCTTTACCGCCATCACCCTATTTTGAATTCCAATGCTGTACAGCTAACTCCCCGTCCCTTCACACCAATCCATCTAAGACCTAATCTGGTCCTTGGTGTAATGTTTTGCATCACTGCCAGATTCCAAAAGAACTCTAAAGTAGATACAGCCCACCAACAACACTGATTATACATATATATAATTTTATTACCTATAAATACCTATTAAATAATGTATTAATATATAACATATTATTATAATATATTGATTTTATGATATATTAATATATTACATATATATAGTCTTTCCAGGTAAATGTTAATGGCTGAAGGTAGGTAAGTAAGCTAGATGGCTGTTAAGAAATATAAATAATATGTTCTTGAGTTTTTTTTCTGTCCTGAATTTTTATTAGAAGTCAGAGTGGCAAGATGTTCAAAACTGCCTCCTCTTGTATAATAGTGAGAATATTTTAAACTGTTATCTTTTAACGTATATAGTTTCCTAGGAAACTTGCCAAAACCTAACCAGATAAGGAAAGTGGGTATATTTCCCACTAGTTAGAAAAGAAAGATACTGAGGTTCTGAGAGCTTTTGTGACTTGCCCAAGCTGTGCGGAAGAGAACTACTGATTCCCAGGCCACCACTCTTCCCTCCCACCTGCTGGCCCTCTCATAATGGTAACTGGGGGATGATCATCGCTCAGCTTTGTGCGAGGAGGCGAAGGTTCGGCACTCATTTTCTCTCATGCTTTTCCCTCCCCTCTCTCCCTCCCCACCTCCTGCTACTCTGCAGCCTGTTGTTTTCTCCGTACACCAAAGGAATTAAGAGCAATGGTCAAATTAAACCTTTGTTACAGTTTTTAGCTGGTTTTGCAGCATTTGGCATAACTGTTTGAAAAGCTATTTGCTTATTTTACCATTTGACCATTATAGAGGGTTTTTTGGGAAAATACAGCTCCGGGAGATATGGATAGAATCCATTCACTGGTATCTGTGACATCAAAATCACTCTTATTATAGCTGCTGGAAATAAAGAGTAAATGACATGCTATATGTTGCATTATTTCACTTCTGCTGCTGGCATGGTAATGGAGAGTTGTAGAGAAATTCTTACAAACAACAGAAAAATTGCAGTGAATAAGACAGTATTGCACAACAGGGCAGCAGAACTCATGAGGGCAAGGCTGCGGGGATGGGCCCCAAAGTGGGCTTTGCCATGGACTCCTCAAGGCCTGTGCTGTCCCACACAGGAGCCACTAACCATGTGGTCTATTTATATTTACAATGAAACCACATCAAAAATTCAATTACTTAGGCACATTGGGTCTATTTCAAACGTTCAATAGCGCCATAAGGCTAGTGACAACTATATTGGATAGTGTACATACAGAACATGTCTCTTGCTGCAAAAATTTAATGTACCACATGGCTCCAGGAAGAAGAACAAAGTCCCTTATAGCATTTCAAAGTCATTTAAATATGGAAAGAATACTGAGCCATCCCTAAGGATTTGATCCTTCTTCTTTCCCTTTCTTTCTTCCTCTCTTCATCCCTTTATCAATTTCTCCCTTTCTTCTTTTCTTCCAATAAACATTTAATGAGCAATTACAATGAGCCCAGCGCTATTCAAGAGTTGGGGCTACAATGGTAAATAAGAAGGGTGTGGTCCCTGCCCTCAGACCAGTGACCATCAATGATGGATTCAAGTGAAAACTGGCAATTATGATCCAGTGCAATAGATGCTACATGACCCCTAACCTAGTTTGGGGGCCTCTGGATTACACAGGGAAAGGAATGTCAAAAAGCTGAGGCCCAGAGCCTTATTAGAAAGTGTAAAAGGACTAAGGAGAAGGAAGGAGGAAGAGTGTTCCAAATAGATGAATAGGATGGAAGAAAGAGAAAAAAAAAAGAAGTATTCCAGGAAAGAAAAGAAATTAAAGATGACCAGAGAGTACAGTGCAAGCAGAGAAGAAGAAAAAGAAAGAGAAGTTGCATTTTTGCTTGTAGTTTAACCCTTGGGTCTGATTGCATTTGAGAAGGCTTCGCCTTTCATGAATGGTGGAGAAAAGAATATTATTTTAGAAGAGAGTTTTTCCAACACTAGGCAGTATTACAGCATGTATCCTGCCTCCTCGTAGAGTAGGTTCTACACCCCTTTCTGGTTGTAGATGTGAGAAAATCTGCTCCCTCTCAAGCCACAACTCATTCGCTCTCCCAGTGGGAAAGTTGTACCGCCACGACTCACTGCTGCCTAGGGACAAGATCCTATAGTGCGAGAAGCATGAGTTCTGTATTCAGACTTTGTTTAAATTTTCAGCTACACTAGTTCTATTTTTGCTGAGAGAAAACAGTTTATAACTATTTACTAGATTAATATAATGAAAACTCATTTCTCTGAGCCTCAGTTTTCTCATCTGTCAAGAGCAAAAAATAGTATTCCCTCACCCATAGAACTGTCAGGAAAATTAAACTGATCCTAGAGAGTTAGCACTTAGCACATAGTAGGTACTTGATAAATGACTTTCCCTTTCTGCCCTCCAGTTATGCTCACTCCTAGGAAAGAATAACCATGAACAATGAGAAGAAAGGGAATAGAACCACTGGGGAAAACTGAGCCCAGCCATCTCATTGTGTCTTGTATCTTTACTGGCATTCCTCCAACATCAATCTAAAGCCCCGAAGTACAAAATCTCTGATGTTTAGTTCTACAGATGCTGGTAACATTCTCGGCTAAGTTCAGAACTGAAAATTTGGCCAGAATTTGTTGTTCAGTGAAGCAATGAACATGACCATCATTTCAAGTGTTGCTATGGTAGTTAGTCTGGTGATATATAAAATGCAATTTGAGTAATTCAAAATATATAACTCTTCCAATCAAAAACAAAAGAAATACTTTTAGGATAACTGAATCATTTTGGTGATGTCTCAGTGCAGCCTGTTACTCACTTGAATGATTCAGACAAAAGGTTCTAATGAATAGAAGATTAGACTGTTTGCATTTGCAACTAAATGTACCAAATACATTCCTAATGTGTTAATTAACATTTTCTCCAAATGCAAAGAAAAACATTTCATCTGAGCAGACAGGTAAGAATCAGATTGTAATGCAGACTCATCTGGCATTCAAAAATCATCTCTGGAAGAATGAATTAAGTAACTGCGACATTCAAGAAAAAAAACTCTAAATTGCTAAATTACAGACAAGGTCATTTCCAGTAAATAATGAAATGGATTAAAAATAGAATGGCCATTTTATAGCTTTCTACCATACTACATGCTTGTCTTCAAAATTTGAAAATATCCCTTTGAAGTGCTTTTTTAAGAACTAGAAAACAGTGTAAAATGTTAATGTCAGAATACGAACAATAGGCAAAGGAACAACTAAAATGTTATTGGGGAAAATGATAAATGTAAAAAATATAACCCCAGAGAGGGTTACATTGCTCCTTCAGCCTCTATCTCCTCTAAGGCCCCAAAGTAGGTTGGTTTTTCCATCTATGTCATCTTTGTTCCATATCGCCTACACTTCAAAGAACTCTGCATCTATGAACTGACTCCGGTCAGAGAAATGGAAAGGGGACTGTGACTCATGAGGCTTCCAGTCAGATCTCTGTGCACCAGCTTTGAAGTTTGTTTCGACTCCTGTCAATACAAATCAAGTAGTGGGATCTCGGTGGACTCCATATCCACTTTCCACCTAGGTATCCAATGACCAAATAACAACTGTTATAGATCCCTGTGGGTCAGACCATTCTGATTATGATAGCGGGTACATGCTACATGACATGTAGGTAGCCATGCCATTTGTGATTACTTGTCTTTTTTTGCCACCTTAAAATTCTCTCACCCACATTGACATCAGGGAGCTCATTTCATTTTTAGTGCTTCACACCAACATTTCTTTTATCTTCAGATATGCCATTGGTCCCCTTGCCATTGTACTTATCCAGGCTGGTTTCTGCGACTTATTGGGAAATTGAAATGGTTGGTCAGATTGCACAAGACAAAGCTACTTGAGAACTTCTATTTTTAATTTTTGGATTCCTTTTTCTACCTTAGTCCACAAAACTCCTGGCATTTCACATCAATATTATGTAAACACCGTATATTAGAACTACTCTCACCTCTTTGACCAGGATGCTTAATATAGAATCTCTGGCACCTACATTAATAAACTTAGGTTGATCTATCCTAGACTAACCCCTCTTAGAATCCATTTCTATACATAATCCTTGAGATTCTAACAAGTATAAATTAAGGAAATATTAGAGATGTTTGTATGCAAGCCTTCTCTTCCTTTTCTGTCCTGACTTGACCTTGGAGAAGAAGAAGGAAAGAAAAGGAGTTATGAAAAGAATTGGCTCTTTGAGGAAGGTGATCCTATTAGGTGAGGGAAGACTGTCTGCAATAAGTGGCCTTATTGACAGGGAGGAGACTGGTAGAGGGTGCTCAGTGGGAGGTGAGGATTCAGGGTGCCTCAAGATTTTCCAAATTTCCTATATATTCCCAGGACTATCACCAGCCCCAGAACAATGGCAGTGAATTGAACAGATAGAATTTTCTCAACCACCGTACAGCAGTAGATAAAAGATTCCTTTACCTTGGTCATGAACTATCCCTGGATTTCATTCAGTATCTTATATGAGAATTTGAAGAACTGTTTGCTGAGCTTTCCAGGAGAGAGATAGACTAACATCTCACTCTATAGTCCTGACTTCTTTTTTTTTTAAGATTTTATTTTATTTTTTATTTTTATTTAATTCTTGTTCAAGTACAGTTTTCTGTCTTATATTCCCAGCCCTGCCCGCCCCCGGCCCAGTGCTCCCCACCTCCCTCCCATTTCCGCCCCCCACCCTTGACTTCTTCATTCCTTTCATTTTGCTATGGAGGTGGTAACTTAATCTTAGAAAGACTTGACCTTGTTGGACATTACTGCATTCCAGGTTAACAGCAATAGTTTATCATTCATTTGGGGGTCTTTCTTACTCACATGCAAATGGGATTCTCCCTGACTTCATGCCCACATAGTCCATAGATCCAGTCTCAGGTCTGTCCTCTGCCATTTGTCTGAGGCTGTGTTTTCTGTTACATAATGTCTGATACTAGTCTTGATATTTATCAGAATTCTGGATTGTGGGCAGCAGAAACTGATCTGAACAACTAAAGCAGAAAAGAAATTTATGGGAAAGAATTAATCAGGAGGTTGGAGAATCAGTCTTGCAGAGTAGACTGGAGCTAAAGGAACACTCAGAAGCAGTCTGATTATGATGCTGCCAAAGGCACAGCCAACACTGTCCATTATGGCTGAGGTATCTTAATCTTCAACTCTGCTGCCAGACATTCTCTGCAGTCTAGGTAACAAATAGTATCATTATGGACTCTATATCTTTGCACCAATTCTTCAGGTTCCAAGTGCTAGACATAACAATCTAAATGGTTTAGCCTTCCAGCAAGAATGACATATGGAAGACATATATTTGGCCCAATAGAAAGGATGCTTTGCTGTTATATAGAGACACCCCTTACCAACCTTGTATTTCTCATCAAATAAAAAAAGTTTGCACCATAAGCTATCTGCAGACTCTGTGGCTTCTCCACTGCCATTTAGACATGTTTCTGCCCCAAACATGAAAATTTTTGAGATTTTTGACTTATGCTCCCAGATAATATTAAAGTAATACTGATTGGTCACAGAATACAGGGAGAAGGGCAGCAAAAAAAAAAATTACCTCAAATGTCTGGAATAAAATGAATATGTAGTAAAAGATTTAAAAATCTTAACTTAGGTCCTGAAAGATATATCATAAACTTCCTGAGAATAGAAGCTGCACCCTGTTAATATCCTTATTACCTAGAGCTTGAAACATGTAGGCACTCGATGTATATTTGTTTAAATGAACAAATGAATGAACTAGTGAATATCAGAATTGTCTAAGGCTATTATCTTTTTTAAAATGAGAATCGGGGTATATATCCTATTCTAGATCCTCATAAGCTACTGCAGTGGAATCTCAATTTTTAGATTACCTCGTTAGAATCATCTGGGGTGCAAATTAAAGTGCAGATTCCTGGGGTGAAACCCAGACCTAAACTAAATTCTACAAATTATGGATGAGGATCAGAAATTTGCATTTTTAAGGAAGCAAACCAAATTATTCCTACTCACACTAAATTTGAAAGCTAATGTACTTTACACGGGTTATTGCTAGGGGCTGGAGTTTAAGGATTCCAGATAGCAAAAACTGATGACAGTGGTGGACTTTAAAGTTCATAAAGCCCCATTTGTAAAGCTTTCATGTTTATTTTAACGATTGATATGCGACTCCTAGAAGGTAAGTATTTTTTCTATTGCATACCTAGTGTTATATGAGGAGGAAGCCTATAAGTGAGAAAGTCAAAGTCCAGTTTTATCTTTTTAGTTAGAATGTTATCATTTCTCTTGCTTGTCTGGAATCTGAAACAGAAGGAAAGAGAAGACAAGTCAAGGGCTAACTAAAGCTCTTTTGGCCACCTCTCAGCTCACCGTGGTAATAAGCTCTCCCAGTTCAGAGTGGGGAGGGAAGAATGAGCGCCCTACCATGAAAACGCTACAGCAGTGTTCTCTTGCCTGACCAAATCCGCATGGACAGATATTGGTACAGGGCCTTCAAAGCACAGGTTGATGAAAGATATTCAAAATTAAAGCTTTTCTTCACTTTTGCAAGGGTACGTTGAGTACACTCTTGGTTTCTCAACAGAAATAACAGGCCAAGATCAATCTCATGTTTATACTGTATTGCTTTCTCACTTCCAAAGCACTCTGGGAAGCCTCGGTTCATTTGAGCTCCACATCTCTGCCTGGTCAGAAGGGCATGCCCAATTTACAGAGTTAGAAAACAAGTATGAGGAGATTTTTCAGATTCCCCCAGCTAAACTTTTTAAGAAATATATATATATATTTTAAGGAAATATGGACAAATGCTAAAAGAAAGTGAAGTCTGCCAGCACTGATGATTCAAACTTTAACTTGCATAACTAAGAAAAGAGAGTGCCCTCCTCCACTTGTCCTATTTGACAACCCAAGATAAAGTATAGGAGACAGTTTGGTCAATTTGGTATGCTTTCAGCCATTTCTCTAAGCTCGACAGACATATCTATGTAAATGCACCACTGCACATACTGGTATTATCTCACACATATACCTGCAAACACATAAACACATACACACATTTCTTTAAAAACACAGATGGGCTTATGTTGTGTTGTTCCCTAACTTCTTTTATTCCCAGTATGTTTTCACTGTACTTTGAAGCTTCTAGGAATGAGGAAGTTTGGTAGCTTCACTTTGTTCTTTTCATGTTCCTGCCACACAGTGGCTTTGGGGTTTTGTTCCTCTGTGTATCACCTTGGTGGGCCTCTAGGTTGCTGCAGATGACGTGCTTGACTTTATCGGCGCTACCACAATGTCATCACCAGCTTTTGAACAGCAGCATTTGGCTTCCTGCCCCTTTGGGTTCCTTTTCTGTGATATACTTGATCCTATTCTCTATCACGCCCAGCATCACAGCATTCTCTGAATGACTCTGTCTCTTTTCCAGACTACCCGTGGTAGCTGATGCTCGGATGTTCCTCAGTGTCCCACATTGCCTTCTGCTTCTGATGGACACCTGTCTTCAGCAGGGGTTTAGAACTCTACATGCTCAACTGTCTGGCCAAGCCACTGTCAGTGAGGGACCTGGCTGGTTTTATCCTTTTCAGCCAATAACCTACCATGCTTTGCTATATTTCTTCTTAGGCTTAAGCAAGAGCCGTTGCTATAGAATATTAAGGGCTACTCTGCAATTTCATTATCCGGTACTCAGAAAGGCTCGGGATTCCAGCCAGTCGAACAAAGACTAAATAACTTTGCCTACAATTAAATGTCGGACGGTAGGTAGGATGTTGGCTAAGAAGACGCTGCAGTGCTGAGGATTAGGGTCCTGGTGCAGTGTGGTGAAGCGGCATGTGTTTATGTTTATAAAGCACCAAGGGAGTTGGAAACACCCCTATTTGCATTTAGAGGTAGACTTAATACTTCTGATAAATTACTAGGAAAATAAAATTATTAACAAACTTCTTAAAATGCAGGTGTTTCCCATTTGTATTGAATTATCCTATTATATAGAAAACAGAAATTAGGTATTTAGAAATGTAGGGAATGCATAGGAAGGTGATATGCCTGTATACCACATTCCATACAGCTAAAATTTGCATGTACTTTGTAATTAAGAAAAATAGCATAATATTTGTATGCTCTTTCATAAAACTTTTAATGGAGTATTCTAAGAGAGATTTGTAATCACTAGAGATCAAAACTTCTAAAAAGAAGAGAACATTTGGGTAAACCTTTCTATCCCACTATCTTGGGTCAGGCTTGGTCAATTTCTCTCTCTGACCTTCAGTTTCGTTGTCTAAAAATCAAGCATTTTAGCTTTTTTCCAGAAAATGTACCAACTTCCAGCCCCTATAGTTTCTAATACACTTGGTGCTTCTACTTTTATCTAGGGATTATTCAAACTGTCATTCCTTTTAAAGGATGCAGATTCACTTATGTGTTGTTGGGTCTGTAGAATCACATGACTAGATTTAGAGAGAAAGACGCTCTTTGGTGCTATCTGTGAACACAATTGTAACCTACACTAGGATTGGATACTGAAATCATTTTCAAGGGAGTTCACACATGATCAAAATTATGCTTGAGGATACCTTAGAATTCACATCAGATCCTGCCATAATGTCTGTCACTTAAGTTCGACATGGTTAGTTTTCCCTGCAGCAATGAAACAGATTGAGACCTAGATGGAGTGGTTGACTTTTGTTTAAAGGTAATTCTTTATGGAAAATACATGTCCTTCAATATGAGAATCATACTGACTAAGGAGCATCCAACCTTTTGGCATCTCTGAGCCACACTGCAAGAAGAATTTTCTTGGGCCACACATTAAACACACTGCAACATGTACTCACACGTACACAAAAATCTCATAATGTTTTAAGTAAATTTATGATTTTGTGTTGGGCTGCATTCATAGCCACCCAGGCCACATGTGGCCCACAGGCTGCATGTTGGACAATCCTGGTAGTTGACCATAAATAAAATGCACTCGATGACTATGACTACAAGGAAGCAGTCCCATGCGCAGTCTGAAGTTTGCTATCATTGAGCGCAGTGGCAGGCTCAATAGCCTGAAATAACTAAATGGCTTTTTTTCTGATTTCATTATTTTTAGACAGGTACATATAGTTTAATTAATCTAAGAAACATGTGCTTATTTTGTGTCTGCATAGTACTGCTAATACTGACTTAGTTCAAACCTCATCATAACCTAATTATTTTTAAAAATATTTTCTTTAAACTTGGGTTTTTTTAAATGTATTTAATTGTTGTTCAAGTACAGTTTTCTGTCTTTTACTCCCATTACAACTTACCCCCCCGCCCCGGTGCTCCCCACCTCCCTCCCATTTCCATCCCCCTTAGTTTTTGTCCATGTGTCCTTTATACTTGTTCCTATAAATCCTTCCCCCTTTTCCCCTGAAATTCCCTCCCCTCTCCCCTCTCGTCCCTATCAACCTGTTCTCTATTTCAGTGTCTTTGGTTATATTTTGCTTGCTTGTTTGTTTTGTTGTTTCAGTTCCTATTAAAAGTGAGATCATATGGTATTTGTCTTTCACCACCTGACTTATTTCACTTAGCATAATGCTTTCAAGTTCCATCCATGCCATTGCAAAGGGTAGTAGCTCCTTTCTTTCTGCTGCATAGAATTCCATTGTGTAAATGTACCATAGTTTTTGGATCCAGTCATTTACAGATGGGCACCTAGGTTGCTTCCAGCACTTGGCTATTGTAAATTGTGCTGCTATGAACATTGGGGTGCATAAGTTCTTTTGGATTTGTATTTCAGGGTTCTTAGGATATAATCCTGGCAAAGGAATTGCTGGGTCAAAAGGCAGATCCATTTTTAGTATTCTTAGAAAATTCCATACTGCTTTCCATAGTGGTTGTACCAGTCTTCAATCCCACCAGCAGTGAACTAGGTCCCCTTTTCTTCACAACCTCTCCAACACTTGTTTGTTGCTTTGTTTATGATGGCCATTCTGACCGGTGTAGAGTGGTATCTCATTGTGGTTTTAATTTGCATTTCTCTGATAGGTAGCGATATTGAGCATCTTTCCATGTGTCTCTGGATCCTCTGTATATCCTCCTTGGAGAACTGTCTGTTTAAGTTCTTTGCCCACCTTTTAATTGGGTTGCTTGTCTTCTTAGAGTGAAGTCGTGTAAGTTCCTTTTATATTTAGGAGATTAAACCCTTGTCTGATGTATCACTGGCAAATATGTTTTCCCATACAATTGGTTCTCTTTTTCTCTTAATACTGTTTTCTTTAGCCAGGTAGAAGCTTTTAATTTTGATGAGATCCCATTTGTTTATTCTTTCCTTTATGTCCTTTGCTCTGGGGGACATATCAGTAAAAATGTTACTGCGTGAAATATCCAAGATTTTCCTGCCTGTGTTCTCCTCTAGGACTTTAAGGGTGTCATGGCTTATATTTAAGTCTTTTATCCACCTTGAATTTATTTTGGTGTACGGCGTAAGTTGGTGCTCGAATTTCATTTTTTTGCATGTAGTTGTCCAGTTCTCCCAACAACGTTTGTTGAAGAGGCTATTATTAGTCCATTTTATGTTGCTGCCTCTTTTGTTGAATATTAATTGACCATAGAGACTTGGGTTTATTTCTGGGCTCTCTATTCTGTTCCATTGGTCTATGTGCCTGTTTTTATGTCAGTACCAGGCATAACAGCTAATTCTTAAAACAACTGCCTAACCTCCACTCTTGCTCTTTCCCTTTCTTCTCTCTCCTCTAACCATCCACATTCCAGTTATCATGAATAATTTTTCTAAAAATGAAATTTGTTCTCCATGAAATCCTTTAAATAGCTCCCATGTGTATTGTACATTTTTCCAAAGTGTGTTCTATAGAAAAATAATTAAAGAATATACTTTACACAGGTTAAGGATTTCATGGGTTATCTTTAAGATGAAATGACAAGGGGATGCATAGCATTCCTCTTCATAGAAAGTTCAAAATTCATATTAATATAGTAAAGGCTATCAGGAGTCCAGTGTTTCCCATTTATTTGACCATATTTTTCAGTTTACTTTATAACATGCATTTCCCAAAAAGGAAGACATGTTGGAAGCACCAATTTACAAATAAAATTTAAGCTTCTGATCATGTTATTATAAGATATTCCATAAAGCTGTCCCTAGCTTACCTTCATTACTACCCTTAGACTTGGGGAAGTTTTAGCCTTGAACTAAGCTTGGGCTTCTTGAAGTCTACCATGCTTTGAAATTCCAAGAAATTTTCTAAATTCCCTTCCCAGAAATCCTGGGACCCCTTGTTCTGAAAATACCACCAGAATGAGGCATTTGGGGGGTCATATGAGGACCCTTGTGGACCCTAGTCACCATTTCTTCATTTCAAGGTGCTAACATATGAGGTTGACCAGATACCCCCACAAAAGTCGGGACTTGGGCCATGGTATTTTCCTGGGACTTGTGGCTGGCCCTGGTTCCAGGATCACTCTTGATGGTTAGCACAGTACTTCTCTGATATGACTACATAAAAATGAGCCACCATAAAGATGCTGACATGTTGATTTTGAGTGAGTATCCTCATGTTGGAACACAGGATCAGTTCAGGGCTATGCTAACCTTTGAGATTGAACTGCAAGTGTAACTCTCACCCATTTGTGCCCTGAGTTTGGTGCCACCTCTAGTCTATGGCACCCAATGATGGTGGGAGAAGTGGCAATTGTCATTTAACTTGTGTGTTCCCCACTGCTGGTTTGCCACCCCCCTTTCTTGATAAGCTCCAGGTCACATGTCCTCTGTAGTTCTCTGCAGGTGGATGATTGTATATCGTCTGAGGGTTTTGATGATGATAGTACCAATGGTGCCTTCTGATTACTGTTCTCTCTTAGTCCCCTAATCCCTTCCTGTACCATGTGGTGACAAGACAATTCTTTTCAATTAGTCTTGAACTACACGAAGAACAGGCATTACTTACATGAATGGGAATACTCTTTCCTGCCTGGTCCTTTACCTACATTTTCTATTTGCGTCAGTGTATAGGAGACTGCAGTCCACATGGAAAAAATCATACTTTAGGAATTTTTAGAAATGTCATTGTTATGGCCTGGAGTTCAAGGAGAGACATGGGAAAAGATGTGTTGTTCTACCATAACATTCTGAATGATAAATTTATTTTGGCCATCAAATTATCTTTTGCATTTTCCTGTGTAAGAGTTACATTTGTGGTCATTATCAAGGAAACATAGTAACTTTTAGAAGGGTCATTGGAAGACAGTAGTATCCACAGGTGACATGAAAGATGACCCAGAATCATAAGTAATGATATAACCGGCATTAAATAAGTGGTATTAGGGAACTTCAGAGGCAAGAAAGACTGTGGTGTTTCAACACAAGTAGGTTCTGAAGAGCTACGGAATTCTGGATCTATAATGGTGTACTTTTTTCTGTAGTGAGATATATCAAATTAGATGGGAAGAGTGCATTTGACAATACAGAATATAAAGAGATCAGGAAGAAGTGGTATCTAAGTGTTAAAAATAACCTTCATATGCACTAAGGTACAATAAGCAAACATGTAATGTCCTTTTTTCTCTCTTACTTTAAATTTTCACCAGTAAATTATTATAGGTCACATTTATCCAAGTATTTAAAATATGGCTTTAATCAAATGTCTTGCCATTCCCGTGTGTGCACTTTTTAAAACAAATTTTATTTTTTTATTTTTAGAGGGAAGGGATGGGAAGGAGAAGGAGAGGGAGAGAAACGTCAATGTGTACTTGCCTTTCACACGCCCCCTACAGAGGGCCTGGCCTGCAACCCAGGCATGTGCCCTGGCTGGGAATTGAACCAGTGATCCTTTGATTCGCAGTCTGACACTCAATCTACTGAGCCACACCAGCCAGGGCAACCATGTGTGCGATTTAATTTTCAGGAACCCTAAACTTTCAATCCATGTTTCTGACCAAAGTATCCTTTTTCTTACTCAGCCTTTAAATTTCATGTCAGGCTTCAACTGGTCTATGAAGATCCCATAGTGTTCTCACCTAGGCCACATCAGGACATCTCTGTGCTCCCACAGAACCCTTAGCCTGCCTTTACTCTGGTTCCTATTGCACTTTATTAACACTGTCTGTTTATGTCTGCCTTCCTTAGATGATTAACACTAAGGCAGCAACTAGGTCTTATTTACCCATTCAGCCTTAATACTCATACATCATTTATTGTACATTATCATGGCCAGAGAATTTTGAGAAACTGAAATGAATCTAACAGATGATCGCATGAAATCTCTATTGCTATCAGAGACTGGGACTCCAACAGAGAAAGCCAATTATGTGATGCTGACATTTACAAGTTTCCTTGTCCTATTGTCAAATCTGTGATATAAACATGCTTATTTCTTGTGGTAGCTTTGTGTTTGTCAACTTACATAGCTGGACCTACTTTCCCCTTCCTGCAACGTTCTAGTTTAGAGCTGGCCGAAAAGGCGTTTGTGTAATATTTGGAAGCGAGAGGTGACGCAGCGGCTATTGTTTTCTGAAGGTCATCTGGTTAGGTGGAGTGTGAGATGGATGTTGCAGATGAGACAGGTCTAACCAAGTGGACACATATGTACACATGCATGTGCGTTAAATAATATTATCTCTAAGAAAGACTGAGGGGCAAAGATTGGATTTTCCTTCCCCAGGATATAATAAATAATGGCAGAATCTCAATCTCAGATTAATCATTTGATGAAACACATTTTTTATTTTCTTCCTGAAAAACATGAGTATAATACCTATCTATATTTTCTGTGAATGCCATAGACTGAATGTTTTTGCCTCTCCAAAATTCATATACTGAAAGTCCAATCCCCAATGTGATGGTAATAGAAGGCATAGCCTTTGGGAATTAATTAGGTTGTGAGAGCTGAGCCCTCATGAATGGGGTTAGTACCCCTATAAAAGAGACTCCCCAAAGAGCTTCCTGTCTCCTTCTGCCACATGAGAGCACAGCGAGAAGACAACCATCTATGAACCATGAAGTGGGTCTTTACTAGACATTGAATCTACTGGTTCCTTAATCTTGAACTTCCTAGCCTTTGGACCTGTAAAAAATAAATTTATATAATTTAGAAACCATATACATGGTTTTCTACTATAAATGGTATTCTACTATTGCAGCCCAAATTGAGTAAGACAACAAATAAAGCATAATAGATTTTAAACTTTGAAGAATCACTACTCAGCAATTGGCTAACATCAAATGTAGACTTGGGAGCCCAAGTTCTGACCAGAGTTGCATCCAGGGCATAAACCAGGAACAGAGCTAAGTTTAAATATCCTCACTGTGATTTTCAAAGAAAATTACTGGATCCATTCATAACCTGAAGCAACGTTATCAAATCCCTGTCTATATCCTAACTGAATGCCTATGATCTCTAATTTGTCCGATCCCAGATATAATCTGCTACATTTCCCACCTGAGAGGCTTTCCTCTCTCCACCTTCCCACAAAGACTCTTCTATTTGATGCTCTGATCCCTGCCAGGCATTCATGATTTCTGCTGCCATTGGAGGGCTGGGGTTTACCAGTGGAGGAGGGCAAGGGTGACACAGTCACTCTGTTTTCTCTGATCCTCCACCACTGCTCCTAGGGGTAAACATATGGGAACTCATGAAAAAAACTTCTGATGTTCCATTAGGTCCCGTCTTTCGATCTTTGTATTTAGGGTATGGAGCATTTCCTGCAGCTAAAATAGTGGTTGAAGATTTCAATTTTCTTGTCTTAAAAGTCTGTGACCCGGAAAAGGTGAAGAATATGATGTATTTCCTAATTTCTCTACCTGTCATGAGCAGAAGGCTACGAGTTTTTTATCACTGTTCTAACTGAAGGCAGAGCTCTCTCCAAACATTAAAATTGCAGACAGCATACGCCTGGTTATTTACCCTATTTCACCACACAATGCAATAGACAGAAGTGAATGATTATAGCAACACAACCAGACCGGAAGCAAGTCATAGAATTCAGCCTTCTTCCTAAGCTTAGAGAAGCTTCCACGAGTGTCTCCCAAACTGGGATAAAGCAGCTTTTTTACTGCACTTAACCTAGGCCTTACTTGAGGAGGGAAGGTCTGACTTCAAGAGACCTAATTTTCTGTAACATCCTGGCTGCCCAAGTCCTCTTGGCCATCACTGAGCAAATCTCTAAAATTCTGCCTCATTCTGAAAATACTGATGTGAAATTCTTCTTCTGTCCCTAGGCCCTAAGTAGCTCTACTTGCAGAGAAAACTCCAGAAATCCTTTTAGGTCACCATAAATTATGAAATTGTTTACTGAATCCGGACTCTAATTTGCTCCTGCTATTTGCTGCAGCATTTTGGGAGCTGGGGGTTGGATTTGGTTTCTGGATACTCTGAGCCTTATTTTTCAACTCTGATGAACACTCACTGTTACAGTTCTCTGCTCTGAATGCTTAACTGTGGCAATTTTCCCCTGTCTACTGATATCTAGTCATCAGTTAGTGTTGTCAGTCCCAGCCACTGTCTACCTCTCACACACTTCTACTGGGCTTAAATCTCAAAATTTCTGCTAGCAAGAGACAGGACAAAGGCAGCATGAGCAGTTCAGAAAGAGACCTACACGTGACTCTCCCATTTCCAGCAAGGGTCATAACAACAAGAAGTACAAGAAAGAAAGAGAAAAAAGCTCTGTGAGAGTAAGAAGCTATTTAGAGAACACTGTCAAGTGGAGACTGGCCATGAGCATCAGCTTCCCAGGCACTGAGAGTAGCTCTTCAGCCACAGAGACTACTGGGGAGACTTGTGGGCAGAGACCACGTGATTCTGCTGAGCAAACTAAGGATGAAGACATCAGTATGGTTGTGTATTAGGAACTGATTAAAGACATACTTTGAATCTCTGAAAGTTCAGCAAATATGCTTATTTGAGTTTGAACTGGGAAGTATAAATGTTCCAGAATGGAGAAAAATGGACCCTCTGTCCGGTACATTTCATTACAATATAGGATGATTAGCTTTGGTAGAGGAACTAGTTAGAGAGAGGCTATATTATACCATGAGACTAATGGGAAGGAGGTGTGCAAATCACATGTTTTTCTTTCATTTATTCATCCATACAGCAGACATTTACTGACTATTTGGTGCTAGAGTTGTATCAATGAACAAAATACCAACTCATGGTCTGGTGCCTGAGGCAGCCACTTCACAAATATGTGTGTAATTTAATTTGAATAAATGTGTCTCAAAAAAGCACAGTATACACTGAATACATAAAGTGAGGAACTGAGAATCACAGTACATTTCCTGACATCTAAATTGAGATATAAAAAATGAATAAAAAATTGATCAAGCAAACAGGAAGGAGAAGGAAACTCCAGCCAACAGGATGAACGTGCAGGGAGACTCAGAGCCCAGAAACAGACTTGTGTCTCAGGGAAACTGAAAGATGATCACTGAGAGCAGAGTTGGAGGGGAATGAAAAAGCAGGTAATTTCAAATAAAGCTAGAAAAGGTAGGCAAAAAAGAATGTGGGAATATGAGTAAGAACATAGTGGTGACCTCTATAAATTTAATAAATATAAATTTTGTGACAACATGGGGAAAGTTATGAAAATTTACCAAAATCCTTGTAATAAAGTAAAGGGAACACAGTCAGCCCAGCTGCATAGTCAAGGAAGACAGGGAGAGAGAACCACCCATGCTAAGAATCTCTGCCCAGATGAACTTACAGAAGATGTTCAGATGAAAATGAAAGAGAACAGACAGGGTTTAGTATTTCCATAGAAATAGAGGTGAAAAGCCATTTGGCTTTGGGAGAGAAATGATGGCAAACAGCAAAATAAGATAGAATTGACAAACCAGGGGCAAAGAGTAAAGAGATACACAGACAGCTAAGAGGTTCCTTCAGGAGGACAGTTGCCTGTGCTACAAAATTTCTGTAGGGGAAGCAGCCCAATTTTTCTCATCGTGATGTTCTTAGAAGTAGAAAGGAAAAATATAAAAGACCAAGAAACAGAATCAATTAATTAGTTCTCTTTACAAGGGTCTCAATATGCAATAATGAAATAATAATGGCTAACATTTTAACCACTTACTGTTGACAAGAAGTATAACCTATATTATTTTACTTAATTAGCCTAGCAACCTTATAATTAGGTACTGTTATTGCTCCCTTATGAGAAATGAAAAGATCGAGTCATAAAGAGATAAAATAACTTGTCCAAGATTATGTAGGGCTTAAACTAGTTCTGACTCTAACAGTCGATAAATAGTACTTGGCCATTTTTCTACATTTGCCTCCCAGGGGATGAGAAAATAGTATTAAGTAGGTGATGGATTGAAGAGCAACGGGTAAGGAGTCAAGAGAAGGAAGGAATAGAGAAGAGGAGTTGACAGAAAACTTGGCAGATGTCATTCACTCCTCACACAAATGTCACAGATTATTTCCAACGGAATGGCACGCAATGGACATGCAAATTGATGTTTTCAATGCTAATATTTTTTTAAATACAAAGTTCACATATTTGAGGGACCCGGTTAGTCCACATCTCCTTTTCTAGATTAGCACAGTGCAAAGTGTGCCATCTGGAGTTACAGAATGAAAGCAATACACTTGCTTGGCTGCCCAGCTGATGACCTTAGAGCTGACCTTTGTATCCTCTATGCCAGGTGTCTCGCCAACAGCTTGAAGAACAAACCTAAGTTATTTTTAATGATTTTTTACTCTTTCACTCTTAGTAAGAGTTATAACATTTTCTGACATTTCTTACAAGGTCAACTAACTAAGAGGAAAAATGAAAGCTTGGGTAATCTGACCCGTATTAATAAGAATGAGGAAGTAACACAGGAATGTCTTGAAAAATACTTAGGGATAAAAATTGGTACTTTTTAATTCTTATGTTTTCTTATGTGCAATAAACTTTTTTCCTTTTTTATGTGCTGACAGCTATATGAGGGTAATGCTAAATCTCAAGTATATAAGTCTATAGTGGCATTAAAATGTGATTGCTTTTACTGATGTGGACAAAGAACTTAATACTGACTGGGCCAGTGTCAAACCAATAATTTTAAATTAGAAAAATAAAAAGCACAAATGAGTTCTCTACTTTTTGATAGCCTGATGCATATAAACACAAAGGCAGGGGCTTTTGTTTCGTGTGAGTTCTGAAAGACAGCACATTCTTTGGCATTTTCTCCACCGTCCCTTACTATTCAGCAGATTCTTTGCACGTATTTGTTCATTCACGCTGCATGCTGGCGTTCACCAGTAAGCACCACCCATACCAATGAGACACTAGCAGTCAAAGGGAGGATCTCAAAATCTCTTAATATGTTTCAAAATAAATAACCATTTCCACAGAAAATATTTCACTGTTGCATACATTTTCAGAAGTTGTCTTTTGACCAAGAATGAGATACGAATCTCTTGTTCCTTTAGGAACGAGCATCATGTCTAGAAAGGTGGGCAGGTTGGTATCTCAACCTGTTCAGACTGCCATGGTGAAATACCATAGACCGGGTGAGTTAAACAGCAGAAAGTTATTTATTTATTCTCACAGTTCTGGAGACTGGATGTCGAAGATTAAGGTGCCAGCAGAGGTGGTATCTGTGAGGGTGTACCTCCTGGCTTGCAGGTGGTTCCTTCTGACTATATTCTCACATGGCATGTGTGGGGCGTGGGGGAGAGACAGATGGATCTCTTTCTCTTCTTATAAGGCCACAGTCCCATGTGATCACAGCTCTACCATTCTGACATCCTTTAACCTAATTACTTCCTAGAGACCCTACCTCCAGATATAGTCACGATGGGTATTAGAGCATTAATATATGAATTTGGGGGAATACAATTCATTTTATGGCAATTGGGAACATTGTAAAAGTGTTTGACCAACTTCCTACTTCAGTCAAAATAAATAGTGTTTAGATTTTTAAAGTTTTATAGACTACTGGCTGGTGTAGCTCAGTGGATTGAGCGCGGGCCTGCGAACCAGAGGATCGTGGTTCGATTCCCAGTCAGGGCATATACCCGGGTTGCAGGCCGGTTCCCTGCAGGTCAACTCCCAGCAGGGGACGCATGAAAGGCAACCATACATTGATGTTTCTCTCCCTCTCTCCTTCCCCTCTAAAGATAAATGAATAAATTTTTAAAAAAATTTTTTATAGACTAATACAAACTTTGTGCCAAAAAGGCTGTATAATTACCCACTCTAATCTCCTTCTTTTTTTAAAAGAAATTATTTATATATTTGTAGAGAGAAGGGAAGGGAGGGAGACAGAGAGGGAAACATCAATGTGTGGTTGCCTCTTATGAACCCTCACTGGGGACCTGGCCCACAACCCAGGTATGTGTCCTGACTGGGAATCCAACCAGTGACCCTTTGGTTCATAGGCCAGCACTCCCACTGAGCCACACTAGCCAGGGCTAATCTCCTTCTTAAAAATAAAAACTCCTCTGAATGTTTGAAGAAGGTTCTTAGGATTTCTTGATTCCTATGTTTTTTTTCTGTTATCTTTTATTCTATATAAGTAAAAGTAATAAATTCTTTAATATCCTTAAAAGTCCTTTACTAAAGGAATTTACTTAAAAGAAATTTGGATGAAAAACAAACAAACAAACAAAAACCCAAAATCACCTTGCAAAAACAATCTTTTAAATTAGGAAGTTTCAGAGTGTATTTCAGATGTATTTCTCAATTGAGTGAGGAAAAATGGGAAATCAATTCCTGTTCTTTGGCTTTACTTTCCCTTTCATTCCAAGGGACAAGAAACAGCACTAGCTAACCACTCTATTAGTGGTGCACTGTCCAGGAACTGCAGTCCCCACTGTGCTGCCATCACAAGTAGTCAGAAAAGGTCATTGCGACTTACAGTGAGCACTGCAGATGAAACAAGCTGGATCCATGAGTCAGTGATGATTCAGTCTCAGATCATGCTACCATGTGAAGCTTAACAGTATCTGGTATCACAGGATGGAATCCTAACACTGAAAAACTCCACAGGCAGGCCAAGGTACTCAAAATCAATTCATCCATATTAACTCCAGCATTCACATCCAACTAAAGTTTATTGATGGTTTATCATATAGGAATTGATTTCAGTCAACAAACCTTTATCAAATGGCATCTCTGTGCAATGGAGGACACTGGGGATAAAATGTAAATATGACACCCAGTGACTTTCACAGAAATAAGCAAGAAAGAAACCTGGAGGCCCTGGCCTGTCCAGATAAGACCTCAGCTCTCTGACATAGCCAGCCTCTCTCCCTGACACTCACAGACGTATTGTCACTACCTGCTTCAACACCATCAGGACTGAGCTCATTGTACCATTTATTTCTTCCAGTCACCCAAAGCAGTCTGTGACACCCAAGTCATCCTGTACCCTTTAGATTCCCCATATCACTCCATACAGACCCCTCCTAACCCACCACTCACCCTCCCACAGCTTCTAAAACTCTTCCATTGTGCTAGGACTCACGGTCAGTCATGAGCAAAATTTGGGGTATCTTCAGAATTGTCTCTCTATGTACCCTTTGCTGTCTTGCTTTAACTAAAAAGTGGGTCACCCTAAACATACGGATTCCTCTGCAGAACCTCTAAATGGTGGATATTTTTCTCTCCCATGCCCTCTGCCATTGGTTTCTGGGGAAGGCTGGTGTATGCTTGCTCCTCATCGGCACTTCAGACTATTTTCCTTTCCTCTCCCCTCTGATCCCTTCCCTGCCACCCACACACAGCTTTACACCACAGGTCGTTGCACTGTGACTCCCCCTCTCCTTGTGGTCATCTGCAGATCCCAGGTCACTTTTCACTGTGTTACACTTTCAGCTTTTGGCTCAGTGAACTCCTTCTAATTCTATTCTTGCTACTATTTTTGGTGATTTTAGTATCCACGTAGATGACCCCTTCAATAATTTAGTCTCTTACATTTTTGACACTTTCTACTTCAATGATCTATTTTTCAACCCTAGTTTGTCATCTGTTTAACCCCAAAGTCACACCTTGACTTCTTTATTACCATAAACTACAATGTACCCACATTATCTCAAGTTCAAGAATCCCATTTTCTGACTACAACATCTCCAAGACTTATAATCTACTGAAATGTCCCCACTTTCACTGTCCAGTGCCACCTCTGTATTCTCATTTCCCTTCTCATGGAGCTTAAATTTTCTAGTGTGTCCTACTCTCCCTTTGCATTCCCCCAACTCCCTTGCCACTGTCTCCTTTTATCACCTGCATCCGGCAAACTCCCAGTTCAAGTAAAATCCAAATTTCTACCTATTCTTTTCTGCTCTCATACTTTAGAATAGACTGGAAAAATGCATATCCTTGCTGACTTGTCTCACTTTAACTTCATAAAAAACAAACTCGTGTTGGTACCTTAGCACAACCCAGCAATAGGTACCCAGCTACAGTACACACAGAAGCTCATTTATTCTCCCAGCCTATTCTAGGCAACTATTTTGAACTGTTAACACGTAAACTAAGGCATATTTAAAAATTTAAGAGTTTGAGCAAAAATTGATTTAAATAGGGCAGCATCCAATCTGGCAGGAGCTCTGAAGAGCTGTACAAAATGAAAGACTTTTTAGGCAGAAGGGAGCGGAAACAAGAAAGTTATGCTGGGCAAAAAGCAGGTTGGTTATTGCAAGATCGCTTTCTTTCAGGGGATGACGGGTCTGTCAGGCAGATGACCTAACTAGTGCTACCAGGCGACTCCTGACTGACTGGTATAAGTGATTCTGTTTTGGGTCTGTTGTCTTGTTTTTAACAAATGTTCACTTCTATTCTTAAACTTAACTCTTGCTGATGGCATCGGTTCCAATTTTGTTTCAAAAATAAGTGTGTTTGCAGAGAACTTGCATAAGATTCTACCATCATGCCTGTCTTCCTGCCTACATCTGTACTCTCTCCTGTAACTCTACATTCCCTTTTGTAACCAAACTGCACACTCTCCTGTCTAAGGCTAATTGTTCACTTGGAAATGGGTCTCACCCCATTTCCTCCTGAACTCACTCCAATCAATATTATAATCCCACCATTCTACCAAAACTGTTTTTGTCTAAACTTTAGATCAACAATGATCTCATATAGCTAAATCTAATTTCTAATCTAATTTCATTAGTTGGTTTCTCCCTCAATATTTTTTCTCCTTGGCTTTCCATACTCTTTGTTTTCCATCTACCCTAATGACTGGTCTGCATCGGTCTCCTTTTCTGCTTCCTTCTCATCTCCCTGACCTGTAAACATTGGTCTTTGCCTCTGTTGTTACGCTATTTGATTATTGTATCTAGTCTCATGGCTATAAAGAAAGCATTTATACTCTAATAACTCTTAAATTTTATCTTTAGCCAGACATTTTCTCTCAACTCAAAAAGTGTATCTTATTTCCTGTTTGAAATAAGGACATCATTTGAATTTCTGATAGCCATTTTAGAATTAATTTGTCTAAAACTAAACTCCTTATTTTTCTCTCACATCTTCCTCTCATGTAGTCTTTCTTATCTGTGTAACTACACCACCATCTTTCTGGCTGCTCTGGTTGAATCTTGAGCCTTCCTTGGTGCCCTTCTTTTTCTCCTACCCAGTGTTCAATCCTTCAGCAAATCATGTCATCTCTACCTTCAAAATATACTGAGAAAGCTCCACTTTCACCGTCTTCATCCCTTCCACCTTGGTGCAAGCTATTATTCTCTCTCAATAGATTTTCACAATATCCCCCAATTGATCTCCCTGTTTCTCTCCTTGTAAAAAAAAAAAAAAAGAGTGATCTTCTAAAATTTTAAGTTAAATGATGTCACTCCTCTGCCGAAAACCTCTAATGATTCCCATTTAAAAGTAAAAACTCAAACTACTTACAACATATTGAATGGTTTGCCCTACTGCTCCTTACCTTTCTGGACTATTTTTATTTTACCTTTATTAACTCAATGCCATCCATACTGCCTGTTACTTTTTCTCAGACCTAATGTGTACTCTCCCACTTCAAGGCTCTGCACTTAATGTTTCCTCTGCTTGGAATGCTCTTACTCTCAGCTGCACGGTTTGCTTCCTCGTTACTATCTGGTCTTTGTTGAAGGGTCATCTTCTCAATACATCCTTCCATGACCATTCTATTAAATTGCTATTCCAGAACCACCCTCTTCTCCTGGGTTTCTCATTCCCTTTCTTTATTTTTGTTCTATTGAATTCATTACCATCTGGCTCCCCATATATGCTGACAGAAAAACAATTATTTTTATTGCACTAAAAAAAGAAGGTTCATGGTAACAGGAAGTTATTATTCCCATTAAATTTATATCCCTTGCAACTTAAATAGTTCTTGGCATATAATGGGCACACAATAAATACTGTTGAATTACTAACAAGGAAGTTGGCAGTTTAGTTAGGGAAAATGATGAATTAAAATAATGAGTTACACATTCCAGTTTGCAGAGGTGCACCTGCCTGATGGTCCACTTGACAACTTCACTTCATTTGTATGAACATATTTATGAAGGAATCAGAACCAGAATCTTCAGCCATGATGAACCTCATGTCCTCATACTGGATGTTCTACTGGTAAGAACTGTCCATCTTTAGCCCTCATTTGAAGGCTTTTCTTGAAGGATAGCCATGTTTATCATCCTGTAGACAGATTCTCCTGTTGTGACATTTCTTTCAGATTGTGTTGGTATATTTCTGGTGTTGGTCCCAGTCTCCTTGGTTCAGTCCTACAAAGTTATAAAATACATGTAGACATTTCAGATACCATATGGTTGATGTCTAGCAATCATAACTCTCAATAATTGTCCAAGAGTGTCCTTATGAAAGGAGAAAATGAATGGATAACATTCATCATCCCTTTTTTTCTTCCATTACTTACTTGTTTATTAGATTAGATTTCAGTGCTGACTGTGTTCATTTAACTAAGAAAAGCTCAGTTTTAATTCCCACTCTAACACTTTCTCTCCATGCATGTTGTTGTTCCCGGTTTTCTCTCTATTCCACATAAGAAGATTATAGGCCCCCTACTTCTAAACACAGGCTTGAGCACGCCACTTGTTTTAGACAAAATAGGTGCTGTATAGTATGCTAAGTCCCAGCAAAGCTTTAAGAGCTAGATGTGGTTCCGCCACTGCCATTTTACCTCAGCCATCCAAATGGAAATAAAATAGCAGAGACACTTTGCATGAACAAATTAGGCTTTCCTCATTCTTATTTATTTTTATTTTATTCTATTTTTGGGTTTTTTTGTTTGTTTGTTTTTTAATCCTTTCATCTTCTTTACCCAGCCTCCAAAGCCCCTCCCCCCTGCTGCTGTCAGTCTGTTCTCTGTGTCATGAGTCTATTTCTGTTTTGTTTGTTTATTTTGTCCTTAGATTCCTCTTCTGGAACTATATCCAAAGAACCCTGAAACGCTTTCTTATTTATTTGTAAAATGAACGTTGGTGTTTAGACAATCAGTGAAGGATATAGTGAGACATAAAAATTATATCCTCAAGACTACGTTCTTTAAGAGGATGGCTGCCTCATCTCTCTGCCCACCCACATTTATTGCATAAATCTCACATTTAGTTTTGCTTTCCCTCCACCATTGTATTATGTTGTTTTTATAGGGTTTCTAGTTTGTGTCTGAAGTCTTATAGCTCTGAATTAACTCGGTAGCGATTCTAAGGAGCATGTGTCAGTGGGCGTGAGTGGCAGAGGTTGTCCGTTGATAAGTTAGTGTGGGCACAAGGTTAAGTGCACTTTTTGAGTTTGCCCCCACTTCCTTACCAAGGAAAAGAACAGAGGTACCTTAGAGACCAGTGAGTTAGTCCCTGTTGTGGGAGAAAAGAAAGCATATATATTATCTCATTAATCTTTACAACAACCTTACCATGTACGTGCCATTACTCATTCCTATTCAGCAAACGAGAAAACAGCCTCAGCCTGGAGAGGTTTCTATACAAAGTGGTAAAAGTCAGAAGCAGTTCCATATCCCAGAGCTTTCCATTCCAAATTTCAATTTCTAAGTTGTTTCCATTACATGCTTTNAAAAGAACAGAGGTACCTTAGAGACCAGTGAGTTAGTCCCTGTTGTGGGAGAAAAGAAAGCATATATATTATCTCATTAATCTTTACAACAACCTTACCATGTACGTGCCATTACTCATTCCTATTCAGCAAACGAGAAAACAGCCTCAGCCTGGAGAGGTTTCTATACAAAGTGGTAAAAGTCAGAAGCAGTTCCATATCCCAGAGCTTTCCATTCCAAATTTCAATTTCTAAGCTGTTTCCATTACATACTTTATCTGGACATTTCAGTGTATATTGGTATTCTGGAAAGTACTACACCAAGTGCTAATTTGGGTCACAGAACTTAAATACTTAATTTTTTTTAGCGTGTAAATGAATCCAGCTTTAGTGAGAACCCCTGGATTTAGTTCTGTGGCAGGGGATTTGAGGAGCAGGCAGAAAATATTGGATAATCATTGTAATCCCAGTTGATGGTTTTAAAATGTAAAATGAAAGTTTTATCAGATAGACAAGCCTAAATCTGTTTACACAGCACAACTGAAATAGGACTGATGTGAAAATAGGAAAGATCATGAAGTACTGAACTTTCTCAAAGATTAATTCTGGTAAACAGAAAATAAGGCAATTAGAACAGGATCAGTGACTTCTATAATAGAGGATAACATTGTTATTATTTTCTGACTTAATTCTTTTTCAATATTTATTTGTCTCAGTGAGAGACTACTCACATCTCGTCATCATCCGGCCTGTGTAAACCAGTAATCCAGGTGATCGGTCTGCATGGTTATGGTAAACAGAATATTCTGCAACTGCTCTTGCTTATATATTAGCCTTGAAGTTACTAAAGATTGGCTGAGGAGGCTTTGGGAAGACCAGCATTTCCTAGATAGAAATCCAAAAAGACAAAAACCTTAGACAGAAAGGAAAGAGTTCAATTAGAATGCTTTTAACTAATGCAACAATATTATATTTTGCTGCAAGTCAGCATGTTTTTTTCTGGATAACAGCATGATACAGTGAAAGAAGTTTTGCAGCTGAAAAAATGAGTTCAAATTCAGTCTCTCTCATGTGCTACCTTCCAGATCTCAGGTAGTCACTTAACTCCTTTTGTCCTTTTATCAACTTTGATATACAGCAAGCACATAGAAAATGCTAGCTGTTGTTATTATTATTAATTATTATTGTCATCTGTATAATATGGCTGTTAACATCTACCATGTAGGGTTGTTGAGAGTATTAAAGGCCTTTTACATCAAATAACTAATTGTGTATGGGACCATACTCAATGCAATTGGTAGGCTATATCAATGTATACTGACTCCTTAGCTCTGTTACTTAGAGATCAGGAGACCTGATCTTGCTTTGAGTTACCCAAGTGATTCTACTATATACAGGTGTGGGAATAACTAACCTAATACACTAAAAACTGTGTTTAAAAGGTAAGCTATTATATTTTTTCAGCACCTACCATGTTCCAGGGCTAGTGCTAAGTGCTAAAGCAGAATTTGAAAACCAAGAGAAATAGTGTTTGTGCTTAATGAAACTTACACATTAAAAGATACTTAACAAAATAAAACAGTAAGGTGATTTATGGATTATATAGATCAGACATTGAAAAGTTATATAGAGGTTAAGAAAAGTTAGACAGCTTGTCTTACTGAGGTAAATGCAAACAAAAAAGGTAAATTAGAGTGGCCTCCTAAAATTGCATATTGCTTTCTTATCTTAAAATCTGCCATCCAATCCAAAAGAACCTATGCACCCCAATGTTCATAGCAGCACAATTTACAATAGCCAAGTGCTGGGAGCAACCTAAATACCCATCGGTCGATGACTGGATCAAAAAACCATGGTACATTTACACAATGGAATTCTATGCAGCAGGAGAAAGAAGGAGCTTCTACCCTTTGTGACAGCATGGATGGAACTGGAAAGCATAATGCTAAGCGAAATAAGCCAGGTGGTGAAAGACAAATACCATATGATCTCACCTTTAACAGGAACATAATCAACAAAACAAACAAACAAGCAAAATATAACCAAAGACACCGAAACAGAGAACAGGCTGACAGTGAGCAGAGGGGAAAGGGGAGGGAATTTCAGGAGAAAAGGGGAAGGGTTTGCAGGAGCAAGCATAAAGAATACATGGGCAAAACAAAGGGGTGGGGGTGGAAACGAGACAGAGGTGGGGAGGGTTGGGGGGATGAGCTGGGATGGGAGTAAAAGGTAGAAAACTGTACTTGAACAACAATTAAAAAAACAATTAAAAAAATCTACCACCCAATCCTTTTATGGCCTAAGACAAAGAAAGGATTAGCTTATACCTTGTGAAGATGTTTCTGCCATTCCCCATGAATAATGATAGTTTCCTATAGAAAATTTGTTCTAATTTAAAGTACACTTATTTTAATCTTCCACATTAATATGTTGATTAATAAATAATTCTCAAAGAAGATTGAAGTTGACATTTATAACTAAGAATTTTTTAAATAATTCATATTTTCTACAAGTCCTTATAACAGATGTTATTGATTCATAGTATTAGTCTAAAGAGAAATTGAGATTTGACTCATAGTTTTTCTTGACATATAAAAAATGTCTTTTAAAATTTAATTCATAGAAGAAAAGAAACATAGTAAGAGTAGAGAACTATAAACTATTAAACTTAGATGGAAAGACTTATGTCACTAATTCTTATTCTGAGCGACCATAGCTCAATCATCACAGCTTCGGGAAGGAAAGTACTTCTTTTGATCCACTATGATTAAAATAAGAGACTTTGATCTACTTATCACTGACAAAGATGCAGCCCAAGTCTCTGGGGAACTGATTGTAAAAACTGATGATCAAAGAGCTTATTGTGGTCTTAAAACCTTTTTTTAAAAAATTTGTAGTCCAAAACCAAGAGAGTTGATTATAAAGCCCAAGAAAAAGCTGAGTCATGGAAAGTGAGAGTCAAAAGTTACATTTTCTTATTACAAGCTCATTTAAGAAGGAACAAAGCAAAACAAAACAAAACAGTAGGGAGAGAAATTGAGTTCTTGATCTGGTATGCTTTTTTCTACTATGGCACTATCCTGACCAATGATTCTTGATGGGATAATAGTCTTCCTTCACCAAGGACAGTTTTGCCTATACATTCAGGAGGGACACCTTTGGAGTGGGGCAGGATGGAAGGACACCCATCTCTCCAGCCAGAGAAACAGAATCAATCCTGCCAAACAATGAGGTGACAGATGGCCCTTATAGGAGGATGCCACTCTTTGTAATACCAAAATCTAGGATGTGACTGTGTGAATGGCTTGTAGAGAAGTGGTGAAGGAAGGAATAATTATAAGAAAGGAAATCACAGACTGAAAACCCAGGATAATGGATGGAATGCTAAAGTCACCAAAATGAGAGCAGGCCTGGTTAGTTTTGAATAAAAGACCCTGTCCATGGTGAAGGGGCCAAAGAACATATATGCAGGACCCATGGACATGAACAACCATGTAGAGATCGACTGAGGGAGGAATGGGGGTGGGGCTTTGTGGGGGTGGGGCTTGATGGAGGTGGGCAATGGGAGAAAAAGTGAGGACAACTATAATAGCATAAATAATTTTTAAAAACCCTGTTCTTACTTTTGCATAACAGTTATATCCACTTAATTGTTTTATTGTTGCCCCAGTATTTTTTATCCATTGTGTCCTGCTGCTAAATTCTTGTTACTAGAAACCACATTTTGTTTGTTGTTCAGAACCTATCTGTGGACTCTTGTTGTTGGTAAGACTAGGAAAAAACTTTCTTATTCTGCATTTCTAAATCTTCTGAAACACCTGAACTGCCCACCATATCTAAATTAGTTTCCTTTCTATTCTCTTCTACTACTCTTTCTTTAGAACTGTGTAATGCAAACCCTATGTCCTCAAAATCATTGGCTGTATGAGTGACTGAATGGCTAGGAAAAGTAGTAATAAAGACTAAAGACTTTAATTAAAATGGTTCACTAAGAATTACTTTGGTGGAAAATCTTAGAAAGATTGGTATGCTACTGACTACATATATTTGGGAAAACTCTGGTAGCACAGAATCTTTGTCCAGTAATTATTTGATTTTTTTTCTTTCCAGGTCATAGCCCTGGACAAAAGCAAACCTATTCTTCACTACTTCAAAACTATATGTACACTGTTTCCCATTTTTGCTGCCCATCTATTATAGGTTCACAGGTAGGCTCTTCATTAAAGACCAAAGACTGGTATGTTTATATCCAAGCACCTGGTCTTCTCATCCTCATACCTATATTTTTTATCTCATCTCAGCTTCATGTGTTCCATATTTCCACATACTTGTATTCTATATAATAAACAATATCTGGGATTCTATGTTCACTGGTCCAGTTAGACTTGTTCCCATTGGCTGTTTGTCAAGAACTTGTAAATAATACAAACATTTAGCATGTTTTTATACCTGTTATACCTGATGATTCTCAGTGGGGAAAGTATCAATCTATTTTAGGATTGCTTATATCTCATCAAACCGAAAATGTTTTTTTTCTGGTTATAATTTTTATCTACCTTTACATATTCATTATAGAAAATCAGGAAAATAGCAAGAAGTAAAGGACAGATAAATGTAAAGCAACATCAAAAAATTTCACTTACTATGTTTGCACACAATGATAAACAGTTTTGTTGTAATATTTCCACTTTGTTTATGTAATAGGGTGGGTAATTAAGAAATAAATGTGTCCTAACATTTCTCCACTTCCACCAATAGGAAAGAGAACTGGTTTCCCTATTACCTCCTCCAACCACTGTGAAAAACAACTCTGAAGATTAATTCTTTCTCTGAAGGATTAATTCTTTCTCTGAAGATCCAATGTGTCTCTGAGGATTAATTCTTTCTCTGAAGATCCAATGTGTCTCTGAAGGAAGGAGTTTGACAGCGTCAGGAGCAAAAAGCCAAGGGAAATTTAGTGTTTCCCACTAGCCTCGGGAGCAATGAGTAATGAGATCTTCAGACTGGGAAGCAGTTATAGGATTCCAAATGTGTGCCAATGGGAAGGCCCTCTGTGAGGAATACCCCTGAAGCTTCCAGAGGCAGTAGTGTCTGAAAGGCAAACAGTTGGGATCATGCCCGATAGAAATAATCTGTAGTTTAGGAGCAATGAGAGATGCTAACTAGTGTGGATAAATGACTTGGTCCCTACCTCTATTTACTGGCACTACTTAAATCCCGTATTACTTTTAAGTACCTTTAAGGTAGCAGGAGTCTAGTGAGTGGGGGCTTGGAGGACATTAAATTACAATTAGAGAAATATAGAAATATATCATGTCTCATAGCCTGATGTTGGTATCTAAACTTTTCTGTCTCTGTTTCTCTGCCTCTCTCTCTCTCTCTCTCTCTCTCTCTCTCTCTGTCTTCTCTCTATATACACATGCATACATACAGTCACACATATAGTGTCCATGTACATAAAGCAAGTTTAAAGTCATAATTTATATACCAATTTTTAAACCTGCTTTATAAAAATTAAATATAACCATCATTTACTAGTTCCAAGTACCCCCAAACATGATATTTTGTGTCTGTATTGTTCTTCACCATCCACATGTGGCTGCATACTTTATTACCAGTTCTCCCAACGATTGACATTCTCTCTATGGAATATGCTTGTTTCTATTCCCCTATTTTAAAAGTGCAAAAATAAATATTGCTTTTACATAAAAGTTTATGTACAGTTCTCATTATTTCTTTAGAATACATGTATCCTCTGAAAGTGAGATTGCTGAATTAAAAAAAAAAGAATTTACTTTCTTTGACTTTTTGCTACTTTTCTAATTGCAAATTACCCACCAGAACACTAGTAATAACTTACACCGCACCGTGTGAGTGTGCCATGCTTTCTCTTGTTTGAAAAGGGACAGCAAATTTGAATCACGTTATTTCTGAAGAAAAATTTCTGGTAATCTCTGACAAATCCTAACTAGCCAAAAATATGATAAAATATCTAGAATTGATGTATTATTAGAAAGCTATGACTGTGTGAACATTTGGCTCGGACAGTTTACTCCAGTGACTAACCGCAGCAGCACCACAGCCAATTCAGTGACGTTTTCACCCCCTAATAGAAATCTGCTTAATTAGGTGCTGTAATGTGAACTATATCTATTTAAAGAATGTCCCTTAGTCTTCTTCCTGGAATTAGAAATTCAGATATCTGTTGTTTCAAGATATTCTTGAATCATGCAGGGTGTTAAGCAATAACTTATTAATAAGATTGTCACTCATTGGGACTGATTGGACCCAAATAAGGAACTCGTGAGTAAAAACTGTAGGGGTAATATAAACACGAATAATTGACTGACTATGATGATTCATTGATTGTCTTTAAGATGCTATATTAGTAATATCAAAATCTTCCCATCTGTCATCCGATTGTGCAGAACTTGAGCATAAAACCCTGGTCTACACAGCCCATTAGAAGACGTGGGTGAGCGGTAACTCCTAAAATATCTTTAGCTTATTTAGGTCCAGATGGGATCAGTGATAACTACTGAAGAAAAGATCATTCAAAAAATGATGACCGTGTTTTTGCTGAAAGACATAAGGTTTAAGAATGATAATTATTCTGGGTATACAGTGGAAAAGTTACCGTGTACCAGAGGAATACTTGGCATTGACCTCTCAGGTTCCAGTTTGTAGAAAGTCTGAGTCTTGGCAAGAACTCAACTAAGAAAAATTACTGAAAGTGATCCTCTAACCAGGACAGCTCCTCATCTTGTTATAGGTTGTTTTTAGATTACTGTCATTAGAATTCTATGGCAGTTTATGGACTCCCAGAGTCTGTGGAAATAATGAGATAATGATTTCAAATCTTCCATGACATAAAAATTTAAACAGATGTATTTCAATCTTAAAAGGCAAGATAAGGGAGATTGTAGGAAAATGAAGGCAGTAGAGGAAGTGTAGTTTAAGTAACTTTCCGATCCCAATAGGCAAACCAACTAGATAAAACTAGAAGCCTATGGATAACAGAAACAATATCCTCTCTAATCTCTAACAGAGATTCTCTCTAATCTCTAAGTTTTGGACAAATACCTACCAAGAACTTCTGGAACTTCCCACTACCAGCATTTCCGAAGGAAGAATCAGAGAGATAAATGGAGTCACTGAAAATGAAGTGACCTATAGATTTACAATCCCAAATAATCCAGGTATTCATTGAAAAGTATTGATGCCAACTTGAAAATACCTAACGTGAACAAGGGTTTTGACCAGTCTAAGAGTAGACCAACCTGGTTGGACCCATGGTGAAGTATAAAGAAATTGAAGCAATTCAGCCCCTGTGAATTCTTGATGCTGAGCAAGACACCCATGCAAAATAGGGCTCAAGATTGAGGAGAATTTATGAGGACTAGAATAAACATTGAACAGGATATGGACAGTGAGACAAATGAAAGAGAAGAGCAAGAGAAATGCTGAAAGGGAAATAGAGCTGGGAAGAGACTTCAGAAAGCAAATCACCACAACCTTGCACACCGTGTGAACATAACAAAAATGGGGTTCTGTTAAATTAGAAAAGCTCTCATGAACTGCACCTTCTAAAAGTCCAAGAAAACTAATTGCAAGCAATAGAATATATTGAAACCAATTCCACACAAAATTACACTAAGAAAAAAAAGAAAGAATATGGAGTGAAATAAAATCCCCATAGACAATACAGTATACAAATAGGCATAACCATAAAGTAGATTAAAACTGTTACTTAGTATAGGTATCTACTTTAGAGATATTACAGGTTCAGTTTCAGACCTTTGCAATAAATTGAGTATCATTACAATAAAGCAAGCTGTAATCATTTTGGCTGGTGGAAGGTCTTACCTTTAATTTGTAAAAAATGCAGTATCTGTGAAGCACAGTAAAGTGAAGCAGAAGAAAATAAAGCATGCCTGTATTTTAAAGCAAACTAAAATATATTAAGAAAATTATATGACTTAAAGAACAACATAAATCAGAATCAGAAATAAGGTGATATAACTCAGTTAAGAATGAGAAAAAAATGGAAAATTAATTTTAGCAATTAAGGTTGGACTAAAAATACAGTGAATAAAATAAACAGAAAATAGTATCTTAATAGAAGTTAGAAATAAATGGGAGGAACATTTATAAGAAAATAAGGAAATGAGAATAATTTGAGAGAAGGTAACCTATACAGAAGCTAGACAAAGAAAACCTACCACACAAATAATTTGCACTCCTGAAGTAAACTCCAAAGCTGGGAAAAAGAACATGGAAAACTGTAATTCAAGAAAATTTATCTGAATTAGAAATAAGGCACTCAACTATAATTTTAAAGAACATACTGTGAATTAATATTCAATGAGTATTAATATCAACCTTGAACAATCAACAGAAAGACACATTATAGTATGGATCTTAAAAAGAAAGAATAAAATATTTTGAGTGTCTAGACAAAAATAGTAAATAAAAAAATTTACATTATCATTGAACATTTGTAAAGCAGTATGTTATACTAGAACCAAATGTTATACTAGAACCAAATGCACTAATATACTTTAAATATTTTATTTAAAAAATTTTTATATCCAGCAAAGCTGACTTTTAAGTATAAAATGCATGCCTGTTATCAGTATAAAAAGAACTAGGAAATATTATTGCCACATTCCCTCTCCAAGGATTTAAATAACAAACTTCAGACCATCAATATGTATAGAGGTACATCAATACAGGACTAGTGGTAAGTACTAAATATATACTTACTTATAGAATTAATGTTAAATGTAAATAGAAGAAAAAGAATATAGTATGTATTGGTTATATGCTCTTACAATGCAAATATAATATAACCACAAAAATGAGAGAAAATAGGAAGAGTAAAAATGTCTCTTAACTACAGCAGTCATAATTGTTGGTAATAATATTGATAGCACATGTGTAATATAAGATAAGGCAAATGAGTACAAGAACATTCTTATCCTTTTATCTCTACTGTACTTGAGGACCGTAATTCTTGGTGAGGATGTATGGCGTTTTAAACATAACGTAGAAAAGTTTAAGTAAAACAGATGATGTAACTATTAAGTTCATACTTATTTCTATTTTAAATTCAGTGTTCTCTCTCTCTAGAGAGAGAGCTTTTCTCTCTGGAAGGCTCGTCCTCCAGCTATATGCTCAGTACTTCCCACACTTATTTCAAATCTTGATACATATTGGGAAACCCCAAAAATGGACTTGATAAAAAAATTGTATATTTATTCTTACATGTTTAAAATTCAGTCACCTTCAAAGTACTCTCTATTTGATACAATACACCTACCAAGACTTTTCCACTGCTGAAAACAGTTTTTGAACTTGTCAACTTTGGTGCCTTTTAGTGCTTCTACCATTTTTTGTTTCACCTCCGCAGCAGAACATTGCCCTTTGAGGATTTTTTTTCTTGTGGGGAAACAAACAAAAGAAAAAAACTCGCCCGGAACCAGATTGGGTGACTAGGGAGGGTGGAGCATGTGAGTCATGCCATTTTTGGAGAAAAACTGCTGAACACTCAGTGCCCCGTGGGCAGGTGCACTGGCAAATCGCCAATTATAAAACAGGCAAATGCATCTGAGTCTTCTGAAAAAATTGACTGAAGCCAAATGCAGCCCTTTCGCAACAACGCCAGCTGGTACACTGGTACAGATGGGTTCCTAGACAGAACATTCACCAGAGGGGGAAGCCTGTACTACAAAGGAGCCCACCCTCCAGAAGATAATTCTCGGTTTTGGGGGGTTCCCCCTCATATAGTGTTGTACCTTCTCAGCGGAGCTGACCCTAACTCTGCCTCGTGCCCCAAATCCCAATCCCTCATAACGTGCTCATCCTTTTCTTTGATCTATAGCATACATCCATTTCTAATGTATTATGTAAATTATGTCTTTATTATGCTTATTGCTTATTTCTTGTCTGCACTGTTAGAATGTGAGCTTCAGGAGCACAGGAATCTTTCTCTATAATTTAGTGATGTAGCCTAAATATCTAGAACATTTAGAAGGCACTCAAAGTATGTGTTGGATGAATGGCTGAATTTTATTAAAACACTAAGAACTAATAGTTTATTTGTTTAAGTAGTTTGGGTTACCTTAACTAACATAGGCACCACCTGCCTCATATAGTAAAGAAAACTATTTCCAAACTCATTTGAAAGCAGCTGGAAATACTTTCACTGGACTTCAATTTATGTACTTCTGTCTCAATTCATAGAGAACTAGGCTGTGTAGCTGCCACTTCAGTTTTGTAAGTGTATAATTAAAAAAGTGGTCAAGTGAATAAAATAAGCTCTTGTATTTTAGATTATTACTTGCAAAGGCCAAGAGCAAACATTAAAATAAAAACAAATGATAGAACATAAAAATCTTACAGAATAGTGAGAATCAACATACTTCTCCACTTTATACTGTTACTATGAAATTGTTTTTAAAATACTGATCCCCTATGGTCTCTTTTTTTAAACAGCAAAAAATAAAAACTAAAATTGTTATTGCTAAAATGTTCTATTTTTGTAATCTGGTTTTGAGAATAGGTTATTTTGTAAAGCATGTTCCCAGTAGAAAGATAACTTATGCACTTGAATCAAAAGGATTATTTTGTATTTAAATTAGACTTTTTAAAATGGTGTAAAAGAAGTTTTTCCATTCCCCATTTAAAAAATTTAAATAGTGTGTTTTCCCATGTACGCACATTGTACATTTTAAAATGAAGACAATAATTGTAGACATTTGTCATTTTTATGGCCACTGAGCATCGGAACCTCTGAGCCAAATATCTTTAATTTATCTCTACCCTCTTCACCTGCCATCACTGCTGGCAGTCTGGCCATATGGACTGTATCAATAGATTTGCAGTCCTCTTGTTTCTGATTAGGTTTGGACAATACACAACCATGGTAGGAGATCAGAATTAGGGGAGTGCGTTTACTTCCCTTAGCTCTCTCTCAGAGTTTGTCTGAGCTGGCTGCCTTCAGTCGATGTTCCACTCGAGGACACCGACTCTACCAAAATAGCTTCTGTGACCTTGCATCATATTGGTTAAACCTGGATTTCCTAGTGTTATTTGATTTGTATTCTCAGCAAAGTTGACCATAGTCTCCTATTCTTGTTCCTTTGTTCCAGTTTTCTATTGGGTTATTTGATTATCAAGTTTCCCTAAAAAAATTTTTTTGTTGTATGTGTTGCAAAGAACTCCTTTCAGCATTTGACTTGTCTTTCAAGTTCATTCGTGGGTGCTTTGTTATTAACAAAATTTTAATTCTAATGCAATGAAGTTACCAATCTTTTCCATATGGTTTGTCCTCTTGTGTGTGGTTTACTCAGAAGCTTCTTTACTATTCATGTGTAAAAGGTCATTTTCTACATTTTCTTCTTAAATTGTAAAAATTTGGTTTTTGACTTTAAACATCTTTTCATCCAGCAATCTCTTCTAAACTCTGCAGGATCAGCAATTGAGGGAATTGTCGACAACTCTCCACATTGTTTTATAAATACATGCTTAGTGGCAACAGGAGCTCACTTTCCTTGGGCCAGGATTTCTGTCAAATGGTCTAAATGATGAAAGAAAACAATCACATTTAATGTAGAAAATTCATCTTGCCTGGATTTTGTTTCATTGGAATATGGCTTGCGAATGGCATGTTAAATCTTTACTGTAAGTTTTGTTTCTTGCAAGAAGGTTAAGCAGCCTAGAACAGGAGGTCACATTGATTTCCTCTAGAATCCAACTCAAGTCATAGAAAAAATATTCAGTCCTCTTCATTATTTTAACAAAATTAAATGTTTTCACTCTTCCCAAATCCTGAAGTATAAATGAGAGAAAAAATACGGGCCATGAAAACTCACCTAAAAGCAAAACAGAACTAAAGAGTGAAAGATTCTTTGAGGAATGCATTACAGTCACGAGTTTTGGGGTACAGGGAAGAGAAGCTGTCATATCTCTAATCAGGACTTTTATCCCCAAAGGACTGAATTTTTGACAGCACAAAGCAGATGGAGGTGAAGATGTGAGTTCAAGACCAAAGAGTCTGAAGGTGCTAGGATCCTCTTGTACCCAGGGGCTGCCCCTTTCCTCAATTTCCTTATCACAGGCCCTATTTCCATCACACCCACCTCTCAATTGTGTGCAGGGTGAGGCTCAGTATAGTTATCTGCTGCTCCTTGAACTTGCTGGTTTAGCTCTGATACCAAGCTGGTTCAGACCCAGTTCCTGCTCACCTTATTTTATAGGCACAGCCTGGTCATATGACTTGCAGAGCTCAATCTTGGGGACACCTAGATCTCAGAACATAAGTGTAGTTGTAACGTTCCACCATGAACCATGACCAGAAGTTTACCAGAAATGTACACCTCTTACATATGTTCTCATTACAAACACTAATAAAACAGTCCTCTGAATGTTTTTCCTTTTAGCAAAAAAAAAAAGTAATAGTATCTTCAAACAGAAAAAAATAGCTTTCAAGACTTTATTGCAGTGGTAGAAAATATAAATCTGTGCCCTGAGTGATACAAGCTAAACCTTCCTTTTAAAGAAGTCGATACTGAAGCAAACATTTTAAAACTTCTGCTCAAACAGTTAAAGTAAAAAACCTTAAAAGATATGCAATGAATTTTCTAGTGATTATAGTTTTTCCAAAGAGTGCCACTAGAGACCATTTATTGGAAAAAACAGATCACATATCATTCTTGAGATGTTCTAAAACCTATTAAGTCTAGCTTTGTTCATTTTCCCTAAAATGGAATAATCAGCAACCTACATCA
The DNA here is from genome assembly GCF_014824575.4 of Sturnira hondurensis. Taxonomy (NCBI): domain Eukaryota; kingdom Metazoa; phylum Chordata; class Mammalia; order Chiroptera; family Phyllostomidae; genus Sturnira; species Sturnira hondurensis. The sequence goes on along the minus strand of NW_028078194.1, from coordinate 2,352,428 downwards.
GTTCCCATAAGCCTAGATTATAATTGGAACAGAAGCTCTCCCAGTGTGATTTTTCTATAAATAAAAAGAGAGTCTTTTATTGGACTAAGGAGACGGTGAAAAAAGAAAGAAAGAAAGCACTTCAGATAGAATGTCGCTTAAAACATTTTGTCCTACTCATCCGGTAGATGAAAAAGTGGCTCTTTGCAGTGGTCCGCATCAAGAAGTGGGGCTACTTCCCCACCCCTAGGTTCATGGCTCCACCCTGTTACTTGCTTTGGTCACTGGAACGCGATGGAAGTGCAAAAGGCACAGCATGTGTATTCTGAGTCTTGGCTACAGCCAGCTTTGAAGCTTCCATTCTTGCCTTCTTGGAGGGCTGTTGGAGTGAGTCTGTGCTCCCTAATGAAGAGGGAGGGCAGAGGGAGGAGATCTGAGCTGTCCTGTCAAAAGCCCACACCCTGCAACCTTTCAGCAAAGCCCATCCCAGTTGCTGACCCACAGAACCAGGAGAAAATAAATGATTATTGCGGCAGCTCTCCTTTATTATTTGAACAAATAATAAAGGAGAACTTCCCCAGTCTGGCAAAGGAAATAGACTTCCAGGAAATCCAGGAAGCTCAGAGAGTGCCAAAGAAGTTGGACCCAAGAAGGAACACACCAAGGCACATCATAATTACATTAGCCAAGACTAAAATGAAGGAGAGAATCCTAGAAGCAGCAAGGGATAAGGGGACAGTCACCTACAAAGGAGTACCCATCAGACTGTCAGCGGATTTCTCAAAAGAGACCTTACAGGCAAGAAGGGGCTGGAAAGAAGTATTCCAAGTCATGAAATCCAAAGACCTACAGCCAAGATTGCTTTATCCAGCAAAGCTTTCATTTAGAATGGAAGGACAGATAAAGTACTTCTCAGATAAGGTCAGATTCAAGGAGTTCATCATCACCAAGCCCTTATTATATGAAATGTTAATGGAACTTATCTAAGAAAAAGAAGATAAAAAATATGAACAGTGAAAGGACAGCAAACTCACAGTTATTAACCACCACACCTAAAACAAAAGCAAACTAAGCAGACAGCTAGATCAGGAGTGGAACCATAGAAATGGAGATCACATGGAGGGTTAGCAACAGGGGAGTGGGAGGAGGAGAAGGGGGGAGAAGGTACAGAAAATAAATAGCATAGATGGTAGATAGAAAATAGTTGGGGGGAGGGCAAGAATAGTATAGGAAATATAGAATCTAAAGAATTTGTGACACATGGACATAAACTAAAGGGGGGAATGGTGGGGGAGGGGTGTGCAGGGTGGAGGGGGGAATAAAGGGGAGGGAAATGGACAACTGTAATGGCATAATCAATAAAATATACTAAAAAATGATTATTGCTTTAACCACTATATTTCAGAGTGGTTTATTGTTCAGTAAAGGTTAACCAGTCATTCTAATGTTGCCCTGCGCTGTCAGTCACTGACGGATGCGATCATCAGCCAATCAGAGGAAAATATCTGTTTCACGTATAAGACCTTTCTTGTAAATGCTAGATTTTTTTTTAACCACCATCATGCACCAGTGGTGGGCAGGCCTCAATCTATAAGTAATCCATTACTCTTGTTCCTATATCATCACACTTGCTTCCTTTACACACATACACATGTGTGCCTGTGTGCATTTTACCCTCACGGGAATGGCAGCTTAGGAACCATTGTTATTAACCTTGGTATGTTGAGGAATTCTGTGAGACTGTAGTAAAACCATACTTGAGAATCAGATGGCCAGACAAATCTCTGTCAAATCCTGACTATTTTCTTTTTCTCATTGACAAGTTGTTTAAAAATTTTACTGCAAATATCTGGAGGTGTGCAAAAGGTCAGTCATGCAGATCTTCCCATGATTTCTTTTAATCAGCTACTTACTTTTATATCTCTGTCTGAGCCAGCTATGTACAAAGCATGAGGGTGTTGAGTGAAAGAGGAGGTGGGAAATTAGAAATCTGTGGACGTTTGAGGAGTGCAGCCGGCCAGGTTGGGAAATCATAGCGCCATACTATCTTAGGGCATTATGCTGACATGGGCTTACTGACGACCTCAGGGACAAGGCTACAGGTGGCAGAAAGAACACATAAGAGGAAGGCAGGGGAATATTTAGGGCAAATTCTTTATTAAAATATATCCCAAAGCCAGCCCTTTTCCAGGGCTGGGATTAACTCATCTGATTCTTTTCTCTTTCTATCATGATACTCAGTTTTCAGGATCCTATTAATAGATAAATTTATACCATTTGTGCCGTTTTCTAGCTATGTTTAGGTAAAATAGGTTTTTGTGGATGAAGATGGGGAATTTGATTGGTTGCCTTGAAACGCTAGCTGCTGTGGGCTCATTAGGAAGATGTGGAGGAGGGAGGTCCAGGTGAGGGCACACTCTGTGATTAACGCAAGGGCTTCATTCCCTAACTCCTATTTGGAACTCCTAAGTCTAGGTGGCTCTGGTGTCAAACTCTCCAATAGAAACCCCCGACTTAGTGATTTCATTTCTCTTTCCTGTCCAAGCCCCGGCCAGGAGCTTGCCTTGAGGCCTCCTTTACACGTCTACTCTTCCTTTCCTCCCTAATCTTGGCTTCAGGCGTCTATGATTATTTAAGAAGGAATGGGCCTTTTCTTCCTCAATATTAGACCTTTGTCCATTAAAATTAGGTCTAACATATGACTCTCACATCAGCACAATTGATTCTAGCCAACACTATATTAGATACCACAAAGGTGTTAAGAGGCTAGATTTTAAATGGTATCACCACAAAAAAGAAATGATAATTATGTGATATGATAGAGGTGAGTTTGCTGTGGACACCAGCTCGCGGTGTCCGCGTCATGATGGATGAAATGAGACACTCACACGGACTACCGAGTCCGGTGGAGGAAAAAGGACAACATGGCTTTTCTCTCAAGGGGAGCAAAAGCCAAGGCCCTCGTTGTGATCAACCTTTATTGGGTTTCTCAGCACATAACATGATGGTCCTCATTTACTCTGCACGGGTTGCTTTAGGTGGTTACCTTTTACAGGAAACAAAGGAGAGGATGCTGGTAATCACATCACTGAAAAGGGACATTTGCAAATGAAAAGGCAAAAGTGTTTGAACCAGTTACACTGGTCCTTGGAAGGTTTAGCATGGTTTTTAGGAAGTTACTTTGCAGTAAATTTTTGCCACTAGGGGCTGGGCCCATGCCAACCAGAATGGTCCCCTACATTAGTTAACACTATGGTGGTAATTATTAGCAATATGTAAATGTATCAAATCAATACATTGCATACTTTAGACTTATGCAATATTTATTCAATTATATCTCAACAAATAATAAAATACAATTTTTAAAAGATGCTAAATTTTGTATATAACAGTATTTCAAAGATTTTATTGACATGTTTCATTGATCTTTTTCTCAACACAGACAACTACATGAAACAAATTAAAAATATTCTGTAGAAACATGTGTACGCTAATACTCATAAACAAGAAATGCTTTTGTAGCAGACTTTCTATCACTTTACAAAAAGTGATAGAAAACATCTGCCCACACATTAGGGGCAATATTCCATATTCAATGAGACCAAACCTACAATAAAATCCTATGTTTTACTACTCATGCTTTTAAAACAACATACGTTCTTATGATCAGCATCTTTCAGGGTTTCCATTTAGCAGGATGGTTACCACGGTAACACCATGACCATGCTGATGTGTATGTGCTTTTTCATCAAAGGCTGAATGACCAAAGTAGGCCACTTGGCAGCTGTTTTCAGTTGTAACAACATATGTTCCTCAAAGAGTTCATAAAATGTTTTCGAAGTCCATCTAAATCAGTTGATGTCAAAATGTTCCATTGACCTTTTTGAGGATTCATATACTCAGGCATCTTACAGACCAGAGTGGACTGATTTTATGCTACAGTGTTCGAAGTAGCAGCTCACCAGATATGCCCATGGTCTTTACATGGTAATTGGCAGCAAGATAGATAATTTCATGTTGATAGATAAAATCATGTAGATGAGTAAACAGGCATCTAAGTAGAAACTGAAAATATTTAAAACATGGGGATAATAAATTAATATATTGTATCTTTATTCAGATATTTAATCTTTTCTAGACACATAATTTTTATCTGTAGCAATTTTGAAATAGAATGGTGACCACTGCTTTCCCTCTTTTCACATAACCTGGCTGTAAAATTTGATCTCAGGAAGAGAGCAGAGACTTCATGAGCAAAACTAACATATGGATGCTGATCAATGATTCCTAAGTCAATGAATGAATGAAAAACTAATGCTACTTAGTATTTTTTTTTTTGCAGGATGTCCCTGACTAGAAATTTGATAAAGAATATTAATTAAAATATGTTTATCACTTTACAACTTGTAACATAACTAGAATTCAAATTTTAACCTAGTGAGAAAGTTTATAATTATCCCAGTTTTATAGATGAATAAATATGGTGTTAATAGAGATAATGCAACTTAGTAAAAAACACATAGCAAGTGACTGGTAGGTTAGAATTAAGTCTAAGGTTTATTAATGCTATGTATCATGTGATTTATGGTCCAATATGGTACCCACTGCCGTCGATGAGTTCTGAACGTTACAACTACACTTATGTTCTGAGATCTAGGTGTCCCCAAGATTGAGCTCTGCAAGTCATGTGACCAGACTGTGCCTACAAAATACGGTGAGCAGGGACTGGGTCTGAACCAGCTTGGTATCAGAGCTAAACCAGCAAGTTCAAGGAGCAGCAGATAACTATACCGAGCCTCACCCTGCACACAGTTGAGAGGTGGGTGTGATGGAAATAGGGCCTGTGATAAGGAAATTGAGGAAAGGGGCAGCCCCTGGGTACAAGAGGATCCTAGCACCTTCAGACTCTTTGGTCTTGAACTCACATCTTCACCTCCATCTGCTTTGTGCTGTCAAAAATTCAGTCCTTTGGGGATAAAAGTCCTGATTAGAGATATGACAGCTTCTCTTCCCTGTACCCCAAAACTCGTGACTGTAATGCATTCCTCAAAGAATCTTTCACTCTTTAGTTCTGTTTTGCTTCTAGGTGAGTTTTCATGGCCCGTATTTTTTCTCTCATTTATACTTCAGGATTTGGGAAGAGTGAAAACATTTAATTTTGTTAAAATAATGAAGAGGACTGAATATTATTTCTATGACTTGAGTTGGATTCTAGAGGAAATCAATGTGACCTCCTGTTCTAGGCTGCTTAACCTTCTTGCAAGAAACAAAACTTACAGTAAAGATTTAACATGCCATTTGCAAGCCATATTCCAATGAAACAAAATCCAGGCAAGATGAATTTTCTACATTAAATGTGATTGTTTTCTTTCATCATTTAGACCATTTGACAGAAATCCTGNTTTTTTCTATGACTTGAGTTGGATTCTAGAGGAAATCAATGTGACCTCCTGTTCTAGGCTGCTTAACCTTCTTGCAAGAAACAAAACTTACAGTAAAGATTTAACATGCCATTCGCAAGCCATATTCCAATGAAACAAAATCCAGGCAAGATGAATTTTCTACATTAAATGTGATTGTTTTCTTTCATCATTTAGACCATTTGACAGAAATCCTGGCCCAAGGAAAGTGAGCTCCTGTTGCCATTAAGCATGTACTTATAGTGTATGCTGCCAAGATTGTCTAGTGGAGTTTCTATGACTTACTAGGTATTATATACTTAAAAACTCTTTGCCATGAATTTGAATTGTTTATATTTCAGATATTAAGCATTTCATAGAGCGCCTCTTTTGAGAGTATGTAAATTTAGTCTTTGTATTTCCATTCTAAAAATTTACAACCAACTCAGTGAGATTAAGTATATACCATAAGAAAAATATTTCTGATTTTTTTTCTATATTTATTTTCTGCTATAGAGGATACCACACACATTTACTTCATCAATTTAATTTTTAAGTTGTTATGGCTAGGTAACTGACTCACAAAAGATGATTTTTTAAAATTCTGTCTTTTCCCCTGCCTATATTGGCCGAAATTCCTCTGTAAAGAACTTTCTCTCTGTAACTACTTTGTTATCCTGAAAGCTACTTTTTATTGGGAAGACATGATGAATGTTAAAGCTTTGTTCTTTATTTACTGATTTTCAGAGTAATGGGCCAATGCTTTGGAAACTTACGACAATAAGAAAATTTCTTAATTGCTCAGTTTTGTTTTTATTATCATGAATTTGCATATGTTTGATGGGTGAGTCCATGAAATAGTCTTGAAATCACCCCATTACAATTTAACTCTTACAATTTATTCACTGCTTGCCATCAAATGTAATCTTTGGAAAATTCAAATTATAGCATGCCCATCTGTCATTTAAATACCCTTCAATGTTTCCTCATTACAACTAGAATAGTCTCCAAATTCTTTATCCTAGAAAGGCTTACCTAACCTGGCCATGGCTACTTCTCTGACATCACCTCATACGGATCTCCCCTTTCAATATTTATGCTTTTCTGTTTCTCAGCTACCTGTCACTCAGGGGCTTTGCACTGCCTGTTCCCTCTGTCAGTAATACTGTCATTCCTGATCTTTGCATATGTCATTCTACGGCCCACCCCATATTTTCTGTCAAATCACCCACTATGTTTTTATTCTTGGTGTAGAATTACCTGATATTTTCTTACTACTTGAATAATTTTTGTTTGTTTTTTCTTACTCTCTTCTCTGGAATTTAAGTTCTATTGATAGCAGAAATCTTTTTAAATTTTTTTTAAATTATTTTATTGTTTTTCAATTACAGCTGTCTGTATATTCTCCCCATCACTCCTCCCCACCCCAGCCAAACCCACATTTCTTCCTTATTTCACCCTCCCCCTTGGTTTTGTCCATGTGTTCTTTATAGCAGTTCCTGAAAACCCTTCCCCCCATTATCCTCTCCCATCTCCCCTCTGGTTACTGTCAAATTGTTCTTAATTTCAATGTCTCTGGTTATATTTTGCTTGCTTTTTTCTTCTGTTGATTATGTTCCAGTAAAAGGCAAGATCATATGGCATTTGTCCCTCACCACCTGGCTTATTTCACTTAGCATAATGCTCTCCAGTTCCATCCATGCTGTCACAAAGGATAGAAACTCCTTCTTTGTCTCTGCTGCATAACATTCCACTGTGTAAATGCACCATAATTTTTTGATCCACTTATTTACTGATGGGCACTTACATTGCTTTCAATACTAGGCTATTGTAAATTGTGCTGCTATGAACGTTAGGCTGCATAGGTTCTTTTGAATTTGATGTTTCAGGGTTCTTGGTATATAATACTAGCAGGGGAATTGCTGGGTCAAAAGGTAGTTCCATTTTTAGTTTTCTGAGGAAATTCCATACTGTTTTCCACAGTAGCTGCACCAGTCTGCATTCCCACCAACAGTGCACTAGGGTTCTCTTTTCTCCACATCCTCTCCAGAACTTGCTTGTTGACTTGTTTATGATGGCCATACTGACCAGTATGAAGTGGTATCTCATTGTGGTTTTAATTTGCATCTCTCTGATAGCTAGTGATGCTGAGCATGTTTTCATATGTCTCTGGGCCTTTTGTATGTCCTCCTTGGAGAAGTGTCTGTTCAAGTCTTTTGCCCATTTTTTAATTGGGTTTTTTGTCTTCCTGGAGTGTGAGCTCTTTATATATTTTGGAGATCAAACTATTGTCTGAGGTGACAGCAGGAATCTTGTATGTCTTGTCTACCACTGAATCTTCAGGGCCTAAAAGAAGTACTTAGCTCTAAGAACTCAGTAACTACTCTTTGAGTTAATAACTGAATGCATGAAGAGCTCACCCAATTTAAAGCTAAATCTCCCCAGAGAAGAAGACCTTAGAGATACACATATATGAGGTCTGTTCAGGAAAAGTCCAGCCATTGTTAATATAACAAGAACAGTTTGCATGACATCGATGTAACCTGGCAGCCAAGGAGAGTGACCTGGAATGCATGTGTGTGAAAAACGATGAGTTCACTGTACTGTGAAGGTCCCATGGTGCCTACTTTGGAGGGGACTGAGGTGTCATTGTTCTATGTACAATGTTTCTTGTATCTTCTTCAATAAATGTCTCTATTTTTTCCAGTACATGGATGGGTACCTTTTGGGCAGACCTTTTATACTGTACAATTTTAGGCAGAAGGAACAGCTCTTAGGTAACAGGAAAGGTACAGAGAATGCTGAAGTTTTTCTAACCCAGGGAGTGGCTAGAAGACTTCAATTTACAAATGAGTTTTAAAAAATATTCTTGTGAACAATTTTGCAAAAATAGAAAAGTAAAAAATAAATGCAATTTATTTAAATGTCTTTATTAGTCTTTTACAATAAAAGTGTGAATTTCAATTAATAGTAATTTAAATTTTACAGTTTCAAAATTTATTTTATATTAGTAGCAGTACCCTACCATTTACTAACATTTTATTATTTTTCAGAGTAACATATACAGATCTTTTCGTGTTTCTTATTTGTGACTGGTTAAATTTTTATGTTACAACGACATCACCAAAGACCTTTGGACTAATAAGCTAATAGAAAAAAATATGTTCAAAAGTATAAAGTATTTAAAACTGAAGAAACATTAGGTAGGCTCTAATTGCTAAACTTTATTTATTTATTTATTTACCTTAATCCTCACCCAAGGATATGTTTCATCGATTCCAGAGAGAGGGGAAGGAAGAGAGAGTGAGAGAAACATTGATGTGAGAGAGAAAGTTAATCAGTTGTCTCCCATATGTGCTGTGCACAGGGACAAACCCTTGGCCTAGGTCTGTGCTCCAGAACCAGCAACCTTTGCACAACCCTCAGTGAACCAGATGACAATCCAACCAACTGAGCTTCTGGCCAGGGCTAGTTGCAAAAGTTTTTAATATAATGGCAAGTCTTAGTTTTCGATAACTAGAGAATCTCATTCCATATGTTGATATTATTCTGTCTCAATTATGTCAACTACAACTTAATTCAATGTCAAAATTCTGAGGGTAACTATTTATAGTCAGCAAAGATTTTTGAAATTATGCACACATTTTTGTGGGTGATTTCAAAATATAGAAATAAAACCAAAGTAACCTATAATGTTTATTTAAATTAAAACATATACAATTAGTTTTATTGTTTTTTAAACATGAATTTTAAAATTAACCTTCACTATAAATATTATTTTAAAATCATTATAATAAAGAGTGTATTATATTCCTATAGCAACAACTAATGAATTACATTTTTCCCCGTTATATATTTTTTGGAAGGTGAAGGTAACTGATTCCAAATACTAACAATTTACTTTTATTAAAATATACCGAAATAAGGTGAAAAGTCACAATCTAAAAGAAGATTTTTACAACAAATATAACTAATAATGGATTACATATATGTATACTTTAGAAATCAATTTTTTCAGTAAAAAGGGCAAAAAGATAAATTAATAATGGGCATTTTACAGAGAAGGAAGCATGAGTGTTTATGAGTCAAGGGCTCCTGAATTGCATTAGTAACCAACTTATTGTAAATGAAGACAACAATAATTACAATTTTGTATGCAATGTATGAACAAAAATTTAGAAATTTGATAACATCGAGTGTTTGTAAATATATTACTCCAAAAGAATCATAAACAATTGTTTGTTAGTGTATAAATTCATATATAAATTAGGAAAAACAACCTGATATTATCTAAATAAGTTGAAAATGTGCATATGCTATTACACAAACATCCAGCTCCCTGTTGTATAACTTAGAAAATCTCTTAACAATTGAAAATATGAGACATGTACAAGAATATCCAGAGCAACATTTCTGTAATTTCTAAAAGCAGAGATAAAAACCCACAAATGTTTGCTGAAAATAAAATAAACAACAGAATATAAGTATATACCATATAAATATATATTGTTGCCTATATATACTTGAAAAAAAGAATTATAGCTATTTATAATAATGGATAAATATTAGAACCACAGTGTAATATGAGGGGAGAAAGGCAAGTCTCAGAAGATTATAGAAAGCACATATTTTCTTAAAGTTCAGAATAAGCAAAACCAACCAATATAGTGCTTAGAAGTATAAATATATAGAGTAAAATCATTTTTAAACAAGGAAATTAAGATTTGTGCTTAGTTCTGGGTGATTGGCAGAGCAACATAGGACATAGGTAGAATTCTAAGTAAGCTAGTGGATTCATAAGTTTTCACCTTACTATTTTACTTAAAATATTATAAAGGTGAAATTCTGTTTCCAGCAATGAGTGATTGGGTTGATTAGGACCAATTCTTTTGTTAAGAAAAACTATAGAATCTGTCCAAAATGTACAAAACATCTTATTTAAGTTATTATAGAGCAAAAATACTAATTCAAAAATATATATGCACTCCTATATTAATTGAAGCATTATTTGCAATAGCCAAGATATGGAAGCAATCTAAGTGTCCACTGATAGGTGAATGAATAAAGAAGATATGGTACATATATCCAATGGAATATTGCTTGGCCATAAAAAAGAATGAAATCCTCCATTTTGACAACATGGATGGACCTAGAGGGTATTATACTAAGTGAAATAAATCAGAGGAGGACAAATAACATGTACTTTCACTTATATGTGGAATCAAAAACAAAATAAATGACAAATAAAATAGAAACAAACTCATAAATGCATAAAATAAGTTGATGGTTGCCAGATCAAAAGCATTTTGTTGTTGTTGTTGTTGAAGTACAGTTGTCCCCATCAACGCTTTCCTTATGGGGATGGGTTAAAAAGGTGAAGAGATTAGACTTCTGGTCAAGATGGCAGCATAGACAGATATAGCTCATCTCTTTGCACAGCCACATCAAAATTACAACTAAAATATAGATCAACCATCACTCTTAACTGTTAGAAGTCAAGTTGAATGGAGGTCTGACAACTATGGAATTTCAAAACTAAAAAAAAAAAAAAAGAACTACATGAAATAGAGATAACCAATCTACCAAATACAGAGTTAAAAACACTGGTTATAAGGATGCTCAAGGAAACTAGTGAGGACCTCAGCAACATATAAAATATCCACTCAGAAACAAAGGATACACTAATTAAAATACAGAACAATTTATAGGGAAACAACAGTACAGTGAATAAGTCAAGAATCAATGATTTGATTTGATCAAAGAATCAAATCAATGATTTGGTACACAGCAAAAAATAACCAATCAGAGGAACAAAAAGAAAAAAGAACACCCCCAAAATGAGAATAATATAAGCAGCCTCTAGGACAACTTCAAGAAGTCCGACATTCATATTAGGGTGCCAAAAGGAGAAAAGGAAGAGGAAGAAATTGAAAATCTATTTGAAAAAATAAGGAAAGAAAACTTCCCTAATTTAGTGAAGGAAATAAACATGCAAGTCCAGAAATCACAGAGAGTCCTAAACAACATGGGTGCAAAGAGGCCCACTCCATGACACATTATAATTAAAATGCCAAAGGTTAAAGATAATGAGAGAATCTTAAAAGAAGCAAGAGAAAAGAAGTTAGTTACATACTAGGCAGTTCCCATAAGACTGTTAGCTGATTTCTCAAAATGAACTTTGCAGGCTAGAGGGGATTGGCAAGAAATACTGAAAGTCATGAAAAACAATGACCTACAGCCAAGATGGCTCTACCCAGCAAAGATATTATTTGGAATCGAAGGGCCAATAAATAACTTCCCAGACAAGAAAAAACTAAAGGAGCTCATATCACCAAACCATTACTATATGAAATGTTAAAGGAACTTATTCAAGAAAAAGAAGATCAAAACTATGAACAATAAAATGGCAAAACTATAAATCTATCAACAATTGAATCTAAAAACAACAAGTTAAGCAAACAAGAAGAGCAAAGACAGAATCATGGATATGCAGAACGTGTTGGTGGTTGCCCAGATGGGCGAAGGGTATGGGGGAATAGGTGAAGAAGGAGTAGATTAAGAAGTAAAAATAGGTAGTTACAGAATAGCCATTGGGACGTAAAGTACAGTATAGGAAATGGAGTAGCCAAAGAACTTATATGCATGACCCATACATTGTTCATGGACATGAACAATGGTGTGGGTGTTGCCTGAGGGAGTGGAGGATGCTGAGTAAAGGGGTGCAAAGGGAAAATCAGTTGAAGTGTAATAGCATTATCAATAAAATATAATAAGAAGAAGCTAAAATGAAAAAGTGATGAAGGAATTAAGAAGTTACAAGTTGTTGTTATAAAAATAATCACAGGGATGTAAAGTATAGCATTGGGAATATAGTAAATATTGTAATGACTATGTATGGTGTCAGATGGGTAAACTAGACCTATGGAGTGATCGCTTTGTAAATTACATAAATTTCTAATCACTATGTTGTATACCTGAAACTAATATAATATTGTATGTCAAGTGTAAATTATAAAATTTTAATAGTAAAAGTTATTTTAGAGCTATCAAAAAGGAAGAATTTTCAGGCCATAATCTGTAAAAATGAGAACTAAGAGAAGTATTTAGTAACTTGGAATATTACGTATCTCCTAAATGACTTCTGATTTTTTTAAAAAAGCAATGAAAAATGTGAAAAGTGGAGCAAGGTTTTCATTAGTCTATGGAGCTATAAGAAAAATAAATAAAAATTCTGGAATCATGAAAAAGAAAGACCACTAGTTAATATTTTGTATTTCTACCTGAGATTCTGATGGGCTACACAGTGCAATTTATACTGAATGGCAAATAGAATAGCTCTCAGGGGTACTGAAACCCATCTTTAAATAATTTCAAACCAGGTTTAGTTCAGGTAGATTGCCTCTAGCCTAGCTTCCTACAAGAAGCCACATAAATTATTTCTGGAGGAAAATAACATCATACTGAACTTCAAATTATGTCTACACTTTTTTGACATGCAATGTTGAGCGCTTAATAAAAAATGATGAAAATTACAGTACATGAAAATGATCAAAAGCTGAGGGACAATAAGTATTAGAACTAGAGCCAAAAAACACGGATACTGAAATTATAAGGCACGTTCTTATTAGAACTATCCTTAACATGCTAAAGGAATTAAATTACAAGTGGCAAATTGCAAAATAAAACTGAACATTTAAAATAATAAATTAATAGCATATAACTAAGAAGAATACAGAAACTGAAATTAAGAACTCACAGGATGAGTTTAATAGCACATTGGACTCAGAAAAACAAAGAATTAACAGATTGAAAGATAAAATGGACAAAAATCCAGCCTGGAGTATGGAGAAACAAAGGCTGGAAAATCCAGAAGTCTCAGGGGCATGTGACGCATGGAGGGAAGTGGCCACAGTGAGTTAAGTGGTGCTCTGGAAAAATAATAAAGAGTAAGGCAGAATAAATATTTCAAGAGATATTGACTGATTACTTTTCAAAATTGGCAAAAGATCTCAATCTATAGAGTCAATAAATGCTACCAAACCCAAGTAGGTTTCTAAGTGGGAGGATAACCAGAAAATATATACATAGGTATATCATGAAAAAAAGGCTGAATATTAAATACATAAAATATTTTAAAAGCAGCCAGGAAACAAGAAAACACTATCTGAAGAGGAGGAACAGTAATATTAATAGTAATTTCTCAAAAGAAATAATTGAAACTAGAAGACAATGGAAAAATATCTTCAAAATAGAGAATGATGGTGCCTGACAACCTATCATTCTGTATAAGCAAATACAACCCATAAAAGTGGAAAAAAAGTTTCAGGCAAGCAGAAACTCATAGCTTTTATAATCAAACTCATATCAAAGAAAATATTAAAGTGTATTCTTCACACAAAGACAATCATCTCCACTGAGAACAACATTCAGCAAGAACACAGAAGAGGGTAAATGTATGTTAAAGACAAAACAAATATTGACTACATATGCAATAATAATAACATATGTTGACTTAATACATAAATTAAGTTGCATGCAACAATAGCACAAAATCCGGTATATTGCTGGGTGTGGAGAATTAACTTGTTCCTTGATCTTTGTATTTTCTGGAAGATGATAAATTGCTACTTTTATAAAACTTTAATAAATCAAGGTTGTATATCTTAATCTCCCTGGTAACCACTAAACATATAGTGACAGAATGTATAACTAGTAAACTAAAGATGAAAACATAATAAAAACACACACACCAAGAAATAAAAATAAAACTGTGAGGGAAAAATAATCATAAAACAGGAGAAAAATAAAAAATAAATACTAAGATGAAAACTTTAAATTCAAGCACGACAAATATGGAATAAACACTCCACTTAAAAATAACAATTGTCAAGTTAATAAAGAAAACAAATATATGCTTCTAATAAGAATTACAATTTAAATATAAGATTACACAAAGATTCAACATAATAGAAAAACTCAGAAAAATAAACGAAAGTAACTGAATATAGTGATATAACAAATACAGTTTCAAAGAATAAATAATACTAGAAATAAAAAAATGTTTATTTCATAGTGAAAGGTCAATATAACAGGAAAATACAACAGTTAAAATTTTTTTGCATTTAATGACGCAGCTCAATATTCATGGAACAAAATTTGACAGAAAGGCTGACAAAGAATAGAGTGAGGAAACCTACATTCAGGACTGATCATGGTAGTATCAGGACACTGGGACAACTTAGGATTCCGTAGTTGAATAGGAGACAGGATGAATTAGAACATTTGTGTAGTCATATCTAATAAAAGAATCGAACCACTTCAATTCTTTGAAGCAAATTTAAGGAATTTGTGAGAAAAGTTACGAAAATCTAATGAATGGGGTGGGGGGCGGGGGGTGGGCAGGGTTGGGAATATAAGACAGAAAGCTGTACCTGAACAAGAATTAAATTAAAAAATTATTTTAAAAAAAATCTAATGAAGAAAACCCCCAGCCCAGATGACTTTATGGATGGATTCTACCAAAAATATCTAGAAAAGAAATGGCCCACATTCTCCCAGCACACAGGAAAACAGATAACACTTCCTAACTCATTTATGACGCCAGCACCCCCAGAGAACATGGAGTCTTTGTGTCATCAACGATGGAAAAATACATGTGCGTGTCTTGGTAGAGGATATTCCTGGAAGGAGCCACAAGAAACTGCTAACAGAAGATGCCTTTAAAAGAAGAGCTGAGGGCACTGGTGTGGGTATTACTTCTTGGTAGTACCTATGCAGAGAAATAGAATTACAAGTGACATGTTTAATTTTCAAAACTCAAAGGATAGACAAAGAAGAAAAGAGAGCTGTCAGTTTCCAGTCCAGTGTGTAAAAATCTTGGAAGTCAATGGCCCATCCTAACCAGAAGGGAAAAAAAAAAGATGAACAAACTGAAAACTCGACTGCTCATTTCAGATCTGTATGAGAAGAGACGTCATAGAGCAAATCACTGCCTCCGAAACTGGAGAGACCGGCAGGCAAGTTCAAAAAAATCACGGTTTCCTGGATCAGAAGCCTCCACAGGAGCCAACACCAGGGTGGGAAAACCTGAACTGTTGTTATGAACTTCTGGGCTGAGAGCTGAGGACTCTGAGAGTTAAAAGTCCAGCAGGTCCCGATCTTAGGGAAAGTGGAGAATCTCACTTTTGTGAGTTTCATTCCTGGGTCTCCACCAGGTCCTCACAGTGGACATCAGAGAAAAATCCCTTCATACTTCAGGGGGAGGGGAAGGGACCATTCTGAAATCACCAGTGCTTTCTGACCTTCTTTACAAAGTTCATCTGTAGGAGAAAGTGTTTAACCAGAACCCAGTGGGCTGAGATTTTTTCATAGCCTTATTAACCTGAGAAAAGGAAAATGCCCAATTCCAGCCCTCATTAGCCATGCTGTCCCATCTCAGGGGCTGGGGCTGCTGAGAACTGAGTTCAGAGTTCAAAGGCAAGGGCTCACTAAAAGTCCGACCCTCATCATAGGACTACAGAGTGCTTCCCCTCACCCCACCCTACAACCACATTACTGAGGCCTATCCACAACAGTATACTGTAGGCTTGGGGTAACAAGGAGGTCATCTCATCAGTTGCAACAAAGTGCCAGTTTTGTAGCAGATGTTAACGATGGAGGAGGCTAGGCATATGAGGGGGTAAAGAGTAAAAGGGAAATATTTCTATCTTCTGCTCAAATTTGCTATGATCCTCGACTTCTTTAAAAAATAAAGTCTATTAAAATAAAAAGGAATTTTAAAAAGTCTCCTTTTGCTTTCATTTTTGCCCAACTTCATGTATGTGAAATGTTAAAAGATAATGACTCTGGATTTTGCGGGCTTCTGGATTTTGGAAAGAGGGCAGGTGTGGCTAGTTTGTTGCTGGGTTCAGCTACTATCTTCAAGCCCGAAAAGGGCAAGAGAGCATAAATTATTCACCCACCCCAAGGTCAGACCAGGAACTTGAGACTTGGCTGTGAATAAATGTTGGTTCTGTGACCTACCTTTGGTGCCTGCTTTTGTGGCAAATCCTCTTAACGACCCCTGTCTGCACTTCGGTTATGAAATTTTGGCCTGTTCCTTCACCAAACCTGAAAGAACTATTGAAGTTTTTCCCATGTCAACATATGATAAATCTGGCTTCTTATCACCCTGATAAATGCAACGGTATGTTAATTCCCCCATGTCTCACCCGGGAGAAAAATAGAAATTAAGATACATTGTTTTTATAAGCACTGTTTTGAGTGCAGCCATGTCCTGGTCCCAAGATGACTTCTCAGAGTGAATAAGTCACGGAGCTGGTCTTACCACCCCTCCTATCCCATTCCTAATGCTATTTTTGGCAACTGACCAATTGCAGAGCATTCAGCTGTTTTGACAGCTGATAAGAAAGTAGTAAGAAAATGTTTGGTTGAATGATAATCAGGGTTCCCGAATTTAGATTTTGAAACGCAGAAATAGGGGAGGTAATTGTCTGGAAATGTGGAATATGCAGGGTAGAAGGAGAGCACAGGGCATCCAGATGACTGACGGACTGCGTGCACTCTGAGAAGGACACGGGCTGTCAGCTGTCTGACGAAGGCAAGGATTGAGAACGAAGCAAGAACTCGGGAAGGAGCGGCAAGGGAGGGCGGCCTTGTAAAAGTCCAAGTGGATACTTAAAAATTTCACATAACAAAACATTTGTTTAGATTTTAGAAGAGTTTTAAGTCTATCATCTCAGGATCATATGCAATTCTAAAAATCACTGTTATTCTATTTAAAGGCATATGACACATTTGAATAGGGTATGTGGACTTCCTTCAGCACATAGACTACAAAAAGGGTGGGTTGACAAGCTGAAAATAAGAATTACACAAAACATGGGAGAAACCAAACACAAGAACCTTCAGAATAGAGCAATTTCAGGCTATTTAGTTTAGGGACAAAAGGCTCAAACACTTAATTAGGGCCTAAAGGCATCATTGCATTGAAGCTGCTGGAAATATTGACTCTGAGTCCACCGAGAAAAAGTAAATTGTCTGGACTGTAGTCTATTTTAAAGAACAAAAGTGTATGAATTCATTTTGGAAATGTTTCTTTTTTTTTTAAATGTAGCTTCCTGGAAATTTTAAATGACACACACATTTTTTTTAAAGATTTTATTTATTTATCTTTAGAGGGGAAGGGAAGGAGAGAAGTATCAATGTATGGTTGCCTCTCGTGAGTCCCCTGCTGGGAACTGGCCTGCAACCCAGGCATGTGCCCTGACTGGGAATCCAACCGCGATCAAGTGGTTTGCAGGCCCTCGCTCAATCCACTGAGCTATGCCAGCCAGGGCGGAAATGTTTCTACTTCTAGAATAATTAAAACAACATGGAAGTATTGCCATTACAGACCCACTCTTCATATAAAAGAAGAAGTAAGATGGTTAGGTTTGTTGGCGTATTTTGTGCCTAAATGTCATACATCAATGCCACTCTTCTTAATAACTTTGCAAAGTATTCATTATTATCCTCTTTAAAGATAAACTGAGGTTCAGAGAAGCTAGATTTTATAGCTCATGAATGACTGAGCTCCAATTAACCTCAGGATTGTCAGACTCCCTGCCTTGTCTCCCTCCCTGAGGGCTGAAATCTTTAAAATTGCAGTAAGTTATTCAAAAAATAAGTGTAGGTTGTGGACAAAGTGTTTTCACTCTCTTTCATGTAAGTACAAGACACTGTCAAGTAGTAAGAAGAGCAGGTCCCCGTGTCAGCCCACCTGAGCGGGGGCTACCTGTCCTGTTTGATGCTACAGTGTGACCTGGCACAGGAACCTGTGCCTCTGTCCGCCAGTACAATTCATGCAGCAATAACACCTACCTGGTAAGGACTAGAAGAGATTCTTCCTGTGTCAGAGTAACTGGCATCGTAAGATCTTAAGAAACATTAGCTTATATTCCTTTACTATTGAACACGCATATTTGAGCACCTATTTCCTTCTGGACTGTCTCCTAAATCAGATAAAGATGATTAGGCCTCCAGGCCTCAATTAACGGCTAACCTAGTGGAGATGAAATGCAAACAAACATAATAACCTGTTAGAAGGGGTGTAATAAATAAGTGCATATCCGTATGACAGAGAGAGGGACTCAAAACGCACTTAGTTCCGTGTTTACCCAAGAAGGCCTTCCAGAGGTGTGCGCCTTTCCATCCTGAAGGCTGGCACGTGGCCTCTAAATGAAGCAGCCCTTTCAGGGCACGTGCGCTGCTGCCGCCTTCAAACACATTTCCTTGGAATGGTTCACAGAGGGATGAAGTCAGTGCTTCTGTTAAAATCCCTCAAAGTCCTTTTCCCATTATCAGGTAGCATTAAAATACCTTTTTGCAGGGGCGGGGGGGAGATTTATTTCACTACATTGTACAAATAAGAGAAAAAATGTCAAGATATGATTGGTTGCAACTCCTGTATTTCCCAGATACAATTCTTGAAATCTGGCAGCAAAAGCAGAGTCTGGTTTTATTTCCCCATGAAGTGTCACACACAGGTAAGGAGAAGGACTGGAGAGGACTCCCCACAGCCGAGGGCCCACTTTGGTAGAAAAGCGGACACTGCTGGCTTGCGGTCACCATAAAGTGGTAAATACCAGCCTGAGAGGACTGACCACTTACCTCAACCTGCAGGGCAGTTAACTGAGGGCCGGTCCTCCGGAACAGAGCTGAGAGATGCCATGTGGTCCCTTCCCTCGGGTGTTCTGTTTCTCTGGGCAGCCCCCAAATTGGCTCTAGTTGGAGAGGCCTCAGGGATTGACCGATCCTGGTCCCAGAGTGAGTGTTTTGCCCTGAATCGTCTGCTCTGGCTTTGTTTCCACAGGTCCCTAAACATTGGCCCATCTCCACTTCTTTTTTGGTGCTCAATCCCTGTTTGAGATAAATCTCAAACCAATGAAAAGGAACTTCCCAAGGCAGAGTGGGATCAGGGGCCACCTGGAGAGACAGCTTCCCTAGACACAGAAATGCCCCATGTTTAGCCTTGATTTAAGGCTAATGAAAAATTCTGTGTCAGCAGGGTCATCTTACTGCAAAGGCAACAACCACTCACGTTTTAAAGGAGAAATTTGCAAAAGGAATTCACATTTCAGGGCCAGCTTTACAGATGGTTTCAGTATCCATACCTGACACTCGAACCTCTAGGTGGGCCTATCCTTCACCTTTACACATCTGCGCAATCTGGGATTCTTTTCTACATCTATATTATGACACTCCTGAAAACACTGTTTTCTGATTGAAATTGTAACAAATGTGCAGTGTACAGAATTTGAAAGATACGGAAAAGTATAAGGAAAAAAAAGTAAAGTCACCCATATTTCCGCTGCTCAAATAGGACCATACCCAAGAACTGCAGGCGTAGCCATGTTCTGGCACGACTTTCTGCTTCGCTGCTACTCTAACCAGAAATGACAATGGCCCCAAGTCCATAATAGTTGGAGGGAGCAGGGAGTGAAAAGTTGAAAGTATCAAACTTCATGAATATACATGAAAAACTCCTATTTATTTTTTTCCTTCAGTTTTTCCTTTGCTGGGAAACGCGATTCTTTCTGTCTGATTGTTAGCATTAACGGGGCAGGCGGAAGGTAAGTGTCAACTACCCCATCTGTACACACTTATTTCTTTCCTGTGTCAGAAATCGCCTTTCTTTACGAAAAGCCATTTTTAATGGCTAGGAGCTGCACAGACCGGAATAAAGAAATCGGCCCCAACTTACCCTCAAGTAACCCGACAAAAATCATCAGGACAAGATGTGAGAGGATTTTTCCTAATCTTTGAGGAACAATTTTGAGAAATTGCTGCAAGAAAACATCAAGAAAAATGTTCTCCTTATTTTAAGAATAGCCTATGTTTGTACATGGCTTCATGGACTTATACTTTGCCTGTATTTTTTAAGGTATGTTTACAGATGGTCTCTTGGGCTGTCGTCCATCAAATTTCTAAAGTTAAATCCCCCAATTTTGGGCACTGTGCTGTCTGGGGTAGAGTGTTATAGTGTGTGTCTGAAGAGTTTTATTGATTCTTAAATCGGTTCTTGAGGAATCCACACTGACTTAGACATGTTAATGTTTGAAGGGATAGAGAGGGTGTGGCCTGGTGAAAAGGGCCTGGCAGACATTCAAATTCTGTGCTTCTCTTTGCTCCTTATAAAAACTTGTTGAAACTCTGAGCGTTTTTGTTCATACCTATAACAAGAGTAATAATGCCCATGTAATAGGATTGTGGGGAGAATCAGGCATAAAGAGCGCACAGTGACAAACACGAAGCAGACATGCAGTAAGTACGAACCATGTTGACATCCTTTGTCTAGGACATTAATAATCAGAGAAAAACTGACTGTCATCTGTGGAGGAAAGGGTGTTGCTCTAATAGGAAATCTGTAGCAAAAAAAATATGTTTTTCTCAGCCTCTTTCCCTAACTCCATCGCTTCCTGAAGCCACTGTAAGGTCTCTGGTGAGCTGTTGGGGGGTGGGGGGGCCAGGGTGCCAGTGTATGAGTAAGGGGATGAGGAGGGTGTCCCTGTGGGTGATGGTGGCCTGGTCTGCAGGTTCAGACTCTAAGGAGGGCAAGGAGAGCATCCCTGCAGGGGACCAGCCTGGCAGGGGTGTCAGAAGCCAAGAAGAGTGAGGAGGCATGCACAGGGGTCGGTGCTGATAAATGGAGGAAGAAAAAAAGTTCCATGGCACAGTGTGTCCAGGAAATGCTAGACTTCACAGGTTTGTTTTCTGCAGGGCTGTTCAGAGCCTTTAATACACTAATGTGCATTTCGATTCTCCAATATGAAGAGTCTTGCCCGTGGAACTCTTTCTTTAAAAAAAATACTCCTATGACCACTTATCTATGTCAAAAGACAAGTTTATATTTTCAAATCAATCATGAGCTAACACTTTTGCAAAAAAAAATAACAAAACAAAGACAAAATCAAACCCTCACTATTAGTGAAATTTTTAGAGATAATAGAATGACTCTGTCAGATTGTGGTGAACATTTCTAAATGCTTATTTTCATATTCTATACTAAACTTGTCAGGATCAGAACTGAAAATGTCTGCACATGGACCCTGAAGTATGTATGCTTCAAGTAAGACTGCGGAAAGTCATGCTTGTTAGCTGTGTGACGGCACCAGAATATGACTGGCAACTGCGCCTTGGTTCAGCACTTGACTCAGTACTTGAGTTCCAGGTAATAAAGAATTCAGAGCCAAGACTCAAATACAAACAAAAGTTTATTTAGAAAGTCACAGAGGTAGAAGAAGTGAGCCAGCTGAGCTACATGGCCTCAGAAAATAAGTTACTGGGGCAAAAAAAAAAGTGCCTTAGGACCTTAAGAGAAAGAGAGAACAAAGGTGTGTGCCTTGACAAAAGAGAAAAGGGGAAGGGTGGGAGCATGAGTGAGATACACAGAGTCCTCTGTTGTAAGGGTTTTTGAGGGCAAGGGTTTTAGGAAAGGTCCCAGGGTAGGAACTCAGTAGAATATCGGCTTTCCTGGCGTGCCTTTTCAGGGTCATGATTGCCACTGATTGGTCAGGGCAGCTAGTCCTGATGCATGATTGCCACTGATTGGTCAGGGCAGCTAGTCCTGATGCTAGCTGTGGATCACTGGCACTGGCATTGCCCCACCTGGCTTTGCTGCTTTTCTGGGCCAGAAGCTGAAACACAACTGAGGCCTCGATGTTTTATCTCAGGGCTTAATACTTCAGGGAGTGATTGTGCAAGGGTTTATGAGGGGGTTGTGTGAGGTTATTCTCTGGCCCCCTTGTTTCTCCTCTAAGGGGGTCTACCACATGGTAAGGGAAGAAAGGTCCGGGGAGGGTTCGAACCACATGACCAAGTGATATGAAAAGTCGAGGTGTCAAAACTGCATGACCAGCAATATATTAGGGGAGAAAAGGTTACCCTGGGGCGAGGTCTCACTCTCCAGTTGTCCCTTGCTGGGCACCTGGGGCTTTCCAACCTGGTGACCTTCCAGGACCACTGGACCAACCCGGACCACTGTCCTTGCTCTCCTTGTGCCTGTGTAACTGCCTACGACAATACCCAGTCCCTGGGGTTTACAGAGAGGAAACTGTGGCACAAAGAGACAGAGAGACCAGGCCAAGGACATACAGCTTGTGGGCAGAAACAGTTATTAGTAATGCCTTGGACTCCTGACAAAAATTAAAATGCCCTCTAATGCTCCTTATGTTTGACAAAAACCTAGGAAGGCAAGGGCCGGGTGTGTCTTCTCATTCTATCAGTACTCGTTAGTATGATGCTTGACTTTAGCAGACATTAAATGAATACGTAAGTAAATGTCCTAACGAATGTTCGAAACACCACCTCTATTAACTGTTTGTCTTTAAGTTAATTGACTATTTTAATGTTACTGTTTCCTCCACGCCGGTTTATGTGTGTGCATTGAACCTCTTGTGTCAAAGCGTTTGGAGCAGTATCTTCAGAATGCAGATACACCTGTTATAAGACAGCTTTAGGGGTAGAAAAATGTCAAGCCGAAACCCAGAAAGTGAAAAACTAGCAAAAAATACCTGGAAGGGAGGGTGGTGTGGGATGCAGAGAGTGAGGCAGGTAGATCATAGGCACAGCTCTTGGGTTTGTATTTTTCAAGTCTTTCAAAATTAAATCAATCTTAGAAAATTTTAATTAAATTCTTTCCCCTCCTCTGACCTGAAACCAGGTGGCTGCTCTCAGATAACAGCAGCACATAGAAACAGTCCCGTTAAAGGGAGAGCTATTCACCTAAGAGTCAGAGGTGAATACTTCTTCGTAAACTGAAAGAAACTCTCTCACTGTCTGCCCCCCATCACCAAATTAGCCTATTTGTGAGAATGGTTAGCCAAAGGGGGTTAGGGGGAGAGTGTCTGATATTTGCCTAAGAAATACAAATATTTCCATGAGTTTTACTACTCAAATTAAGAGCAAGAGAAATTTTTCTAGTAAAGCACAAAAGATTGCACAGAAATTCTTCTAAAGAGCACACCTCTCCGCTTTCAGCGTCAACCTTAGTGACGCAAACCAAACTAACCAACCTTAGTGACCAACTAACCAAAATTATTAGTTCCTCTACCTTTTCTTTCGTGATCATCGACTTGTGCACTTTGTAAATGGGAGGTGAAGTTTAAACTGATTTTATTGGAAATGCTCACTTCTTGTTCAGATCAGAAGCTGGAAACGAGCACTCCGCATTTAGAGACATTTCCTATGTGATACCTTCATTTCTACTCCAACCGTCCCACATAAGCAATTGTAATAATTCAGAGCTTTGTGGTTTAATCTTCCCATGTAAAACATTTTGAGTTTAAAAGGTGGAGATGTTTTCAAATGGAAGTTCGTGAAAAGTAAAGAAGCTCTTTATTTAAAAGGTTGCACATGAGAAAAGATTTTTAAAAACTTAGAAAACTACAAAGTACTCAGAAGGATAAGTATGAAGAATACCTTTTAAAATCACAAGTGGGCTCACAAGAAAGTAAAGAAAATCTCCCAGGAGCCACAAAGTAAAGAAGAGTCTTAGCACTTGCAACCTCCGTAACAAGTGTCTGGGGTTTCAGTAACCACACAAATATTTGAAATAAGGCTAGGGGAAAGGAGGGGAATTATTACTGAGACTCGCATAAAGCTGAGACCCTTGAAGGAGTGAGCCCTTAGTGAAAGGAGAATTAGAAAAACATCTCCCTACACATTTCAAAGGGAGATAACATAAAACTCTTCTATGTCATCATTAGCTTTGATAGAAATTTTTTTCTTATAACCATAGCTTGTCTTCATATGGAATTGAGTTCAAATTTATGCTCCCTCTGTGGTCAAGAATACTTTAACCTAAAAAATCAATTTAAAATGTCCATGGCTAATAGCAACCCAGGGATCTTGGGGAAGAAAATGCAGATCGTGTTTGGGGCTCATATGCAACCCTCAACACAGGCCACAGATCATACTTGGAAAAAAGCCTGATGAAATTAAAGATATAATTCAAAATCACGAATTACAAGGTATAGTATAAAACAAACCACCACAACTGAGGGACAACAAAGAGCACAAATAAACTTACAAGTGCTTCAAATAGACTGTGGTCTGCTTAAAATACAAATAATAAAAATAAAAGATAGGTTTCATGCCCCAAAATGGCACAGTAGTAATGATCAGATAAATCTTTCAACAGATAATAACTACAGAGTGGACAAAATATATGAACCAACCATTTGAATACACTGAAGGGTGACAAGAAGCAGCCATAAGCTGGAAAAGAATCAATACTGGAAGATGGGAACAAAACTGCCTATGGTCCCGAATTTCTCGTTTTTTTACGGCTTTTTGTTAAAGGGCGGGTCCAGTTTGAATCCAGGTAGGATAGATGAAACATGGATAGAAACTTGCAGGCTTGTTGACTCGAGGGGCCAGGGGGACAGAGTTTAGAGGCGACCATACCAGATGAAAAGTGAGGAAGGGAGTCCAGGGGAAAAAAAACAAGAGTAGAAGAGTACAGAATTAACATGTAAAGTGTGTAAATATCTGGCTGACTCCTGAAGACTCATGTATGTAGCAGAAACCAACCAAAAGCTAAAACTAAAAAAACTGGAGCAAGATTTTACCTGTTGCTCTGTACATAAGAGACAGAGTTTAAAATTTATGTCTAGTCAAGTACAAGACACTGACTGTTCACACAAAACAAAAGGAAACATCAGTACTCAGCAATAAAACAGAATCTAGAATCTCTATGAGGTATACATCAAAATCTCAAGGAAACAATTCAAAATTAACAGACATGTAAATAAAAACATAACAGACCCACATTTAGGACAAAAGGTAATCAATGAGATTAACCATAAGATAAGGATTTTTTAATTGTGTTTTTTCATACCATGTAGTCCCCTTAAATTCCCCTCCTCCCACAAATCACAACACTGTTGTCTATGTCCATGAGTTCTTTTTCCTTTTTGCCCAATCCTTCCACCCTCTACCTCCCCTACTCCTTAGTTGTCATCTGGTCTCTATCTGTGAGTCTGTCTCTATTTTTTGTTAGTTCAGTTTGTTAGTAGATTCCACATGAGTGAAATTATATGGCATTTGCCTTTCTCTGACTGACTTATTTCACTTGTCACAATATTCTCCAAATCCATCCATACCATCACAAAGGGTAAAATTGTCTTTTTTATGGCTGAGTAGTATTCCATTGTGTAAATGTCCCATAGTTGTTTTATCCAGTCATCTATTGATGAACACTGGGCTGCTTGGTGATTGTAAGTAACACTGTAGTGAACAGAAAGGTGCTTATGTTATTTCAGATTAGTGTTTTGGGTTCCTTTATATCTAAGGATATAGGTACAGGGACATAGGGATATCTATATCCTTAGATATAAGGAACCCAAAAGTGGGATATAAAGGAACTCTCAAGAGTGGGATTTCTGGGTCAGAGGCAGATCCATTTCTAAATTTTTGAGGTACCTCCATACTGCTTTCCACAGTGGCTGCACCAGTCTGCATTCCCACCCACAGCGCAAAAGGATTTCCCTTTCTCCACATCCTCACCACTTGTTTGTTGATTTATGATGCTAGCTATTTTGACAGGTCTGAGGTATCTAATCGTGGTTTTAATTTGCATTTTTCTTATGATTAGTGACATTGAGCATCTTTTTATATGTTAATTGTCCATCTGTGTGTCTTTTTTGGAGAAGTGGCTATTCAGGTCCTCTGCCCACATTTATTTATTTATACACTTACTTATTTATTCTCCACACTGGCTTTTATTTCTTGAATATATCAGGGATTTTTAAATTTTTAAGTTAATTTTATTTTTATATTTTTATGCTTCTTATTCCATGTACCTTCCCCCCCATTCTGTCTCCTCCCACTCCCCACAGATAACCCTCCATGTGACCTTTATTTCTGTGACTCTGTTCCTGTTCTAGTTTGTTTTTAGTTCATTTTTGTGTTTTTAGGTACAATTGTTGCTAGTTGTGAGTTTGTTGCCATTTTACTGTTTATATTTTTGATCTTTTCCTTTTATAGATAAGTCCCTTTAACATTTCACATAAAAGGGCTTTTTAATTTTTTAAGTATATTTAATTGATTATGCTATTACAGTTGTCCCAATTTTTCCTCCTTTGCACCCTTCAACCTAGTACCCCTCTTCCTTCCAGCAATCCCCTCACTTAGTTTATGTCTATGGGTCTTGCATTTAAGTTCTTTGGCTTCTCCATTTCTTATACTATTCTTAATATTCCCCTGTCTATTTTGTACCTACCAATTATGCTTCTTAATCCCTGTACTTTTCCCCCCATTCTCCTTCTTCCTCCTTCCAGCTGATAACCCTCCAAATGATCTCCCTACCTTTGATTCTGTTCCTATTCTAGTTGTTTACTTAGTTTGTTTTTGTTGTTATTTTTTAGGTTCAGTTGTTGATAATTGTGTTTATTGTTATTTTAATGTTCATAATTTTGATCTTCTTTTCATAAATAAGTCCCTTAAAAATTTCATGTAATAATAAGGGTAATGAATTTCTTTAGTTTTACTTTGCCTGGGAAGCACTTTATCTACCCTCCCATTCTAAATGAAAGCTTTGCTGGATAGAGTAGTCTTGGTTGCAGGTCTTTGCTTTCATTACTTTGAATACTTCTTGTCAGTCTCTTCTTGCCTGGAAAGTTTCTTTTGAGAGATCAGCTGACAGTCTTATCAGAACTCCTTTGTAGGTAACTCTCTGCTTTTGCTGCTTTTAAGATTTTTCTCTTTGTTGGGAACTTCCCTGCCTGGTTTCTGGAGCTGTAATCTCCCAGGGCTAAGGCTGAGTGAACAACCTTCAGCCCATAGGCCACTAAGGAGACAAAGCTTGTCTCTCTGGCAGGAGCACCACTTCTGCTCCCTTTTTTCATAACTGGCCCCCAATGCTTGATCAGTTAGCCAATGACAGGTAAGATTCCCCAAAGGGGGAATGACCTAAGACAGCCATGATCACATGGAGGTCCCAGGGAAGGACTTGGGGGACGATGAAGAAAGGGGATGATGGACCCTCACCCCTGACAAAGCCTGACTCCCATGAGTCCATGAGAAGTCTCTGAAAATTCCTCGGCTATCTGCCTCCTCTGGCTGACTTAAGCCTGAGACTATGACAGAGGGTGGTGCAACCCTGTGATGGAAAGGGTGGGCTCCCTGGGTGATCAGGCCAGAGAAAGGATATGTAAAATCTTGTGAAGCCTGCTTTGCTAAGAATGCTCTTAGTTAAATGATAAAGGTCCAAGCAGGAAGTGAGTTTGTTTCCCAAAGTTTTGGAGCCTTTCAGCTGACAGACCCTGACTCAGAAGGAGCCCTACTAGTTCTTTGTATGCTATCTACTGTTTGATCCTTACTGCCTGACAATAATTAATGAACTGTACCTGTATTCCTGCACAAATTAAACCCAGTAAAAGCCTGCCTAGACAAGGGTCAGCACATTCTCCCCTTGAGAGGGTGGCCAAGCTGCTCTGAGGTGCTCCCCCCTTGAGGGAGTAGCCGTGCCATCCCTTTTCCTCCACAGGACTCAGTAGTCCATGTGAATTTGTCTCATATCTCATCCATGATGCCTCGGGCACTGCGAGCCAGTGCACAGGTCATCTCTTTATTTTTAACTTTTGGCATTTTAATTATGATGTGTCTTGGTGTGGTCTTCTTTTGGTCCAACTTGTTTGGGACTCTCTGTGCTTCCTGGACTTGTATGTCTATTTGCTTCACCAATTTAGGAACATTTTCTATCATTATTTTTTCAAATACGTTTTCAGTTGCTTGCTCTTCTTCTCTTTCTGACATCCCTGCAATTTTGATTTGGCACTTTTGGAGATGCCCCAGAGTCTTCTTATACTCTCCTCATTCTTTGAATTCTTATTTCTTCATTCTGTTCTGGTTGTGTGTTTATTTCTTCCTTATGTTCCAAATTGTTGATTTGAATTCTGGCTTTCTTCTCTTCACTGTTCGTTCCCTGTGAATTTTTCTTTATTTCACTTAGTGTAGCCTTCATTTCTTCCTTTATGTTGTTGCTGTACTCAGTGAGTTCTCTGAGCATCCTGATCACCAGTGTATTGAACTCTGCATGTGATAGGTTGGCTATCTGGCTATCTCTGTTTTGCTTACTTCTTTTTCTGAGTTTTTTTTTTTTCTGTTCTTTCATTTGGGTTGTATTTCTTTGTCTCCCCGATTTGGCATCCCTCCTGTGTCTGCTTCTGTGTATTAGGTAGAGCTGCTTTGACTCCCTGTCTCAGTGCCCCTGTTATGTTGTATGGGGCAGAGCCTTAGGTATTTGCCAGGGAGGGGCAACCTGGCTCACTCTTTTGGCCCTGTGTGGGGGAGAGGGGTTAGAGAGGGGACAATGCCGCTGCCTGGCTTCTGGAGGCTTGCCCTCATTCTGGTCACTTCACCCACTTCCTGTATGTGACTGGTACCCTTCCGGCTGTTGCCCTAGTGGTAATTTCCAGAATGGGTGGGTTTGCATATGTTCTAGGTTCATGTGGGACCTTTAAATGGACTCTCTTAAGTAACTGGCAGTTTCTTTCACTGCCCCAACTCCCACTGGTTTTTACAGCTAGAAGTTATGTGGCTTTATCTTTCCAACTCTGGAACTCTGGGCTTTGTGGTCTGACCTGGGGCTGGATCACTTGCTCTCAAGTTATTTCTTCCATTTTTTTTTTATCCACCATACATGAATGTCAGATTGTTCATTCCACCACTTCACACCGCGCTGCATCCCTTCCTCCCCAGTAATCCATCTCTACCACTCCTACCCATCTGAATGAATATGGTTTCTTTAAATCTTTGATTGCTGGACTTCCATACAGTTTGACTTTCTGGCATTTGTGGGTATTTTTTGTTTTGAGGTTAGTTGTGTCTCTTCCTGTGGTTGTGCGAGGAGGCAAAGTGTGTCTACCTATGCCTCCATCTTTACCAGAAGTCTGGCTTTTGCTTTTTTGTAAACTGGGTTGTTTGTTTTTTGGTGTTGGGTTTTATAAGTTCTTATTAAATTTTGGATATTAACCCCTTATCAGATGTATCAGTGAATGCCACGTCCAGTCCCAGCGCCAACCAGGCTGTCTGACAAAGTCCGAGCGTGGGGAGGACGACTTCAAAGAAGCGTGTTCCAGCTTGGCGGACGTGGCATGAATGGATATGTGGTGTTGATCTTAGTCTTGTCTCTTGGTGTTCTAACCTCTACCTTTCTGATAATTTGGAATCTCCTAGAAATGCTGACTATTCTCAGAGCTGAACAGCAACTAAGTCAGGCTGAGAACAATACCACTTTGGCCTTTCCCCAAAATAACACCTCCTTCTCTGACCTGATTAAGCAACTGTAGGATATGATGATATCAGCGAGTAGGGGGCCTGGAACACCCAAGGCAGCCCCCTTAAGTAAGTCCCGAGGCAAATCCCCTCTAATGAAATAGCCCCTGAATGTCTAAAGTTGTTAGAATAACAGCCCCTCCTTTACTTTGAATAGGGATATATATCTATTAGAATTAGACAGGCAAAGAAATAGAAGAAGCTAGTTAGCTATTAAGCATGTAGAAAACAGTTACTAGGGAGATAGAGTTTATAGCATAGAGCTATTTCAAATTGTCTGATTAATAGTTCTCCTGGTCAAAATAACTTTTGTTTAATATAATTGAAACTATGGAAACTTTCCTATTTTTCCTAATTACCTTTGTATTGATTTTTTTTCTGCTTAACTGATTATACTATGCATCTGTAAATGTTAATCACTACCAGAAATGAAAATATAAAAAATCTGCTTGTACTTGCAATACACGGAACAGTGCTTCACCTGCCTTTGAGCTGTGTAGTTGCCTATTACCCATCGCCGACGCCTATCCTCACCTCGAGGGACCCCTGGACCCTGCTGCGGCTGGACTGCGGCAAGTGAATATGTTCTCCTATTCTGTGCATTGTATTTTTATTTTGATGGTGTTTTTCTTTGCTGTGCAATAATATTTCGGTTTGAAGTAGTCCCATTTGTTTATTTTTTTTCTTTTGTTTCCCTTACCTGGGGAGATTAAACCTAACCAAGGATGTAAAAGACTTGTACTCAGGAAATTATAAGACACTGAAGAAAGAAACTAAAGGAGGTGAACATAAGTGGAAGTACATACTGCGTTCATGGATAGGAAGAAAGAACATCACTAAAATATCCATACTACCTAAATTTCCTACTAGTTGGAGATTTTAACAATCTTCTTTCAGGACTTGATAGAACTTAGCAAAAATAGAGTAAAAACATAGAATATCTGAAAATTACTATCAATCAGAATGATCTGACATTCATAGTACATTGCATAGGACAAATACAAAATAGACATATCCTTTTCTAGTGCACATGACAATTGCAACAAGATTGAATGGGCCAAAAAAACCCTCAATGTTTCTATTAAAATAAAAATGTACACAGCATATTCTCTTATAAAAGAATTAAATTAAATGCCAATAATAATAATATTTAGAAACTTCAGTAACTTTCTTGGCTTGCTCCTGGCTAGTAATTTGAATCACATGGAGACTTATATTGGTTATCTTGCTGTATAATAAATTACTCTGAAATTTAGCACCTTTAAACAGAAAGCATTTGTTTCCTCATGCAATCTCTGAAGGGCTGTGAGCAGTTTGGCTGGGTGATCCTGGCTCAGGGTCTCTGATGACATAGAGCAGGGATGCTGTCCAAAGGATTGATTGGCCTGAAGCACTGGCTTGTAAATTCATGTGCACAGCTCTTGGCAAGAGGCCTCAGTTCCTTGCCACAGGGGCCTTTCCATTTTGCTGCTGATGACACAGCTGTTGACTTCATCAAAGCAAAAGGTTTGAGAGACAGAACAGTTGAGATGGAAACTTCAGTATCTTTGTAATGTAATCAGTTACTTCTGCACTATTTTGTTGGTCACATAGAATAGGCCTTGACATAATGTGAGAGTTGGGGGTGCCATGCAAGGATGCAAGTACCAGGATGTAGGGTTCACTGGGGGTCATCTTGGAGCCTGGTTACTATGGGGAGCTTAAAAAGATACTCAAGCCCTGGTTCAACCTCAGACCAGTTAACTCAGAATGTCTTGGGATTAGGCACCAGCTTTTTTTGTTGTTGTTATTTTTAAAAAGCTTTTGTTTTTTCAACTCCTCAAGCTCTCCAAATGATCCCAAACATTCAATGCTAAGAAATATTACAGTTGTTGAAATCCATTCTGAATCATCAAGTGTCTGTGTGTCAAGACCTCATTAAACAAAAAGTCCAATCCCCCCAAAAGCAGAAAAGGAGTCAGAAAAGGGACATAGATTTACAAATCAATTAATCAAAGAGGAATACAATCAGTAGGTCAAGAGTTTCAAAAATGTATTCATGAACATTTTCATAACAGTACCGAATATCTGGGGACTTACTGGGCTGCTAGGATTTTTAAAGTTCCCAGAGTGTTGCAATGAGCAGCCAATTTGAAGAAGCAAATCTTCACATGATACGTGCCACTGGGGCCCCACTTTCTTTCTACATAATTCCTATTGAGGAAGTTCTCACGTTCACCCAGTCTTTCGGAAAAGATGGTTTCATTGAACTGGCCACCTTGAAAAATATTACAGGTGGAGCTGAAAGAAGCCTACTTCAGCACTGGTGAGAAGAGGCTGTAATTTGCATGCTCTGGGGCAGCTTCGAGAAGCTGCACACAAGGTGTTCCCGACTCTGAAACTCAAGGTAGGTAAGGGGAGGCCTCTACTATTTCCTTTCAGTTTCTTGCTTGCCTTTGGAAGTATTTCCCTTAGATCCAGATCTCAGAAGCACTGAGCAGATTGAAGTCATTTGGCTGGAGAGTATTCTCAATTACAAGACCTTCACTATATTTAAAAGCTCAGCTAGATCCCATTTTAGGCATCTCTGTATTTGGAAGGTACAGAGAATGTGACCATCATTTTCAAGAATGAATTTTCAGTTTTATGAAGTAGAAGATGTTTTGAGACATATCCCTTTGTTTTATTTCAGATGAACCTAGAAAACACTCGAATTAAAAAAAACACAAGTTAGCATTTGTCACCTTTTCCCCTCCTAATATCTGCAATTTACAATATGGAGGCAAGAAACAGATATAGATTACAGGGAGTTCAGTACTGCGGGGGTGGAGGGGTGGGTAGAATTTCATATTAGGGAAAACACGTTTTAGCATTTCAACCTGGGTTTGACTGTGGCTTTTTGATAATTCTCTGAATAATTAAAAAAAAAGGACACTTAATCTATCTGTAGCTCAGTTTCCACTTTCAAACAATTAGGAGTTGAACTTCCTCATTTCTAAAGGCTCTTTTATCTCTAATATTTATAGGCTGTAATTGAAATGTGCTCCTTCTTGCAGGCTGTGGGTAATTTTGCAGCGTGAGGTCCAGTTTACGGAAAGAAACCTTCATGAATGATAATGGAAAAACCTGGAGCCAGTAGGAAGCTCTTTTTGGATATAGCTTGTGACCCAGGGCTCCTTTTTAGGGTGCAGATGGTGCAGTGGGCTGTTTGCATTTTGAAAAGCACAGACTTTTTAGTAAGATTTATTGGAACACAACCGCCTCCTAGAAGCTGGCTAAAATATGACTGATAAGAAACTCAAATGTCCTCTAAACAAACACAGCATATAAAAATTTGAATTTGTTTTTAAAGTACAAAGAAAAGAACAGGAGTGATTAATTGCACCACAAAGAATTAGTTGTTCTTGTGAAATAATTCCTTGTAAGAATGTTAATAATACTTAGTCATTTGCCTTTTATAAATCTTATATATGATCTTATATAATTATCAAATTATGACCACTTCTTATGAGAAATGAGGTATGTCTATATCTCTAAGGCATTTAAGAGTCCAACTGTGTGCATCTGCACCCTCAGAGTTCCAGGAAAGCCAATATAGACTACTTTGGTGTCAATCTTCCTGCTCAGAAGACTTGCTTTGCCAAAGGATTTGCTGAATGTCTAAAGAGGGCAATTCCAGCCTGCAGTCCAGATGAATCAGTAATGTTACTATGTTAGTGTGGTTGATCCTTCACACTGCAGGGGTTGGGGTGCAACCCCTCATGTAGTTGAAAACCCGCAAAATAACTTTGACTCTCCCAAAACCTAACTGCTAACAGTCTACTGTTGACCAGAAACCTTACTGAAAACAAGAACAGTTATTAAAAGAAAGAATTTTGGGACCCAGGCAGGCTATTGGAGATAAATTTCTACCAGTTTACAGGAGGCTAATGATAGCGGATTTTATTTTCCCAGGCTCATGAATTGGAAAGAGATGGTTCCGTTGGCTGGCAGAATCACTTTGAACTGTCCAGAGACTGGCTGAAGCATCAGTCCATACCCTCACTTATCCCTTCAATGATGGAAGTTGCTGTTTTCCTAAAGCTGCAATTTTGTGATTTACACCCTCAGCTCTGAGTGTGGACTACAGACAAGTGATATGGGATTTAAGCTGACAAGAGATAATAAACCCCTTCTCCAAAATAAAAACCTGTATCGGGCTGTTAAAAAAATGTCACTTTTGTTGAAAGATGAGGGGGACCAAAGGGAAAAATGTTCCAGATTACCTGAAGCTAATACCTTAAAGTGATTAATTTCCCCCTAAATCTTAGCTCTTCTTTATAAGTTTCTGAACATTATACATTTTCTACCCTTTAAAGAAGGGCACAATTTAGGCTAGCCTTTCTTGGTGCCCCCGTGACCCCAACACATACAGAAATGAAGTTTCTCTTTAGTGATCCCATTGCTTCTCACTGTTGCCCGTTCTCTTCCTCCTCTTCAATCTCATGCTGGCCTTTATTCTTCTATCAGTTTGTCCATCTGCAACTTTCCCACTATTTTCCTTTCAGCCTACTCCTTCTAGTATAATACTGGAAAACAAACCAACTTAGAAAGTACAATTTTGTAGGAAAAAGATTAGGACTTCACGTTTATGAAAAAATAAACCACCAATTTCTTTGTTTGTTTAGGGAAGAAAATCCATCTAAATGTCACAGTGGTCTCCGGATGATCAGAGTGATTTTAATTTTATTTTCTTCTTCTTAGTGTTTTTCTCTAATTTCTGCAATGACCATATGTTTATAATTTTGTAATTAAAAAACACAAGTAGTAACTAAAAACTGCCAGTCCAAGGCAAGTATCATCTTGGTTAATTAAATCACCTGTGTTAAAATGCCTCTTTGAGCATAAAATCCTTCGTGTCAAACTCCTCCTTCAAAAAACTGGGAAAATTAAACAGAACCAACTAAGTTGCGTCTGTTGGCTAAATTTTGATAGCCAACACAGCACTGATTATTTTGGAGAAAGCAAAGCCTACTCTATAAATTAATTCATAAAGTCTCAAAACAAAATGACTATACTTTAATCAGGTGCCTACATAAGTTCAAAAATTCATAAATAATTGCTGTAAAACAATAATTGGAACCCCTAGAGAGATTTCACGGCACAGAGTGTGAAAAAAAGAATAAAGTCTGGATAAGGTCTTCTTTGTCTCCCTCTTGAAAGATTGATACCAATTTTCATATGGAAAGAATGATAAATAAATATTTTTTTAAAGTATGCCATCTCTAAATGTATTTTTGAAAAATTGGCTATGAACTAAGAAAATAGTTTGAAACATGCTCAACAAATTCTTTTGCCATCTTCCTGAAGTTCCGAGTTTAAGAATCTACATTAGGTGTTTTTCTAGAAGGAAAAATATCTTCGATTCTTGCTCTTACAAAAGGCAGCTCGGGCAAGGATCCTTTCTTAGAAGGCATTCTCTCAGCAACACCCATCTCTCTCAGGGCACAGAGTGCCACACATTGCACAGGCCAGCGCGGTCCCATTTCCCGTGAGCCTTTGCATGCAGCAGCTGTTTAATGGTATCATCAAATCGATTCAACTTTGAAGGTGGGCTTACAACCTCCATCCCAGAAGAGGTGTCAGTGTGTGGAGGTTGTTGTCTCCTTGTGGTAAAGAATATGTAATAGGGAATTGATCACTTTAACCATTTTTAAAGTATCCAGTTCAATGGCATGAAGTCCATTCACATTGCACAACCATCACCACCATTATCTCCAGAACTTTTTCATCACTCCAGACTGAAACTCCATACTCATTAAACTATAATTCTGCATTCCTCCCAATCTCCACCCACTGGCAACTCCATTCTTTCTGTCTTTATGAATTTGACCATGAAAGGTCCCCATCTAAGTGGAGTCATACAATATGTACCTCTCTGTAGCACTCATTTCCTGAAGGCTATCCATGTTGTAGCGTGTGTCAGAATTTTCCTCTTTTAAAAAAATGCAGTAAAAAGCACACAGCATAGCCCTTAGCACTGTGGCTCAGTTGGTCGGGTATTGTCCCGCAAAGTGAAAACTCACCAGTTCTGTTCCCAGTGAGGGCACGAGCCTGGGCTGTGGGCTCTGTGCTCTGTCCCTGGTCAGGGTGCCTAGGAGAAGCAACTGATTGATGTTTCTCTTGCACATCAATGTTAGTCTCCCTCTCTTTCTCCATCCCTTCCATTTGCTCTACAAATAAATAAATAAAATCTTTAAAAATGAAACAAAAAGAAACACATAGCACGAATTTATCTTCTTAACAATTTTAAGTGTCCATTATAATATTCTTAATTATGTGCACACTATTGTTGACCAGACCTCAAGAACTTTTCATCTCGCATGTCTGAAATTCCGTACTCACTGAACAACTCTACATTTCCCCTCCCCACCCTCAACCCTCGGAAACTGTCTTCTATTTTTTTGTTCCCATGAGTTTAATCAGGTCAGACACCTCATAGAAGTGGAACTATTCACTATTTGTCTTTTGGTGATTGGATTGTTTCACTTAATAGAATGTCCTGAAGGTTCACCCATGGTGTAGCAAATGACAGAATTTACATCTTTTTTAAAGGTCAATAATATTGGGCAATGTGTTTGGATCATCAAAGCGAAAGGCTGAACCATTTGGGGATAGGATATAGCTACAAGACTTTTTATTTCTTCCAGAGCTTATCTTAAAGAGAACACTTTTATTTTCCATTTTCATGTATTTCTTACCTATTGCTTTTTTTCTTGACAAGTATAAACTTTTTCTGAAGCTGTAAATTGTGTAAGTAATCATTCCATTGACCGTGGGCTCCTGCGTGTGCCTGGCAGTGTGTCCCAGGTGCTTTATACAGATTGCCTCAATTGACCCTGACAATCATCTCATGTGGTAGGGATTAATGCTGTTATTTCTGTCTCGGAAATGAAGATACCTAGATTCAAAGACATTCAGTAACTTTCCTGAGGCTGAGATCCCACTGCTCACAAGGAGGGGAGTCGAGGTTCCTGTCGTGCACTGCACCCCCGAGATCGCTATCTTAAATACTGCACCCCTCTGCTTTCCTGCATGTTGACCAATATGGTGTAGAGACTATTTAATATTCTGAAGATCCAGCACATTGCAGTTTGCTAGATATGAAGCTATTCTCCCTCAGGAACATACTTATTTTTCACATCCTAATTTTCTTTGCTAGATTGTTAGCTCCCCTCCCCACCACCATACTTTGAATTGGATATACACACCTCTTTATATATCTTCCTCCAGGCTTTTATTCCTTTCATTGCCCTTCTTTCTTTTTTTGTTTTTCAGTGGTAAAAATGTAAAACCATTACGAACACAATGCAGTTTGAGCTATAAGAATTAAACCATCTAAAAAAAATACCCCCTTCCTCTTTGTGAGAAGTATCTTTGGGGGGGTTAGTAACAGCTGGTTTAACAAAGAAGCAGCTGTACTGAGAAAGGTTGTTTAAAGAAAGTATTTTTAGTTCTTTAAGATTTTAATCTTTTTAGAACTTTACCATTAGTTGTCCTCCAAACCATATGCTATGAGAATTTGTATTTTGCAGCTGAATCCCTGCTTCGAACAAGTTTAAACTGTCCCGGTGCCTTCCTTGATGGAAAGTAACAACTGATAAAATTGACAGTTGCTACAGAACAAAGGATCTGTGTGGCTCACAGCACTGAAGGCCAAGGTCAGAGGCTCACACACAGGGCCTGCCCGGGAGTCGCTAAGTGCAAGTCCCCTCGGTGCTATCGATTCTCCAAGTGGAAGATCTAATCAGCTGCTGGGCTCTATTAGTCACTAGGATAACCCTCGTAGTAAAATGCGGTTCCACTTTGAAATCGCTTGTCATTATTATTATTATTATCACCATTGGTTGCAATACATGATTTTACTTAATAGTCCCAACAACCTTATGAACTTAGAATGTCCATTTTGTATATTAGCAAACTGAACCTCAGAGAAATAAAGTATCTTGCATAATTTACAAAGCTTATACATAGCAGAGCTGGGATGTAAAACCAAGTTCAGATTCCCAAACACCTTCTCAACTTCAAAACTTACATGACTAAGCTGTCTGCAGAGATGCTCTCCTTACTCTGAAATCGAGGGGCATGGAGAAGACATACTTCTTCATCCTAGAGACTTTCTGTTTCTCCCCAATATGAATTTCCCCTTATTCTTTAGGAATGAATCTCTAGTTTCTAAGTGTTGCTCTTGGGCTAGAAGCTCACATTTCACAGATTTCTTTGCTGTTACGTGTGGCCTTATGATTAAGTTCCATCCAGGGAGACGTGAGAAGTTTTGAGTGCACTTCTGGAAACTCCCCTTCACTACAAGGTGTGTGCTTATTTTCTTCCTTCCTCAGTGCATTTTACTGCTTAGAACATGGATAAAAATAGCTGGAGCACCAGCAACCATACTTATCTCTGAGGACAGGTCTCACGGGGGGATGATGGCAGTAGAGAGCTGAAAAAAACCTGAGTCAGACAATTTCATGGGCACAGCATACCAACCACAATTCCAGATTTCTTTACACATAGCAAAATTAATTTCTATCTTTTTAAGTCATTATTACTTATTTCAGTTATTGCCAATAAGTCTACTCTTAACAAAGAAACTCTTATTTCAGTAGACTTTATCATGTCTGCAAATTGCAGAATATAAAGTAGGTAGCTTCTTGCAACCGCGAAGACAAAAGCAGCACACTAGGGATGATAAAAACAGACCTCAGGGCACTGCTGAAGTGCTAAGTAAACCATTTCTGGGGCTAACCTACTTCTGGAATTTATGGGAGATAATAAATCTTCCCTCCTTTTCAATGTCAGTTAAGCGAGGGCACTTTGTGCTTTGTAGGTGAATGCCTTCTTGATGCTGTATTGCTATACACAGAGTAAAATAAAGACTTTTAACCCAAATCTATAGGTTTCTGTAGCCTGGCTTCTGCCTACCCCTTCCAAGGTCAAATATCAGTTGCTCCATATATTCCATAAGAGTATTTTGTCTGCCTTTTTCTGTTTCCCCAAAACCTAGAACAGTTCCTGACACACAATAGTTGCTCAAAAAACATCTGTTGAGTGAATGAGTTAATGGATGAATGGTGATATTTTGCTAAATGACATCTTGGACGGGCCTCAGTCACTGTGCTCTTTCTTACAACATGAACTTCTACGTTTGGAAGTATCAATCCTAAATTTGTATTCAAATTATGAATGTGTTACTTCTGTACTCTCCAGCACTTTGTATTTTCTCCTTGTTTGTTCAATTTCCCTGTTATTATTAAATGCAGTCAGTGATCATGTCAGTCTTGTAATCTGAGGTCTTTCATTTGTGGCTGATGGAGTCAGATGAGTTATTTTGAATGTTCTTCAGACCTAAAGTTAAAACATTATGTCACAATTCCTTTCTCATTACAAATCCAAGAGAAAGGAATTCAAAACCTTAGAGACTTATTTTCTTT
Organism: Sturnira hondurensis; assembly: GCF_014824575.4. Taxonomy (NCBI): domain Eukaryota; kingdom Metazoa; phylum Chordata; class Mammalia; order Chiroptera; family Phyllostomidae; genus Sturnira; species Sturnira hondurensis. The sequence goes on along the minus strand of NW_028078194.1, from coordinate 2,313,283 downwards.
AAGCCAAAAATATGTTCCCATATGAGTAAAACCAAAAGCAATCAGGGCCTCCAACTGTCAAAATATTGATGCATCCCTTTGCTATTGATCCTCATGGCCTGGTAAGGATGGGGATACATGCCTCTATAAGCCATAGTTATTGCTCCCAAAGCAGTATTTCATTGTTTTCTAGAAGCTAAGAACTATCAGTGTAATAAAGGATGGCTTGGCCTGGCTACCATTACTGGATTTTTAGGTGTCCTGGCCTCCAGTACCCAACCTTGCCCACAGAGACTGTGCAATAAACGGTAAACTGACTTAAAGTCACTTTAGAAGTAGTAGGACCAGATGGATACAAGTCATTTCCGTGTTAGTGCCAGTTTCCTTCCTTGGCAGAGTGCTACTTTGCACATAATGTGTGTTCAGAGGTTCCCTAGGCCCTTTGCAGTCATTATCTCTCATTCAATTATCAAAAGCAAAACAGAAAAAAATATTCTTCGAGAGAGGCACTTTTATTTTCTATTTCGTACGAGGAGATTGTTATTGATAACGGTGGTATAGCATTTTTTTCCATGTCCCCCTGGATCTACTACTCGCCCTTCTCCATCCCGCTCCGAGCCTTAGGAGGCTGCTGTCTACGGATTACCCCAGTGGGTCCTCCGCCCTCTGATGTTCATTGGGCTTCAGCCAGGCAGAGGCACTGGCAGGACAGAAAGTGGGAAGAAAGAGAGGTTTGGAATGTTTATTTTTCTGACACTTTCTTGGCAGGTCTCAAGGAGTTCTTGTAAATGGTCCCCGCCCATCCCTCTAAGGGTAGTAGCAATTTCCCTAGGTCGCTAATTTCAGGGTTTTCTGTATTCTTTGTGCATTTCCCTGAACCCTCCTACAACTTTGTAAATAATCTCTTTCTGAAACTCTCTTCAGTCACTTGGATCATCTGCCTCCTGCTAGGGCATGACTAATAGACTAGTCCAAGGTCTGGATGTTAAGTGGTTAGTGGCAGAGCTAAGTCGATATTCGGACTGATTCCAAACCTATGGGTTTATTAATGAGGTGAGATGTTCTTCCTCCTCCTTTCTTCCTCTTCCTCCTCCAGGTGAGGAGAAGACACATTTTGCCCAATTATGAGAAGAGTTGAATACCACCCTTTCTTAGACAATCTACTGCATTTCTTAGAAATGAGCCAATCAATGATTATGTTGTGCTCATCACAATGCTTTGATCCAATAGCACCTGGGTTAGGGTTCACAGAAACAGGACCCATAGGAGATTAGATAGATACATACATACATACATACATACATTTATCATAAAAACTGGCTCACATGGTTGTGGAGACCTGGAGGTCTCACAATCTGCCATCTGAAAACTAACAAACAGAAAAGATGATGGCATCACTCAGTTCAAGTCCAAAGGCCTGAGAATCAGGAGCTGATGGTATAATTCCCAATCTAAGTCCAAGAGCCTGAGAGTCAGGAGCACGATGACCGAAGGCAGGAAGGAGATGGATGCCTCAGCTCAAGCAAAGGGACAGCATTTGTCCTTCCTCCACTTTTTTATTCCATGAAGGTCCTGGGCCGATTGGCTGCTACCCACCTGCATTAGTGAGGGCGATCTTCTTGAGTCTACTGATTCAAATGTTCATCTCTTCTGGAGACACTATCACAGATACCCCACCAAAATAATATTTGACCAACCATCTGATGGTCCCACAACCCGGTCAAGTCAACACATAGAATTAACCCCCCAACTGTTTACAACGTCCACCCAGACACACCCCTTGCATGCATTTCCTGACACCGTGACCATCTGTGGAACACCATGCGTAAGATGCAAGTAGAAGACTTGGCGTCAGAGGATGTGCGTTCTAGCTCTAAAACTCTAATTTTCCAGCTTGAAGTCACTGACATTCTGTGACTCAGGCCTTTTGTCCATACAGTGGGGATGACCTATGAGGCCTGCCTGACTTATAATGGTGTGAGGGCATTAAAATGCTGTCAGAAATGGGGCACTAGCAGGAGGAAATGACTAATACAATACACAGTTCATTCTAGCTGCGTAAGTCCTAAATTCAAAAACTATTTTTGTTTAGCCTAACAACCTTTGACTCTAAAAACAAAAGCCCTCATGGCCTGGTCAGGATGAGTAGAGAGTGAGGCGGTGACATTTAGATCGTTCTGCATAATAAAGAATTTTGAGCTTCTTTGGAAAGCCTGAGTGTGTGAGGAGAGAACATGGAGAGACAAGGGTAGGTAGAAGGAGAAGAAGAAAAGCAGCATGGCATTGAGATAGGGCTTCCTTGGAGTGGCAGCCTGGACAAGGTCTTTAATGAGAGGGACAGTGAAGGGACTCTAGGTGTTTAATATTCTTGCAAACATTGGTATTCTTTGATGTAAGTCAACTGATGTTCCAAAACTTTGGGAAAAGTCATGTGGTGCTTTGGGAATTGCAGGAATGTGAGTGGGTAATCTGTGGGATGGCCAGATACAGAAAACAATGTACTTGCATGGAGTACATGGGACATAGGGTCGTAGGTGCAGGGAAAGAGAGGATGGGGATATTATGGGAAATCGCTTGGCGTATAGGAGGTATGGGAGGGGAGACAGAGGGTCTGTGACGCCCAGCTGCTTCTGACGCAGCAGTTAGTGAAATCAGATGTCAGACTGTTTCGTCTAAGTGGAGATCCATGCCGAAGGTACTCAAACCTTTACCAAGTATCTGCTTGCATTTCTGCATCTGTCAGGAGGATATTCCATCTGCTTATAAATCAATAAAAATAATCAAATATTTATTTCAAATGTCCCTAGCAAAAGACAGCATTCAGATCCTGTGTGTTTGTTTTCGTTAGTGGAATTTTGAAACTGCATTTGACAGACTTACAAAGCTCTGTCTTACTGAGCACGTGCTCTGTTAGAGTCCATTTCTGGTTTTCAAATTGCAACATTGATTTATTGGAAGGAGAGAAGGTAGAGAGGGAGGGAAGGGCTGAATGAAGGTGGGAGGGAGGAACCAAAGAGTTCCTATTGCATTGCCATCGAGAACAAGAGGTGTCTGAATGATATTATATGGAATACAGCTGATCTGACTATCTCCAGAAGCTCATGTTTGGAATACAAAAGAAAAACTGGGAGCTCATTAGTGGAAGGAAGTAATTAAGTCTTTATTTTAAAATTTTGAAAATGTAAATTGTGTAACACTCATTACCTACTGGACTTAATAATATTATGGGATCACTTATGAGACGCAATAGGAGGTACACATTCATTTCCTATATTTATTTCCATTTTTCAGTTAAACAGTTTGCCTGTAAGCCCTATAAATAACAGGGACTGTATAATTTAGGTACCAGAAATGGATGCTTAATGTTCCATTAAATTAGAAACCGAAGCAGTGTGATTTGGGCTGTGCCTTGCTGGCCAGAAATAAGCAGAATTCAGGGAGATTACAGACACATTTTACTAGGTGCTGAAAGATTTGCCCATAGTTCTAAGAGGAAATATCAATTCATATCATTTGGAAATGTGTTGAATGTTAAATTAAAACTATATGACTGCCTGTGACTTCTCACATAACCTTAGCAGTATGAGTGCACTAGAATGTTTTTGCAGTTGTGGGTTTTAGATAGTAATAGAAATTTTGTGCTGAGGCTCTAAGGGAGAAATATGGTAGAAATCAAGAGAGCGTGCATTGGGTATCTATCTATCTATCTATCTATCTATCTATCTATCTATCCTCACCTAAGGACATGCTCATTGAATTTGGAGAGACAGGAAGGGAGGGAGAGAAAGGAAGAGAAACATCATTGAGAGAGAGAAGCATCGATCGACTGCCTCTCACATGTGCCCCATCCCGGGACCAAACCTGCATCCTAGGCATGGGCCCTGACCAGGAATCAAACCTTTGACCTTTCTGTTTATAGGAAGACACTCCAATCAATGGAGCCACACAAGCCAGGGCTATTTGGGGTTTTATAATCTTTCATATGTGAGTTTGATTTCTGTCTCAAACATTTACTAAATAACTTTGAGCTGAATGACTTTGGGCAGGACATGTACGTTTTCTTGAATTTCAGATTTTTCTGTCAGGAGGGCATAATAATGGTACCTCTGTGGGTTGATTTTTAAGATTATGTGGATATAAAGCACTTAACACACCATGCTCAATCATAACTAGTATTTCTGTGTTCTAAGACTCTTTAAGCTTTAATATTGCATGGCTAGTACTCACCCAGCTGAAGAGTAGAGTAATATCGTGACCTGTCCAACACTGCTTTGTCCCATGTTCCTGTCCTCTCCCACACAGCCACAGGGACCATTGGCCCCGTCTTTGAACTCAGACCTCGTCGTACTCTGGGATCAGTTCTTGCCCTGGACTGGGAGCACTAACTAGGTAACTCAAAATGAAGGAAATGGCAAGTGCCTTTTAACTTTGACCTCCTATCCTGGCTATTTGACCTTGTTGTCAATATCTAGACACTTACTCTATTTTGAGCTTCTGATACCTTCCTTCCCAGAATCACTTCTTGACTTCATGAACCTTTTATTTCCAAGCCTCCTCCCTTTTTGTTTCTGTGCCTCCCACCGCCCCCTCAAGCAGATGGTAGGATTTGTAATCTGGGGATCTGGTGATAGATAAAACTAATCAAGAAACAGAAAGGAAAAGATGGCTTCCAGGCTTCACTTCCTAAAAATCCAAATTCACCCAGGTGATGCTGAGAAAACAGTTCAATTAGACAGCAGTAAACGTTTCCCTTATTTCACCATCTCAGAGGGGAAAAAAGTGAGGTTGGGGGAGAGAGGGTTCCAAGAGAAAAGCCCAACCTGAAGGGGCCTCAGCAATTGAAAAGAGGAGCCGTCCTCCCAGAAGCCACAGGAGAGGCATTGCCTGAGCTTCAAGGCAGAAGTCAGAGCTGGTTCATCAGCAGCAGAAGACACACTCCACTGAAGGAAACCTGGGCCATCACATCCAGGCGGACGGCAAGGCTCGTTATCCTGCCCAAAGACCTCTCTTCACCCAGGAGGTGTTTCCTTCAACATCTGGGCATGTGTGTGACTTCCTGGCAGAGTCAGCAACAGATGCTGCTTGGGCGTTTATCACTCCCGGGTGAGTCTGAACAAAACCCGTTGTGTTAGTTTCCTATGGATGCTGTAACCAATCACCACACACTCACTGGCTTAAAACAACACAAATTTATTATCGTACAGTTCCTGAGGTTAGAAGTTTTAAAATCAAGGTGTCAGCAGAGCTGCGTTCCCTTTGGAGGACCTATGGGAGAATCTTTCCCTTGCTTTTTCCACCTTCTAGAGCCCACCCACATTCCTTGACTCATGGACCAGCATCACTCTGATCTCTGCCTCTGTCATCATCTCTTGGTCTCTGACTGACCCTGCTGCCACCCTGTTATAAGGACTCTTGTCATTACACTGGCCCTCCGGGATAATCTGGGATATCTCGCTGTCTCAAGATCTTGAATTTATTCACATCAGCAAAGTTCCTTCTTATCATGTAAGGTAACATATTCACAAGGCTGAAGATATGACATCTTCAGGGGGCCATTATTCAACCTATGACATCATATTCCAAGATCATGATGCTTTCTTGTTTCTCTCATCTGTTGCTTTCCCGATTACACTGTCACATTTCTTCAGGTTCTTGGCATTTGGCCAAGACTTTAGGTCTTTGTCCTGTCATACCTCTATCCTGGGTAATTGAACTGCCAGGTGGGTAATCCAACACCAGGGCCTCTTCTTTCAAACTGAGGGACGTTTGTCTCTACTCGATTTTAATCACCTACATGGTTGATCATACCCCAGGCCTTGTCATCATCTAAAACTGTTCTAAATCAATTGACTCTTAATAACATGCATATAGACCACAACCCACCTAGTTCTTTTATATCTCCCTTCCCACGACTCTCTATTCTTTTACATCCCAGAAACTTCCAAATATTTTAATTCTTTTTTTTTACCCACTTCTCTAGGTCCATCTGGCTCCACTTCTTTACTCTGTGAGAGCCTTCTGGTTAGTTCATTCAACACCTCTCTCACCAGCACTGACAAGTACGTAGTACCTCGTGCCACAGCACCTGTGTAGTATAACAGTATGACAGTATACCTTACTCTGCTACACTCAGGCTGCTGAGTGCTCTGATAGACACCACTCCATATTTCTTTCATTTTTTTTTATTTAGTTTTCTTTTTTCTCTGACCCTGTCAAAAATCATTTGATATTTTCACTCTTTCCTCAAACCTCTTATCCAGCCAAACACCCTCCACTTTCATAAGATGACAGTATGACTTTGCTGAGAATTTTCAAACATACTTCTCACCCTGCAACAAGACTTCGTCCATTGCCAGCATCACCTTCCTGCCTCCAGTTTCGAGGATGGGGTTCCTCTCCACTCGCTGTGGGACAGACATCCTCAGTGTCTTCTTGATAGAGCCTCTCCAATTCTGCTAGGACAGTGCTCCCCCTCTTTCCTATATTTTCAACATTATCATCTTGACTATCTCCTTTTTCTCCCTCTGTAAAGATACTGACGTCCTGTTAAAAAAAATAGAGTGGCGATGAGTTCTGGTTTGAACACATTGATTTTGCTGAGCTTCTAACTTGACATGCGCAGCAGGCAGTAGTTTAATCATTTAAAAAAATCTTTTCATTCCAAGTTCCACTCAAGCCACCACTTTTAATACACTCTCTTTTCAATGCATACTCTAATTTTGTTTATGCTCTCATGCTTTCTTTAAACTATTACAATCTGGGCTACTTTAGTCATTATCTTAATGGACTTTTTTTTCTTTGCCTTCTACTTTATATACAGCTCTGTTTTTTCTGTGCTTTTAGACTCTCTAGTTCTCATCCTGATATACTCTCTCAGTCTCCTCAAAAGCTATTTTTTACTTTGACTGACCCATTAATTTTTGTGTTCCTAAATGCACATTTGACTCACAGATCAACTTCTGACCCTTCTTTGATTCTGAATCTTAGTAAACGAATTCTTGCTGGCTTCTGTAGTTAGATGTCCCATTGACACAGGAAACACGCAATGCGTCCAAACCTGAGGTCATCATCTTCCCTCCCATTTAGCTCCCCCTTATCATTTCCTGTGTCCTTTATCTCCTTTATAGACAGAGCTATTCTCCAGGTTATCCAAGGCAGAAACCCTAGCGATACCTTGGTCTCTTTGATCTACTTTATTCTTCCTCCCTACTTACAATAATTCTCAGTCTCCTTTAAACTCTCATTTATTTCTATCATATATATATATATATACATATATATATATGTAAGAATATATATGTAAGAATCTAGAGGGGAGAGGGGAGAGAATCACAGGGGAAAAGGGGAAGTACATGAACAAGTATAAAGGACACATGGACAATAACTAAGGTGGGGGGCAGAGATGGGAGGGAGGTGGGGAGCACTGGGGGGGCAGGGCTGGGAATACAAGAAAGAAAACTGTACTTGAACAAGAGTTAAATAAAAAATAAATAAATAAATAAATAAAAAGAATATATATGTGTATATGTGTGTTAGGGTATATATGTATGTATATATATGTAATGTGTGTATATATCTATACTTAGTCAACATCCTTTTCTGTACCTCACTCCTACCACCACCAATTGTCAAGGCAGAGATCACTATCATGGTCTTCTGAGTTTTACATTTGCTGAGGCTATGATCCCCTCCCATCCCTTTACCGCCCCATGAAGGGAGTCTGTTGGGGACTACTTTGTGTGGTATTGGAGACTGTAGTCCCGCACAAGCAAGGCCTTGAAAGAGGCCTGTAAGACTTGACCAAAAACTGGGAATGCAGGAGGCAGGCATGACCCAATGCTAGCACCAAGGGTTCCCATGGGAAATCAGGGCTGAAGAATACATTGCATCCTTCAAGGCTTGCTTTGCTTTATATAGCCCTGTTGGTATAAACCAAAAGTTTAAGTTCAAAGCATAAGGGAGTGAACTTCTGAACTCATGATACATGCTGTAACAACCCTCTGACATCAGCTTATCTAACCAGATCTGACCTGACCAGGCCTCTGTGTTCCTTCAATTGTTATCTACAGATAATATCTGCTTTCTGTAACTATAACCTTTTGACATTGATTGATAGGCTATGCATGCATGCTGTATACCCCTGCACATACTGATCTCAATAAAAGTGGTTTTGAGGAAGGACTCAGGGCATTCTCCACTAGAGAGAATCACTAGCTCCTTTCCCCGCCGACAGATTGTGTCCCGACCAACTCATTTTATCCACAACTGGGAGGGCTCTGAGGGATGGGGTTCCCCTCAAGAGTCATCTATCTAAAATACAAATCCATCTGTGTCATTACAGGTTTCAATGGTTTTTCTTTTTGAGACAAACTTAAAGCTACCCATCACTTCACAAAGTTTGAACCTGTTGACATGACATTAAAAGGTTCTTCATGATGTGCCCATTCCCTATCTCAGCAAGCTTTTCCCCACCACTCTTTGCCTTTTGATACATGAAATTGCTTGTATTTCCCCCCAAACACTATATTGTTTCTTGCTTCACATCCCTTCTCATTCTCTTCCTTCTAAGTAGAATTCCCTTGGCCCTATACTTTATCTAATTCTTAAAATAACAGTTGTATTAATCACAAACTTTTTCTTTTCTTTCTTTCTTTATTCATTTATTTATTTATCTTTAGAGGGTAAGGAGAGAGGGAGAAGAACATCAATGTATGGTTGCCTTTCATGCGTCCCGTGCTGGAGGCTCGCCTGCAGGGAACCAGCCTGCAACCCACGCATGTGCCCTGACTGGGAATCGAACCGCGATCGTGTGGTTCGCAGGCCCGCGCTCAATCCACTGAGCTACACCAGCCAGGGCTCAAACTTTTTCTTTTTAATTGCTGCTCTATACTAAGTCTGTGCTGCCAATTTTACATGGATTATATCTAACTTACTATTATCAGGCTCTCTTCACAGATGAGTACACTGAAGTTTACAGAGATGAAAAAAAAAATGTCCAAGCTCTATAACTGCCACAGGTAATTAAAAAACCCAATTTTGTCTGATGCCAAATTCCATGCAGTTAAAGTCTGCACCAAGCTGCCTTTGCTCAGTTTTATGTAGCTCAGCATCTTGCTCAGAGCTCATGCTCAGCAAACTGGACTCTGAATAGCAGATGGGTAGAGTATGGCATTTATGATGACAGAAAAGTCCTACATTGTCCTGATAGGCTTGTTTGGAGAGCATAGTTGGATTCTGTCCCATGCACTGGCCTACACACTTGCTCTCTCTGCATCTAGCTCTTTTCTGTCACTATCATCAAGCCCTTTTGACACTAGAAGGTATCAAGGTTGCTTGTAAAGAATCAGTACTAAACTGTGGGTGAGTGAGCATTTCAGAGTCATTATTTGTCCCTATACATTTAAATGTATTGTATTAGAACAAGGATTATTTAGATTGATCATAAGGATAGTAATAATGTTTGGGGAATATATTTAATTTTTTTCTTATTTAATTTGTTCTGCCTTTGGTTTTGATTTTGATTTTTTGGGAGAGGAATACATTGATATATTTTGACATATCTATTACTTCATATGTTTAATTTTTTTGTAAACATGTTATAGGTAGTAGAATTGGATTATATATCTATTTGGGGGGTACTTAATTGAGATACCACTAGATAGATCTATTAGATCAAGCTCATATTTTGTGTTACCCAAATCCCTTGCAGCAAGACTATCCAATGAAAAAGAAAAAAGGACTAATGGATATGGACAACAGTGTGGAGTTTGCAGGGGGGAGGTGGGTAATGGGGAAAAATACAATAAAAATTTTTTAAAGACAGAAATGTAGTGAGTCAAGTAAGAATTTTAAATTTCTAGTGGCCACACCAAAAAAGTAAACAGGTGAAATTGATTTTCCCAATATATTTTATTTTATCCAATATTGGATTCTTTCAACATTTAATCAATATAAAAATTAATAATTAAATATTTTATGTTCTTTTTCTTCTGTACTCTCTCATCTTGAATTAACCATGCATCAAGTGCTCAGCAGCCACATATGCCTTGTGGCTGCTGCATTAGATAGCACACTCTACACTCCCACACTTATTCTGTTTTCTAATTGATCTGCCCATTTCTGAGAGTGGCCAGTTAAATCCCTCATTAATTATGTGCATTTTTGTCAGTTTTGATTACAACACTTTTTTCTAGTAGCTTTGGTTTCATACATTTTGAAGCCATGTTGTGAAATGAATAAAAGTTAATGTTTTATCTTCTATGTGGATTATATCTTTGTCCACTTCAATTATTATGGGGCTTGAATTTTAGCTTTTATATTAATATTGCCACTCCTAGTTTTTGTGATTTTCATATGCTTGTTATATCTTTCACTCCCTGAATATTCTACCTTTCTGTTATATTTAAGTATATTTTTAGTTATTTTTCCATTATATTTCTTATTAAAAGGATAGGATAGGATATTTTAATGTTATGTGAGTTTTTCAATCTGTAACAGTACAATCTAATCCATGAATACTATTTCTATTTTAAATGATAGCTTTGCTGGATAGAATAATTTGGATGTAGGCCCTTGCCTTACATGACTTGGAATACTTCTTTCCAGCCCCTTCTTGCTGCAAGGTCTCTTTTGAGAAATCAACTGATAGTCTTATGGGAACTCCTTAGGTAATTTAATTACGATGTCTCTTGGTATGTTCCTTCTTGGGTCCAACTTCTTTGGTATTCTCTGATCTTCCTGGACTTGCATGTCTAGTTTCTTTGCCAGATAGGGGAAGTTCTTCATTATTTTTTTCAAATAAGTTTTCAGTTTCTTGCTTTTCCTCTTCTCCTTCTGGCACTCCTATGATTAGGATGTTAGAACATTTGAAATTGTCCTGGAGGTTCCTAAGCCTCTGCTCATTTATTTGAATTCTTGTTTATTCATTCAATTCTGGTTGAATGTTTATTTCTTCCTTCTGTTCCATATCATTGATTTAAGTCCCGGTTTCCGTCTCTTCACTGTTGGTTCCCCGTATATATATATTTTTTATTTAACTTTGCATAGCCTTTACTTCTTGCTCTATTTTGCATCTGTACTCAACCATTTCTGTGAGCATCTTGATTACCAGTATTTTCAACTCCCCATCTGATAGGTTGGCTATTCTTATCGCTTAGTTCTTTTCTGGAGTTTTGATCTGTTCTTCTATTTGGGCCATATTTCTTTGTCTCCACACACCTGTTATGTAGTAAGGGGTGGAGCCTTAGGTATTCACGAGGGTGGAGCAACTCACATCATTGTGGTGTGTATGTGGGGGAGGTGTCAGAGAGGGAACAATGCTGCTTTCTCAGCTCTTGCCCTGCTTTCAGCCACTTTCCCTACTACCCACAAGCAAATTGGACCTTTCTGGTGCTGATTCCCTAGTGGGTGGGTTTGTGTACATTCTAGGACCCTGTGGGTCTCTCCAACAAACTCTCCTGTGAGGCTAGGAGTTTTTTCCACCATCAAAACCCCCACAGGTATTTATAGCCAGAGTTTTTGAGGCTTTGGTTTCCCAGACTGGACCCTGGGGTGCATGGTCTGTCTTGGCCCCTGCCTATTACTCCTGGCTAATCCTCACATGACTGTTGGGCCACCCACTCTACAAGCCACCATTGCTGCATGTCCTCTCCACCTTGGCTGCCCATCTCTGCTCTTCCTTCCAGGCTGATTGAATACTTCTTCTTTAACTCCTTCATTGGCAGACTTCCACACAGTTTGATTTTCTAGTAGTTCTGGTTGTGTTTGTTTTTAAATTTGTTATTGTACTTATTTTGGTTGTGCCAAAAAGCAAACCATATCTACCTATGGTTCCATCTTGGCTGGAAGTCGAGTTTCTTGTTTATTTTTGTTAGATTAGATTGATTGCATTGTCTTTGTTCTGCCTTTCTACCTAGTGATTTGGATATTTTCAATACTTCTTTCCCCAAATAGTCACTCTTACATTTTTAACACCAAATGTACATAAACATACATTTTCAACCCATGTTTATAATTACTGAGTTTCTCCACACAATTCTCATGCTATCATTTCTTTCCCAATTTACCCTGTGTCTATTATCTTATCCCTCCACCCAGCCATCTTTCTCCTCTCCTCCTATCACACTAGAATCAACCAGTATTTTATTCCCTAGTGCTTGTCTGTTTCTTTGTTTTTAAGTAATGCATTAATTCTTGTTAAGTATTGACTACGCATTTTTCGCAGTTATGCTTCTTTGTTCACTACTATTGCTTGCTTTCCTTGTTCTTGCATTTATTTTTTATTTTGCTGCAATATATTCTTAAATAATTCTTTAGCAAAGTTCTATAGATAGCAAACTTTGTAAATTTATGTCTTTGCCCTCATATTTGAACACTAAAGTGACTGGGTATGAAACTCTAAATGTAAACTCCTTTTCTATCAGAACTCTGAAGATACTTTTCCACTGTCTTCTAGTGTCTAGATCTGTAAGGAATCTAATATTTATCTGGCTCACCTTCTTTTGTAAATAAGCTATTTTTCTTCCTTCTAAAAAATCTTTAAGAATATTCTTTTTATGTTTGAGAGGTTAAAATTTTCATCAGTATGTATATCTATCCTCTATCTCTCTCTCTGTCCGTCTGTCTATCTATCTATCTATCTATATATCTATCTATCTAATCATCTCTCTGTCAATCTGTTTACTCCACTCATCTCATTTTGGCACTTGGTGAGACCTTTCCGTCTGTGACTTTCCTCAGCTAGAAAACAATAATCCTTTAAAATCCTTCCTCCTAGCTTCACTTTGCCGTGCCAATGCTTTTGGAATTCCTTTAGACAGATATTGAACCTTTGAAATACTTTTTCACATCTCCTAATTTTTAATAATTTCATTTATTTGCATTGTCTTCTTGGAGATTAACTTCTCTTTATTTTCTAGCTCAAAGATTGTGTCTTCAGCCATGATTTTAGACCTTTTACATTTTGGGAAATTGTGCTTTTAATATTTTTTTCTTTTAATTTCATGCCACTGTCACAATTCTTTTTATCGTTGTTCAGTTACAGTTGTCCCACCTCTTTCCTCATTGCTCATACCTCCCCATCCCCCCACTGCCAGTCAACCTCCTCCATTATCTGTGCCCAGGAGTCCTCTATTTCTGTTCCTCTTTTGCTCCTTCCCCTTCTCTCCCTTGTTATCTTCGTCTTTAATGGTTTATTTTGCACTACAATAGAATTTTATATTATTACTACAGTATATTATGACTACAAAGTTTTTCTCAGAAATAAAATTATTTTTAACTTATTTTCTATTTGCTAAATTATCTCCAATTATTTTTTATTAAGATTTCTATTTATTTATTTTTAGAGGGAGGGGAAAGGAGGAAAAAAGAGAGGGAGTATCTGCTGTTCTTCTGATGTCAGTTCTGTTAGTGATCTAAACCTTTTCCTTTTACCTGTTTTCTCCTTTTCAGGTAGTTGATCATTCTTCTCATTTATAAACACAAATTAATTTAGCACCTAGTTAATTAAAAGTAGACTGTATCGATTTTCTGTTTGAATAAATCTGTTTTCCCAATACTTCGTTCTCTCCTGTTTGGGAAAGGCTTTGTATAAATTGGCGGAAGGTTTGATTTGCTCTCCCAAGAGACAGCAAATGGAATGCAGAGAGTCAAGTTTTGGACCCCTTCGATTTTCTCAGTAAGAACTGCACTCTCTAGGATATAGAATTCTGGAATATTTTTCTCTTAAATATGGCTGCTGTTTCTTTGTATAATCTCTCCCTCTCTCTTTAAGGATTAGGAGTTACTTCAAACTCTTTCACCCTTCTTCCTCTGCTCCCAACATTCACAGGGAAGTAGGAAAGTCCTCTCCAGGCCCCAGGCCTTTGGTTCACTCCCTTTATTATGGAGCCCACACGGCTGCCCTAGCATGGGGATTAGGATGAAAGCTGCCTCAGGAAGATTCCAATTTACTCTTTGTTGGAAATGCAGTTAATCAAATGACTAAGATTCTAAAACTTTTATTGTTTTTTTTTATATCATTCACTCTTGAAGTTGTACTTTGTTCTTCACATTTGAGAGCCTATTTCAATTCTCTTAACAACCTAGCGATGTAGGTAGAGCAAGAATTATTCTTTCCATTTTGCCGATAAGAACTGAAACACAGAAAGTTAAGTAATTCTCCCAAAGCTGATGTCATCAAAAAGAACCCGTTTTCACTCAACTGGGGATTTTTTTTTTAAGCAACCAAAACTAAAGAATCTAGAAAGAGAAATATCTTACTTAAAATGCAATGTAAACAGTTCTGATACTCTGAATTAGCCAAAAGGAAAAAAAAAAAGGAATCCAAGTGATCTCTTCGCAGCTTTTCTTTAGAAGATAGAGCCTGGTTTGCAACAAGGTTGGAATATTAAGGAGGATGAAAGAAAGAAACATGAGCTTCTAAATTGGGATCTCTCAGATTTCCAATAATATGCATGATGACAATTTGCAAAGAACATAAAATTGCAAGCAATGTGTATAGTTGCAATTTTAACTTCCAAGCATTTGTCAATTTTAAAACAGAGCAATTTCAATGACATTCAAAGGACTGTCAGTGCTCATGAATAAATGATAAGCAGCTTTGATCTGGCTACAGGTTTTGAGGATAATACAAATGTTTTCAATTATACAGTTGGATGAATTAGAGGAACTTTGTGTGTTTTTCTAAAATGTTTGGCCTATGCCAAGCTAGATGGACCATTGAGGGGAAAAGAACAAAGCTATTCAAATAATATTTGACTAGCAGATAGTAAGGATGACTCATGGATGTATCTTTGGTTTCTTCCTTCTTCAGAATCCAGGTGAGAGCCTCTTTGTGATGGCTCACAACCTTCCTCCGAGGCTCCTGAGGAAGCAGACTTGTGACCACTGTGGTAGTCTGAGAACCACACAAAGCCAAGGCCTTGGTAGAGGGAACTGGGCTCATTGCTGGTGGCAGAGCCGAGTAAAAATCCAGATGCAAAGATTGGCAGTGGCAGTGGCAGTGCCTTCCCTCTCAGCCTCCTTAAAGGGACCTGTCAGCCTACAGCAGTGTCCAACTAAGTTTGGCCTCTAAAATGTGTCACCTCCTTCCTGTTTTGCTGGCTATACCTTGTTTTTATCTTTCCTTTTTTTCTTTCACCTTTTTTTTAAAACTTTGGACTTAAGCCTTAATTTCTGTCTTATAAACTGCTACCTTGAATGCCTATATTCCACATATTACCCTGGCCCAACCATGATTCCTACCACAGGCCGCAAGCAAGGCCAGCCTTCTGACCTCACACGTGGACATTTGAGACAAATGACTGTCCAATACCTCTACTTGACTGCACATCAACCCAGAATAGACAGCCAGTCCCACCACCTCTCCAGAAACCTGATTCTGCCTCTATTGAATGTGTATGCTCTTAGCTATTTGCTAATACCAATACCGTAGACTGAGTGACTTAAACAACAGGCATTTGTTACAATTCTGGAGACTGAGAAATCCAAGGTCAAGGTGCTGGCTGATTCAGTTCCTAGTGAGGTCCCTCTTCCAGGCTTGCTTCCTGTTGTGTCCTCACATGGCAGACAGAAAGAGAGCTCTGGTCTCTTTTTCTGCTCCCGTAAAGTCTCTGATATAATCCTGGGGCTCTCACAATCTCATCTAACCCTAATAACTTCCCAAAGGTCCCACCTCCAAATATCATCACATTGGGGGTTAGGGGCTCAACAGTAAATGTGGGGGGACACCTACACTAAGTCCATAACACATACAGATCATCCTGAGTCCTGTTACAGTCTCCCAAAGACTTTCCATGCCCTACCATAACCAGGTACAGGACCAACCACTTAAGTTATAACACAGTTATAAGTTACACAATTTCAAAAATCTTTACAATGTTCGTCAATACAGAGGCCCTATCTTGGCCTATTTCCAGTGATTAATGTAGAGAGGTTATTAGTACAATAGAACTTATTATTCTATCAAGCAACACAGAAATAAAGCTGGCATACTAATCGAGACCACGGCCAGTCCTCCCTCCAGCCAGGGAGGACCCTAACTGTACATACTACCAAATACTCCATTATGCCACATATATTCCTCTGTATCTGTCACCCCCCTAGATTCTGTGCTTCTCAGGTACAAGGGTCATTGTATCAGCACCGTGCATGCAAAACACCAAGCAAGCAGCAACAAATTTTGTTTGAATAAACAGATACATTAAGGAATAAAATGAACTTAAATGTACTTCTCTGGGTTTCATTTTTCTTCCTTCTTTTCCTTTTACTGTACTGGTTCTTGACATTTGTTGAGTGCTACATCAGACGTTGTGGTAGCAGCTGTGTGTATAGATTAATTTTTGTGTGTGAAAATCTAAACTGTTAAAAAAAACCATGAATGGAGTGGTAAAAAAAAATCCTCAACAATCTTCCCAATTCTAAAATTCTGAGATCGGCACATAAAATTTTGTCACTCTGGGAAACTCTTCTGGTCAGACTCTATGAGTAAAGAACAATGACAGACAGAAAACTAAAGCTAGAATTGAGTGGCAGGAAGCTGAAGCAGGTTAGTTAAGAGGTTAGTTAGTAAAGATAACTGGAACACTTTTTATTGTAGTTATACATATATATATATATGTATATATATGTATGTATGTATATATCATAAAATTTTCCATTTTAGCCATTTTTAAGCACAAAATTCATTACAGCATTAATTGTACTCACAACACTGTTCAACTATGACCACTTATTTATCTCCAAGCTTTCTCCATCACCTTAAACAGAAACTCTGTAACCAGTGAGTCATAACTCCCATTTTCCTTCTCCCCACCCCCAGGTAATGGCTAACTTGCTTTCCTTCCATGAATTTGTCTCTTATAGATACTTCATATAAGTGAAATCATACAATATTTTAAAATTTTGCCTCTGGCCTTCTTTACCTCAAATATTTCCTTGATTTTTGCCATGTTGAAGCATGTGTCAGAACTTCACTCCTTTTGCTGGCTAAATAATATTCTGTTGCATGTATATTCCACATTTTGTTCATCCATTTAGATGGTCTTTGACATTTCTTTCTGCCTTTTGGGTATTCTGATAACGCTGCAGTGAAAATTTGTGTGCATGTATCTGTTGAGTCCCTGGCTGCTGGGAACTGCCCTGCCTGGTTTCAGAAGCTGTAACCCACCATAGCTAAGACTGAATGAGTGACCTTCAGACCATAAGCCACTAAGGAGACAAAGCTTATCTTCCTGGCAGGGGCACCGCTTCTGCTCCTTTTACTTCATCCATAACTAGCCCGCAATGCTTGATCAGTTAGCCAATGACGGGTAAGATTCCCCAAGGGGGAATGACCTAAGATAGGCATGATCACGGGGAGGCCCCAGGGAAGGACTTGGGGGGCTATAGCAAAAGGGGATGATGGAACCCTTGCCCCTTGGCATTGACATAGCCTGAGTCCTCATACTGTATTCGAGAAGTCTCCTAATCTCTTGGCTGCCTTACTTCCCCTGCCTGACTTGAGACTGAAACAATGACAGGGCAGTGCAGCCCTGTGCTGGAAAAGGCGGGTTCCCTAGGGCAATCAGGCCTAAGAAAGAATATGTAAAATCCTGTAAAACCTGCTTTGCTAAGAATACTCTCAATTAAATGATAAGGGTCCAAACAAGAAGTGAGTTTCTTTATCAAAGTTTTGTAGCCCTTTAGCTAATGGACCCTGACTCAGAATAAGCCCTCATAGTTCTTTGTATGTTGTCTATTGTTTGATCCTTACTGCCTGACAATGATTAATGAGTTTTACCTGTATTCCTGTGCAAAATGAACACAATAAAAGCTCATTAAGGAAAAGGCTCTATGCCCTTCTCATTTGAGAGATCGGCCACCTTTCCTCCCCAAGTAGATTATGTCTTGGTAGACTTATTCTCATCTGTGAAGGCTGGAGTTGGGGCCCTGTGGGCAGACCCCCGCCCCCCATCTGACTTCAGTTCTTTTGGGTTTATACCTAGATATGAAACTGCTCAGTTATATGGTAATTCTATGTTGAGCCTTTGAAGCACTGCCAAATGATTTTCCAAAGAATCTACACCATTTACATTCCAACCAGCAGCATACAAGGGTTCCAATTCTCCCACATCTTCATCAATAATTCTTATTTTCTGTTCTTTTTATCATAGAGATCCTGGTGTAAAGTGGTATTTTATTGTGGGGTTTTTTCCATTGCAAACAGTTTATTCTGTTCAATGTTGACAAAAGAGAGCATGCAATGGGAGCTTAAGCACACAATGTTATTTTGTTTTTCTCACATTGCCGTATCTGTTACATTTAGGGGTTTTTAAAATTGTTGTTCAAGTGCAGTTGTCTCCATTTTCCCCTGACTCCTCCTCGCCACCCCACCCATCCCTGCCTCCCAGCCTCGATCCTTCCTCCTTTTTTCTTTGTCCATGTGTCCTTTATACCTGTTCCTTGACAACACTTTCCCTTTTTCACCTCGTTATGTCCCTCTTCCCTCCTCTCTGGTTACTGTCAGTTTGTTCTTTATTTCAGTGTCTCTGGTTGTGTTTTGCTTGCTTGTTTGTTTTGTTAATTAGGTTCCACTTATAGGTGAGATCATATGGTATTTGTCTTTTACTGCCTGGCTTATTTTACTTAGCATAATGCTCTCCAGTTCTATCCATGCCCTTGCAAAGGGTGGGAGCACTTTCTTTCTTTCTGCTGCGTAGTATTTCATTGCATAAATGTACTACAGTTTTTTGATCCACTCACTTACTGATAGGCACTTAGGTTGCTTCCAACACTTGGCTATTGTAAATTGTGCTGCTATGAACATTGGAGTGCATAGGTTCTTTTGGATTGGTGTTTCAGGGTTCTTAGGATATACTCCTAATAGTGGAATTGCTGGGTCAAAAGGCATATTCATTTTTAGTTTTCTTAGAAAATTCCATACTGTTTTCCATAGTGGTTATACCAGTCTGCAATCCCACCAACAGTGAACTAGGGTCCCCTTTTCCCCACAACCTCCCCAACATTTGTTGTTTGTTGATTTGTTTATGATGACCATTCTGACCCATGTAAAGTGGTATCTCATTGTGGTTTTAATTTGCATCTCTCTGATGGCTAGTGATACTGAGCATCTTTTCATAGGCCTCTGGACCCTCTGTATGTCCTCTTTGGAGAAGTGTCTGTTCTGGTCTTTTGCCCATTTTTAAAATTTTTTTTGTCTTCCTGGAATGGAGTCATGTGAGTTCTCTATATATTTTGGAGATCAAACCCTTGTCTGAGGTATCCTTTGCAAATGTATGTTCCCATATGGTTCGCTCCCTTTTCATTTTGCTGATGTTGTGGTTTTGATTTGCATTTTCCCGGTGGCCTGTGTCAAGCCAACGCAGAAGTGAAAAGAGCCGTGGCATTGCCTGAGAGCCTCTCCCTGGTCACTCCTGGCCTCTTGTCATGTCGAGAACCCCTTGGGTATAAACTGAAAGAAGTGGCAAGTTAGAAAATAAGATATATAAAAATGTTGATAAAGTAAAGTAATGACAAAAAACCCAGCTTGTGAAGTAAACAAACACGAATTTGAATGCTGATTCTGCCACCCTAGCTTTATAACCTTGGATAAGTAGTCCAGCCTCTCTGAGCCTCAGGTTCTTCATGGGTAAAATGGAGGTTATAATAGCTATTTTATAAAATTAGAGATTTAATTGTGTATATAATTATGTATATAAAGTTGCACAATTACATTTTCTTCTCACGGTAATCCTACAAAATTCTACACCTATATGATATTCATATATCAAAAGCCTGATGTAGTGCTTAGCACACGTCACTCAGTAGCGACCAGTACTGTTGTGGTTTTTGTTGGTGCTTATTACCAGTACTCAGAGAGGAGAATTTGCTAACCAAGCATAGTCTATAAAATGTATAATCTGCCCTGGCTGGTGTGGCTCAGTGGATTGAGTGCCGGTTTACAAACCAAAGGGTCACTGGTTCGATTCCCAGTCAGGGTACCTGCCTGGGTTGCAGGCCAGGTCCCCAGTAGGGCGTGTGGGAGAGGCAACAACACATTAATGTTTCTCTCCCTCTCTCCTTCCCTTCCCCTCTCTAAAAATAAATAAATAAATGCTTTTAATAAAAAGAATTTATAACCTGGACACCCTTTTATAAACATTTTCTTTTTTTTTTAAAGATTTTATTTATTTATTTATCTTTAGAGGAGAAAGAGAGAGGGAGAGAAGCATGAATGTATGGTTGCCTTTTGTGCGTCCCCTGCTGGTAGTTAGCCTGCAAGGAACCGGCCTGCAACCCAGGCATGTGCCCTGACTGGGAATCGAACCGCGATCGTCTGGTTTGCAGGCCCGCATTCAATCCACTGAGCTACGCCAGCCAGGGCTATAAACATTTTCTGACAATGATATTAGCACAGCTGACATGGAAAGAAAATTTGGTGGAATAAATGTCCTATAATTATTTCTAAAATTTTGTCCTAATAAGAACAGACCTACACACAAATATGTAGCTTATGTTAAAATTCTAACATTTTAAATTTTGTGTCAGAAAGTCCTTTCAATTATGCAAAACTTTTAATTTCTCTTTTTAATTTTTAAGGTAGTTGCCATAGCAACTGCCACACATTGCTGCAAATGGTACTAGAGAGATATGCAAATATTCACAAAGAATTTTTCAGTATGTTGCAAAAACATTACACAATATTTAGCAATATGCTGCAAGTTATAGTGAAGAGGAGTCCTCCATGGAGAAATAAAACTGCTCTTAGGCAGGAATTTTAAATGGGAAGGATTTTCATGTGTGTGTTTGGGGGAGGGGGAGAAGGCATTGTTGACCAGCTTTCCTGCAAAATCAGTGAGTTATTGGGACCAAGCAATTAGGAGTCTTAACAATTAGAAGGAAAACGATGAAATGAGAACTGACAGAATGAGACTGGGAACAATTTCTTCCATGTTGTTGGATTAGAACTTGCTCAGCTATTACCATCTGGTGATCATAACATTGAGTTCTTGTGATTTTATACCGAAACATTTGCTATGGGGAAAGGTTGAACCCTTAGGGCTTGGGACTGGGGTGAGGTTAAGCAGACTTGAAAGTAGCCGTTCACGGGTAAAGCTCAGGCTGCTGGGAGGAACAAGCCAGGCTTTGAGCACTTTATTGGTCAAAGTAACCAGGATTTCCCAAAGTGTGCACAGTGGGATGTTTAACCTATTAAAACCATTAACCTACTGGAAATCTTAGCGTTGCTCAGATTTCTAGAGCCTACAACACACTGTGCTCACTGTGACTCTCCAGGACAAAGAGAAAATACTGTCCTCTCCTAGACTTTGAGACACATGTTCATATTCATTGGAGCACTTCAAAAACCTGCCTAGTGTTCTTCGGGCACATTTTGAGGTTCAAGGCTATAGTCAGATGAATAGAACCTAAAACCCACCTCCTAAAACTGCTTCAGACTCCCTCCTCCACCACCTCTCGCCCCAATACACATGAACTATAGTTTTAAGGTGAAACACTATTCAAGTTTATTACATATAAACTTATTATATAAACATACCAAATAATTTTCATAAAAAGGAACAGTGTTTTTCCTATAGCTGGCCTAAATCGGGCTTAAGCCTGTTATGATATATTTGTTATTTATTATCATATAACAAATTACCTCAAAAATTAGCAGCATCAAAGAACCAATACTAATGATCTCACAGTTTCTGTGAGGTCAGGAATCGGGGCACAGTTTCGGTGGGTGTTTCTGACTTAAGGTCTCTTATGAGGTACCAACAAGCTGACAATCAGAGCTACAGGCTCATCTGAATGCTCATCTGGGGACCCTATCTGTTTGTTAGGGAGGGAAAGTAGTAAACTATGGCAGGGAGGAGGAGGGAGACCCGTCTCACCCACTGACTCAGCACTCCTGAGCCGGGTCTGATAAGATCGCCAGGTGTTCCAAACATCACAGGCAGTGATAGCACGTGAGGAAGGTAGTTCTCGAGACTCTGATGGGAAAGGAAGCCTCTGTGGCAGTTTCACTAACTAAGACAAAAAGCCTTTACCAGCTGAGAAAGAAAGACTTTGGAGATATAAATTGTTCCCAAGGTTTAGAAAAGGGAGATGAAGGGGTAACGTAGAAGCTGACTAAGGTATATAACCCCCAAATCCCAATAGTCGGTGCACTCTGACCAGCTGAGAGCCCACCTGTAGCCTCGGCTCAAGTGTTTTCTCTGTACATGGGGCATTTAGACTAGCTGGGTGCCTACCTGTGAGTTCTTGTTCGTGTGTGTTTCATAAGTAAACTTGCTATCTCATTTCTACTATACATGTTTGTCTTTCACTTGAATTTGTCTATTGCAAGCAAGACAAAAACTAAGGAAAAAGCTCAGGGAGAGGGTCCCCTCCTGACTCAGGTCTCTCTCTGGTACATTTCCAGACTCACTGGTATGGTTGTCAGCAGGCCCTGGCCCACTACATGTGGGCCACTCCACTGGGCTGCCTCCCAACAAGGCAGCTCCTTCCCCTCAAGCAAGTGACCCAGAAGCCTCTGTGAGAGAGCACACTCAACATGCAAGGCAGTCATTTTATGACCTAATCTCAGAAGTACCATTTTATCACTTCCATCATAGTCTATTCATTAGAAATGAGGCAGTAGGTCCAGCCGCACTCAAGGAGGCAGGATTAGCCAGGGTGTGAGCCTGCCCCACAAGGTGAGGGTCCCCGGGGTTCACCTCTGAGGTTGCCTAGTACATGCCCCAGAGCTTTCCTAAAAACGCTGCCTCCTAGTCAGCATCTAATACATGCCACGCTCTGTACTCACATCATACACATGACCTCTCATCCTCACAATGGCCCCATGGAGCGTAATTATTATCTCCCATCTGTAGAAAAGAAAAAGAAGGAACAGAGAGTTGAAGTAACTTACTAATAAACACACGATTTATAAGCAGAAGAGACAAAATTTGAAATAACCTCTTTTGACAACTAGCCCGGTGGCTTCTTCAACTATGTGTCCAGCACTTTTAGGTAACTACGTCAGTGAAGGCATTTATTATCTAAACATATGTTAGAATGTATTACTTGTCAACACTAAAGGCAAATGAAATCGTAAACTGAAAATAACAAACTGTCAAAAATAAACAGAATATTTCTATATATAATATATAGAGAATATAATTTTATATAGAATATAATAATAATATTTTATTAGAATATAATAATTTTATATTTATAATAATATTTATAANCCCTCAAGCAAGTGACCCAGAAGCCTCTGTGAGAGAGCACACTCACATGCAAGACAGTCATTTTATGACCTAATCTCAGAAGTACCATTTTATCACTTCTGTCATAGTCTATTCATTAGAAATGAGGCAGTAAGTCCAGCCGCACTCAAGGAGGCAGGATTAGCCAGGGTGTGAGCCTGCCCCACAAGGTGAGGATCCCCGGGGTTCACCTCTGAGGTTGCCTAGTACATGCCCCAGAGCTTTCCTAAAAACGCTGCCTCCTAGTCAGCATCTAATACATGCCACGCTCTGTACTCACATCATACACATGACCTCTCATCCTCACAATGGCCCCATGGAGCGTAATTATTATCTCCCATCTGTAGAAAAGAAAAAGAAGGAACAGAGAGTTGAAGTAACTTACTAATAAACACATGACTTATAAGCAGAAGAGACAAAATTTGAAATAACCTCTTTTGACAACTAGCCTGGTGGCTTCTTCAACTATGTGTCCACTACTTTTAGGTAACTATGTCAGTGAATGCATTTATTATCTAAACATATGTTAGAATGTATTATTGTCAACACTAAAGGCAAATGAAATCGTAAACTGAAAATAACAAACTGTCAAAAATAAACAGAATATTTCTATTATTTTGAACAATAATAGAAATATTATTATTTCTATATATAATATATATAGAATATAATTTTTATGTAGAATATAATAATAATATTTCTATTATTTCTATTATTTCAGTTGTTCACTGAAAATCTTGCCATGAGATGAAAGTTCATTATTTGTGGTGCTTTAAGAGATTTTAATTCTTATTTCCGAGTAATATATTTTTAATTATCAGAACATGATGCAACAGGTAGAGGAAAATGGTTAAGGTATTTCTACTTTTTAAGGTACAAATGCATGCATTTTAGTTTCAGCATATATTGCTTGAGATTCATGGTCAGTAGTTCCATCAAATATTTGTCAGAGAACAGGGAGTTTGATGTTCGCTAACATCAGGGTAGAGCAGAAAAGACGTGTTTGTTCTATAAGCTTTTCTCTGTACTACGTCTGATTGAAGAGAACAGAGACAAATAAATACTGTCCAGAAACAGAGTGAGTGGAAAGCATCAGAGAAATGTGTTTTTCGATCACAGTGCTTACATTTCACCAGGACTGAAATCACATTCTGGAACGATGGTATCAGTGATGACAGAGACAGGTCTCCGGCTTCCTTGGCTACAGATACGTGCTACAAAGCTAAATGAGCGCAAGGTGTTCTGGAATAATCAGCAGAATGTGGCAGGAGTTGGATGGAAAGAGTGAATGTTATTCAACTTAAGTTCGCTGAAAATAAGGCAAACCTGACACAATTCACCTTCTTATCATAATTGATGTAACTCATTGTTAGAAAGGATAGGAAATGCTGTTAGAGGCAAACTCAAGGTTTGGGGATAGACCAGAGCACCACGAGGACATGAGTTACATTTTGACTTCTTACACTTTACCTACGTCCCCACCAGGCAGACTCTGCCTTCCACCTCTGCCACCTTGGAAGCTGATGTGTCAGAGGATTGATTGCATTATATTCTCAACTTCTTTCTGCCTCCAGCAAAAACTGACCTAGTCTGAGCCCTATCCTCTCAGATTTGCTCTCCGCTAGATGTTAAGAAGCACTTTTAAGCAAAGAATGCCACAATTGATAATGGCAAAATCAGTCTTCTTTTTAAAATACTGTCACAACTTAAAGGATAGACCTCAGTTATTTTATAACTAATAAAAGTGATGAAAGTGATGGCTCATCGATGGGTCACCTATTCAAAATATCCCCCTCAAAGAACTTGTGCAGGGGTCAGTGATTTAATCTAAATCCGTATCTGAGAATGAGGCACCAGGTTAGTAAGAAGGGAGAAAAGAGAAGGAGCTGCTCAGAAGGAGCCTGGCCAGGATTTAAAATGAGCATTAATATTGTCTATTCTGGCACAACATAATAGTCATTGATAAATATTGTCTGGATAGCATCACATTATTAAAAATTACATTATAAAAATAATTGTCTTATTTGGGGAAAAAGGGCTAGGAGCTAAGGAAATTTTTACTTTCAATGACAATATGACGTTTGCTAGAGGAATTTTTTAAATGATGTTTTTAAGAATATAAGGACAGATTCTTATGTCAAGCTAGAGATAATGATGTGTTGAGGAAATTTGACTAGACAAAATCTAATTAACATTTTTAAAAGTCTGGGATAGTATACACGATTGGCAAAATATAGTGATTCTCTAAATTATCAAAATGCACTGCATCACAGAACCCAGTGTCCGATGTAAATCAAACAACTCCAGGTGAGCAGCCCCTCAAACACAAAGCAGCTTCACGTCCCTATGTCACATGCATTCAACAGCATGTCCCCATCAAGCACGCAACTTATGTCTCAAAAATGTTTTATTTCTTCTCTGCTCCATTGAAAAACAGCTTAGAAAGCCCCTACGTCCTCCTTGGGAGCCATTCCGCCCTTCGAGATGCAGAGATTCCTTGCCTCCGATAAGGGACTGGGAATTCAAGGACTCTCTGGAGACGAAAAGTCCTCCTGTGTAGGGCCTATGACAGTAAAGAGCCCTTTGTGTCTGAGGATGTCCAGAATCCGAGCTGCCCATCCTGGAGAGGGAGTTCCTCGGAGGAAAAAGGTAAAGTGGCTGTCGTCTGATGGTAGCAGGCTGCTGACCCACTTTCCGCAGCACTCCTGGAGTGGCTGGCACTTCAGCAGAACGGCTGTCACTGAGAATGAATGAATCAAAAATGAACAGCGGTGACCCGGAAAACCAAAATAAGGGACACTCTTGGTGTTGCCAAGCAGCGAGGGATTTGGCTCACTGAAGATCGATGACCACCTGAGCTGACAGGTAGGATGAATTTCCAGCCATGACTCCATTGGCAGCCAAAGGTGTGGCAGGGCCAGGGGAGGAGGTCTCAGGTCTTCCCCCTCCCATCCCACAGCTGGGAGTGCAAGGTCAGTAGATCTCACTTCCAAAGCACACTTTCTAGTTTTTTTACAATTCAAAAAAAGATGACAGAGAGAGAGAGACGGAGACTAGACCTGATGACAAACTGATATATCAAAGTCTGAGTATAATTTGACTTGTAAAATAAAAGCAACACAAATGTACTTGAACATCAGATCTGTATAGCAATGAGTACTTTTGTAAGGAACAAACACTTTTTATGCGTGTATTTTTCTATTTGATATGTAATACTCCCCACAGAAATCACTTGAAGGACTGATACATTCCACATGCAAAACATGCTTTCTAATTCAATGATCACATTTCAGCTAATCCTCACAGTTGAAATGTCTGCCAACGCTCTCTGGGCAAATATCATCAGGAACACATTCATAGTTGGACAAGTCAACTTGCTGCAGTGAGGGAGAATATGCATCGTTAAACTGGGGGAGACTCAGGCAGAGAGTGTCAGGAGGATTTAATATGAGATTTGAACCATGGCTGGTGTGGCTCAGTGGACTGAGCACTGGCCTGCAAACCAAAGGGTTCCCAGTCAGGGCTCATGCCTGGGTTGTGGGCCAGTTCCCCATTAGCGGCCCTGTGAGAGGCAACCAGACATTGATGTTTCTCTTCTCTCTTTCTTCCTCCCTTCCCCTCTCTAAAAATAAATAAATAAAATCTTTTAAAAAAGACTTGGAATGACATTATGTGATTTGGGGAGGACTTAAGGAATTGGAGCTCAGTTCCTAATTAGGTGCTACAACGAATTTCTGTGATACAACTAATTTCTGTTGCTTTAAGCCACCCAGTGTGTAGCGGTTTGTTACATTAGCCATAGGAAAGTAGCACAGACGGGCCAGAATGACTCTTGACACTGATATCGTGCTTTATTGGAGAAGACACTCTGCTAAGTGAGTGTGGGTCCAGCTGGCCAATAGGGACAGAATCAACAATGATCTAATTCTAAGTTTTGGGGAAGCGTTGCCATTTAGGTCTATTGTAAAAACAGTCTTGGCGAGAGGTTCCTTTCTTAGGTTCACCTGAATCATTTTCTTTAAGAACTGCCTAATGAAGCCAAGTTTAACAGTGGTTTTCGGACTTCGAAAACCTGGAAGAAAACAGTAAAGGCAGAACCTCCATATTCCTCTCTGTTCTCTCCCTCACCCCAGTCCACCGCGGAATGAACCTTCTCCCCTGCACACTGTGTCATCCTACTCCCAGCTCCCCCAGAGTCAGAAACCTATCACATCTGCTCCAAGAACACCAATTTAAATGCTTCTGCATCTAGCTCACCTCACTAGGGTTTGGTCTGCTTCTATGTCTATATTACTGCATCAGAGCTCCTGCTGCTTCCCTTAGTTTCTGCCTTGGCTTTGTTCTGAGGCCAGTAATTTCTCCTTCATGACTGAAGTTTCCTGGAACCTCATAAAGTGCCTGGTTCATATAAGCTCACAATAAATGACAGCTTTTAAATGGAGCAGTTTTTATGATCAATATATAAATTGCAAATAATGAAAATGTGACTTATAGTGCTGAGTAAACCAGCCGAATAAATTAAGACATAAAACTAAGAAAGAGCATGGTTTAGGCTTGTATCCAGATCTTATGACCAAAATCCAAGACACTTTCCAATAGGCTGAAGATTCCTGAATAAACTCTTCAGTAGCCTACAGCTGGGACTGACCCAAACACTAGCACCTCTTAGTAGGAATCTATACTATTTCCAAGCCTTGGTCTCTCTTAAACTGATCTTCCTCACTGCTAACCAATTCCCAAATTCCCTGCACAGAAAACAAGATGATGGGTAAGTTGAACTCATCTGTCATGAACTCCACCTTTTGACAGGAAACTCATAAACACGTATTTGGGAATGCTTGAGTTCAGGGAATAATGCAAAGTCCACAATTAGAGCTTAATTATGGGATCTAGCTATTCATAAGAATTTGGGTTGAACTTGTCACTAATTTTAAACCCCCACTATAGGAAGCCCCTTTTAGTTCATTGCACATGCTGCAGTAGACAGCTACAATGTCCTTTTGCCCTACATTCTCGTGCCCTTTCTTTTGGTAACAAATCTCTCCCCCGTTGCTGAATTGATGGGTGCATGAACCAGGCTGAAATGATTAATATTATTCACACCAAGAGCTTAGTTCAAAGGTTGGACATTTGACTCAAAATAGGCCAATCGGATTCTTTCCATGGCAATTATTTCAAGTTGGAACCAAGATAGAAGACTATTTTTCTTTGTGTTTGAAATTCCAGAATGATATGAGCCCAAAGCAACAAGTCATCATGGGGAAAGCTGCTCTCATAGAAT
The DNA here is from genome assembly GCF_014824575.4 of Sturnira hondurensis. Lineage (NCBI taxonomy): Eukaryota > Metazoa > Chordata > Mammalia > Chiroptera > Phyllostomidae > Sturnira > Sturnira hondurensis. Next base: position 2,284,789 of record NW_028078194.1, on the reverse strand, counting down.
GAAGCCGATAGATCAAGAGACAGACAGAGAGCAAGAGTGAGAGAGAGAGAGGATGGTGATGATGCTGCTGCTGGATATGGGACATTCCAGTTTCAGTCTGAAGCTTGACTTCCCAGCTCTTTACTCAGTTAAATTTCAGGGTAAGTGAATTTCAAGTAAACTTGTGCATTAGTTTCCTATTGCTACTATTATCAATGACCACAAACTCAGTGGCTTAACACAAATGTACGATCTTACATTTCTAGAGGTCAGAAGTCCAAAATGAGTGTTACTGGGCTAAAATTAAGCTGTCATCATAGATGCATATTTTTCTGGATGCCCTAGGGGAGAATTTATTTTCTTGTATGTCCCAATTTCTATAGATGACCCATATTCCTTGTCTCATGGTCCCTTTCCATCTTCCAAGCCAGCGATGTCTGGGTGAGTCTTTCTCACTCCGGTTGATCTGTTCTGACCTCTCTCTTCTCCACGTAAAGACCCTTGATTACATTGGGCCTTCCTGGATGGTCCAGTATAATCTTCTTATCTTAATTACTTTTAGTTTATTAGCAACCTTAATCCCACCTGCAACCTTAATTCCCCTTTGCCATGTAACACAACTTAGTCTCAGTTTTCTGGAATTTGGATGCAGACATCTTCAGGCAGTCATGTTTTTGCCTCCTACAATTTCCAATAAAAATCCTCTTTTCTACTCAACTAGTTTTTCTGATTTTTGTGTGTGTGTGATTTCCTAGCTTTCTTCCTGTTATAAGGCTCTTCTTGGTTTACATTGAGAATGCCAATTGAACTTTCAAGGACCTATTCAAGCTTCAACTCCTCTGAATGTGTATTCTCAGACTTCCCCAGGTAGAAAGAGTAACTTCCTTTTTTCCCACTCTTCATATTCTCTTTGCATTTGCCGTGCTCTCCTGAAATTACTTCTTTAACGGTATATCTTTCTGAGGAGCTTATGATTTACTTGCCTGCTGGGACTATAACTCATCACTGTATCCTCAAAATCCAATACATAATAGCTTACTTGGTTCCTAATAATGATTGTTGAATAAATAAATTATTTATGATCTGATACTTTTTAAAGAGACATTAAGGGTAGCATTTTTCTCACATCATAAGAAAAATAAAATAGCTACAATGTTAGATACTAGATCTGCAAACATTTAATTTTGCCCAGAGAAATACTTTTGCATTTTAATTAAACAATCATCTTCCCGCTAAGACTTTGCCTAAGTGCGCAATAAAATTAGTCAGTTTTATGTTGGTCCCTATGTTACTGATCAAATGGCAAATGAATAATCTGATCTAGTCATTTAAATGATTAAAATAACTATACTGTGTGCAGGGTTGCTAAGGTAACCGCATCAGGCCACCTGGTGATCAATTGTTATTTAGTAATTGACCATTGAGGTGGCTGAAAAAAACAAACTGACCAACACGGCAATGGATTAAGAATATTGAAGAACAGTATGAAAGTTACGCGAGGAGCTAAAGGCCATCTCTTTTCTAGGATGGTCTGGGTTCCAGGAGAAACAATATGAACACCTTCACACAAAAACGTGAAGGGACAAATGGGCCCTGGATTTAGTTGGCTAAAACAAAACAAATTACTTCTTAAAAAACAGAAAGGAAAACTTCAGACGCAGGGAACAGAGTACTATTTGTAGACACTTGTATGATAAATTCAAATTAGTTCAATGTAATTTATAATTATAAATAATTTTAGACACACTTTTTGAAAGCATGTCTATTGTAGTCATGTATGGTGGATATCTTGGAGTCGACTTCAGCAATTTCGAACGGCAGCTGCGGGGCCATAGCACTCACTTCTGCCGTGACAGGGTGAGTAATGTTTTAAAGGCAACCCCTGAAAAATAGCATCTCTTCAAAGATCTAATGCCCAGCAATCTGTCATGTCATCAAGAAAGCGTTTCCGCCATCTGGATGATTTGTATCCTAAGAGTGTTCTGAGCGAAAATATGATGTCTATTTTGCTGAGAGGCAACACTATTGCATTCTAGAAAAAGCTGCCCAGTGGTGTCCAGATGTCATGGCTGCAGGTCATCGTGTGTGCCCGAGAGCCTTTGCAGAGCGTGCAAGGGCAGGACTGCCATTCCTTCTTGTTCTAGAACACCACTAGTGCTCTGCACACAGAGTTGAGCAGCGTGACCTCTGGTGAATATCTCAGAGTCCGAGACCATCTCTGCAATTACACCTTTCACCCATTAATCCTCTTAGATCCAGCTCTAGTCATCCCTATCTTCAAAGAGTGTAAAAATCCATTGTTTAACCAGTGCAGTCAGTCCTTCATGAAAAATTGAGGTGGAAGCAACAGGAAAAGAAAATATGCAATCATGTTTTACCTTACATATCCTAAAAACCAAGGCAATTTCTCAAGTATTAAGTTTGAACAATCTAGCACTGTTGTGTATAGGGCACATTTTTCTTTCCTACATTACAAATGATTCATCGGAAATACTAGCTAATCAAAGGATGAGACATTCGATTTAAAATTAGGTAAATATGAACAAGCACTGCTGACATGTTGAGCAATCCCAAGGATGCCAATACGATCTGTGTGCATAATACCACAAGGTGATCTGGGTCAGTGGCACCTCCCCGCAGCAAGCAGTGCGCAACCTGCACAGGCGACATTGTCTTCAAGGAAATGCATTACAACAGTGTTTGAAATATGGTAACACTATAAAAATCTAAATACCATTTAAATGTCAGATTATTGGTAAAGTACATTAGGGCGTGTGCATGTGAATGTATATACATAATAATACATAATATTACATGTTATAATATAATACATATATGATTAAACCTCTCCTGGATCCACCATTTATGAGCCGAGTACCCTTGGACAAATTTCTAAATCTCTCTATTCTTCATCCTCATCTTTAAAATGGGAATGGTGATAACAGAATCTACCTTATAGTCTCCTGCAAAAATTAATTTAATTAACATTAGTAAAGTACTAAGAAGGACTCCTATCTTCATATACACATTCCTACTCATGTGCAAAGAAGAGCTCTCTAAGAATAGTCAAGAAGCTGGTATCGATGTTTACCTGTGGGGAAGAGAAGGGAGAAACGGATAAGGGAGAGCAAATGGATATATTTTCACTCATAGTCTTTGGTAGTGTTTGAAATATTGTTTTTTAGAAATTTCTCCAAGCTTTTTTCCAAAACAAAGCTAGGTCAATAAGTAGAGGAAGTGTGCCTTTGGTGTTTCCCCTTAAATGTGGTCTCCTGTAGCTGCTCAGCCTTCTCTCCCTGGAGCCCATGGCTCCACTCTCAGAACCTGGGGCAGCCTCGCAGGCACCCAGCACTTTCAATGATCATGTTACCATCACCCACTGCAGGCCTCTGGGCCTATATCTTAGCCACAGATGTCAGCCAATTAATTAATGAACAGATCTACTCTGAGGCTTCAAAGAGGAGAAATTGGAGAGCTGAGGAGGTTTCAGGTGGATGTTTCATCCAAGACTTTCTGGAAAAAAATATGCCCCTAATTTTTGCACCCTAAGGGGTCAGGATATTCTCCTGACCCATTAATATCTCAAATAGTGAAAATTTTAGGACAATTTGGTGCTCTCAGCCAATTACTATTCGTATTAGTAATAGTAAATTACTATTTAGTAATTTACTAAACAAACACTAAACTACTATCAAACACTAAATTACTGTTAGTGGTGCTGAAAAACTACTCAAGCCTATCTAATATATTTTAAATGTTCAAAGGAAAAAAATATCTGTCTCCCTCCTGAATAATTGATAAAGAAACGGTTCTGCAGGAAGCAGCTTCCAAAATTGCAGGGCCTACGGTTACAAAATTTCTTCCATATAATAAAAACTCATAGAAAAGAAAAGACAGATGAGAATTTTGATTAAATGTCTGACCGCCAAGCTCTCCAAGCAACACTTAAAAGGAATGTGATCCTGATTGAAAAGTCCATGTTTCAGAGGCTGCTGGCATGTTCTTTCAGTGGCCGTAAGGATTAAAAAAAAATAGTATTAATCATTGTGACCAGCCATTTTTTACTCCATATATTTTATACATATTATCTGTAGTCATCATTATAAAATTAGAGGGAAAAAAGGTGATATCCCATTTTATAGACAGGGAAACTGAGTGGGGGTTAAGTAATTTTCCCAATGATAGTTTGCTCCTTTTCATTGCTGAGTAGTATTGTGTTTTATGGATATTATCAGTTTTTTTATTCTTCAGTTGAAAGATATTTCCAGTTTTTGATCATTACAAATAAAGCCACTATAAACATCTGTATTCAAGTTTTTGCATGAACATAGTTTTTGTTTCCCTTGGGTAAATGTCAAAAAGTCGGATTGTTGTGTCCTATGATAAGTGTATGTTTAACTCTCTACACAATCATCTAACTGTTTTCCCAAGATGGCTGGGCCATGCTTGCCTTCCACCAGTAATGGAAGAGAGCTCCAGAAGACTTTTGGAACGTGTGACCACAATATCATTATTATAACTGAAAATACTGATGGTAATTATTTATTTATTAGTTCTGTTTTTTTCTAAATCATTACTTTCACATATTCTTTCAATATTTCTTTCATTTATTTTTTTCTGATGTGGATGTTTCATTTACTGGCATTTTTCATCTTTGTTAACATAAAGAATAAGTATTTAAGCCATGAGTTTTCCTCAAACATATAATAACTTAGTGGGGATATTGAGTCTGTTCATGGCACCCATGTGGGTTTGCAGCGGGGTTTTCTAGAGCAGCGGTCATATAGGCAATTGGTTGGTTTCCTTGATTTCTTGACTTAAGGACGCCTGCTTCTTTTTTTTTTTTTCAATATTTATTTTTTATTTTTTTTCCAATTTTTTTATTTAATTATTTTTCAAGTACAGTTTTCTGTCTATTACTCCCATCCCGTCCCACCCCCCATCCTCCCCCCTCCCTCCCATTTCCACCCTTCTCAGTTGTTGTCCATGTATCCTTTATATAGGTTCCTCTAAATCCCTCCCTTATTTCCCCTGAAATTCCCTCCCCTCTCCCCTCCGGTCACTGTCAGCCTGTTCTCTATTTCAGTGTCTTTGGTTATATTTTGCTTGCTTGTTTGCTTTGTTGTTTAGCTTCCTGTTAGAGGTGAGATCATATGGTATTTGTTAAGGACGCTTGCTTCTATTACCAGAGTGAAAAGCAATTACTTTAATAAATGACTTTTGGGGGGCATCTGTTTTCTTCTTGGTCTTTAATTTTACCATGTTATATCGTGGTTCTTACCTTCAGCTGACTCCTTCTTTCCCTTTACCTCTAAGACACCAAGGGACACTCCCAGGTTCCATGGTGCCTCCTGTTCCCACGCCATGCACTTTCTAGGCCCCCTTCTTTACAGTCCTTGGTAACCAGGGCTTTTAACTGCCAGGTTTCTGAATCTACACTTCATGTTTCTTCACTCAGAGTGGGATCCAGTCCTTGGGGGGATGAACTTCAACTGATGTGATCTGCGTCACTGTGACATTGAGACTCCCCTTGCCTCTCTTTGATTCCAAAAAATTCCCACCTGAGTCTTGACTCTTGGATACTGAGCAGACTTTTCTGTTTTCAGACATGTTCTTCCACGTACATGTAAATCAACATTTTGGGTATTCTCTCGCCTACTAAAGCTGTAGCTGTGATAAGGGAAATTTAATTTTCTCTCCTTGCTATCCTATATGCATTTTAGAAAGCTAGATAGAAAGGTTCAAGTTTAGGCAGCCCTTATTATTCCCTTCCTCAAGTTCCTTGAGTATAAACTTCATGAAAGGACCGTGCTTACTTTGTTCACTGAAGTATGCTTCGCACTTAGCACAGTGTCCGGCTTATCATCATCAGAGTTGAAATAATAAAATTGAGATGAGAAAAACTAAGAAGATCAACCTGAGTTACTTAAATTCACACAGCTGCTAAATAGATAAACTGAAATTCAAATGCAGTCAGACTGGCTCTCCTAGGCAGTTAATAAATATTTGTTGAATGAATAAATGATGCCTTTTAATGAGAGAAGGCATTAGCTAGGATATAATGGCAATGTTATGCAGTGTGTGTCCAGGTACATTCGAAATCCTGGACCCCCAAATCTTTGAGCTCTGCCTTCTTAAAGGTGAGAATTGGTGATGAGTTAAGAAAGACAATGATCCAAACAATCCACAATGTGCAAAAGCCACATGTGACCCTGAGGATTTCTACTGAGCACCAGGGCATTTGGAAACGTAGCTTCCTCCATGGCAGGCAGAGAAGTAGGCTCGGCAGAAACCATCCATCACCGACAACTTGGACCACAGTCAACCCACTACTCCACTGCTTTATATCAGGATGGACAATTGTGGAAACCAGTTCCTCCAAAGAAGAAATTCTGAGAAAACCTTCCCAATTCTTAAAACTGTTTTCTGTGAAGAAGTTTTACATAATGAAATGTCTGAAATACAAACAGCACCTTGAGTTGTGGTTCAAAATGGAAATTTCTATGAACATGGCCATTATTTCTCACCTTTCAGTGTACACAGAAACTCAGGCACTTTGCCTATACCTCAGACAGTCCCAAAGTTATACTGAAAGGGACACTTTGCCAACCAACAGAGAACTTAAAAATTAAACAGAATTCTGCAACTATGCCAGTTTTGAAAAATAGCAAACAGATATTAATATGTCTGCTAGAAGTTGAAAAGTCTTCCCTAGATCTATCTTTATGGAGAGTTGACAACTACTAAGCTTAAAAGTCTGTGCAAAAGGGGGACTTGTATTACAGTCAATGAAAAATTCAGTTTTGAGAGTATATGTAAGAGGGGGAAAAAATCATATCACCAGTGGAAAGGGAGCTAGCAAAAGGAGAGCCAGCTGCTGATTCTCCTGATAGAGAAGATAAAATGTATTAAGACTCTACATTAACACCTTTAATGTTAAAAACACTCATGCAAATCAGTAATAAAAATATTGTTAAAATTGGCAACTGACAAAAAGATGATTCAGAAATCATGCATTATAATAAGTAAACTCAGATGATTTTTCAAACTCAGGTATTTAAGAAATGCAAAGTGGCCCTGGCTGGTGTAGCTCAGTGGATTGAGCACGGGCCTGCGAACCAGAGAATCGCGGTTCGATTCCCAGTCCGGGCACATGCCTGGGTTGCAGGTTGGTTCCCTGCAGGCCAACTCCCAGTAAGGGGACGCACGAAAGGCAACCATACACTGATGTTTCTCTCCCTCTCTCCTTCCCCTCTAAAGATAAATAAATAAATAAAATCTTAAAAAAAACAAAACTGTTTAAAAAAAAAGAAATGCAAAGTAAAATAACATACAGCATTTATACCTATTGGTATAAATATCCTGTATTAGTAAATATTTTTAAATAATTAGCAAATATTTTTCAAAAAATAAATTCCATGATAGGCCATGTGAAATCATCACTTACAAATGTTGATGAGGATATCAATTTGGCACCATATTATATTAATTTTTATAAATATTTCTTCTTTCTGACCTAGTGTATTCCAATTCTGTGCATTTGTTCTAATTAAATAAATCAAAACATGAAAAAATACATAACAGAGAAATTAATAAGGGTATTTTTATAATGGCAGAAAACTAAGCATAAATTAATGATCCAAGATAAATAAATAGCTAAGCAAATTGTTGTACACTCACTTAATTAAATTCTTGAACAGAATATTTATGAAGTGACTTTAATATAACATTAGAAAATCCAACAAACTTAAATAAATAAAACTTATACATAGAAAAATAGTTGAGTGTTATTGCAGAAAACTTACTAGTTATTTATTGGATTAGAAAGATGGGTGTTTTTATTTTTGTCCAAATATCCTTACTTCTAACTTCTACAATAAACTACATTACTATATTAACTGGAAAAAAGAAAGTAAATTTTTAAAGTTGAGCACTACATACTGTAGCTTCCTGCTGTAAAATTACTGAAAAAGAAATATAAACACAACATAAAGTCCAAATGGTTTATATGTATTTCTAGCTCCTAAATTTTTAATGTTTTCAGTAGAAAAATCACCTACTGATACAGAGGCAGTCTGCCCAAATCTTTGCTCTGTCTTTGTGAATGAAGACAGCCTTGTTAGTCGTGCTGTGACTGGTCAGTTCAGTTGATCAGATCAAAATCACAGTTCAGTCTCTATGTAACTTGTCACCTTAGTTCTTTTCCCTGACAACCACCTCTGCTCCTATGATGGTAAAGCAACCAGATTATCACCCAATATAACTACCACCATCATCACCACATGGTTATCTTACTATAAATTTACAGCCTGTTAGTTGGATGCTATCTTTATTGCCATTTTATAAGTAAAGAAATTAATGCATAGAGCCCTGCCTGGTATGGCTCAGTGGATTGAGCACCAGCCTGCGAACCAAAGGGTCACTTGTTCAATTCTCAGTCAGGGCACATGCCTGAATTTTGAGCCACACATTGATGTTTCTTTCCCTCTCTCTCTCCCTCCCTTCCCCTCTCTAAAAAGTAAATAAATAAAATCTTTTAAAAAAATAAATTAAAGCATAGGGAAGGTAAATAATGTTCTTAATTTGCATAGTTACTTAGCAGAGCTAGGATGTGAACTAAATTGATTGATTCTATAAAAACATTATTTTTAATCTCCTTTTGAAAATAGCCTCAACACGAATTATAACAGCTGCCACTTATGGAGTAGTAATTGTGCCAGGCATTACTCCTCTGATTTTGCAGAAATTATCTCAAGTAATCTTTGCAAAACCCCTGGAGATGTTCTTTATCCTCATCTGTAAATGAATGTTGAGTTATTCCACAGCAACAAATAAATTCTCAGATTTCAATACTTTACTACAACCCAGAGTTGCTACCCCCAACACATTCTGATGAGGGTCAGGTGGCTCTCCTGTGTTGCTCTTCTCCACAGAGTGATTCAAGGATCCATGCTTCTCTCATCAGCAACTCCAGCTCTGCAAAAGAGAAGAAAATGAGCCGAGCATCTTAGCACAGATTTTAGGAGTAATGCCTGGAAATATTCATATCTCACCAACCAGAACCTCTCTTATGGCTTCATTCCAAGCGCAGATGGGATGAGTAAATATGGAGAAGCACACAGATTTTCCTTTGGTATGTGATGAACAAAAAATAGATTATGACCCAGAAACTGAAACTTAGAGAAGTGAAATGACTCACCAGGTAAAAAGCTAATAATAAATAGTAGAACCCAGATTTCTATTAAGGACCATCAGAGATCTGTGTGCCTGGGCCCTTAACGGTCAGCCGCATAGCCTCTATGGAAGATGGGCTACACACAGGTTTTAAAAATGTTATTCCATGGGGTCTTTCATTTTCAAACAAACGGATCTCTGACAAGTCTTTCATTTTGACTCCATCTACTCTCTTTCCCCGTTCAAGGACTGTGGTCTACTTTGTTCTATTTCCCAGTTCAAGGACTGAGGCCTATTGTATTATTGTTCCCCAATATTTATTCCCTTCTGAATAAGAAGATATATAATACCACTCCAACCTTCACATGATTCACAGGGCTTCTGTGTTGGTGACAGAAACTTCCTCAATCTACTATCAGGCAAAGTCGTGTGATTTCCTTTGACCGACGGATGGAATGTAAGAAGTTGTGACATGATGCATCCGAGAGGAATCATAAAACTGGCTGTGTTTGAACACTGCCTGTTGTGTTTCTCTTCCCGTGAGAATGCCATAACTCAAATAGGGGCTTCTCTTCAGTCTGGTTTTGGGGCAAAGCTATGTAGAAGCAGAACTGTGGCTGACTCCCAGCTCACATAAGAAAGAAGCTTTTATGCTACAAAACTGATTACTACAAAGACAGACTTCCTGCCCGGTCGTCTTCCTTTGCCAGAGCAGGTAGCTCCCTCTCAGGTGTCTCCACCAGCACTGGAGCCGTGGCCACACCCTGGAGGGTGTAAAGTGACAGTTCTTTATGAGGATGCTTTCTTGGATGGTGATGACATCCACCGAGTTTGATTATTCTTCAACAGATCTGAAAATCTGTTGATTACTTTTAAGTAAATACTTTTCCTGTGTGTAATTACTTGATTAAATTCCCGATTTTCTCATGAGCTACTATATTTAGTTTGCAATTTCCCATCCCCTGTTTCTTGTTCCTATTTCTGTTATTCTTACACTATAAGTCATTTTTTTCTGAGGATATATTCCACAGCCTATCTTCTCTGATAATCATCAGAGAATATAAATAAGCAGAATCTTACACTGATTTTAATAAGGGGAGCCAGGTGATTTGGGCCCTAACCATCTCTGCATTTGCCCAATCTGCACTTTATTTTTATAAAAAGAAGTTAAGCAAATATGTTAATATTGGGTACTAATTTTAGAAAACATCTCTAGGGCACATACCTACATAACTAACAATTCAATGTAAATGGCTTATCCGCTATTTTTTAAACAGTACATATGTAAAACTGATATTTAAACTGATTAGATCATATGCTTTTTAATATCAAGGAAAGTAGTACATTCATTTATTGAATTAAAATGCATGGAGTAACTTTTCTGTCTGTCACAGCGCTAGCCATTGGGTTTCTAATGGTGAAAAAAACTTATTCACCACCACGAAGGCCCTTATTGATTGAGTATTGATTACATTTTGAGTCCAAAATGTAAATGCCAGATGAAGGATGTGTAGTCTGCTGGGGCGTCACTAAAGAGTTGCATTCAACTGGCCTGAGGCTCAGAGAGGTGTAAGAAAGGCAGGCAGGACTGCCAGATAAACCCGTGGTGAAGCTGAGATCTGAAGGATGATTATGAATTGATCATGCAATGGGATAGAAACAGAAAGGCAGTGGTCCAATAAAAGGGGCAGCAGGTGCCGAGGTCTGGAGACCAGGAAGGATGCAGAGGCTTCCGGGATCTCAAACTCATTTTTCTCGGAGGAGAGAGAGACTAAAGAGTAGGGAGCATGTACGTGGGAGAGTGGGACAGAGACACAGGGGGAACTGAGGATATAAGACGCTGTAAAGTTAGTATGGTCCAGACCATACTAAAAAGTTTGAGCTTTAACCTGAAAGAAATATTTTAGAAAGCCATTAGTGTGTTTTAAGCAGAGGAGTAAAACTACGAACTCTTTTTTTAATAATCATCCAGATTTCAGAAGGAAGAGCCTATTAAAGAGGGGCAAGCCTGTTGAACAGGTAGAAGAATGATGTGTTTACCTAGTCAAGAGCCAGTAGTGACCTAAACCTCAGTGATGACATCAAGGTGGAGAGAAGTCGTCAGGCTCATGTATTCCAAAGATAAATTTCGACAGGCCTTGGTGCTAAGTGAAACAATATTAGGTGAGGTTTTGAACCACATAAAGATTCTAAATTTCCCTGTGTCTCTAAAAGATAACAATAAATTATGTTTCATACAGTGCATGTGATTTTGCTTAATTTCTGGAAATGTATAATGTAATTATAAGTTAATTACAGTATAGACACTGTTAGAGTCTATACCTTAACTATAGTGACTCAATACATGTTCACTGTATATGTGAGCTAGATCGCTATTAAGTGAGCTGAATTGCTATCAATACAAGCAATTAAAGGAGATTCATGAAGTAAAATTGTTGTGGGCAATCACTTACAAATAATTTAGCTAGAAAAAGTTAGTTATGTTCTAATAACATTGATTAATGAGAAAAATTTATAATGGGGGAGGGAAAGAAAAGAAAATATTCTGTTGACTAAACCAACTAAACATTTACTTCCAATCATTAATGGAATAAAATCCATGGACTAATTTCACAAATATATACCTAAATATGCAAAGTGCTTAGTAAACATGGCATTGAAATGAACATGGTTAATGTCCTAGATAGCTTCATATACTCCTGAAGCTTTGCAAAAACAACTAGCCTAAATCAGTTCTTTTCAAACTTTAATGTGCACACTGATTATCTGCAAGCACCTAGAGGATATGTGACTAGATACTGTTCCTTAGCCATGTTTAAGAAGTAGAAAAATGGATGTCACCAACATTTGGTTCTGTTCACCTTACATTACTGAATCCTAAGTCACAACAAAGCTGGAAAAGTCTGCTCTGTTATAAGCTTGACGTCGACTGCACAAATCTGGCCTCATTTAGCAGAGAGAGAAAATGATTTTGGAAGTTGAAAGCTATTTCCGTGTCATTTGGTTTTAGTTTCTTCCACATGTATGCATTGATGCCTCTGCAAGAGTAATCATTATTCACTCAATTGTACTTAGAAGAAGGTAACAAGCAAAATTCACTGAAAAGATAAGAATAAAATATCAATTGCTTTCTTTGTTCACTTCCTAACAGCGTCATCTTGCAGACAATTACAGGCCTCATACAATGTACAGAAACTGAAGAAGATAAAATTCATGCACCCTTGAATTGATCTTGATCATCCCTCCTCAACTCACCAATCAAGGAGACGATGAAAAAGTGGCTGGCTCTATGGGTCCACAATGCACTAGCTATTTTAGGATGCCTGATTTTCAAATTCAAATTGCAGCTATATTTTTAATCTTAAAAAGTATTTTTAAAAGAAATAATGACTCTGCCATGCATCAGATGGCAGGTGATTGTATTGTTTGGGATTATAAAAGTATACCGATGATTTATGTCTATAGTGAAAGAAAGAAAGAGTTTTTTTGCTTCTTGCGTGTTATTTATGCATAGCTATTCTTTAAAGCCCCCTTAAAGATGAATAAAAGGTTTCATACAGTAGTCTTGACCACATAGCAGATTATTTTCCCCATTCATAGTTTGATGAGAGTTATTCAGACACAAATATTGTATAACACAGCAGAGTTTTAAATTAACACCAAGGGAGACTAAAAGACTATACTAGGTTTACAATCCCAAACCACAGTATGATCACGATGGTCATTATGGCCCAAACAATTTTAGTATGGAAGTCAGCAATGCCTTTTAGCTTCACCAAAGGAAAAAGCTTAATGGTGAACACATGAAACCACCTTGTTTGGAGAAGTATAGTTTTCCAGTAAACACTCCGAGGTAATTGGATTGTGAAATATACTAAATAGCCCATAATTATCATTATGGTACTATAATTCAGTGACATTCTCAAGTATGTGTTACAAAAATGTTGATTTCAATTTTGAGTGATTGAACCCAGGCAGTTCTCTCTGTTGACCTTCTTTAGGTAATAGGATGAATTTATCTGTTAAAGTCCTGACAATAAAAATATCTTATTAATTCAGAGAAAACCAAATATTTTTCTTAACATCATGGGAGTATTTATTCTCATCACCCTCACATAGCTTCAAATTATTTAAAAAATAACTTAAAAAGAAGGGAAGCCTGAATAATGACTGCCTTCTAGTTTTCAAAATTATTAGCTTATCAGCCAAGGGAAAGTTTCTGATGGCTGTTTTGCTTAAGACCACATTAAGATTCACCCAAAACAAATGGTTTCATCCAGATTAGTTGTCGGTGCCGCCACTAACCTTGCATTATCTCCAAAACACAAGCTCTTGCTCAGTCAATTCACTTAAACAATGAATTATTTGAGGAAAGGAAGAAAATCAGTCAACCTGCTTACGGGAAATGAGTAATTAAAATTACCAGGACACAGAGTGGTAATGAATAATCTAGGAGTCCCTCGTGTACACGGCTCCTATGAGTAAAAAGTGCCCCGTGGCTGTGAATACCAGGAAACAGTGATTTAATACCGCTGCGACTCTGTTAATAGCTAGACACTTGTTTTTATATGACAAATATTTCACTTGAATTTGCAAGGCCATAGTTAGGTTTTTAAAATTTAGGGAATGCTTGCCATTATAAATTCTCAGCCCTATTTACTTCTACATCATGAAACCACCAAGTGGTGGTTGCCATTACCAAGTGGTGGTAATGTGTGTACATGGTGAGGAAAGCAGGGGATGAGATAAAGAACTTCATGGGCCCTTCTCTGGAGACTAGAGTTCTGAGATTTGGGGCAAAATATGGAGCACAGAGCAGAGTTTGTTGCTACCCACTAATGTGTATGAGATCAATTTATAGGACAGTGCTATGGACTGAATTACAGCTCCTTCACCCTCCCAACATTCATACGGTAAAGCTCTCATGCCTTTGGGAAGTGGTTAGATTTAAATAAGGTCATAGGTATTAATGCATAGGTATTACTCAGAGGAAACACCAGAGAGCTTTTCTCTCTCTCTCTCTCTCTCTCTCTCTTCCTCTGTGTGTCTGTCTTCACAGGGCATTCTCTTGTCTAAGGAGGTCCTCAGTGTTACTGCATTAAGGACCCACATTATTCCCATATGACTTCATCTTAACTAATTACATCTGCAATGTCCCTATTTCCAAATAAGGTCACATTCTGTGGTACTGGGAACTAAGGCTTCAGCATATCTTTAGCGGGCCATGATTCAACACATCACAAAAATATTGGGTCATTAGTAATTAGCCACTCCTATCTATTTGCCTTCGTATCTAGGAAATGGTAAATATCGACAACAGGATAAGTGTTTTGATTTGCTCTCCTTCAAAATAAATCATCTTTGATTGACTCTCTGCCTCACTCAGATTTCAGCAGAGTCCTTTCTTTATCTTGTCAGGCTACCACTGATCCAGAGAGTCATTCTAACCACACTTCATTTGCATGTAAATGCGTTTTCTAATTCATTATTTTTTATCGAATTTATTGAGGTGATGTTTGTTAATCAAATTACGTAGGTTTTAGGGATACAGTTCTATAATGCATCGTCTGTATGTGCAGTGTATTGTGTGTTTACCAGCCCAGGTCAAGTTTCCTTCTATTACCATTCATCCCCCCTTTACCTTCTACCTTCCCCGACCACCTCTCTTTCCCTCTGGGGATCACTACACTGTTTGTTTGGGGCATTTCTGCTTTATCTCTCTACCTTTTTTTTTTACCCTTCCTCCCCGCCCCCTTCTCTCTGACAGGTCTCAGTCTGTTCTCTGTATCTATGAATCTGTTTTTATGTTGTATGTTAATTTAGTTTGTTCATTAGATTCACATACATGTGAAATCACATAATATCTGTCTTTCTCTGACTGCTTTATTTCATTGAGTGTAATACTTTCCGGGTCTATTCATGCTGTCACAAAAGGTAAGATTTCCTTATTTTTTACAGCTGAGTAGTATTTTATTATATGAATGTACTACAGCTTCTTTTATTCACTCACCTACTGATGGGCACTTAGGCTGCTAGCAAATCTTGGCTACTGTAAATAACACTGAAATAAACATAGGAGTGCATATATTCTTTCAAATTAGTGGCTTGGGTTCCTTCGGATATATTTCCAGAAATGGAATCATTGAATAAATTTGATGCAATCCCTATCAAGATACCAAGGGTGTATTTCACAGAACTTTAACTACTATTCTATATGAACCCACTAAAGACCCTAAATAGCCATGGTGATCTTGAGAAAGAAAAATAAAGTTGGAAGAATCAAGCTACCTGGTATCAAACTATACTACAAGACCAAAGGAATTAAAACAGCATGGTACTGGCATACAAACAAAAACATAGATTAATGGAACAGAATAGAAAACCCCAAAATAAACCCACTCCTTTATAGTCCATTAATATTTGACAAAGGAGGCAAAACATACAATAGGAGAATATAGTCTATTTAAGAAATGGTGTTGGGAAAATTAGACAAATATGTGCAAAAATGTAACTAGACCACCTTCTTATACCATACACAAGAATAAATTTCAAATGGATTAAAGATTTAAATGTTAGACTCAAAACCATAAAAATCCTAGAAGAAAACATAGGTAGTAAAATCTCAGACATTTCTCACAGCAATATTTTTTTTCTGATCTATGGCAAGGGAAACAAAGAAAAAAATAAACAAATGGGACTACATCATGCTAAAATGGTTTTGCACAGCAAAAAGAATGATTAACAAAATGAACAGAGAACCCACTGAATAGGAGACCATATTCACCAATGATACCTCTGCTAAGGTGTTAATATCCAAAATTTATAAACAACGTATACAACTCAATGCCAAAAAAGAGAGATAGAAACAATTCAATAAAAAAGATGGGCAAAGGGCCAAAATAAACACTTCTCTAAAGAGGATATACAGATGGCTAGTAGACATATGAAGTAGACATAGTGACCAGATGCTCAATGTCACTAATCATCAGGGAAATGCAAATTAAAACCAAAATGAGATATCACCTCACACCTGTCAGAATAGCTATCATTAATAAATCAACAAACAAAAGGTAGGATGGTGAGGATGTGAAAAAAAGGGGAACCCTCGTGCACTGTTGGTAGAAATGCAGATTGGCGCAGCCAGTGTGAAAAGCAGTGTGACATTCCCTCAAACAATTAAAAATCGGATCTGCCTTATGCCCAGTATTTCACTGCATGTAATGTTATCCTAGAAAGGGAAGCTCCACCTTTTAAGTCTTCCTTACTCTATGGAGGTATTTTGCTACATATGGTCCACAGCCCAGTCATGCTCCTGGTAGTAGATACCCCTGATAAGACATTAAACTCCCCTAAGAGGACATTAAATGGTCCATTTCTTCACGAACTCTGAGCTCTTTTTCCATTAGATCATGGGAATACATGGAGGTAGTTATTCCACAGGGGCTTTTCCTTCTCTGTGTGCATACTGGTGGCCAGATTTGGGGTGAGCAGTATAAGTTTCAAGGTTGACCCTGAGTCTAAACCATGTTTTCTAATCCATCTTAACCAGAGATTTGCACTGGAGGAATCAGGTATTTCCTCATATTAATAAGGCCCAGTGGCCAATATTTTATATGTATACTTTGTGATTAGAGCAAAAAAAAATAAAGAGATCTCCATGTTGAAAGAGAGAGAGAGCATATCAGTACTTCAATATATACACACAGACACACAATGTCTGTCCAGGAAAAGTCCAGCCATTGTTAATATAATGAGAACGGTTTGTATGACATCAATGTAACTCGGCAGCCAAGGAGAGTGGACTTGAATGCGCATGTGGGAACAATGATGATTTCACTGTACTATTCAGTGGGGGTGGTAGATGCCATTGAGGGGGCATGTGTACTGTGTGGCCCCTGCTTTCAAAATGACTGAGTAGAGCAATGAATCTGCATCAAATTTTTCATTAAGCTTGAGCTCCATGGAAACTATTCGAATGATTCAGGAGGCCATAGCATGGGCAACTTCATCATGACAATGGGCCCACTCATGCATCATGAATTGTGCAGAGTTTTTAGTGAAACGTCAAATTACCCAGGTGACTCAGCCCCCTAACAGCCTAGATTTGGCACCCTGCCACACTGGCTTTTCCTAAAACTAAAATCGCCTTTGAAAAGGAAGAGATTTCAGACTGTCCATGAGATTCAGGTAATACAATAGAGCAGCTGATGGCAATTGGGAGAACTGTGTGAGATCCGAAGGTGCCTACTCTGAAGAGGAGAGAAGCATTGTTGTCCTGTATACAGTGTTTCTTGTATCTTGTACCTTCTTCAATAAATGTCTCTATTTTTCATATTACCCAGCTGTATACCTTCTGGACAGACCTCATATATGTTAACTTTATTCTTTAAGTTTGGTAGATCAAAATCAGTTATTAATATACATTCACTATTTTAAAAATAACAAATACATGTTTCCAAGTTTTGTGTATTGAATGAGACTGAAAGCAATGCCATCCTAAGACCAATGAGCACATCTAACACCTAGTATTTTGTTTCTAAATATTACTTCCAACTAAAGGAAACCAGGGATCCTTAAAGAAATGGCTGCCTTGGAGGAAGGACAGAGAAAGTAAAAATTAAGCCTGGAAGGTTGTTTTGCCAAAAAAAAAAAAACACCAGAAAATGCAATCTCATCAAAGGAACCCAGAAATCAGCTCTAAGGTGCTTCTACTGACCAAATCAGAGAAAAAATGAGCTTGAAAATGACTAATAATCATAATGGAATACAATACATTAAATTTTAAAAAAATCCATGAGTGCATACTGATAGTAAGAATGCACTACACAATCACAGGAAGGAAAGAGAATGAAATAAGGAGAGAAGGAGGAAGGTGGAAGCAGAATTTTTACTATTACATGTAAAAGAAATGAAATAAACAAATCACCATTTTCAATTACTATCGTATTAATTAATCTAAGCAAAAATCGCTATGGATATTAAAACTATCAGCTAAAGTGTTTGTTAATGAACAAGATACTTCCATAGTGTGAAAGTATCTCTGCACACATTTCTGTTAGATACACCAAGCCACCTATTAACATGTATATAGTATATTCTATACTATTCTTAATTTTCCCTACTTTCGATTCTTCAGTGCTTTTACTTTTACAGTTGTCCCTGTGATCGAGGCCAACATCACCGATAAAGGGAAAAAATGACATCCCAAAATTCCAGACTCAATGTGCTGAGAAGGACACAACATTACTGATGGAGAATTTCTGCCCCAAACTCGTTGCCTGGATCTAATCACAAAGACACCATCAAACGAACACAAACAAGAACTTTCTACAAAGCGACTATCCTGAACTCTGCAAAAACTCCCCATTCAATTCAAAGAAAGGCTGAAAATCCATCTGTATTGAATCTTGTATCAAAAACTGTCTCTCGCTACAAAGGCTAGTATTGAGACAAGTGGTAAAACTTGAATATGAACTAAGTATTAGAGAAGAATATCTTCTCTGTGTTGAACTTCTCAGTTGGATTATTGTCTTGTGATTGTGTAAGAGAATGTCCATATTCTTAAGGCTGAAGGGTCATGACATTTACACTACAAGGTGCTCTCAAATGATGCAGTGTAAATTATATGAACAAACTTTTCTGTGGGTTTAAAGTTTTTTTTAATAAAAACGTTTTTTGAAAATGAAGTCAAGACTGAATAATTTTAGATTAAGGATAGGCATTTCTTATTTATTTCTTAAAGTATCCTTACCTATGCTCTCAAAACTATCATTTATTTCATCCTCAAATGCTTGTGACTGAAACAAACAGGCTTCCCTTTGGTTTTCATAGAACCAGCCAAGGAAGATGGCAGTTGTTATAGCTCAAGCAAAGAGACAACCACCAGGCTCTGAAGCAGAGCCATACAATGATCTGGCAAGATAGGCAAAACCAAGCAGATGTTCTGAGCCCAAGCTCAATTCTAAGACAGGCTTTGCGTTTTCAGTATTAGCTGAGTAGAACTTCAGGCACCCACGATGTGCAGGGGAATTGTCCTTCTACCTACAGGAGGGAAAAAGAAGTATGCATAAACGTTCACTGGGAAAATGCCTCCACTACTCCCCTTTCATGGACATTTCATTTCTACAGCAACAAGTGTCCTCAAGATGGTTATAAAGACTTAGAGCTCTTACATGTAGAGAAGGGAATATGTTTGAGTTCCTCCTGACAAGGTCTTCCTTAGCCAGGTTCATGGTCATCTGGGTGGACACAGCATCAGTTGATGAAAAGTGCTGAAAGGACATAGATGACAAATGGTGTTTCATCACCAGGCTGAGCTAAATAGGTACATTCAACATGTCCTGTTTGCTGGGAGCCTGTCTTCTCCCTGTGTCTATCACGACACACTCTGTGTCCCATTCAGGAATCGTTGGCAGCCTTTGGCACTGACTCCTACAACTTGCAGTTGACCTTTTCTGCTCTCATTTCCCAATCACAGGCTGTATCTTTCAGCATAGGTCACAGGTCTGCCCTGGTGGCTTAAGAAAAAAAACCATATCCTTTAGTAAGAAATTTTTAAAATGAAGTGATGTTTTTAGTTAATTACAGGACTTGGATGAGTGAAAAAATGGTAGATAGCTCTATCAGATGCCTCTGAACAAGCACACAAAAATGATAAATACATATTCTAGAAAGATGAATTTTTTAAATTTTAACTGACAAAGTATTTTGAAATTACTTTCTCTGGAAAAAATGAAACTGACAGCATGACAAAATAAATATATCTGCTGTATAAATTGCAGACATTCTGTGAAATTTCTTCTAGGAAAAAAAGCAAAACAAATCACAATGTGTGCAAAAAATATTAACTCAAGCAACAAAGAGTAAGAGGAAGCTTTTAGGAAAAGAAATGGCTCTCTCCTCCCTTTGCCCTTCTCTCTTCCCCTATAATTATATTTATAAATGTGTGTGTGCACATTGTGTGTGTACATGTATATGTAATGCAAAACCGGCTCTTTGCTCCTGGTATCGCGATGTTTTCAGCTCTGCATCATTAACCACATCCATCTACTTCTGGTGTTTCACAGACAGTATTCTTTATCACACCAAGTGATTCTGGTCCTATTGGCATCATTGGCCCTTTTCTCCAGAATCATTTTAACTCTAAAAAGGACATGAAGTCCCTTATTGAGTATTGTTAATGGACAGTCTTTTAACAATTATACATTTATGACTCTCATATAGATGTAAAATAAACATATGCCTGCCAAAATTTTGACACATCAATCAGATAACAAGTAAGGTATTAGAACTGGTTCAAATGAGGATTTGATTTGCAGTGACTTAATATTTTTATTGGACAAAATTCATTTGCATTGCCATGGACATAAATAATTTGATTACCATTCATTTTCTGAAAGTTAATGTCTTTCTCCACAGGGTTGTATAATAGCCTAGTAAAAGATGAAGTCCCACATTCCTATCAAATCAGATCATCTCCATAGACTCCAGCATTGCACTGATGGGGTATCCAGTAATTTCTTTTATCCATTCTAACATCTTAAATTTTTTTCTTATAGAAAAATGGAAAAAAAGGTAAGATAGGTACATAGATAATAAATAGATAGATAGATAGATAGATAGATAGATAGATGTAGGTGATAGTTTTTATTTAACTTGAGGACTGCTGATGGAACCCAACAACTATTTATTAGACTGGACTCCATTCAAGAAGTCGGATCTCAAACACCTGTGCAAGCAGTGAAGACTCTACGTATGACCTACACCTGACCAAGAGTCAGTGCTCTTCCATATTGAGTATAATTTTTCATTCTTGTTTTTCCAAAAAGAATCAAAGACAGTTTTTTCCATATCTTTTAGGAACTTCACCATATTCTCACTCCCTTCAGCAAGCTTAAGATACATGCCCTTGGAAGCTAAGACAGCCAGCAGTCTTGTTTCAGTTTGGTTTTATCTGACAGTATGGAGTATAAAACTAGTCGTATATATATACGGAAATTTTGATTAGGAAAGAGAGGTGGTAAAGTTCAGGAATCCTAATTAGCCCTGGAAATTAAAAGTATGGTAATAACCAGAGATTCATCTAAACTTTCAGCAATGGGGATAAGAGCAGAAGATTTGAATCAACCACAGAAAGATCTGGCTTTGCCTGGCACTATTTTATGTCACATCACGTATACATTCAGGATGGATGACAGTGACCAATCAACTTCTCTCTCTTTTAATCAGCGTTCATTCAACATTATATTCTGGTAAAAAGTTAGTTTGGGATCTCCCTTTTGTATAGGTGCTTCCAAAATCCAAGTTGACATTTTTTAAAATATTTTATTTTTTTTTAATTTTATTTATTTATCTTTACAGAGGAAGGGAAAGAGAGAAGGAGAGAAATATCAATGTATGGTTGCCTCTGGTGTGTCCCCTGCCGGGAACTGGCCTGCAACCCAGGCATGTGCCCTGACTGGGAATCGAACCACAATCGTGTGGTTCGCAGGCCCGCGCTCAATCCACTGAGCTACACCAGCCAGGGCAAGTCAACATTTTAAAATATTTTTTTATTTTCCTCATTGCATTATTTTTTTATTGTTGTTCAAGTACAGTTGTCCCCATTTTCACACCACTACCACCACCCACCCCACCCATCCCTGCCTCCCATTCTTGAACCTACCTCCTTTGGCTTTGTCCTTGTATCCTTTATACTTGTTCCTTGATGGCCCTTCTCCTATTGTCCCCCACTATTCCTCTCCCCACCCCCGACTCTGGTGACTGACAGTTTGTTCTTTATTTCAATGTCTCAAGTGTTATTTTGCTGGCTCGTTTGTTTTGCTGATTAGGTTCCACTTATAGGTGAGATCATACAGAAGTTGTCTTTCACCACCTGGCTTATTTCACTCAGCATAATGTTCTCCAGTTCCATCCATGCTGTTGCAAAGAGTGGGAGCTCTTTCTTTCTTTCTCCTGCGTAGTATTCTATTGTGTAAATGTACCAGAATTTTTTTATCCACTCATTAACTGCTGGGCACTTCAGATGCTACAAAACAACACAGTGTTATGATGACTTACTATCATGTTCCCTTTTTTATGATATTGCTTCTGAATTACACACTATCTCTCTGCTAAGGAACTCAATCTATCTCTGTAGTTTATTTAAGGCACCATATCTGAATCTTTGAAAGCTTTGTGATGGATTTCAGCCCATAGCAACAAAACAAACCAGGAATATGCCTATGGAATTGGCCCACATTTTTAAAAATGAGAAGTGATATTTATAGTAAGAGACTGACAAAGGGCCTTTAATATGAGAATAAATGTTTAGTTATCCATCCAGTTGAAAGTAGAAATGGGTATACAGAATTTTAATATCCTTTCTGAATTGCTAATGGAATATTTCACCTCTTTGTCAGTTTCTGGCTTCTTCTATAATGGAAGTGATGAGTATTATTTAATAGCAAGTTGCATTTGTGATCATAAATGTCTTTACAGGTACCTAACATTTCTCAGCTTCTCTCTAGTTACTAATCCATCTCAATTTATTGCTTCAGTGATTTTTAAAACATAGTTAAATGTGATGTTAATGTATCCTAGTTTGACTATATTGTACTTGATCTATGGAATGTCACTTACTTTTCTGGAATGGATTATAAGTTACACATAAGTGCCTTTTCTGGAGTCACAGAAACTTTGAAACTCTCATATTTGATTAGTGTTAAGTGACAGGCCATATTTCACTAACTGTACTGATTACTAGGAGGAATCAGTCAGCCTCTTTATTTCTCTCCTTTATATGGACAGAAATTCTAAGAAATGGACCAAAATGTGATTACAATCCCCAGCCCACATTTTCGTGTCGAACAATAATGTCAGTAGATGTGTACGAGCAAGCACCGGAGCTCAAACCCCGCCCACCCACATACAGAGTGCCTCTGCGAAGTTCACGTAGGGTGGCCTTAAAGGCACCAGCAAGGGGTACTTCCTGACACACAACTGTGACAGAGAATAAGCACTTTCTATGCTGGGAGGGCAACATTTTAGGTGCTACTAAACGTAAAGTTTGTTCTACCCCTTACCAAAATTCAGAGACTCTAGACATCTCCCTAACAACACACACACGCATACACTCACACACTGAGAACATGAGAGGGAAGCCATTTCTGGTGTAACAGGTGGTTACAGCTGGCTTGTTATAGGGCATGTGTTTTGTGCTCTTCCTCTTGTTCTTATACTAAAGAAAGGTGTGAGCTGAACTTGAGAGACCCAACTGAAGATCTCTATGAAAACATGCACTTTTAGCAACTATAGAAGGAGAATTGGCATGGAACAAAGCTTAATTAAATTATTGTTCCCATTTTGACACAAAGAAGCATAGGAAATGGAATTCGCTGGGGAGATCATCAATAAATGAGGAAAACCATGGATGTCATGGCAAGATGAGGACACAAATGAGACAAGGTCACAGACATTTCTGCCACTCCTTGGGGAAGAGGAATAAAGAGTCTTCATTAAAACCAATTATGCATTATATGTAATTTGTTAGGTTAGCTACATGGAACATAGCATATTGCTCACACCACATAGAGGGTTTAGTCATTCTCAGCAAACCCTTTTATTGTTCCCAGTAAAAGATCCACAACTGACTGTAATTAAATCTCTGGTTGAAGGTCAATTACAGTGCTCATATACAGCCAGACTGTTTCCTGCCTGG